>NC_079404.1:14320868-15520868 GCF_029220125.1 Pseudoliparis swirei
TCAGCCATCAAATGTTCCAAATATTTGAGTAAATATGATAACTTTCTCATATGTAAAGAGACTGCGATTTTTACTACGCCAAGAAAATAATTCTGCAGATTACATTGTGCCCGGTGACTTTTACATCCAGTGCAGCTGAATTTAAAGTTGTCCACTGACACGCCACTTGGTGGCGGTAGAGATCAGGGTTTGCGTCCCACTCTGCATCACCATCACCGACTTGATGAACCTGATTACCTACATTTTATCTAAATGTAATTTCCTGACAACTGTGCGGTATTATTTCAGCCATCATTTTATTTAGCTGCACTCTACACTTCATTGAATGAAAGTCCCATATCCTATTCTCAAGTTAAAAGTTATTGATACCTATTATTCCTTTGTTTTAATTTGCAGGGCACCATTCATCCATTCAGGAAGACGCACAAGTCCTTCTTTGGAAAACTCCAGCAAGAATTCCGACTGGTCACCTCAGATAGACGGGTAAGTGTGTGTGTTTTAAATATGATTATATTTTCTTTAAAGGAGCTGTTACATTCAGAACATTAATATAGCAGCAAACAGCTATGTGAAGATATAGTGGAGACATGTCTCCCTGAGTCTCTGAGTCTGCTGTCATCAGAGCATCTCCTTGTCTGTCAACGGTGCATGTTGGTGCTTGTGAGTGCCGGTCACTGGTTGGCTCACAACCGTTGCTTTGGTTACAACTGATAACGTACGTTTGCCGGTGTGGAAGTGCAGCACCCGGCCCCTGCTTCCACCTCAGGTTGACCCCGTTAGCTCTGTCAGCACTTTCGCCATTTCGTAGTTTTTACTTTACGCGCTTCAGGCACTGCAAGCCAAAATGCGCCTGCTTAGGAGCCGCCATATTGAGATTTAAAAACTATTTTTTTTTCTATTGTCATCATCAACCAACTAATTCCGCCTGGTTATCACCATCCAAACATGATCTTGCCTCCTGGTTTTAACTAGGTAGCTAGTGTCTGGAGGTAAGTATCATAATCCTATTGTGCTGTAAACTGTGTCGTATGCAGTCAGACCCCAACACCTAATAGTAACTATAATTATAATAGTAATACTTTGTTTATTCTAGCAGGTCACTGTGTTCCAGTGAAAGCAGCAGCGAGTAAAATACCATCCGCCCCGAGTTGGCAGCTGGTCCACTTTGTCTGACTTTGGCTCCCAACATTTGCCTTAATTTCTGTATATTTTGTATTTTATTTGCACCGATCACATGCGCAAAAATGAATGTCATTTGGGCCGCTCTACAAACCATCTGTTGTGTTTTCAATTTAGTTTGCTTTTTCGCTCGAGTTGGAACTTGAGAAGCCAAAATGCCAAGAGGAGAAAGAAACGCATGTTAAATTAAACACCGTTGATGTAATTCTCTCCCCACATTCATACTTTTTTGAGTATCATTTACATAATTTGTCATCATCTTGGATTCATTTCAGTTGCAATACATTCCGGTGAGAATAATTGCTGTTGGGAAATCGCATAGAGCGTTCTTCAACTACTTCTGCAACATGACGGAACTCTCTAAGTTCCGCGTTGGATTATTGTTTTTTCTTCAATTTATTTATTGAAATCTGTGTTTTTTTCACAGCTTTTTAATTTGTTAATTTTTTTTGCATTTTTTATTCTACTGTTAGTGAGAAAAGCTCTTAGGAGGCAGTCAAACTAAAATTCTAAACATTATTTAAATGCAGAATAACAAACTGCAGGCTGTGTGAGCTGCCTGCATGAAAATAGGTTTAATATTCCACCTCAGCAGTAACACTCAACTCACTGCTATGAAAATAGGGAACAACAACAGTTTGTCCTAATTTTCTGCGAAAAAACACATGTTTATCTCGAAGCCTTGAAGTGATTTTCTTTCTTTTTTTTAAATTAAAAAAAGAGTAGGAGTTTTCCTCGGTGCCCAACAACACACGGACAGATGTAGAGTTTAAGCTAAACATGAATTCTGAACAACATCGGGATGTAAAAATTACAAAGAAAACACTGGAGACATGGTAATAAACAAAACAGGATCTCAGACTTGTGTGTGTCGGTGTTATTGTACTATAATCCACTTTGACCTCATGCTGGCAGGGGGTCTTGCTTCCCCATAGAGCCTCGGATTGGATTACACGGTGTCGTACGCGGGTTAGGGACCAAACATAGTTCAAACCACCGAAAGCTGAGCGGTGCTTCCCCGTCGCCCTCGTCTCGCATCTCCCGTTTCCTTTTTTACGAAATAAAACAAAGTCCTTGTCAACACCGGATTAAAAAAAATATATTAACGTATATTTTAACACCAGATATATGAGATGTCGTCAGTGTTCTCTCTGAGATTCATATGCACACATCGTTAAAGTTCTCCATCACGCAATACTGTATAATGCATCGAATACATGCACTCAACATGTTTAGGTGTTGGCACTGTTTTGGAATCCGATATATTATGTAACTTGAAGCAGGAGGCTGCTCTTTATCGGGTGACTTGAGAGAGAAACTTTATTTTTTAGAGCAGCCAAAGAGCTGACGCTCCATATTCACCATGTCAGTCATACAGTGCATGTTTGTTGTGCTGGACCTTGGTGCACAAGGTCAACCCCCCCTCCCGCCCCCCACCACTGAAGACACCGAAGCCCCGGCGGCTCCGAGGAAGAGGTTTATTTGTGTTTTCATTGCGGCCGCAAAGCGAGCCAGTCGGTCCAGAGTCCCCCTCCCCCCCCCCCTGCACGTACTCCCGGTCTGGTATGATTAAAGTGACCTCTCTCCTACTGGCTCCACCTCCCTCCTTCCGAGGCTAATATGAGTCACACATTTCCCCGGCGCTGGCGATGGAGTGGCGGCGGCGCTCAACAGTGATGTAATCGGGCCTGGCATCAACATGGGCACCTTTTTTATTTAATACAGTACCTGGTGACGGCCGATGCGACTCTGTCACTCCAATGTCACATGTGTAACCTCAATATGTTGGCTCGCTGTACTGCGGCCCGGGCGCTGCCGCCACTGACCGACAGACGGGGGCAGCAGAGCGCCGGGCTCGCCGAGCCCTCTCCTCCAGGCGCTGAGCGTTTGGGTATGCGAGTGTGTGTGTGTGTGTGTGTGTACGTGGGGGTGGGGGGGAGGAGGAGATGTTTTGGGACAAGCGCTGCCGCTCTGTTTGCACACACAGACGCATGTACGCGTGTGCACACACACACACACACACACACACACACACTCTGTGGGTCTCCCATGCCTGTCGCTGGCTAGCGCTGTCACCAGACGCCCCAGTGCTGTCATAACACGGCACACCACAGTAATTGTAGATTTCACAGCACTCGGTGCTCCCCACCACGGCGTATGACTCCAACACGATGTGACAGGCCAGGACACACACACACACACTCTCATTAGGTTTCTTATTTCCCTCTTCTCTAATATACACAAACTAACTCTCTCTTTCTGTTCTGAGGGCGAAGTTAACTTGCAGTAAAAAATTTTTTTTTACATTTATTATAAATGTTGCTGAATATTCATCTTGTCGATTGGAGTAAGAACAGTGTTGAATGGTCTCTGATACACATTGTACAGACCAACAAATTAAATCTTGTTTTTGGTCTACTCTCTTTGGTCATTTGTCTATAACACCTATAACAACGTAACAACCCTGATGACCTGTCTCATGACGCCTCAGAGGAAGACATTTGTGGTGGACAGAGACCGCAGTTCACATCCTGTCCTCCACCACCAGTCAATAGTCCCCGAACCTTAACCAAGCCGAAAGGTAATCTAGAGGACCCGCATCACGTTGCCAAGTTGTAAAAAAATTAATAAAATCTCTGCACGGCCATCATTTACTTGAATGTACCTATTCGCCTAATGTGTATTTTTATAATCCAGTTATCTCCTCAAATGTAAAACATCTTCAGTCTTTTAAAAGGGCTTCATCTCAGTCAGTCTGGAGAATTAATTATGCACCGCATGTTATTATATTTGCTCTAGAGAGCAATGGAAGTATTTTGAGTGCTCGTCCTTTGCCCTCTTCAGTCGTCACACGCGACAGTGTTTTTGTAATTGAGTTTGTTCCTGCAGGTCCTGAATAAAACCTCTTCAAAACTGATTCATAGACCGTAGAAAGCATGATCATAATCAGACCTGCTGATGCTCTTTCTCAGCACTGAGCCTGTTTCCTGCTCTCTGGATGCTCTGGATGTGACCTTCCCCCGAGCTGGCATTCCTGTGATGGAACGGATTCAGACTGCGGCGACTCGCTCAGTCCGAGAATCCCCCCACAGCAGGTCGACCGACCGCGGGGCACGAAGCTCACTCTGCATGCAGCAGCCCAAACCCAGCAGCCCCCGGTCGGTTTGTAGGTTTGGATTTAGATAAGACGGCGGCTGGTCGGCGGCCACGGGACGCTGACGGCCGGTCGGGGAAACCCCGTTCAGGAGAAAACGTTGGCGAGACATTTGCAGTGGTTCTGGAGGAGCTTCATGTCCTCACGGTCGTCCTGTGGTCGGGCTTGTGCACGAATATGACGCAAGATGCAAGCGAGTTGCATTATGGGAAGTGTAGGATCTGGTGTTTTTGGAGCTCGGCCCAATCTAGAGCTGCAAATATTTGTTATTTTCGCCATCAATTCATTGGAATTTTTCCGGAGTCCAAGGTGACGTCTTCACGTGTCTTGTCGTCTCCAACAAACAGCCCAAAAACTCAAACGCGTTCAGTTTAAAACCGAGGTTGCCAGAGAGGGTTTGGAGTCTCAATCAATCGACTACATTTCTTTAAAGAAACTACGAACTTCCTGTCCATCTGTGATTAAACTTGTTTTTTCCGGGTGTTGGTTGTCTTACTTAGAATTTTTTAGCTTTTGACTTGGTCTCTTTTTTCTTAACAGGATAAATTAAGCTCTTGGTAGTTCATTTAGTGAGTTAGCTTAAAAAAAGAAATACAAATCCGATATCGATGTCAGCCAATAGGTTTTTGAGATAACGTTCTGTACTTAGTGGGCCTCCCCTCCCCCCCCTTCATGCCGCTAATATACCGTTGATCATCTAAAATGGGCGGGTCATAGGAATACAATGGGAGTGGAAATTCCTCTTCCAATCAGAGCGAAGGGTGTGGATCAGATGGTTGGCGGTTTGCTCCCTGGCTCCTCCAGTGGATGTGTACATGTCTTTGGGGCGGACCCTGAACCCCACATCCCCACCCCACCAATGTCCTCCTTATGTCCTGCTCCTGTTCTACATCTACAGGGCTTGTAGAGGCGGTCGGTGAATTAACGCACAGTTTTCGTAATGTCACTTTCAATCATTTTATTGTATCACAGAAAATAAAGTAAAACTCTTTAACAGAAAATAAACCGTCTTATTTCTAAATGCCTTTCCAAGGGCGATATCTTAGCGTGCGCTCGTGCGGTTCTGCCTGCGGTTAAAAATAATCTCCCTTCCGCTCTTTTAAACAAAAACACACCTGCCGGCACTCAGGTGCCGTCTATTTATAAGGTTACGCCCACTGACATTGCGTCATCAAAACATGACCAAACAAACAGACGGGTAAACACAAATCATATTATGGCTTCTACAGGGCTGATGATATTAACTGGTAATTAACCGTTTCACGTCATCATCGTTCGTATCCCCCCCACGTGTCTAATAAATGACTTTCAGTTGGGCCTCAAGCCGAAGGTTGAGCCACTCTGCTCCTTTTACCCTTTTGCACCTAAACAGTTATTTTGTTTTCTTGTTGTCGTTTTCAGTCGTGGAGGATCCTGTTGTTCGGGGCTCTCAACCTACTGTGCACCGGCTGTCTGCTGATGTGGTGTAGCTCCACCAACAGCATGGGTGAGCACACACACACACACACACACACACATAAAATAGACAAATGTATATATATATATATATATATATAAAACCAACACAGTGACAGATAAGCACATGCAAACTGACACACAGAGACGGATGAGATACCTGTCTACACAAAGTAAACACAGAATGACAGTTACACACACGTGCACACCAAAACGCGTTTCTGTGTGTGAGGCTGCAGCTTTAAGCACACACTGAACAAGTCTGAAGAAGTGTGTTAGCAGTGTCGTCTCAACACTGTGTGTGTGAGTGTGTATGAATGCATCTGTCATAGTGACGAACATGTGTTTTCTTCTTTCTTTTCACTCTTGACGCAAAGCAAGAGAACAGCGCATAAAACATAAAAAGGTTTTAAAGGATGTATGTCATTCATACCAACTCTACTCTGAGCTTTTATGTAAACATGTTCTATTGATGATAATCCTGCACTCAAACCGAATCAGACAAACCTCAGAGTTTGTCAAACTTTTTTGGAAGAGAACACAAAGGTTAACGGTCAAATTATTGCAGCTCACAGCGTACCTGTGCAGCGAGGCATTCACACGTACACATCTCAGGTGTGCTCTCTTTCACCCCCAAATAAAGTGGGTTAGCTAGTTCGACTAACCTGTTGGTTTGTCTCCAACCTGCCTGATCATCTTTTTTCATGTATTTTCACAAATTATTTTCTGATGATTCCTCGACATTGTTCTGCTACAGTAATGAAGAACATTAATTAAGATGCAGTTTTATGTGCCTTTTTTCTTTTTGAAAGATTTTGAATCATTGCATAAAATATTGTTTGTCACGTGTGTGTGTGTGTGTGTGTGTGTGTGTGTGTGTGTGTGTGTGTGTGTGTGTGTGTGTGTGTGTGTGTGTGTGTGTGTGTGTGTGTGTGTGTGTGTGTGTGTGTGTGTGTGTGTGTGTGTGTGTGTGTGTGTGTGTGTGTGTGTGTGTGTGTGTGTGTGTGTGTGTGTCAGCAGCACTTAAACCCATTTCTCTGCCTCAGTTGAGCTGTCCACTGGTTTTTCTCTGGACGATGTGACACGCTTACTACGCATCTACATTTAAATATAGCTGCCATGGGGGTGTATTGCAGGATATTCAAGTCCACGGGAGAAATGTGCAGATGTTAAAGTTGAAGAGACGTTTTCTGTTTGGTGGGAAGTGCAATTTATTGAAGTCAATGCATGCTGTAGACCTCATCCGAGACCTGGTGGAGTTAAATGTCGGGTCCGGTGTGTTAAGGCTTGGATGAGTAAGTTGGTGTGTCATTCATTCGTTAGCCTGTAAACATTCACATTCGTCAGTGCTGCCCGTCTCTCTGCCTGTCTGAGGGTGTGGGCGGTGAGAGTCTAGCATCCAGCTGTGCAGCGGGAGGCGGGGTTTATGGTCAGCGAGGCTCGTTTGACCGCCACCGACGTTACCTTTCTACTCGGGGATTCCATCACTCAGGAAAATGCTGCCACGAAAAAGAACAACATGCAACTGTATCCCCCCCCCCCCCCCCCCACCAGCTCTGCCTGCAAATACTGCAGCAACAGACACACACAAACACACACACAGACATACACACATGCACGTACGCACGCGCGCACAGCGGTGGCGTCGGGTGTCGTGCAGACAGGAAGCGAAGGACAGAGGTATTGAACAAGCTGGGGGAAGGCGACCCCGCCGTCGATACTCGGCCCCCGATGATAACAGCGGGAGCAGACAGCCGCCCCCCCCCCCCTCTCTCTCCCTGCCCCTCCCCCCACCTCCACACAGTCGGACCGATTCCTCCTCCCGTATAAAGTCTCCTCCGCTCACACCATTGGAAGTCCGTCTGCTCCTTCATTATTTCTATTTCGGAGACTTTCTTGCTTTCCCTTCTCCACTCTTGAGTGAGTGATGCTGAGATGACGTGGAGCGATGCGCTGCTGGAGGTTAAACTGTTACCTGTACGCATTAATAATTCAGTGAGCTGCTTCGGGGCAGAATTTGATTTTGTTAGATTCTTGTATCAATGTGACGGTGTAGCTTTCAGGTAGTTAATTTGCTGGATGAGATAAAACTGGAGCAATCCTGCTTGATTTTCTTTAAATAAATGTTTTTCCTTTTTATCAATTGACTTTCTAGAACAAGTACTACGACACAATGAATATGACTCGGTATTAAAGGTTTTTATCCATGTCGCCCTCCCTGAATATCCAATGTTAGTTGGATATTTTAATAACGGATACAGAGCAAGTGGTATAATAATAAAAAAAGAATTGCCTTTTTATTCAAATCCGTCGTTACAATCTATTTCAAATGTACATTTTACAGTTTGACTTATTGCGGTGAAAACAACTCTCTTGTTTAGGTTTCTCGTGAGACGGGCTGACGGACCCGTCTGCTCTGCTGGTTTCTACAAAAACAAACCAAAAGTCATTATTCTCAGTCGCCCTGAGCGCCGCTGATCTCACACACACCGGCAGTTTGAGCCGTGTGTGTCTCGGTGCGGCTCTGGTGTACGGGTACAGCCGACGCCTGCAGTGCATTTCCACGTTAACGTTAAATGAAGCATAACCTACATGGAAGGTTGTCATCTCCCCCCACACATACACACATACACACATACACACACGTATATGTCCCTTTGCATGTCTAATACCGTGTTCCAGGGCGTCACATGTACATGCTGTACATGCCTGTCCTCTGCTGCAGAAATACATGCATGCTCACACACATATACAGTATATGTATGTATTTATATATATATATATATATACTCACACACTGCTCTGGCCTCATTAGCTTATGACTAATGACATCTAAATACACACACAAACACACACACGGCGGTGTACACTTCATGCATGCCTTACTGGTGCACTGAGGCGGTTAACCCGTCGTCGACCTACGAAGCTGCAGAAGGATTGAGTCCTGATCTCATTGTGTGTGTGTGCACGTCTTTACACATTAGTTAGGAAAACATGGGTGCAGTGTGTGTGTGTGTGTGTGTTTGTGTGTTTGTGTGTGCATGTTTTCCAGCCCACTGACTTTGGAGGGAACATGCTGCAGACACGTCCTTTTCTGAGATGCACAAATGTGTTTACACCGGGGGGAAAGATCACAAACCAACAATATTGTGTCTTACAGTAGAATTAATGTTTGTGACTGACCTTGTTGCCCCACTTTGAAAGGGAAGCTGAGATGAGTGCGGAAACCTCCGCCACATGGGGGCAGCAGAGCCCGCTCAAAAGTCAACCGGCATACTATCGCCTTACAAAGTGGTGAAGGCACTGGTTTGGTCTCTTCCTGAGAAACACACACTAGCAACTAGAGATGCACCGATCAGGTTTTTGGTGCCGATCACCGATCACTGAAATCAGTATCTGCCGATCCGATAATACCGATCACCGATCAGTGTCGATTGAAGCATTCTATTTATTGTGTCGCATTATTGCCTAGGACTATGAGGAAATACATATATAAAGCAACTCAAACATTAAAGAAATTACCGATTTCTTTAAACATTTAGGACTTTTACTTTGAAAAATGTCCTAATTCAATTCAATTCAATTCAGTTTATTTGTATAGCCCAATTTCACAAATTACAAATTTGTCTCGGAGTGCTTTACAATCTGTACACAGAGACATCCCTGCCCCAAAACCTCACATCGGACCAGGAAAAACTCCCAAATAACCCTTCAGGGGGAAAAAAAGGGAATAAACCTGCAGGAGAGCAACAGAGGAGGATCCCTCTCCAGGATGGACAGAATAATAGATGTAATGTGTACAGAAGGACAGATTTAGAGTTAAAATACATTCAATGATACATTGATACATTAAAATTGTTTGATTGCTATTGTAGGGTATTCCAGATATGTATGGAACACATCTGCATCATTCATTTCCTGGAACTCTTGGGGAAATCTATTTACAGGACTTTTCTTAACATACAAAAGTCTGACTTATTTTTATAAACTCTTCCTTGGTACAGTAAAAATGTTTTAATGTTAGCATAATTTAAGCTAAATCTCAGAAACGATCTATAAAGAGACAAAATCAGTTCATTGTTTACTTTTATATGTTAGTGTTTGATTTGTCGACATCTTATTTTGATAAACGGATGTTGTTTCACGTGGTTCTTTCCGCTAACTTTGCAAAACCGGATGTTTTCACGTAAATCCTTCCGCTAACTTTATCAAAACCCTCGCGCGCTCCCGATCGAATGTGTTTACCGTGAGCATCAGTCTATAGGGGCAGACATGTGAGAGTCGGCTGAGTCGACCCAGAGATTCAACTCGGGACGGGACGCCGCCGGTGGTGAGGATCCTCGTGGACCTCTCACTCTGCGGCCCTCGCCGGCGCATCGTCTCCGCTATGGCGCGGCGATTGAAACGTCTGATAGTTCTCGTAGATGTTACGTCATCTGATCGGCCGTTTTGAGAACGCCGATCAAAACCGATAATGGGAATATCGGCCGATATGGATCGGCGCCGATCAGATCGGTGCATCCCTACTAGCAACGGTTTGGGGTCACTTAGAAAAAAGAAATGTCCTTATTTTTCAAAGAAGATAACATTAAATTAATCATAAATACACTCGATACATTGTTGATGTGGTAAACGACTATTCTCTGGTTTTTAATGAAGTCTCTACATAGGTGTATAGAGGCCTGTCTCCAGTCTTCTCATGGTACATTGTGTTATCGCCTTAGAAGACTAGCGGAGGGTTAGAAAAGCCTTGAAAAACCTTTTCATGTGAGCGCAGCTGAAAACAGTTATGCTGGTGAGAGAAACTATAAAACATGCCTTCCTTTGAGCGACAAGTTCGAAGAACAAAATTAATATTTCAAATAAAAATCATTATATCTAACCTTGTCAATGTCTTGACTATATTTTCTATTAATTGTTTTAATTTGAAACATAAATGTGTGAGTTTTCATGTAAAACACCAGATTGTCTGGGTGACCCCAAACTTTTGAACGGTGGTGTATATCATCCCTTTAACTAAAGGATGATGTCAAGGCTCACCGGGGCCCATTCTCCACCTCCTCTCGCCAACAGTCGGCCCTTGGAGACCGAATAGTACCAGACTGCAATCCTATGCTCGTGTGATGGTGTGAATGCAGTGATTGATGAAGATCCGAGTGGGTAATTTCCCAGCTGTGTTTGCACTGTTGCGTAGAAAAAGGCTTGCAGTGCTTTTATTTACGAACAGTCCGAAATTCTGTGAATGCCACCTTGAGAGCGGAGACTTGTTGGCGCCTTCTGGTTGAGACACAGAGGAAGTTCATCTCAGGGCCCGAGGTTCTTCATCTGTTCACAGACTTTAACTTTCCAGTTGCTTCTTGTTCTTTCTAAGTGAGCAGAGAAGAATGCCTTTTAAGCCGATGCCCGCCTCGTCCCTGGTTTCACCTGGCGCTTTCCACTTTTCAAACCTACTCTCTTTTAATTGACTCGGTGATGACAACCAGCTGCTGTGTGTTTGTGTACATAAACGTTGTGTGTCCGCGCGTGTGTGTGTGTTTAAGTGCTGTTTAAGCAGAGTCTTTGTTGCACTGTTGCTGAAACATAAGCCGGTGATGATTCTACAGAAGTCTGTGTGTGTGTGGGTGTGTGTGCGCGCGCGCATGTGTATGTGTGTGTGCGGTCACGCTGGTCCTCTCGTATCAAATTGTGCATTGGACAACTGGATCAGCTTTCAGTCTTACAAAGCAAAGACATCAGCTTTTTGTCTCACCGAACCAAATGCACACAACACACTCACAGACACACCTACACACACACAAACAAACACACACACACACGTAGAACACACACTCACCCTCGCACACACACACACACACACAGCAGTTTAGGCTTCGGTGTGTCTGTCCAATAGTCTGTCTGTTTCCTTGTTTTCTCTCTCACTCCAACAATCACAGACAGCCCACTCCTTTGTGTCACTTAGACCCATGTCTTCCACTTTCTCTTTCTGACGCACACACACTCGCGCACACACACACACACACACATACACACACACACCCCTACCTACCTACGCGCTGCCTTTCACCTAAACTCACCCACTCTCTCTGACTCTCCTGTCTCTCATTTCTGTCTGTCTCCCATCACTCGTTCCCCACCTTCTTGTCGCCTCTTCTCTTCCCAGCTGATTGATGGACAGACTGTCTCCCTTCTCCATTGTGTGTGTGTGTCTGTTTTCTTGCATGTACAATGTTTTCTTGTTGCTTTGTTTTCGAGTCTGTAGTTCACTCACATACAGACGACACAGAGCGTAGCCACAGAGCTGATTGACGTCTTCAGTGGGAGGGACTAAGATGCAGGGACAATGTGTGTGTGAGGGGAACATGATGGATGCTATTAAAGGAATTGGCATGAACCCAATGTTAACCTGTGGCCCCTCATGACAGGATATATGGCCTTTTTAATGTGAACTTGAGTTGTGGACAGTTCAACCAAGATGGATTTTTGTCCCTAAGAGGTGAAAGAACAGAAAATACCTCCATAACAATATATTCAAAATATTCTTATGAAAGTCAGCGTATATGAGAGTGTTGTGTTATTTCCCAGCTGTCTAGTGTATTATGTTTATTTCTGTGTGGGTGTGTGTCTCCAGCTGTTTTTCGGCCCAGAGCAGCATTGAGAAACCAGGTCAAGTGTCTGTTCCACAGACGACTACACACACCTCATTCTCCTCCTCCTCCTCCTCCTCCTCCTCCTCCTGCTTCTCTCCACCTCTCCTTTTTTCTCCTCCTCCTCATTTACATACAAACCAAACCACACAAAAACATCGCTAGCAAATGTGATATTTCTGACACCGATCAAACACATTATTTTGCACACGTCACCAAAGGAGGGCGAATACCTGAAACCGTGGAGGTAAAGAAATCAAACGATGGGTTTGATAATGTAATATAACAATTATCTCATGTCAGCGCAGTGTTTGTGTGCATATCCATTAGTTTGTTTGTTTTTCATCCACAGACTCTGAGGTGTGTGTGTGCGTGTGTGTTTGTGTGTGTGTGTGTTGTCCCCGGGCCCTTAGTGTTCCTGTGTGTCAGAACACAGCTGGTGAAGCAGTTCATCCCAGGGGGCCTTGAGTACAGCCAACACACACTCACAGTAACTCTGTGTGTGTGTGTGTGTGTGTGTGTGAGCGCCTCCTTCTCCCCACACGGCCTGCACCACATCTGCCTTTTGCTCTCGGTTTGTCTCCATCACCTAAACACGCTAATGATGATCTGCTCCTGTTGGATTCCACCTTGATTTTAAAGGACACTCCACTGCAAAGGACTCGAGCTGTCACTAGCGATCACATCGTAGAGTCCAGTCAACAGTTCAGGACACACTGTATACTCACTATACACAGTATACATGTTCTTTTATTGATATTGCACAGAGAAAAGCCAATCCTCACATTTGAGAAACTGGAACAATCGAATGTTTGAATCCCTCTGACTCGGTTTGGTTGATGCGGGTAAAGCGCTGAAGGAAGAGTTCCTCTAAACGTGGACTCAAAAGTGATTGAATCGTCTTTCCGCCGCCATATCTCAAAACCATCAATACAGATTGTTTCCATCGCTAGAAGACGGGCGAGTCGGAGAGTGAACACAGATCTGTGAGCCTCTCGGTGCGGTCCGTCCCTCCCACAGATGTGGTGGTGTAGCTCGAGCCGGCCGCCATCTGGGACCACGGGAGTCCCGTGACCGCGCGTTTGAGTCTACGGGAGCGACTATTGTGGACCTTTTTGATTTTTTACTTCAAAAGTTCTGCACAAAACAACGACAACAACACCGTGGGAGATGGGTGTCATCTCCCACGGTGGGAAAATGGAAACAAATTGTTTTTATTATTAAAATTAACAGCAAATATTCATCAACCTGAGAATATTTGGCCTGTTGGGACAAAAGAAATGCAGGAAGGAGCCTGAACATACCAGCGCTTAGTTTTCCTTATGGCAGTTTATTCGTAACAGATGATGGTACATTGATTATCATCAGCGGGGAGGGGGGGGGGGGTTACAGAGGACGGGGTCAGGGCACGGGGGGCACGACGACGGGCCGGGCACAGCGGTTTAACGTATCACTGCCAGCTGCCTCTCAAATCCCACGTGGAGACACGAGGATCCATTTGACTTCGCTCCGGTTTCACATCGACAGAAGTTGCTCGTCGTGTGTTTGGATGACGAGCCGTCTGTGTGGGCCGCGGCCACCCGGGAGTGTGTGTGTGTGTGTGTTAACCATTTGTAGACATGCTTGTTTTTAACGCATGCTTCATCATACCCACCGGTTCCTGTCAACGCTAGAGCAGATGGCGGTTTACGCAGATTAATAACGCGTCTAATGAGGATATAAAATCGTTCCGTGCATGTCGGAAAAGACGGTCTCGTCTCGATCTTCATATGAACATATTGTCACTTTATCGTGAAGCTGAAAACGATCCGAAAGTAAAAGATCTCCTCGTGCACAGTTACGTTCGGGAACACCACCTCCAGCTTCACCGTCTCCCTGAGGAGGAGCGCCTCGGTGTATTTGTGTGAGCGCCTCCTATTTAGTCATTTGCAAGGGAGGGAGAAGCCCTGAGGTCCAGTCTCTGTTTGCTCCCTCAGTGCTCAGCAGTTCCTAGCCTCCTCCTCCTCCTTCCTCCTTCTGTCGCTAGTTCATCTGTACATCTTCCTCCTCCTCCTCTTATATCATTCCATTCTTCTCTCCCTGGTTCACCTGTTCCTCCTCTTCACTCTCTTATTCCTCCTCCCCGGAGAGACTCCTCACCGCAGCAGTTGAGGCGTTCGATAGAAGCTTTTAGTTTACATCTGCAGCACACAGGAGCTGACCTGACACCACCACCCAGTGTGTGTGTGTGTGTGTGTGTGTGTGTGTGTGTGTGTTTCTTGGTCTCACTTTACTGTTTACCGGAACCAGTGACACTAAGCTGTGTGTGTGTGTGTGTGTGTGTGTGTGTGTGTGTGTGTGTGTGTGTGTGTGTGTGTGTGTGTGTGTGTGTGTGTGTGTGTGTGTGTGTGTGTGTGTGTGTGTGTGTGTGTGTGTGTGTGTGTGTGTGTGTGTGTGTGTGTGTGTGTGTGTGTGTTTCTCGCCCTCAGGACGTGTATTAGTCATACGTTTATGTAATTAGCAGAATCTTACTCTAGGATTTAAATAATCAATCACATAATTGATTAATCAACCATTCATTTCAGCTGTTCATTTGAAGCTGTCAGAATAATTTAAGTCACGTAAATATATTAAGTGGCATTAATGAAAAGTACGTCAGATGTGTACTTAAGCACATTACTTGAGTAAAAGTACTCTGTTGTACTCCCAATGTACTTGGGTCCAGTCTCATGCGGTCAATTCTGATGTGATGCTGTTGTGGTTTTTGTGCATTTGCAATCTACACAATTAATCCCCCAAAACCCACTGGCGGAATTGAAGAGCGTGTTTTCTTTAATTAATCGAAAAAACTACGTTGTTTATGGGAACCAGAAGCTTTAAATAAATACAAAGATACACACGTGTGGCAAACTTAAATCCACGTCTCATTTAACGACAGTCGCTCAGTGCAGTGAGGAGGTGACTCATTGATGGGAAGACCTCTGCTTCTCGTGATGATCGTTCTGTTTTCATAGAGGTGCATGTTTTATGGATTTCAGACAAAAACGAGGCCACAGACTCGGAGTAACATGTGACCAGAGCAGAGAAAAAACAGCTCGGGGGTTCAGAGGGTCATGAATCTTGTTAGAAAATATCCTCTTAATTTTCTTTACTTCCCACAGTAAACTGTGAGTGTGTGTGTCTTCTCTGCAGACGGCATTAAATATTCATCCTTCTGCTCGTATTTCTCCTCTCTCATCCGTCTCTCCAGCCCTCGCGTGCTCCCTTCCCTTCTTCCTCCTACCTCTTCTAAATACTTCCTCCCTTCTCTTGCCGTCTTTCTTCCCACCGCTTGCTGTTTTGGACAGGAAAAGTGGAAGGAGGGCAGCAACAGAGGTAAAGGAGTGTTAAAGTAGGCCAAAGGAATCGTAAAAGAAGAGAGCGTTGACAAGCTTCTCCTCTATCGATTGTTTATGAAAAGAACAGAAGAAGAAAAAAAAGGGTATTTGAATCGTGGTGTTGAGTTCAGGTCCGGTGGGGCGACTGTGTCTTAATGTCTCTGCACGTGTTAGTATGTATCTATGTTTGTGTGTGTGTGTTTGTTTGCTCTGTGTTTGTGTAGTTCTGTTTCATGTACGATCGTATTCTCCGATTATTGCGGTGTGTGTGTGTGTGTGTGTTTGTGTGTTTGTGTGCGATGGACAAGAAAAACGTCCCGTCTGCTGTGTTTGTTGCTCTGGTTTCACATCCACACGTCCTCTGGGTGTCAGTGTTTGTAAGCAGGAGACTTTTAGGAATTGTGTGTGTGTGTGCGTGTGCGTGTGCGTGCATGTGCATGTAAGCCTATCCGAGCACAGCGGTGGGGAAATTTCATCCCGGTTATTGATCGGGTCCGGCCCGTTTCAGGGTCACTGTGATGTCAGCGTTTGTGTTATTATTGCTTCTATTGTCTGCTGCTTTTAATTCAACACAACACGACGACATTAGAGCTCATCGATCCGTGCGGGCAGACGAGCTGCCGCATATCAAAATAACACCGGGACACGGCTAAAGGACTTCAAAACAATGAAAGGTCAGACATTGAACACAAGGAAGCTGATAATTACCAATAAGCGGTTCAGTTAACCTGCACACGTCGGTCTTTCCACCACGGCGTCGCAGTGGGAACGAAGTCGCTCTCCACTACATGCACAATGAGGAGGATTTTCAGGCCGATTACAATTATTAATTTGTGACGTGAAGCGTCTCGACCACATTCCATCGACAGCCAATGCTCCTGCTGCTCCTGCTCCTCCCTTTACAGTCACGTTATTCTCCTTTTTCAAAAGATATGATTGATGATGTCTTCATTAATGTCTCCAAACTCTAAAATGTTAGATTAGAGTTAACTGGGAAGTACTCTTTATGTATAATGATGAGGGGGTTAAGAGCTCTATTTCCTGTAATGGAGTACTTCCCCTCTGGTGTAGATGCTGTCCTCCTTACTGCCGGTAACTCGTTCACCACCAGTGACGGGGATTGTCTCTCACTCATTCCCTCTCCCTGCGTCTGCCTGTCTGTATAAACGTCCTTCAGCCCGTCTGTCTTCTAAACTCTCTCTCCGGCCGTCTCACTGCGTCGATCTCTCAGTCCATCCCCTCCGCCCGTCCATGTGTCTCTCCGCCGCAGCCCCGTTGCCCCCCCCCCCCCTCTCTCTCTCTGTCTCCACCCGTCTGTCTCTATACACCCGTCTGTCTCTCCGGGCCTCCGCCGCGGGCCTCTCTGTCAGGATTACACGGTGTCAGGTTGGCCAACATGGACATCGGTGGTGGGGAAACAAAATGTTCCTCTTCGCACAAAGCCGCTCTAATCCCTCACCCCCAACACACACACACACACACACACACACACACACACACAGCAGAACCTGATTACAGAAAGCTGGTCGACGGGCATTAAGACAGACAGACAGGCAGGCAGGCCGATAAACAGACGGGCAGGGCAGCACTGCGTCTCTGTGCTGGCTGGTTAACTGACCGATTTAGTTAATTGGCTTTTTGGCTCACTGGCTAATTAACTGACTGACCCAGCTTACCTGTCCTGTAATTGGCCGATTGGCTGCTATGCAGGTGAGTGGAAGCCTGGCTGACTATCTGACGGCCGGACGACTCGCTAACTCGAGCTGCTTGGCCACTTCTCTAGTGGAGTACCTGCTGCTGACTGTCTCACCTACTTAGACCTGAGAGAACACAGTTGGCAAGTTGCACATCATGATTACGCCGAGATAAAGCTGATGCAATAGATCACTAGCTACGTGTTGTGTTTGTTGAAGCCGTTCGAAAGAGACTCGACGGTTCTTTTGTTGGATGTAGTTTATGGAGCGAGGACAGCTACTTTATGTTTTAGCATTTTAAAAACAAAACCATCACGGGAAAAATGAAACGCCGCCATATTATTTTTATTTCCCTATTTTTTGCGTTCTGATGTATTTTCCCGATGGACAGGCAAAAGTCACCTTCGAACACAGTTTCCTCATTTTTTATCTTTCTCTCCACATGGAGAATTTAGGCGACTCTGCATATCTGTATTAAACGATGCAGGGAATCGTAAGCTCGGCATGTTTTCAGGGTGGAGGCTGCGGAGCGCACATGAGGTCAGAGGAGTGCCGCTCGCTCCTTTTTTGAATGCATGTTATTTTTCAATCTTACTTTATCCCCCCCCCCCCTTTTCTCCGCCACACGTTAACATCAATGTTTCCCTCTTCAGTTCAGACTTTACTTTATTTTATTATTTATTTTATTTTATTTTATTTATTTTATTTACATTTATTTACATTTATTTATTTACATTTTTGTAATTTTGAATTTGAAGAAGATTCAGAATTTTCCCATATTGGGTACTGCCTATCCAAGTGTATCGTGGTCATGTGAAACATGTTTCCTCCGGTGTGCACCGTATGCTTCATTCAAAACTATTCAGTCAAATAATTCAGTCTTGAACCTGCAGATTAAAAGAA
This sequence comes from Pseudoliparis swirei, assembly GCF_029220125.1. Classification (NCBI taxonomy): domain Eukaryota; kingdom Metazoa; phylum Chordata; class Actinopteri; order Perciformes; family Liparidae; genus Pseudoliparis; species Pseudoliparis swirei. The sequence goes on from NC_079404.1 coordinate 14,339,254, forward strand.
AGAAGTTTTTGATTGATGTTGATTGAAATCATGGTACTCCGTCAACATTAATAATTCACTGATCATATATCTAACAAGCATCGAATGTTCCGGTGCTATAAATCTCCTTGACTTTGAATCTGAATGTTCTTCTGTCCTTTCAGCCCTCACCGCCTACACGTACCTCACCATCTTTGACCTGTTCAGGTGAGCGTGTTCTTTAACATGAGTGCATTTTCTCTCATCAGATTTGTTCCTAAATTATTGCACACATACATTTTTTAACAGGGAGAAAGAGAGAGAAAAAAGAAAAAATATAATGAATGAGCAATGGCCCAAAATGCAAGTTGTGGTTCCCGCTTCTTGTGAAGATTGAATGCTTCAATTCAATTCAGTTTATTTTATATAGCCCAATAGGTTAGCCCGAAGGAAGCATATATAAGGTAAATAATACTGGTCCACGCACAGAACCCTGTGGAACACCGTGACTAACGTTGGTGGTCATCGAGGCTTCATCGTTTACAAATACAAATTGAGATCGATCTGTTAAATAAGATTTAAACCAACTTGAAATGCCAATCGACTGATCGAGTCTCTGAAATAGGATGTCATGGTCAATAGTGTCGAACGCAGCACTAAGATCTAACAAGACCAGAACAGAGATGAGTCCTTTATTTGATGCAAGTAGAAAATCAATTTAACCTAATATGATTCCAATGTCCAAAAAAAGAAGGATATAACGTATACAATATATGCATGATAATTTTTTATTGTGAAACAAACATGTGAGATGTTAGACGACACAGCTGTGCCGAGGTTTGCCAATTTGATGGAGAATTTCCTTTTAATGAAAAATTTATTCTGATATTATGAGTACAAGTTAAATTACAGAAGAGGTGAACTTTACCTGACCTCTCTGTTGTTTCTGTTTTCATTATCTTCTCATTTGGATCTCACTGACTCTTTGTTTTTGTATTTATTTAGTTGCCACTCTTTAATCTATAACCCACTCTCCTCCCTCTGTAGCTTGATCACATGTCTCATCAGCTCCTGGGTGACCATGAAGAAACCCAGTCAGGTCTACTCGTTTGGGTGAGTTCCCCCTAATTATCTCTTGGTCATACCGTGTGTATCTATATTGTCAGGTGATCAGTAAAAGCTCCATCTGTGTTTGTTTTTGTGTTCTCATTCACTGCTGTCATATACACACACACACACACACACACACACACACACACTGTAAACACAGATGTAGCATCACTTACTGTTGTTTGGCTCAGTCGAACGGCTTTTGTGTGTGTGTGTGTGTGTGTGTGTGTGTGTGTCCTTTTAATGGGCCAAACTGTGCATTTGCAGCTGACAGATGACCTCTGACCTTGAGGTGTGGGAGAATGGTGATCAAGTGGAAATCTGCGTTTCGGCTTTTATTTGGCTCCCATAATACCTTGTGTGTGTGTGTGTGTGTGTGTGTGTGTGTGTGTCCACCCTGCAGCCCCAGTAAACATAGACAGCCTATTAACCTGCAGGTGTCTGTTCATTGGCTCATTGACTGTACAAAATGTGTAAACCTTCAGACAAAATGTAGCACTTGAAAAAGTCTAACTTCTGATGAGAGAAGCTGTTTATTTTTCTATTTATTATTTTTATGAAAGAAAATCCCCGTTGCACTGAGCTCCATGTGGATCGAGTGTTGCACCTCGGTCCATGAAGCCAAGATGCTATTGGGCTCATTTGTCAAATCCAGAACCTGCACTTTTGGAAAATCCCTAGAATCCTGCTCTAATTGCAGCCTCACTATCTGGATGTATATCTTTCTTTATCTTTATAAGCCTTCATCGTCGTCGTCGTCCCCCCCCCCCCCCCCCCCCCCTGCATGCATAGTGACACGAGTCCACGCGGCCCAGCTCTGGGCAGACGGAAGCTCCTAGCTCCGTGGTATTATCGTGCTTTACTGTGGCGGGCCGTCAGATCACTGACTGTCCGTGGCAGTTTTAACCCCCTGAAGCCCCGCGGACCCCTCACCAAGACAAAGCTGCTCATCCTGTACAGACGGGGACGGGATTGACCCCGTGACCCAACGGAGAGGTCAGGAGTTCAGCAACAGTTGCAACCGCGAAATCTGACCGTCACTTTGCATTCTGCTCGTTTAAAAAAAAAAGTATATACATTATTATTATTATTATAAGTCTATTGATTCCTGGTAAGCATTTGACCTTGTCTTAATGCCTTATCTTTATTTATGCCAAATTTAAGCAAATTATTTGAATTAAATTTGAATTAAAAAAAATTTTATTCGTTCGTACGGTCATAAAAAACTTTGAAAAGTCATGGACTTTAAATATAGTTATTTCCAGGCCTGGAAAAGTCTTTGAAAAAATTAAATCCCAAAAGTTTTGGAAAAGTCATGAAAATTAATTATATTCATATGTTTATCGACGCAGTTTGATTTAAAAAGTCAACATTTATAAAAATATGTATTCTTTTAATCAAACTATTGTCTTATTCATTATGTCATGTATATACTCGTGTATACATCAAGATTTCACAAAATGTTTGGTCATGAAAATTTAGTTTAAAGTCATGAAAAGGTCCTGGAAATATAATGTATGAACCCTGATTATTATAGGTTTAAGTATGCAAGTTCATTAAATGTTAATTCAACAATATTGTAACTTATGGTAATTAGTTTTTCTCAAATGTGAGAATATCTGCAGACGAGATGATGGATGACATCATCTCTCCTTCTCTTCTCCAGGTTCGACAGGCTGGAGGTTTTGGCTGTTTTTGCCTCCACTGTTCTCATCCAGCTAGGAGCCTTGTTCATCCTGAAGGAGAGGTGTGTATGTCTCCCCAACACACACACACACACATACACACACACACACACACACCTCAATCAGCGATGTTGATCTTGAAGGAGACATTAAAGGACGAGTCATGATTTAAAAAGAAAATAATTAACTAAATTAAGACAGGGTTGGAAATTCTGAGAAATTTGCAAGAAAATACCAGATAAAAAAAATGAATCCAACCAAAAAGAAAAGGAAACGGCATGATATCCAAAAAGTTGGTAAATTTAAGCAAAAATGTCTCCCCGCCCATCCCTCCAGGCCTCCCTACACTGCCCCAAAATGGTCAGCGTGAACAACAAACGTGTCTATTGTTCACACTCACAGTTGAAAGCTAGCGGCTTTCGGAAGACTCCGGTGGGGCATAACATATTTTTTAAATGTTGTTGTCATCATAACAGTTGATTCATTGATTTGCTTTTCGAAAAATAAAGAGAATCTCAACTGAAATATTGGCCGTCTTTTGAAGAATATTACCAACCCTGGCTTTAACCCTTGTGTTGCCTTCGGGTCATTTTGACCCGATTCAATATTTAATGTCGGTGTTCTTTCGGGAGTCAACAAACAAACATAAAGTACCTCACACTTAAACTTGGAAAAGAATATTAATTCTAATAATTTTCTGGAGATTTTAATAGCTGGGGTCATATTGACCTCAAGCGTCCTGACAGGAAGCATCACAGCCTGGTTTGGCAACTGCTCCGCTCAGGACAGGAAGGCTCTGCAGAGAGTAGTGCGTTCGGCTGAGCGCACTATTGGAACTACACTCCCCACCCTGCAGGACTTGTACACCAGGAGGTGCAGAACCAGAGCCGGCAGGATCATGAAGGATCCTCACCACCCCAACAACAGACTGTTTCAGCTGCTGCGGTCAGGCAGGCGCCTCCGTAGTCACGCTGCAAGAACAGAGAGACTGAGACGGAGTTTCTTTCCTCAGGCCATCAGGATTGTGAACTCCGACCTCACCAGGACCCCCACATAGACCCACATAACTGCCCCTCTTAGGCACACACACACACACACACACACACACACACACACTTACTGTAAATATTGTGTTGTTTTTTATTGTAAATAGTGTGTACTTGTTGCCCTTGCACATTCCTGCTGAGCATTGCCACTTTCATTTCACTGCACACCCTGTGTGTGTATGTGACAAATAAAAACATCTTGAATCTTGAATCTCTTGAAGGGTAAAATATGTTAGTAAATATAAAGGTAACAGGAGGGTTAAACATTGAATCGGGTCATATTGACCCGAAGGCGACAGGAGGGTGAAACATTGAATCGGGTCAAATTGACCCGAAGGCAACACAAGGGTTAAGATCCAAGTCTTTGTTTTGGTCCACATCTCTTCCTTTGTCTCATTCACTCTGTCTCTCTCGATTAAAATTTCAATTATTTTCTTAGCGTGACTTAATATTTCCAAAGTGATACACAAAATTAGTCCAATTGTTTCTTTTCTTTTGTCTTTTTAGTTATTAGTTTCACTAGAGTGCTCTTGCTCCACTCGGGGTGCATGTTTTTTTCCAGTCTCGGCCACCAAAAAATAAAATAAATGCAATAATTGCACCCCTGGATGTTCTAGCTCATTCCAAAACATTCGCCATAATTGCTACTTTTAAAGTATATTTGATGTGAATACTTTTGTACTCTACTATTATAACAGAGTAATTCTAAACTGTGGTATTATGTGTACTTCTGTAAAATAACGTCTCCCTCCACTGACATTTAGTAATATTATATATAATATGCTATGTTCTTGAAATTCTAAAAAATAACGCAGATAAAAGAAGAAGTGGTCACCCCTTAAATCGGGGACAGAAGTAGTATCTCCCAGTTTTGAGACCATTAAATAAACATTTAAACAGACTTTGCAGGTCGAACAGTTGAAAATCTGTCTGCAAACACTCTTGTGTATGACACGCACACACACACACACTCACACACACTCGCACACATATACACAAGAGTAAGGTTGCCAGCCCGTAGTTTACAGTGCGTGTCCTGAATGGCTCAATAGGGTGGCAGCACAGCAGGAGAAGACAGACTGGACTTTTAGTTTGTGTTTTGTGTGCGCTCCCTCGCACAATTTTGCGTGTGTGGTGTTTGGAGTCTGTGAGTGCCTGTTAATGTATTTCCTGTTTGTTCGCTCCTTGTCTCCTTTCATTCATTTCAATTGTGTGAATCGCTTTATCTCTAGCTCATACACACACATGCACACACATACACACACACACACTCTCTCACACAGTCAGCGTAGTCCCACCTGGCCAATGTTGTTGACTGTTTGTTTCTGTTTTGTCAGTGTGGAGCGCTTCATGGAGCAGCCAGAGGTCCATACGTAAGCATTCTCCCTCCAAACACACACACACACACACACACACACACACACAAATTCCCATATGACATTTTTAAATAAACACTCACAACATGATATGCTCTTGTGTGTCCTTCTGTACACACACACACACACACACACACACACACACACACACACACACACACACACACACACACACACAGCTATTGTCAGAACAGAACATCCCTAATATTTAGGTCAGATAGACAGACAGAAGTTCTCAGTGAGTGATGGTGACGTGGTGGTTGTTAATTTCACACTGAGTGAGTAAGTGAGTGAGTGAGTGTTTGTGTGAGTGAACATATCATTTATACAATTTATAAAAAGGAATAACTTTTGTCAATTTGTGACTTGATACTTTACAAACGAGTTAATACAAGTCTGAGTATAAATCACCTTCATGTTTTGCTGTTGTTTGGATTATACAACTCAAGTCTGACTTTAACAGCAAGTCCATCGTTTCTATCAGTTATAAGCAGTAACAGAGATGGTGTGATACGGGTGTCTTTGACTCCGTCTCGCTTTCTCTTGCTCTTTTACTTCTCTCAGCTGCTTTAGACTTTTCCTCTGTAGTTTGCTCCCTCAATCTCCCCCCCTCTCTTTCTCTCTCTCTCCATCCATCATGCCTCCATAATGCAAAACAGATTAATGGCGGCTTTTATAACCTCAAACACAATGAGACTTGTGTTTTAACCTGTCTCCCCCTCCCCCTTGTTTCTTTCTCGCCCTCCTCTGTCTCCCTCGCCTCTACTCTTCTTCTCTTGAGTGGATGTGATTGAACGGGACGAGAGACGACTGCTAACCGAAGGGACAGGTGTCTGCTGGGTAGAGAGACAGAGGCACACATTCTCTCTCTCTCTCTCTCTCTCTCTCTCTCTCTATCTCTTCTCTCTCTCACATCTGTTCGTAGAGGGAGGTGGGGGTCGGTACCGAGGGTTTAGCACCCAGTTGTTGTGGCTCACTGGTGGGCAGCCTTTCGCCCCCTGCTGATTGTTTAGACCCATTTTTAGGCTAAATGGAGTGTGTGTGTGTGTGTGTGTGTTTTGCTTGTTGTGCTTGCGTGCAGAGTCTGGAGAGCTGTATTATGTCTGTTGGGTCTATTTAAAAGTTACGATTGTAATCAGATAAATAGAAGTGAGAAATACGACGCGTGAATATGATAATTTGTGCATATTTACATCTCACCTGTGTCTGTGTCTACTGTGTGTGAATCTTAGTTACTGCTGATGTGCAGGTGGCAACTTGGCTCCTCCCATCAGAGTGTGATTGGGTGAATGATGTCATGTGTTGTTAAAGCGCTTCCTGTGGTCGGAAGACTAGAAAAGGTCCATTTATCATTTCCCATTCATCTAAAAAAAAATCTGCCACGCCCCTTAAAATATTGCCATCCACCACTAACTTGAGACGGTCAGTGACCACTTTATTAGGCACACCTGTACAATCAATTAATGTTTCTAATGCTAAACACAGGTGGCATTTAACTGGATTTTGAGAGGTGTTTCAGATGCGTCGTCCTTACGTTTATTTACAGAATATAAGAAATACCTATTCAGTTTAATGAAGTCCAACACACAAATGACAACTTAAAACAGTTGTATTGGATTGCACGAGATGTACCTAATAAAGTGGCCACTGAGTCGCTGTTGGAACCGGAAGAACTGACGTCTTTTGGTTTCCCTTGTGTCCCAGCATGCACCTCCCCCTCACAGCGTCTCCACGCATTTGTTGACATTATTGTCGGCCTGTTGACGAGCTGTGTGTTTGTCTAACTCCGGCCCCGCCCCTCTCCGTGTCTCTCTGCAGCGGCCGCCTGCTGGTCGGGACGTTTGTGGCGCTGTTCTTCAACCTCCTGACGCTGCTGTCCGTCAGGAACAAGCCCTTCGCCTACGTCTCGGAAGGTACGTCCCACCCCAGTTGAACCAGTTCTCCACGTTGTGTGTTCATCCTGGAGCGCAGCTCCGCTTCAGACGGAGCATCTCGAGCATTCACAGTTCAGTCGGTGAATTAGTGATTTAGTTAGATTTTCTTCTTTTTTTGTGCTTCTCACCTGGACGGTTGTGGTTTGGTAATCCTCCCCCTCACTGGGGAACGGACACAATTTGGCTTTTGTTTTATTTTTGGGGATTACCAAAGTAAAATCAAACATTGTGTATTTACCGACCAACAGTCAATTCCACATTTCCTCACGATAAGCTAGAAAACAGAGAATGCTTCCATGAATTAAATGATGAATCAGTTATTGACTTAATTGATTACTTGAATATTAGATTTCACAGCATCTTTTTTCGTTTCCAATTTTAAAGTTTAATCCCCAAGTCAGCATCTTTTAAGCCTCCGCCGCTGAAACGCATCTCGTGGCCCGTTGTATTTTGTCTTTTTCACAAAGTTTTCAAGAGCAAGAAGAGAGGACTGGTGCTGCAGCCAGATGTTGAAGATGGTTACCGTCGTAACCTCTCATTTAGGAACGACATTAAGCGAACCTCTAACACGACTAGAGTCTCCCAACCGCTTCGGGAAGACAAGAACTTCCCCAAGAATATCGAACAAGAGCCCAAAAATAAATATACACACATCCATGTTGTGTATTTACTATTTACACATCAGAGAACAGACCGAGACCCACACACCACCCCCACTTTACAAACACACAGTATTCATACGTAAAAAAATGAGGCACACAAGTTATAGGTCTCACAAACATACACACGTGCATACACACACACACACACACACACACGCACACACACAGGAGGCCAAGCCAGTGTCGACCCCAGGACATATTAACCTTATTGAAACTCAGTCTACCTCTAATACAGAAAGACTGCAACACACACATACGGGCTGCAGCCTCCAACACACACACACACACACACACATGGGCTGCAGCTTCCAACACACACACACACACACACACACACACACACACACACACACACACACGGGCTGCAGCCTCTAACACACACACACACACACACACACAGACAGGCATGCATGAAAACTCACACACACATTTATTAAACAGTGTGTCCCTTGGGCCAGTTAGTGTTTTGGGGGAGAGAGAGAGAGAGGGATGACAATGAGGGAATGAAGGAGACAAAGAGAGAGTTACGAAACAGAAGCGAGAATGTGGTTTTTTTCCAGCACCGTCGGTTATAAAACATCCTCCTCCAATAATCCAGCCTTTACTCCTTCATACTCCAGTCCCTTTCAAATTGTTCCCTTTCTTTCCTTTCCTCTCCCCTACCCATCCCAGGAAGGAAGCTACTGTGAAGAGATGTTTTGAAGGAAGGATGTAAATGAGAGGAAAGACATATTTGAAAGTTCCTCTTCTCTTCTCCTCTTTCTCATCTCTCCCCTCACCTTGACTCTTCCTCTTGTTCACTCCTCTCCTCTGTTTCACTCTTCCTCGGTTTCCTCCTCTCCCCTCTTCTTCTCTCATTGGCGATGTTTCCTCCCTCTTTATTGATTCAATAAAGGGATATTCAAAAAAACAAATCTTCTGTCCTCACACCTTCTCCTCCTCTCCTATCCCCTGTTTCCTCCTCTTCTTCTCATTTCCATCTCGCTCATCACTCCCCCTTTTTCTCCTCTCCTCCTGTTCTCTCCCGTGTTTCATCCTTTCCTCTCAGGCTGAATCACTATGTGTATGAACAGTCTACTGATGAATGAGGTGTGTGTGCGTGTGTGCGTGTGCGTGTGTGTGTGTGTGTGTGTGTGTCAGCTGTCTGCTCTTGCGTTCATAGCAGTCTCAACATCACTTAACATCTGACATTTTAGGATGGGAGCAGGATGAAACTACACACACACAAACACACACAGGCCCTTAACTTTGCCAAAACACACAATAACTCTCACTCATTGCACACACACACACATACACACACACACATACACACATGCACGCACACGTACACGCTCGCTCTGACGGAGCGAGACTAAAAGTGCATGACGCAACCGTGTTCCAGCCAGGCAGTGGTAATGTAGTGTGCCAGAGGACCAGGCGGGAGAGACATGCCAACACACACACACAAACACACGCACAGATACACACACACACACACACACACACACTCGCACTCAGGAACATTGTCCGCCCTCGTACACACAGATCATAAATAAGTCACTCCATTAAAATGTTTGTTTAGACTGACTCATCCTGCTAGCAAAACAAACAAACCCTCCACAAACACACACACACACACACACACAAACACACACATACAGACACACACAGGTCTGAGCAGGATGGAATGTGAAGGGCCTTTGAACCGTCGCCGAGCCTTCGGGGTCTCGCAGTGTCGTCCAACATTGAAGGTGGGACGACGCAGCGGAGCGCTTATCTTTTTTTTTTAAAGACGAGTGGGTGATCCACCTGCTCTTTTGATTTTTTTTTGTCAGACAAAAACAGTGACGAAAAGCAATTTTTTAAAAACTATTTTCTGACATTCTATAAACTAGTTTACCGATTGATGCACAAAATAAGAGCTTAAGTTGCGTTATTCGTTGCTTATTCATTTCTGTCGTTAACTTCATGCTGCAATTTAATGCCACAGTCAGACGTTTTCTGCCACCATAACATTAAAAAAAGACAGTTTTCCGAGTCTGATGTGTGAATAAAAGATGCATGCCTGAATAATATTGCAGGCAGACATGTAGTGCACCGCGATGTCTTGAAACCTCTCTATCTAACTCTCTCTCTCTCTCTCTCTCTGTCTCCAGCGGCCAGCAGCAGTTGGCTTCAGGAACATGTGGCAGATCTGAGTCGGAGGTAAGAAGATCTGCATCACTTTATCTCACCCCTCCTCTATCTCACTCTTTAAATCTGCCTTTCCTCTTCTCTCTCTCTCTCTCTGTCCCTCTGTCTCTTTCTCGCTGTCTCCTCTCTCTCTCATATCAGCAGATTTCAGGTAGGAACAGGAAGGATCAACTTCCACTGACTCAACACACACACACACTCTCCTGACAGTGTTAAAAGTGCTCATCCGGCGTGTCACTGCTTACAGTGTGAATTTGTGTGTCCAGGTGTGTGTGTGTGTGTGTCATATATACATAACGGCCTTCCCTTTGGGGTCAAAGGTCACCGTCAGTCGGTGTGAGGTCAGACAAACAGATTGGCTCATTGACGGGGACCAATGATATTGTACAGATCTGCCCAGCTCTCCCCTCTTGACCTTGGGGGTCAAAGGTCACTGTAACTGCAGCCTTGTTATCTGAGATCAACCTTTGGTAAAACTACACTAAATCCATAGCTGATGGTCACCTCTCCAGTGTGTCGATGTGTGTGTGTGTTCTGTACCGTTCTCAGTAGTTCAATTTAAACAACAAATACAGTCGCAAATGTGTTTCATTCTTCCTTATGTTGAAATAGACATTCACAGCCTGACTCCAAAGCAGGCGGATGCTGTTGTGATTAATATTACATCCCACTGTGTATTCCCCCATCTTAAGTGGAATAAGTACGGACTCATTCACTCATACCCTAACACGCACACACACACACACACACACACACACACACACACACACACACACACACACACACACACACAGTCAGCAGTACAGTTGGTGCAGGTTACTCGGGGCGACGGCCTGGAGAGTTGTGCAGCAGTAGAACTGAGCTGTGATTGGCTAAGAGGGCAGAAATGAACAGGACGTCCCAGGTGTGTGTGTGTGTGTGTGTGTGTGTGTGTGTGTGTGTGTGTGTGTGTGTGTGTGTGTGTGTGTGTGTGTGTGTGTGTGTGTGTGTGTGTGTGTGTGTGTGTGTGTGTGTGTGTGTGTGTGTGTGTGTGTGTGTGTGTGTGTGTGTGACAGAGCGACAGAGATGCTCTGAATGCCATCATAACAGCACTTAGTGTGTGTTTGTGTACGTAGGAATGTGTTTGTTTAACTGAGTGTTTGCTTGACTGAGTGTGTGTTTGTTTGTTGGTTACCGACTGTGTCGTAATAGTCTGTCCCTACTTAACCTCAACAAGGTCTGGGGCCAACTGGGTTATATAAAGCCTGCTGCTCGCTCGGCTTCACCAGCCAGAAGTGCGTGTGTGTGTGTTGCCAGAGGGGAGAAGTGAGACAAATATGTTTAATGAAATTGTGTGTGCAAAAGACGAAAGAGTTATCCGATTCCCATTGTTATCAAATCTTTATTCTTGTCACATGACATTACAATAGCAGTGTCTGTACAGTTTTGGGTTGTAGTTGAACAAAGTACATCGTTACCATAACAACCCTCATCAAATCATCTCACTTTTCAAGACAACGCTCCAGTGCGTCGCTTCAGAAGCTGTTAACACGTATTCACACGCGTCCATTACTCTGCAACCTTTTTGTCCTGCAAGAATCTAAAATTCCTGCGGGGAAAGACAAACGCCGACCCGGCGGCTCAAATGTCGTGACTCACCGCTGCGTTCCCGACTCTGAATCACGAGCTCGTGTATCTGCCGCGGGACCGTCTCGGCAGCGCTTCCATTATTCACCGAGGACGCTGTCCCACCGGCTTGTCGTCCCAAACAGATACACATTCCCTAATTACAACTGAGCTGGACGATGTTTCAGTAATGTGAATAACCTCCATAACACCCCCCCACACCACACACACACACACACACACACACACACACACACACACACACACACACACACACATTCACAAGTATTCCCTTTTTCCTCCTCTCCATCTCTTCACTGTTGTTGTTTTTTTAAGTCCGGCCCACGGCGAGCATGTGACTCTCTGAATGACATGTTTGACATTAATTATGTGTTGACATTCATGTCACGTTTTTTGCTGTTGTTTTTTTAAACGTGATCTAATGAGAAACACCTTGTGGCGACCATCCTCTCAACGCTCGACGCCACGATTAATTTTTTTAACGGTTTTTAATTTTTTAAAATTGTTATCTATCCAAAATGTTCAGTTTCTCTTCACAAAAGACGAGAACATATTATTTTTGGTGAACCTGTTGATGTTTTCTCATTTCTATCAATATCAACGGATTAATGAACTAATAGGTGCTCATAAGTCGAGTTGGAACGTTGGCCGCTTATTTGAGTCTCTTCTGGTCAATTAGCAAAGTTTATAATTTCAGTATAAAATTAAACTGTTTTAATCCCACCTGTGCTCTGAGGTTGTGTGCAGTGCTGAAATGAGTCTGTGTAATTAATAAATATATCATTTGGTCACATTACAACAACAAAAAACTCATATTTATGAGTAAAACAAACGGTTAAGAGTACCTGAAATCGACAGTAAACAGGATGTACTATAATTGCATAACATAAACTACATATTGTGTATGATACAAAGTATACGGCGGTCCAATCAGCCGGTCCACATCGGGTCTGAAGACCTGATGCAGACAAACAAAACAACGATGATCACGTCAACCACGGTTGAAGTCACCTAAAGTCCATTATTACGGTGTGATCGGGTTAAAGGTCTAATCCCTGGGACAAACATAAACACACGGAGGCTGCAGCTTGGAGGAGGAGGATGAGGAGGAGGAGGAGGAGGTCAAATAATAAGTTTTATTGGAGAACCTCTTAGTTATCAGTTCATTAGATGAACTATGTCACCTTTATATCCTTCATGGAGGGAGGAGTCATTGTGCTGTTGTATTTGGTTATTTTACAAACATTTTAATAATAACCGCCACATTTCCTGTCAGCTTCCTCTCATTGGTCGTTAAGTACACATCCATAACGTGGTCCTCCAGGCACATATGAAATCCATCTGCTTCTTTCTCTGTTATAACAGTGAACTGAAGTTAAAGAATGTTTTCTCACTCTGAAGGACTCTGATCTTTAAGTCTTTTTGGCGATGCTCATTTGTTAATTTTTCCAAGATAAATGTGTGTTGAATTTTTGCTGATCTCAAATCAACATTGTCCCACTTGACAGATTACTTTTTTAAAATGTTGATATTTCTTACCGTTTCTATTGTATTTGCCTTTTCCTCGACGCGCGAGACCATTTGGAGCAGATTGAGTGGAAAAATCTGTAGGCGATCATGTGCACTAATACTATGTGTGTGTGTGTGTGTGTGTGTGTGTGTGTATATACAGTTTGTGCGGCGTCATCCCAGGTCTGAGCAGTGTGCTGCTGCCTCGTATGAACCCGTTTGTCCTGATCAACATGGCGGGAGCTCTGTCGCTCTGCATCACCTACATGCTCATAGAAATCAAGTAAGAACTCTCTCTGTCTCTCTCTCTCTGTCTCTCTCTCTTTATCTCTGTCTGTCTCTCTCTGTCTCTGTCTCTCTCGCTTTATCTCTGTCTGTCTCTCTCTGTCTCTGTCTCTCTCTCTTTATCTCTGTCTGTCTCTGTCTCTCTCTTTGTCTCTGTTTCTCTCTCTCTGTCTGTCTCTGTCCCTCTATCTGTCTCTAGTAAGACTTAAAGATCTTATGTAAAAAATAAAATAAAAATCTTTACAAAGTATATTTTAAATCATATTCATATAGTATATATATTGTTTTCTATATATCGTGTGTGTGTGTGTGTGCTCAGTAATTACAATGCGGTGGACACGGCGTCAGCGATCGCCATCGCGCTCATGACCTTCGGCACCATGTATCCCATGAGCGTCTACAGCGGCAAGGTGCTGCTGCAGGTGAGGAGCACGGCCATTCCCAGACACTATATTCACAGCTCCTCATGGGGAGGCGGGGTTTAAACCTCTCGTTAACCTTCTCATTCGCAGACGACGCCGTCAAACGTCATCGGCCAGCTGGACAAACTGCTCAGAGAGGTGAGAGGATTGATTTATTGAAGATCAATAAATCTACTTTAGTGCCTTTTTATGTGAAGACATTTTCGAAACTTTTTTGATGAGTAGTTGAATAAAATAAAAAAAGAGGAATATGAATCTCATCCTTTGTTAGACTTTACATTCTCCACACAGGATTGGACACCAAATGTGATTCAAATTAAAGATTATTTTGACAGCGTGTTATGTCATGAACATATTGATTGTGATTGCTTAATTTCGCCTTTTCGTGGACCAATCAGGTGTCGACTCTGGAAGGAGTGCTGGAGGTCCGAAACGAACACTTTTGGACTGTCGGCTTCGGATCACTGGTAAGTTTTCAGCCAAAGAACAAAAGACACAACAAGAAAATTAAGCAATGTTTTCATGCTAGATATTTGTGAACAAGGTCTTTCTAATTTACTGGAATTATTAATTAACTTTATTCAAAGAAATATACATTTGTGTATATATATATATATATACATGTATTGAATAATAAATTAGAAAGACCTTGTTGCTCTAAATGACCTGCAGTTGTGAGCGTGAATGGTTAAATGGCCTTCTCTCTCCATCCTCTCTCCCTCATTCATTCTCCGCTCTCCTATTAGCTTTGTTGGCCCCGGTATTTTGTTTCTAGATCTCTCTCCCCCCCCCCCACCACCCTCCCACTTTTGAAATGACGATTTGCAGAGTTTTGTTCACCCAGACGAAAAGAAGTCATTCATGTAGAGATCTTTCTCTTTCCTTTTCTCTCTCTCGCTCCAGTTTTCTGGGGGAGGGAACACTGTTGTTGTTGTTGTTGTTGTCTCTGTCGAGTTGTAGTCGTTTGTGTTGTGCGTTGTTGTTGCGACGACAAACAAGCCCAGCTGGCTTTCTGGGCAACACAAACACACATACACACACATGCCCACACACACACACACACACACACACACATACACACTTTCGCCCTGTACATGCAGCTCACGCATACACCAAAGTCAATCAACACACTTTGTTCTAAGAATCGAATGCAAATTATTGTAGCATCGGGATATACGAGTGTGTATGTGTATGTATGTGTGTGTGTGTGTATGTGTGTTGCCAGAGATGGCGCAATGTCCTCTGTTTACATCAAGCCTGATGCTGCGTTTATTGTTGTTTTGTATTTTTGTTATTGATGCTGCTCATGTTGTTGTTGTTGTTGTGACTGATGTTGCTGCAGTTACACATCTGTTTTTTGTTGGCCCACTGCTCACAGGGCTGCTGTCCAAACTTGTGTGTGTGTGTGCGTGTGCGCGTGTGCGTGTGTTCTCTGTCTTTTTGGAGGTCGGTATATTAACACAAGAACGTTAGAGAAATTAGCAGGCAGGGTTTTAAGGTCAGATTAATGAGTTAGAGGCTGAATGTTGAGGTGAGCCGCGCTGCGTTCAAAGTCATGGTGATTATTATGTAACCAGCTGTGTTAAAAAAATATATTTAAAAAAACCTGTTGATGTGATTTTTTAAAAATTTATATAAAAATTATTTATTTAAACTCAAATGTTCCTGATGTTGCGCTTTGAATTCTTTCTTAATTCTACATGTAGCCTTTCGGGAGTTACCTGTAGCTCTTTATTTCAGAAACAATAATATTAATACTTCTTAAGCGAATATTTGTTGCGTCATCAAAGCTATTACTCAAATGTGATTGATTACATGTAATTATTTCTGCCACATAGTGACACAGAGCTGCTTCTATTTAAATCAATCAATCCGCCTCCACAAGCTGCGTAACAATGCAGTGATGGTGTGATACACAGGTGAACGCCACTCAATACTGTCCCTGAATGCATCGCTATATCTAGTGATCCATACAGTTACTGGACTACTTTAACGGATTGATCAACAGCTAAAACTTATATTCTTAAATACTTAATTAAAAATCCAAACATTTCCTCCAAACTCCTGAAAATCAATCATAGTTTTATTTAGTGTGCACAAGATGATAATTATATTATATTTCCTGGTTAAATAAATAAAATAAATAAAATAAAAATATAGTAAGAGATATAAAATAGAATAATCTGTGAATAAGAGAATATGTCTTTAAACTGAAAATCCACCTGGAAGGACTTTATTTCCATTTTCTTTAACTTTTCAGTTTGAGTAAATAACTTTGTAACTATTGCTTTGATGGTACTAACATATTTCTCTCTCTCTCTCCCCCCCCCCCCCCCCCCCAGGCCGGCTCTGCACACGTTCGTATCCGCCGGGACGCCAACGAGCAGCTGGTTCTGGCTCACGTCACCAACCGGCTGCTGCCGCTCGTCTCCACGCTGGCCGTCCAGATCTTTAAAGACGACTGGACCAGACCCCTCCTCACCGGAACCCTCTCCTCCTCCTCCTCCGCCACCTCCTCTGCTCCCACCCTGGGTCCTGAAGGCTACGCCACCTCCTCCGTGCCTCCTCCGCTCCTGACCTCCGGAGGGGAGATGGATCCGCTGACCTCCACGCCCTCCAAACCCAGCAGCCCCCCGCCGGAGTTCGCCTTCAACACGCCGGGGAGGAACGCGCAGCCGGTGGTCCTCCCCAACCCGGGACACCACACCCACAGGCCCTACGGAGGCCTGGGACTCGCCTACGGGGCGCCCCCCTACGCGGGGATGCTGAGCCAGGGCGTGGCGCGGCCCGATGGCGGGCCCGGACTCGGCGCAGGGTTTGGACTGCCTTCCTCTCACAGCTACAGAACTTCCTTCGGAGGGCCGACGGCGCCGCCCCGGTTCGGGACCGGCAACCCTCTGGCCTCACAGTCGCAGTACAGACAATACCGACCCTGATTTTTTTTCGCCGCGTTGGAACTCTGCTTGAGACGCTTTCATTCCCGATGGAGGTCAAGTTGGTCCACACCTCGGTTCAGATGTTCACACCTGATGAGATTTATATGGAGGCTGCAGCATTTACTCCCAAGGGTGGCAACAAGATGGTAACTTTAGATTTAAGTCTTGTAGTGTTAGCCTCGCCCCTGACTCGAGAAGAGGGGCGGCGAGTATGTTGTGGTATTTATTTTGGGGACCAAAAAGGATGACTGATCTGGTATGTTTGAGTCTGGGGTTTTTTTTACATTTTTTTTTATTATCAGGAAACGTCCTCAACGCGAGGCCGACGGCCGCTTATCTTCTTAACGCTGAGAGGAAAGTTTTTGGGGCGACATCGTCAAACAGCATTTCTGGTGGAAGTTAATAAAGTGTTGAATCAAATAAAAATTCAGTTTTTTATATTTTTTATAAATAAGGCATTTAAAGGACACTCAAATCTAAAGTGATTGACAGGAGGTCAGAGGTCACAGCACTCTGCTGACAGGCTAAAAAAGTAACATGAACACTAGAGTCTCATCTTGAAGAATAGTGTAATATCACTTAGAAAACTCAAAATAAAATCAAACAATGTTGATTTTTCTTTGACATTATTTTTTTTAAACAACTTATAATACGATATCTACATATACAATGTACATATATAATTATAATATATATATTTATATAATTATAATATATATGTATGTATTTAATTATACATATTATATATTATATATAAAAAATGGCTCATAAGAGCATTTTATTTTCTCTTTTCTGCTGAATAAAAGATAAATTATCCTTAAATCTGCAGTCTGAAAGTTACACGAAAATATTGTTTTGTATGTTTGTTTTCTGAGATGGATCTTGGTGCTTTTTAGTTGTCAAGTCATGAAAATCACAGATTGTTTACAGTAAATGTTACTGTGTTGAGTTTTCTAAATGTAACATTTTAATCTTAATTTGTTAGCTGTAGATTTTTTCGACATTTTTAACTAGTATTAATGTGTTTGTTTAAACAGAAAAAATTGCAAATGTTCATTTAAAGAGGAATTTAAGTCTAAATGTGGTAAAAAAACCTAACAAATTCTGGTCCATTTAGACTTTATGGAGCGTTCAGAGTAGATCTCTCACTGATAAATGAAGTTAAATTAGAAAGAGGAAGATATTGAAAGACGCTGCCTCATCATTCTGTACAAACCAGTATTGATATTGAAGAGCCTGCAGTCGCCTCTCCGCAATCCATTTTCTTCTCCACTGATCTGCATTGGTGTGTGAGTCTCTGCTCCTGCAGCATCTCCTTGCTCCCTGAAGGCATCATGGGAAAGCTCTCCACCTCAGCGTATGCTGGCGTGACCTTCCGACCTCACGGCCTCTCTTCCCGTCTCCGTTGGCCGAGCTGATGAGCCGGTGAGTATCAACTCTGTTTCAGAATGAGCCTGTTGAATGCGGGGAACTAGCTGAGTTATTTCCTGTTTCCTGTGCAAAATACCTGCAGATATTGACATTTTACACTCATGTCAACTGTTAACGCTTCTGCTGAAAACGATGCTCGTGGTTCAACGAGATTGCGTAAATATTCCTGCTAAACACCCTAGAAGGATTCTCAGTACATTACACAACAGGCCAATGGATGCATGCTATACATATATTCCCTTCCCTGCCTTTTAATACAATAATAGCACACATATAATCTCATATAATGACACAGTAAATTTCCTGTAAAAGAGGATTAAAATGATGCCGTTTCAAGATTCTCTACTTTTCGGAGGAATTTTTCTCAGGAAGTACATCTTTTGCATATGAAAGAAAACACTTTTTTAATTATAATAAATGAAATTTTCTGATAATATCGCTTCTCTTTTTTGTCTTTTTTTTGGCAAACAGATCAAATATGATCTTAAAAACTCACTCTGAAGCTCTATAAAGTGGCTTCACCAAAGCGTGAAGCGGGAAGGAATCGTCCCTGGCGAGTTTACATTCGACGCCTCTTTATTGGGACGATGCGCACAAAAACACACCAACAACGTTCTGCCTGTCGCTTTTATTTCCAGCTACGCGCTACTCCGCTTGCATAATGACGTATGACACACTTTAGCCGCTTTTTTGCCGTGTCTGGTCATTATTTTGTCCTCCGCGATCACGTTAGCATCTCGCCCGCCGCCCTCAGATCCTCATCGGCCCAGAACACATTCAAATGAACGGGGAGGGGGAATGTGAGGCTGAGGTAGGGAGACAGCTTTAAGTCCAGCAGAGTCGCTACGTGTTAGGGAGGGGGGGCAATAGTCTCCTGACCCCCGTTACTGAAGGACCCGTCCGGTCCACGAAAACTCTTAATAGGCCAAGTTCCCCGTTTCTTCCGGCCCAGCACTCATCGATCACTGGTTTCGTTTAAAAGAAGAAGACGAGGCGCGTTGAAGCGCTCTGTTTTCCCAGGAGTTTAGTCGGCTAACTAGCGCGATGCTCAAAGCTGTCGACACATCGTCCGGATGCTCGGCTGTGGATGAACACTCGGACTCCTTTCGACCGAGAGGGATGAACGCCGCCCTGCGAAGTCGCCTCGTTACAACATTGTGTGTCGAATGCACTTTTTTCTCTTCATAAAACATTTGCCAACATTGGGGTGAATGCTTATTTAATCTTATTTATATCTGTGTTTTCTTTGCGGGAAAAAAAACCTTGAACCCGGACTTGACACAAAGCGCCATCGTCTGTTGGCCAATCAGACGCATTCCTGCTCCATTTGTAACCCGCATGAAGTATTTCCCGCCATCGTTGACCTCAAAAGACGATGGATGAATGATAAATGAGTTTATTTATTTCGATCAGCAAAATATACAACCACGAGGAATAAAAAAGAAGAAGAAAGATACGTGGCTGACCGAAAGGTTCAGGCTGAAGCTATCTAGCTTATAAATGCCCTATAATCTATAATTGCTTAAAAACTTGTTCCGAAGAGCCTAATATATAAAACAAAAACAACAAGCAAAAAAACAAAACAGAAAGTCAAGCATTTTTCCCCATAATCCGTTACTTCTTTATCAATACGTCAAGTCTATACATTTCAGAGTCATGTTTTGAAACTTCTTTTAAATTGCACCAGATTTTTACTTTCTTTGATGTCATCAGTTAAATTATTCCACTGCTTCACCCCACAGACAGACATGCTCCAAATCCCTCACCCTGAACACAGGATCCCCCCAGGGTTGCGTCCTCAGCCCCCTACTGTACACACATGACTGTGTGGCCAGGTTCAGCTCCAACACCATCATCAAGTTTGCGGATGACACAGTGGTGGTGGGCCTGATCTCCGACAACGACGAGAAGGCCTACCTGGAGGAAGTTGCTGATCTGTCACTCTGGTGCCAGGACAACAGCCTCATCATGAATGTCACCAAAACTAAGGAGCTGATTGTGGACTTTAGGAGGGTACACAAACAGAGGCGTACTCACACACTGGGGGGGACGGAGACTACTGGAGAGTGGGGTGCGGGGTACATATGTGGTCCACATCACATCACTCGAGGATGACATGGAACACAGACACTCTGGTGAGAAAGGCAAGGCAGCGCACCACCTCAGGCAGCTCTGGTTTGGCAACTGCTCCGCTCAGGACAGGAACAGCCTGAGAAGAGCAACTGCTCGCTCAGGACAGGGAAGGTCCTCCTCCCCACACCCTGCAGGACTTGTACACCAGGAGGTGCAGAACCAGAGCCGGCAGGATCATGAAGGATCCTCACCACAACAGACTGTTTCAGCTGCTGCGGTCAGGCAGGCGCCTCCGTAGTCACGCTGCAAGAACAGAGAGACTGATTTCCTCAGGCCATCAGGATTGTGAACTCCGACCTCACCAGGACCCCACATAGACCCACACACTGCTCTTAGGCACACACACACACACACACACACACACACACACACACACACTTACTGTAAATATTGTGTTGTTTTTATTGTAAATAGTGTGTTTGTGTTGCTTACATTCCTGCTGAGCATTGCCACTTTCATTTCACTGCACACCCTGTGTGTGTATGTGACAAATAAAACATCTTGAATCTTGAATCTTGAATCTTCAGAGTTGTGTGAGCAATTGGTTATTTCAAATTCCATCTCCCTCTTATGTCAGACTCCAAACTTCCCGGAGTTGTAAAATCAGGTCTCTGAGGATCATCGACTCCTCGTCGGTATTTCACGTATTTTTTACCGAGTCGTGCATTTCTAACCCTCGTTTACGGCCATTAACGCATTTTTAGTCTCATTAAATGTAGACGGCTACTTTTTAAATGATGCAAATGTGCATCGCTCATATTTCCCTCAACACACACACACACCCTCCCCAACCACCAGCTTCCCTCGTCTGAAGAATTTAATTTCCTCTTCCAAAAGAGGATAATCCGTCCTCTGTTTTTTTGTTTCCGTGGCTTTTGGACAAACAATCAAAGCAGTGCTTTGCCCTCGGAGCTTATAGCGTTGGCTTCTGCTCCCTGAGCGTTGACTGAGCCTCTGGAAAGGTCCCCGAGCATTTAGAAGTTCAGAGCCGTGGTTGTTTGTGTGCTGAAAATCCCCCAAAATGAACGAAATCTGCGCCGCCTCTCAGGCTCTTTAGGTCAGACCGACACAGCCGGATCCCTCTGCTGAGGTCGGGGTCGACTCTGCATGTGTGGTTTTTGTAATTTTTTGGGGTGAATATTTTACATTTTGTATTTGTGTGTTTGTTTCAAGTCTCTCGGGCGAAGATGCAGCATGTGATTAGTGTGGAATCGTAGTACAATTTAAAATGTAAGATATGCATCCTGGTGAGTGAGCAGGTGGAGCCAGTGTAGTATACATATAGTGCCAGTAAGTATAATATCCATAGGGTTGTACATTTAAAAAGTGACATCCGAGTCGGTCTGATTGATGATTAATTAAATCCCAGCATGCAAAGGTATGCATTTATTTATTCATCATAGTGCAGAACCATATCATACATTTACTGAACAATGGTGGTTTTAAAGTGGGTCCAATGACGAGTAGACATGTACTTATTGATTTATGGATGTTATTTTATTTTTATTTTAATCTTTTATTACTGCTCTAATGTGCGCCCGCTGCTGTGACCCTGCAATTTCCCTACTGTGGGACTAATAAAGGATTATCTAATCTAATCTATTTTATTTCCCCTCCCATTGCAGCTCTAATGAAACTAGTGGAACTTCACCTTAATCCTACATCATATAAATATTAAAACAAATGTTTGACAAGGTGGGAGATATGATTAACATGTTTTTGTATAATCCGGTAATGAAATCCCCCCCCCCCCCTCTTTTTCAACTTGCAGAAAGCCACTTTGGAGAGTGGATATCAGGACTCCTTTGGCCTGGAGGTTTATTTATTTATTTAATTATTTACCCACCTTACATGTACAACATCTTCGGAAAGATCCAAAGTGTGAGCAGCAGAGACGTGCGTCGCCTCCGCCCGGAGGAAATAGAAGTGAATGTGTCGAGTGACACCCTCAATGTTGCATCTGTTCAAAAACACCTCCACCCGGAATAAGTATTTTTAATGATCTACACCTGCCAAGTCCATCTGTGTACAAAATCCTGGAAGCAGCTCCGGACTGCCTCGTTTTTTTTTCAAGCAGCACCAGTTGCCGCCCTCCTCCCCCTCCATCTCCATCTTCCATCTTCCTCCCTCGCTCTTATCTGTTTTGACTCGACCTGTCAGCCTCCTCAAAACAACACGTGAGGCCCGGCGGCGAGCTGCTGAAGAGACGCGGGTTCTTCCAGGATCCTCTGGTCTGGTGTCGTGCGTCCGGTGCAATAGTTCCCATCTTTGAGCCACACTTTGCTTTTCTAAATAAAATTGTCTCTTTGGCGTGACAGTCGGACGACGAAGCCGACGGGCAGAGCATATGGAGAAGCAGGAATTATATGGATGCTATGAATACATTGAGAAAAAAAACGAGTCATATACAATGCACGTGAAGAAACAATTACTTTAAAAGAGAAATACTTATAAATGTAGTCATCACAAAAAAAAGTTGAATGTGTACTGTAATATATTATAAATTTTAGACCCATATACAGTATGTCTCATTGTAACTAATATTCCCACTGACATGTTACTACGATACTAATAATGATAGTAAAAGCAGATGTATCATTAAGATGATTTACCAGCCAGTTATGAGTAGAGGGGGGTCAGTGAAGATATGTTTACAGCGACCTGCAGGTCAGATCAGACCTCACACTTCAATATAGAGACTAATCCAACAGACACAGACACACACACACACGCACAGTCCTGCAGGAACATTAAAGTCCACAACATAATCCACAGAGTTCAAATGGAGTCAGAGTTGTAATCATGGAGATGGTGTGTGTTTGTGTTTCTAGCATCCTACCAACACACACACACACACTCCCTCTAAGTCCCAGTTTCTTTGTTCACATTGTCTTCCTTGTGCTTCTCGCTCTGCTGGACTAGAGAGACAATCGGTCAAGTTTAGTTTAACAACAGGTGGAAAGCAACATGGAAAGTTCATTTATCAAAGTACAACTTATATTTTTTAGTTTTTCTATTTCATAAAACGTTATGCTCAACTTCTCAGAGGGAAAATCACATGTAATTTGTCTGATGCTTGCAGATGACACACTAGTTCTCTCTCATTCACATTTCTAGTCACTGATTATGGAATTAAGTGCTGGTTTAAATGCCTGTTCCACATAGTTCAGATTAAATAAACTATGTATGAATATAAATGAATATAACGGGTCAAAGGTCACAGACAGGGACAAACATTGGACTCAGAGGAGGAGGAGGTGCAGTGTTCCTGCTGCAGCAGCAGGGCGGCGCCATCGAGCTGAACCTGAACTTGGCTGAGTTTGACGTTGATACTGTTTGACGTGTCGCCGCCTCCTCGCTCACCCACAGTCAAACACAGAGTGCTTCACTCCCATTAACAATGCTGTGTGTGTGTGTGTGTGTGTGTGTGTGTGTGTGTGTGTGTGTGTGTGTGTGTGTGTGTGTGTGTGTGTGTGTGTGTGTGTGTGTGTGTGTGTGTGTGTGTGTGTGTGTGTGTGTGTGTGTGTGTGTGTGTGTGTGTGTGTTGGCATACATCGCTCCAATTAGCACTAGGTGAAGTATCGACTGTGGGTGGATGGGCGCACAGATGGGTTGGTTGGTTTAGCAGGAACACTGAGGGCAGCAGGGTTCGCTGTGTTTCCATACAACAACAAACTGCCACAGGGCCGGGGGGGAGATAGAGAGAGGGGGAGAGGGAACATGTGACCTGAATGTTGCTGGTTTTAAAGGTCGGGCCGCCTGTTGGAGGCAAAATGATAACGATGATACGTGCATAACAGATTGTTTGTCGTAGAGAAAGCAAATATGTAAGTATTATTTTTAAACTAGAGAGAGAGGGAGAGAGAGAGATCAAATAAGATGTTCACCACCGAAGTGCCCCCCCCCCCTCCTCATTTTTGATGCTGATTTTGAGCGACAGGCAGGTCTCCAGGTCACACACACAACACACAAACACAACCGTATCTCATACTTTAAGATGTTTAAGTACAAGTACACTTAAATATTTACTTTTCCCGTCTGATACACACAATAACAAACGTTCCTGTCAAACTTTGACTAAACTGGAATTATTTCAGTGGAATTTTTGTTCATATTTACATTTCTTTCCTGCACAGAAATATTAAACAATATAGCAAATGTATGTATGAAAAGATCAAATTAACGACGCAGTGAACTCTTAGAACTTGTGTAAAACTAGACTTTTCACAAATTTTCCTCCATGTTATAACTCAAAATCACATGAATAAGTAATAACTGATAACTCTGAAGTCTTCTTTGATGTTTCATTCACAAATCACACAGGAAGGCTGATTATTTATGAGACTACTTACTTTCAGATTTGCCTATTTTAGGTGATTAAGAAGATTAAAGCAAACGTAGATTAAGTTATTTCCTATTTTCTCCCCCAAACTTAATTTTCTGGCAAGTTTTAAAACTAGACGATAAGACAAAATATAACGACGAAATAAATTACAAAAATTCTAATAAATACATTACATTTTGAACTTTTTTTCAGTGGCTAGTTAAAAAGTTCATCCGGTAGGAAAATCCTGAATATTGCTCTGTTTTTTTTACAATTATTTGAAAAATAGAATATTGTCAAATGACTTGATCATATATCATAATAAAGTAATTCCTCTCAGACTCCTAAAAAAATACAATTATTCAAACATAAGGAAACAAATTCAAGTAATATTTAAAAAAAATATGTTTACGGTTTAAAAGCTACACAATTTTTGAGTTGCTGGACCAGCAGGAGGGAGGGGAGTCACGGGGGAACCAGAACCAGAACCAGGTCTGAGTGGAGCATTGAAATGCACTGTGGTGCTCCGGAGCACTACCCCGTTTGTCCACAAGGAGCGCCAACATCAACATTAAAGTTCCTTGTTGTAACTTTGAGTAAACGTATGTGAGTGTAATCAAGAAAATGTCCCCAAAGCATTCAAATTAAAACCTCTTCATAATATATATCTGCTGTTGCTGTTGAAGTATTATATATTTTATTTTAAGATTATTATAATTCATCCATTAATAATATAAAAGCCAGATTTTTACAGTTGGATGTAAACAAAATAGTCAATTGATTAATGGACTAATCGTTTCAACTCTACTTAGAAACTGCTGGGTAGTTTGTTTATATTTGAATACAAAACATTTAACAGTTCAGTACCCCTGGATTTGGACATGTTTTATTTATATTGAAGGTTCCGATTAATAGGTCTTGACTAAAATACTGGAGGAGGGATATCACACTAGTGTGTGTGTGTGTGTGTGTGTTTTAAGTCATCACCTCTCTATTGGAGTTCAGAGATTAACTTCACAATGACCCTCCGAGTTTGACCAGTGAGGTTTTTAAGTATGTATGGATGTCCTTATTATACCGTGTGTGTGTGTGTGTGTTTAAATTTAATATGCATTATACTGCATAACGTCAATGGATAACCACTCAGCGACACAACGCATGTCACTAAAGGGTCACTGCGTGGTTTAGTTGTGTTCAGGGACTCACAAAGAGATTAAAAACACTATAATCAAAATTAAAGCAACAGAGGTCCAGATGTCCTGACTTTTAATGTTGAGCGCACAGAAATCTAAAACCACTGTATTCGACATTTCCTATAACTCAACTTTCACCTTGTAACACAGACACCTAGAGATATTCCAGGTGTTTGTTTAAAGGCGGGGCACGACTCATTACCAAAGTAAAACTTGAGATGTAAAATCGAGTGCCCGTTTAAAAAATAGGAACGCAATAACCAGTAACACGTATTGCTCAATATCAACCAGTTGACACAACAGGGCTGGAATTATTGATAATTTCCATTCAAGGTTATTTTACGCTACAATAACTGACTAACCTCTACTGCAAGATTCAGTCACATGGCGGCGCTTACTTTATCTCAATCTTACTAATAGGCAGTAATATAAAATGTATGTTTTAATGCTTTAAAGTCTTCTTCTTTGAAAGGACTTGAAGTTAATCACATGACATGAGCTGAAAGCCAGGTTCACTTCCTCTTCTCATGGACATGTGACACCGAGGAGGTCGCCAACTGGACCTTAACTAATTGTTCAATATATAGGCGAAAGCTTCCAAAAAGATATATGAATATATATTTTGGGGTAATTTAACTTTTTATTTTCATCATTATAACTAACGGAGACCAACAATATGCAAATCTGGAGAAAAAAAGTTGTGTGCGTGCATCGAATCTTTTGGTCTGTAACTGATGTCCATTGAACCACTTGAGACATTTTAAAGAAGAAATGCTGAATTTATATTTTGCAATTAAAGACTATTCTATCACATTTATTTGGATTTTTTGATTAAAAAGGATGCAGATGATGACTAAATGAAAATGATTGATATTGAATCGAATCAGGTGATGATTTGATATACATGAATATCAAATATGTCCATTATTTGAGCATTTTTAAGTCATAAAAACACATGTGTATTGTGTTTAAATAATAATGCATGCGATAGATAGTTGTTCGGCTCATAAAAATGGCCCATTACGCTCTTCCAGATGAGCACTAAACCAAATATATTCAGTTTACAATCAAACTGTAAAGAAACGCCTGAAATCTTTACATTATAGAGGCTAAAAACAGCATTTAATTATTAATTGAATGTACATGAATCTTTGTTTATGGACTGATCTATGAGTGTAAATGTTGGTGTGAATAATTCAGTCTGGGCTCCATCAGAGGGCAGTAGAGTTCCTAGTGGACTGTCTGCTGGTCTGAAGGTCCAGAAAGTGCCCAGCATCCTCTCTGCTCGCCCCTCAGACAAATTGTATTACTATCAATAACGCAACAAATGTTCAAAAGTCCCCCCACCCCCTCCCAAAAAAGCGAAACAGGGAAATGAAAACATGAAATCCATCTTGAGGTCGTAGAGAAAAACAGTTTTCGTTTATAACGAGATTATAGAAGCTGCTGCCGTCGAATCAACATATATGTATGTGTTTTATTGCTTTAGCCTCCACCGGGAGGTCACACACACACACACACACATACCTTGTGTTAATCTCAGCTGTCGCGGTGACCCTGTAGAATTGGATGGTGTTTATGTTCCTGGATTACACGTGTAGAGTTGATCGGCCATACGCGCTCCCAGAATCCTTTGCTGTGTCCCGCAGACGGCTGATAGGTGTCACCAGCGGAGTTTGATTTGTTACATTTTCATATTCAGGTCACATGGCGTAGGCAGATCAGCGTTGCACAGTGGACTTCAAGTCAGTCCACGCTGACATACTTTACTTGTGTATTTTCAGTTTTATGCTATACTCTCTATTTGTACTCCACGACATTGCAGAGGGGAATGCATAGTGTATGTTGTTCAGCTGTTGTTACACTTCCTGTACATACAAAAACACAATGAGTTCATCTTCCTCTCCTGCAGGTGAACCAGTGAAGCTGCACAGCTGCTTTCCACTCTGGAAACATGAAAATAATGGAATTATTGTATTATTATTAAACCTTTATTTAAGCAGCTGAAACCCATTGAGATAAAAAAATCTCTTTTTTTCGAGGGTGACCTGGACAAGACAGGCAACAACGTATGAAACACATAGTTACAGTACAAAAAAAACACAGAACAAGAGAAGTTACCGTTTTGCCTTGACGCAGTCGGCTAAAAACAGATGCAGCGTGGATACGCTCTTGTTCCAACTCCCCCTAAAACCAAAGTTCATTTCACTTTGATTGAACCAACGAGCTGCAACATGTTAATTAATTTACTTAAGAGGTGAAAGCACTTTTAATCTTCGGAGGGACCATGGCTAGCTGTTTCCCCCTGCTGCCAGTCTTTATGCTAAGCTAAGCTAACCACGACCTGACTGCATCTTTGAGGCTGAAAATCAATAGAGACTAGGCTACATGTATTATACTAGTCATAGTAGTAGAGTAGTAGTAGTAGTATTAGTAGTGTTAGTAATAGTAGTAGTAGTGAAAGTAGTAGTAGTAGTATTAGTAGTACTAGTAGTAGTAGTTGTAGGAATAGTAGTGTTAGTAATAGTAGTCGTAGTAGGCCTATTAGTCGTCGTATTAGAAGTAGTAGTATTCGTAGTAGGCTAGCAGTAGTAGGAGTATTATTATTAGTAGTAGTCGTGTTAATAATAATAGTAGTAGTAGTAGTAGTCATAGTAGTAGTAGAGGAACAGTAGTTGTCATGTCAACAGGAGTATTTCCAGTAGTATTTGTGGATATTTTTAGCGGTGTTGTTCAGTTTGCTTTTGCCCCCGAGGACACATCTGTTTTTTCTTGGCCTACAATTCTTCTTCTGTTTAGATAAGACATGCTGTGTGTCATCATGTCCGCTGTGTGTGTGTGTGTGTGTGTGTGTGTTTCATCAAGCACGTGTCTATGAACGATGTGTGTTTGTGCGAACGTGTGTACATGTGTCCACATAAATGAGCAATCGTGTGTGTGTGTGTGTGTCCATCCCTTGGGCATGAAGTACTGTAGAGAACATCTGCGTGTGTGTGTGTGTGTGTGTGTGTGTGTGTGTGTGTGTGTTTGTCTGTGTTACACTCGTCCTTGTTCAGAGACGTCCATTTCATCTGTCAGGTTGAAACCTTTTTGTCTGCAGCTGTTTCACGTTCGTACGCAACTTTCCAGGTTGATTGATGAACCTGAACGCTGCATGTTGCTCTGCCAGTAAAAGCACCAGCAGCATCAGCAGTCGTGACCCGTGTCGTACTATTTAAAGTATTATTACCTGTATTACTACCTGTATTATTACCTGTATTACTACCTGTAGTTCTGGTATTCAGAGCAGTGCAAGAGGAACCAGAAGTTGTAGTGAATTTATAAGTCTTAATAGGAGTCTACACACTGAAGTATTAGTTTACAAACCGGAACTTTATTAGTACTTGTCGTGGTTATGTTTGTAGTAGCAGTAATACTTGTTGTCAGTCTTAGTACTACCTATAGTACTACTCATTGTAGTAGAATAATTGTAGTAAATGTAGCAACACAGCTGTGTTTATCCACATCTTTATGCAAACATCAGTCTTCATGAAACTACAACATGGAGGCCGAAATTAGAAAATAATACTGAATTATGTTTTTTATATCATTATAAAATCCTTCATCCGTCTCTGTGACTCTCTGAGCCAGTCATTTAAAAACAGCTCACATATATATATATATGGAAATATATAGACTTGAAATTAATTAATATATACACTTGAAATTAATGTATACTATATATATATATATATATATATATAGTGTACATTCATTTCAAGTCTTTAAAATAAATTAAGCGGGTCACTGTAATCTTTATTCAAACAGGAGGAGAAGTGCATGTGTTGGAGACTATTTTCAGCAATTTGTTCATGCAATTTGTCTTTCAAAGTAAATCTTTTGACCATATTGATGTATTTCTCGGCATATAATGCATATAGAGATTTGAACTTTTGTTTAAATGGATTTAACTAATGTAACAAAGCTAGTGAATCATTTCTTTTTTACATATAAATATGTCCTAATCACAGTTTTGACGGCACTTTTCTCCTTAAATCTCAGACCATCAATACGGTTTGATCTTATTTAAGCTGCACGTTGGACAGAGATCATTCCTAACGGCATCAGTGGTGATGTGATATGATAGGTATTTCTAGTTTGTGGTTAATAATAAGTCTCAGTATGTGGCGACTGAATCCTATATCTATATCTTCTAATCTAAATTGACTCAGATTCTGTGTGACAGCTGCAGGTCTTCTGATAATTGTGCCGCTGTGTTTCCGGTGTCTTTACTGTAGCTGGTTAAAGAGGTTTTTGTGTCACGTGACCCGGTCCGTGAAACCGATCTCCTGCTGGCTCGTTATGATTATTAATCACCAGGGCGGAAGTTTGAGGAGCTCTGATTGGAAGATGGACGTTACTTCACTGTTTCCACATCTTGTGTACTGCGTGTCTCTTGGTCCTGTGGGTCTCTGCAGGACTACTTCTAACAGAACCACAGTGGTGCATGACTGTGTACACATTACTTTGATGTCTCTGTGTACAATTCAAGCATACGACTGTATTTTCTGTGGGCACGTGTACAGTAATAACGCATGTAAATGTGTGTCCCGTCTCTCATTGATTGAGCTCTTCCTGCTCTCTGATTGTCATGGTTTCCAGATGCCCGATTATCAGCGAACGCTACCTTCTTCCTCTGATGACTCGTCAGTTACCGGGCAGACCGGGTAAAACAGGGCCTGCGTTCAATGAAGAGACACATTACTCTGAAACATACAGTTAAACTTCATGTTCAGCTATTGTATCACATCCTGTATGTAGAAACTTGTGGTTTCTGTATCCTGATCAACAGGTTTTAGGTTTATTATTTAGTTCAAGGCCAAACCATTGTGGTGGAGACTGGTTCAAATACTGATGCTAACAACTTAAACCCATTGGCCTCATTATCAGAAACTCTAAGTCTTATTTATACCATTTTTAAAGATTTTTTTATTATTTGTTCAACTCTAACCAAGTGTTTCTGTTGTCCCAAACCCACATCTTTTATTGTTAACTGGGACAAGCACTCATTCATCCCCAAGATGCTTTACCAAAAGGGCAAGATATGACGAGTGGGACCCCCTTTAACCAATATGTTGTGAACTTATTAACTATGAAAAAAAATTAAGACCCCCACTTTCTGGTTTCACTATTTTTCTGATAGATTTACGCACGTTTGACCTGTAAATATCTAATAATTCTCAGCCGGGTGAAGATAGTTTGATAACCTGCAGTCTTTTCAGCTCTTTGGGACTTTGGGAAACATAATTTCAACATATACAACTTGCATAAAGCTTAGTTCCGGCACACAGTGGTCAATTCAACAGCCCAATGTCACAAATACAAAAATAAATGCTTCACAATCTGTACAGCACGCAACACCCATCAGACAATAGAGACATAGAGAAGTAAAATAGTTGTTGTGTGTGAAGAAGAAGAATTTAAAAAAGAGGGAAAAGACAATCAGAATCACATATATATATATATGTCTTTTTCTGTCTGCATTACTTTTTAAATCCCACTTATTATCCCTTTATAGAAATATATATATAAATATATATATATATAATCTAATATATATGTATATATATATTCTAATATAAATATACATATGTATGTATATATATTATAATATATACATATATATTTAGATATATATTTAGATAGACATATATATATTTATATATATATATATATTTATATATATATATATGTATATTTATATATACAGTGTAGGTCCAACATCACTGTCGTTACAAGGGTAAAACAAAAAAAATATATAACTGTAACTGCAAAACTATGCTTCGGGGTTTATGTGACTTTTGCAGAAGGTTTATATTATTATATAGTATTTTGGCTAAAAATGTAACCACTTTCTGGAGTGACCGGGAACATTTGCCCTCCTCACTATCATATGAGCCAACAGTGAAAGAAAAGAACGGAGAGATGTCAAGAAACTGGAATTATATCAACAAATATTCAACACAAATCGCTCAAGAATTATATATATTCATACACCAGCATTTAAACTCCAAAGTGACATTTTAGAAGGAGAAAAAACTCCCGGCAACTCGTATTGAGTTATGAAACATGTTCCGCGTTCCCGGGGTTTCCAGAGCTTTCCTGAGACAGACAGCTTTAAAAGCTCATCTGGAGTTACAAAGTTTTCACTGACAGCGATGACACGTGTAAACATATGTCGAAACGTGGGCCTTATAGACCACGAGCGGGCCTTTAATCTGCTCTTTCCTGCATTACAGCTGATTAGTTGCACTTTGAAACCGGAGACGATCGTTTCTGGAAACACGACTGCAATTACACCCGAGAAAAAAACAACCCAGCGACGTTCACCTGGCCGCAGACGCATTAGGATGCGTTTCACTGGACGCATTATAGACCCAAGTGCTCGCGGAGCGTTGTTTGAAAATGTTGGAGTCTGTTTATTAAAAACAGATTGACAAATCCTGATCAGACCGCAGTAAACACGACAAATTTCCCCTTGGGGATTAATAAAGTATATATCTATCTATCTATCTATCTAAATCCCTTCTGGACAGATGGTGATGTATGAATGCCTCCGTCCTGCCAGAAACACCACCGCCCAGCATCACCGATGAATCATCAAAGTCTTCTGATGGAGAATTGTTTGGTTCCCGTGATCATGAAGTACATATTTATTAATCTAAAAGGATCAAAATGTGTCTTCTCAACATAAAACATTAGAAAGTGGTTTAACGGATTCCTCAGGGACTCGACAACATAATGGTTCTGATCTGAGGAATAGAAGAAAGAGCAATAACAAAGACGATGACGACAATTTAATATGGAAAAGCTACGTATTGGATTGTTTTGTGAGAGGTGAAAAAGGAACTTTAACGCGACGTGTGTACTAGACGTGGATGAGAA
The DNA here is from genome assembly GCF_029220125.1 of Pseudoliparis swirei. Taxonomy (NCBI): domain Eukaryota; kingdom Metazoa; phylum Chordata; class Actinopteri; order Perciformes; family Liparidae; genus Pseudoliparis; species Pseudoliparis swirei. The sequence continues at coordinate 14,371,983 of NC_079404.1, forward strand.
GTCCTTAAAGTTTATTAAAATATCTACAATTCGGATTACGCAATCTGAATCGAAATGGAATGACTAAATGGATTTTCGAGATTGGAGATGGATTTAATGAATAGATTTTTTTGTGTTAATGAGCAATTACTCAAGTATTTGATCTGATTTCCTCCTGTTATGTAAAATAATATAACTTAATATATACCTTAGACTTCAAAGGGCTTTTCCCGACATTAAAAATGACGATAATGCAGAGTTACAGAATCAACATGCACACGTTTAAGACGACTCTCTTCGTGGTGCTGGCCGCCATCTTTCTACAGCGGCCCACGATGGACAAACCAAACATTTGGCTCTATTTTCCGGGCTTTTGTGTTTTCACAAAGCTGCACTAACTCTATTTGGATTCTGGGGATTCATCAAATCCTGTGCGGCACCCAAGAGAGCCGAGGGACTCCACCCGGACCAACAGAGAACAGACCTGGCCGTGAGCACATGTACTGCGCGTCCTCTCTGTGTGTGTACACAACGTACTGTGTGTGTGTGATCCAGATGTGTGTCCCTGTGGGATTTGCACCCGGGAGGTCAGGCGCCATCGTACACGGACAGCCAGAAACATTGCGGGAAAAAAACAACAACATGTAGTTCAGGATAGCAAGGAAGGTATTCAGCGACGGCGACCTTTGAACGCTTATTTTGCTCTAATGTGTAAATGGTTTTTTTTCTTCAAAAGCATACGAATAGACACAATATCGCTTCTTTTATCTCCATCACTAGAGTCGCCACCAGCGGTTTCCCTGGACAGCAGCTGGTGGAGTGGCAAGCGGCGACGCTCTGGTCTGGATTACCGCCGAGCGCAGCAGTTGTGAGATAGATCGTATGTCAACTACATGTGTATGGTACATGGAGGTCCACAGGGTTAACAGCTTAAAGCATCTCTGATGTGTTTTCAATCTGATGGAAACTAAAGAGGCAACGGAGAACAGCGGGGGGGGGGGGGGGGGGGACCAGGGAACCAGGGAACCAGGGAACCAGGGAACCAGGGAACCAGGGCACACAATGTTCTCTGTTGGTTTTCAAGGACACGATGGGGAAAGATGAGATTAACCTGATTGATCTCGGAGTGAAAGTGGGACGACAGAACAGAAGGTGGAGAGAGAGAGTAAAACATTTAGCGCAGAGAATGTTAAGGTCAAAATACCTGAAAATATACAATTTATTGTGTTGAGACCAGCTTGTTGAACATGTAGGCTCATCCCGTTATCCCGCTTCATGCTCTCATCTTATTACTGTCATACTTTACATTTAATACTTCATATAAACCAATTTGCAGCCTCACAAACTCATCACACAGCTGTAAGCTGATTGGTGGTTGATGTACAGATGTTCTGTGTGCTGCATATCGGGGATATTTATAGTTAATCCAACAGGAATATGTGCATGCCAGTATTATCCTGCAAAATTACTGCAGGTATATATATATATATATATATTGTCATGTGCAACAATAGATGACAGTATGTCATTGCTCCTCTTGGGCAACAGAGTATTATTAACACATACGTTAGTTTGAAAATATTGTATAAAACAACTATATAAATATAGTCAAATGTAAATGATAATACTGTTCATGCTGATAGTGTAAGTACAACAAAGTAATATAATAGTATTTATTTTACAGCTTCTTGTTTGAATTAAAAAACTTTATAAATGTGGGAACTTTTTATCATTATTATTATTATTATTAATAATATAATTATTATTAGTTTTATTATTATTATTTATATTTATTGTTTAAAGGAGGAGATTAAAAAATATTTTTAATCATTAGTAGTATTATTTATGTGTTTAAAGGAGGAGAGAAAAACAACATTGTATCATTATTTTTATTTCTATTTGTTTAAAGGAGGAGATAAAAACACATTTTTATCATTATTATTATAATAATTTTTAAATATATATATATGTATATCTGGTTAAAGGAAGAGATAAAAACAACTTTGTATCATTATTATTATCGTTTATATTTCTATTTGTTTAAAACAATTTTATATATATATTTTTTTCTTCTATTTGTTTACAACAGGTGATTAATAAACGCTCCTTTCGGGTTCAAGTTTGTATTTACAAATAAACCTCATATGAAGTGACCTCAAGGTATAGCAGGTAAAACATGTACACATCCCAAGACTAAAACTAGTTTAAAAAGTGGTTCATCCGGTTCATCAGAGTCCAAAACTTAAATCCAAAGACAACATGTGTCACATCAAGGGGACTGGACGCGTCGGGCCTTCAATGGCTTCTTCTCTCGGTCTGGTTCTGTTTGGAAGCGCTGAACGCTCCTCTGCAGTTTTTCCTAGAAGCGGAGCATCGTGTGCGTGTCGTCAGCCGACTCTCGGAAACACTGCGGCCGAAATTCATCTCTTCTTAACAGACCATCAACACACAGCCAGAGGTGAAGTCACTTTTATGGAAATGAGGAAGACGAGTGGAAACAGCACGAAGGCCGAACAGACCCTCTGGCTTCTGCTCTCTGTGTGTGGGTGTGGTTGTCTGTGTGTGTGTGTGTGTGTGTGTGCCTGTGGTTGCATTAGTTTATTGCTTATCAAAGTATATAATCATTATCAGAAGCTCCAACCAGTTAACTGTAAACATTGTGTTCACTTTACGACTAAACTCAAAAGCTTCAGACAGAGTTCTTAAGTGTTTTTTACAGATTGCCTTAAACTCCAAATGTTTGATTTTTTTCTCTCATGCAAATCACTTTGTTCATTCTCCCCCCCCCCCCCCTGAAAAAAAGGATAACAGTACTTGACATTGATTCTAAAGTGCTCCTCCAGTACACACTTTACAGTAGAAGTTGTGTAACTTGCAAGACTTTATAAAAGAAGTTATTTTTTCTACGTCTTCTTTTTAAACATGAAGTTCTTCCGTTGCCGGGAAAAAAACCCTGAAAAACTAATTTCTTACTTTGCAGTATTTGGTTTAGTTTGTGTTCGCGGTCGAAACTTTTGACGTCTCATTTTCAGAATGAATTTTCAATGAGAGAGAGAGAGGGACGCCCCCGGTCATCCCTCTGGCAGAGGAAGCCCAGTACAGAGGTTTGACCTCTACGAACCCCCGACAGAGAGATCATGACGGCTTGACGACGAGGCCTTAAACATCTCTTGAACAACCACTGCAGAGTGAGAAAGAGCAAACGGCTTAATGTTCATTACTGTTTGAGTGGAATAGACGTTTGCTCATAAATAAATTCTTCTTCTCTAAGTTGTCGTGGTTCTTTTATAAGAGCGTTGTAACTTTTCTCATCTTTACAGAAATATCCTAATGAGCCCCTCAAAGGCTAAAAGGCAAGCGTCACAGCTCTCTATCTCTCTATCTCCTCTTCAGTCTTTCATGTCTTCACTGAACCACAGGGGTCCATAATCCAGGAAGACCTCCTCCTGCTCCTCCTCCACCTCCTCTGATCAGACACCAATTAGGGAAAGGGAGATGGACATAGAGAGGAAGAGGAAAGATGGCTGACAGAGGGGAGAATACATGGAGGCAAAGGTCAAACTTAATGCAACGTAATGCTCAGGAAAAAGGGCGGGCAGAGGCATCAAGAGAAAGAAAGACAAAGAGTAGTAAAGAAACAAGCTGCAGAGGTCAAGCTAAACGCCTCGTAACGCAGAGTGACCCAACTAAAAGGAACGGGGGAACGGTTGAAGTGAGAACGTGTTGGCGAGCGGCCAGATGGACCATTAGCAACGTCAGCCCGGTCCGCGTAGCGTAACGACGATACGCTTTTATAGAAACTTCCATCTCACATTTCACCCCTTTAAGAATCCTGCTTTTAACCTTTAGCACAGCACATATTCCAGATCAGGGAGCCCCCCAAAAAACAAACGACAGACAAGAGAAAGAATGTGTGTGTGTGTGTGTGGGGGTGGGGGGTCAGACCCGGGGCCTCGAGACATGAAAGATAAACCAAAGGAGTAAAGTGATATATCATATTTAGCTGTTGATGTGGCGACTGACTGGTTGTTATCAACAAGCGATTAATCATTCACATATTTGTGTTTTTAAAGATTGGATAACGCATAGTTGCTCTCCGTTGGTGTGCGTTGTTGCGTGCCTTTCAGTGCACGTTAGTGCACGTGAGCTAGCTCACATGGTGGTTACAGCTTGGTGAAGCCATCCTGACTCTCAGTGTTGCTGCAAAAAGGTGGAGATACCACCCTCCAGCTCCCCGTCATGTAAACACTGTGTTAGCATCGTTAGCTGCCCGCTACCGGCTGGGCCGTCGCCATGTTGAGAGCCATGTGGAGGCAACAGATTCGCTCTGAATTTCTGATTTTCGAGCACCTTTAAAGATCTGGTGCTGACGATAAGATGTAAACAGTGTCGGATTCATGTGGGATGGACACAACCGTTCAAAAGTTTGGGTTCACCCAGACAATTTTGTGTTTTCCATGAAAACTCACTTTTATTTATCAAATGAATTGCAAAACGAATAGAAAATATAGTCAAGAGATTGACAAGGTTAGATGTAATGATTTTTATTTTAAATATTAATATTGTTCTTCAAACTTGTCGCTCAAAGGAAGGCCAGTTTTATAGCTTCTCTCACCAGCATAACTGTTTTCAGCTGCGCTCACATAAAAAGGGGTTTCAAGGGTTTTCTAACCCTCCGTTAGTCTTCTAAGGCGATAACACAATGTACCATTAGAACCCTGGAGATGGGCCTCTATACACCTATGTAGAGATTTCATTAAGAAACAGAGAATAGTCATTTACAACATTAACTATGTAGAGTGTATTTATGATTAATTTAATTTCTGATTGTTTTTCTTTGAAAAATAAGGACATTTCCAGTTGTTTTCTCTTATTTGTGACCCCAAACTTTTGAACGGTAGTGTATGAGCAGAAACTAAATACAATATTCATAACTATGTTTTTATGAGTGTATAATCACCTGAAAATAATAATCGTTCGTTAAGAATGAGCAAACTCTGGTTCTAGCGAATCCTTTTGCATTTGGACTCTCCTGAAGGCCGTGGTGGTTCTTTAACGTGCTTGTGAAACAGCGGTCACGTTAAAACTTTCACGCATCACATTGCTACTGAAGCAGTGTTATTAAAAAATGGCCTCTGAGCGAGGCGGTTTAGCACTCACACTCGCCAGTCTTGAAAAGACGGAATGAGTGAGCGGAGGAGGATGTAGTTCTGCTAGATGCCACTAAACCCGAAAGAACTGTTGACTTAAAGAACTTAAAACTCATACAATCAAATCAAGCTAACTCAGAGTTGTAAGTCTTTGTATATGCAAAGTGTTGAATCCATTTTATTCCCATGCTAAATATCTGTTCTTTTTTAATTTTTTAAAAATGATTTTGTTTTCGGACAAATCCTTTTTCACACAACGGAGTCGTCGGATGACAAAAATGGCGGACGTTGTTTACGTGCTGTGAGGGGGGTGAGTGGGTGTCCAGACTCCCTCCCAGCTTCCTTAGAACAACAGTGACACCCGGGTCCGAAGGAACGGCAGACCGGCCGGGATTATTGTCAAAACCGACGACCTGTTTGTTTAACCTCCTCACCCGACCCGAAGGAGAGGTCAAGGTCTCCTTCTTGTTCTTCTCCTCCGGTCACGTAATGCCCTCCTTCCTCCTCCTGCTTCCCACGCCGCGTCGTTACCTCGGTTACATCACGCGTCATCGGGCAGGCCAGGGATTTGGGCTGGTCGGGGTTGGTCATGCCAGATGTATGGTCGACTATATATGTGTGTGTGTGTGTGTGTGTGTGTGTGTGTGTGTGTGTGTGTGTGTGTGTGTGTAATCCTAATCTCCAGTTTTTCACTCGGGATCTCAAAGTCTCTCTGAAGATAAACATGCAGTTTAATGTATTTCTTGTGTTTTCACGTCGGCAGTAAACGGACTAAGAAGTCACTCTTTTAGGAGTTTTTTCTACGTTTAGATTTTGAAGTAATTCGTTAAAAACATGAAACTATTACTCTTTTAATGAAATATTGTCGTGGCTACAGATACAAGTCACAAGGGAAATTGCAAAGTTGGTCTCTCTGCATTCATATGAGCGCTGCAGGAACTGGCTGCTCTCTCTCTCTCTCTCTCTCTCTCTCTCTCTCTCTCTCTCTCTCTCTCTCTCTTCTAGCTCCAGATGTTTGTGGGTCATTCGTGGATTTAGAGACGGCTCTAAACAGGTGCACCCTAGGTTTTTTTGGGATTACATCATTCGCACAATTATCTGTATTTTGGTGGCATATTCTGCTTTATTATTTATGTTTAGTTGTTTGTCACTCCTCGATCTTCTCCACGATAAAGTTTTAAATCTCAATGAAGTTGTACATTCGTGTCACAGGATTATTTTGGGCGCAGGTCATGTTTTATATCTATTCAACAGAATATATTTGGGTTGAAATATGATAGTTTGTTTGCCTTTTCTCTGCGAGTTTGACGATCAGAAGAAAATCTCATGTCTGTGTGTTCAGTGCAGTGCGTGAGCCAGAAAAGGGTTAGCCTAGCTTAGCATTAAGACTGGAAGCAACCTCACTGAAAACAAGACTTTAGGAACTGTTGCTCAGTCAGAAATATGCTGACCTACTGGATCATTCTTAAGGGCGACAAACAGCTTCAGAAGAAACAGAGTTTTAATCCCACTTTCACTGACCTCACTCGAAAAAGAAGGTTAAGAAAACGAGCAGCGACCTTCAGGCTGTAAGACGCGTGTCTCCATATTGGACAAATAGGCTTTAAACAGGGTCCATTTAAACCTGTTAAAATAAATCGTGATTCACACTCGCTGTACCCGATATATATGAAGAATACTCCTCGCTTTGCCGCGCTGCATTTGGGCCAAATCCCTTCATGTTGGTCCACAGGATTACGCAGAGCGGTGGAGCCTCCTGTTATCTGGCAGCGTTATCCCTGAGAAGTAACGGACCTGTAAGCCTGTGTGGTGCACTGCAGCCTCGCTGCAGGTTCATGAGCATTAAACAGACGACGCGATGTTCCCCTCGATGCAGCGCAGCTTTCTAAGGATACTTAGACAAATAAGTACTTTTTTTTCCTTTCAGCTCTCGCAGGACAATTCCCATGGTCATGTGACGATGACGTGGGGAAGGTTAGGAGACCACAGCTGATTGATTTATATTTATTCAGTCCGTGCTCACTGTCTGTTTGAAACAGGAAACAAACAGCAATCTCTTGTGATATCTCTGTAACAACCTCACCTGACCTCTTTTTAAACCTGCATTCTTTCTAATGACCAGAAGGGGGCCAAAAATCAAGTCTGATTATATAGAAGTCTATGGGAAAATGATCCTACTCCTCTTGATTTATTACCTCAGTAAACACTGTTTATGATCTCAATCGCTAGTTTCAAGTTTTATTTCAACATGGCACAATGTTTATTTCCTAAATTAAACAGTAAGATAGGGGAATATGTTTTAGGGCGCGGCTACCTTGTGATTGACAGGTCTCTCTGTCCTACCAAAGCTGTATAATGTGTCTCTATTTTAGTCCTCCGCTGTCTAATTACGGCCACTTTCATTCACTGGATGCCTGAACGCCGAACTCAAGGCGTCAAATCGATAATCCACAAACCAATAGGTGACATACTTTAGAGATTTGGCTTATTAATACAGCACATGGTTCCACTAGCTGCCACAATCATTATGGACCCTTTTGCTTCATTCTGTGTATTTTGAAGCTGATACTTTATACTTTTATTTACTATTTGAATTGCAGGACTTGAACTGTAGTGATGTTACTTGTGCTTTCGTAAAAGATCTGAGGACTTCTCCCAGAACTCATTCTCAATGGTACCCATGTCAGTGGAGCAGAACCATGAAGCTACTTCTCACAGGACTATTATGCGATACAGTTTCTTTAATGACTCCGTCTAATTCACTTTAAACTCTCAACACTGTCTTGGATAACTGCCATGTCGTCTATTATTACCACTGCTGCTGTTATTATCTACTTTCCGGATGCTCCAGTTTTCTGTGTATCTTAAGTCGTTGTTTGTTTGCCGTATACATCTTACAATCATCCCTCTTTCCAAAGCCGTGTTGTGGTTACTCGGCCTGTATCTGCTGTAGAGATTATTCCTGAGCATCTAACCCCCAGCAGAGCCAAATATTAGTGACCTGTAAGCCGTTGTGTTGGCACAAGGCAGAGAGCTTCAGGTCCGCGGTTGGCAAACACACGCTGCTGTAGCTCTCCGTGAAGATAATAAACCGAGGGATGTGTTGTTTCCATGACACCAGACGACCTGGGTGAGCCCAGGTGAAGTCATATCTGTTTAATCAAGGGGGGGGGGGGGGAGCTTAAAGGTTCTGAGAGAAGCCTTTTTATCCAACATACCATCAAACTTGCTGGTGTGGATTAGTGTCAACCCGATGTGAAGGCATTGCTGCCACGGCCTTGATGAATATGTGGAAGTGGACGTAGTCGCCGTGACTCATTGGTTTGGGGTTGTTGTTTTTTGCGACTAAGAAGTGACACGAGAGGGTGGAGCTAAATTCTACCGCTGATCGAGACACCTTTAGTGGACCGAGATTATGAACCTAAAACACAGCGGGTTAAAGTTGTTAGACAACAAAAAAGCAGCGACAGCTCTGTGGTAGCGACCTGTCAATCAAAAGGTAGTCCCGCCCTAAAGCGTACCCTGCATTTATAGTCTATTTCACTCTAAATGGGAGCACAGTTTACCGAATAAGCAGCCTGTTGCACTGAAGACGTCTTAAAACTCGATATAAAGACCATCAATTTATGTTTACAATGTTTACTGAGGTAGTAAATCACTAGATCATTTTCTTCTTTTATACAAACCTACATATTTGTTGCAACCAGAGAAGTCGCCCCCTGGTGGCCATTAGAGAAAATGCAGGTTCAGGACACATTGGCTTAACTTTTCAGAATCGGGGGCTGCAGCTTTGGGTTTTTGGGCCCCTCCACCTCCACCTCTTTATTGTTCTTCATACCTCACATGTCCTGGCTCATGATTACCTAGGTGACATACAAATTATACTGCATCATTTTCGTAGGTTTAAGTGCGAACAGTGCTTGGCTACTATACGATCCAACCCGGTTCAGGGAAGAAGATTGACCAAAAGAAGCTCGTCCATGCTTGAACGCGATTGGACGACATTTCCTAAATAAACCTTTTCGTCTTCATCCTTTTTTTCTAGAATCCAGACGAGAGGAGGCTCATAATAATGACCAACGTGTCAGAGAGACGACACACTTCATACCTTTGGGGGAAAAATAATTCTGCACATTTCACCGTGACTGTTTTGTTTCGTTAGCTTGCGCATCAGACGACCGCTCTGCAGTAATTTGGCGTTCCCGTTTTGATAGCAGGTTGTTTCATGCAGTTTATTTGCTCTTTAAAGTGTCCCTCTCTGACTGTAGAGCGCAGCCCGAGGCGTCCTCTCAGATTACACTGAGCCGAGGAGAAGAAATCAGATGCGAGTATTTAAATGGCCGCTGGTCACATGGCATCTTTCTGCCTAATTATCTTCTTCTTGTTTTCACAAACATTTCACAGCTCTGGCGAATGGAGCTGATGCTGTTTTAATACACAGTGACACGGAAATGAACTTCAGAGACGTGATCGCCAACAGTCGAAGCAGCCAAGAGGCCTCCTTTCCGTCACCGATGCTACTGTTTCTTTTATTTCTTTTTTTATATTGAAGGTACATAATGGGGTTTTACCTTCTATATTAACTCAAGGAAAAGTAAAAACACAACATTACTTATTTAAAATGTCCTTGATGAAAATGCACTCATCATTTTTAATGAGACCAGCTCTGTTGTTTGTGTTACATCATTTAAAGAGTTTTATACTTCATACTTTAATCAATTCATTCTATTGTACTTTTTGACTGCAGTACTTATTAATGACTTATTTGATGGCTGTCGTTATAAGTTACTTAACACATTTATATTTGACTAATAAAACATGAGAATATAAAATATAATAGTCGTTAAATAATGATAATAATGAATAAATAGTATGCATGAATGCATTAAGTAATAATAATTAAATAGTACAACATATATAATACAATGTTTTTCCACTTTTGATACTTAAAGATCTTTTTGCTGAAGAATCATTTCAATAATATTTTTATGATGAGGCAGTATACTTTTATTTAGTAAAGGATCTAAATACTTCTTCAAATGTACTTTTTTTACATTGTATAATTATTACTCCCACAACTTCTATTTAAATAATATAACTTGTATCTCATCACCACTGACCAACACTGGAAATATATATATGTGTACTTTTACTTAATAAGTATTAATATATATCCCATCTGTATTGTATAAGTTTAGACAAGGAAGTGTTGTTTTGCCTGAAGTAATGATAAGAAGATGATTTTATTTATTGTTAAGTTATGATTTATTTAAAATAATGTTCAGTTAAAGCTGCAGTCTGAGCAGTGAATATTGTCTGAATGGAAAATACATGTCATACAAAAAAATAAGGAAAAGTCAGCTGTAGGCGACACTTGTTATTAAAAAAAATTCAAATTGATTGTAAAAGTATCAGTTATTGATTGGATTGTTCTATAATTTTTGAATGAATATCTGAAGGAGATGTGAAATAATGCCTGATGTCCGTGTTGTGCTGCACAACAAGTTCAGTGTTTTTATTTTTGACTTATTAAAACGGTTCAGTTTGAATACCCTCTACAGTTTTTATCTCCAAGACGAAATAATAACTTGTTTATAACTTGTATTTATTAGTGAAATAATTTTTTTCTAAACGGAACGGAATCGGCGTCGTTCAGGTCTTCTGCTCCGTTTTTATCTTGTCCAAGTTTTATTGAAACTTGACATCGTTTTCAGTGCAGAGTTCATTCATCATAATTTATGTATCGGTCCACCTCTCATTTATGTTTCTCTCAGACCCAAAACTTTTTATTTTTTACTCGTAGAAAAGTTCGGACACTTTTATCAGAGTTTACAAACCAAATAAAGTTGGTTTTATTTCTAGTGATGAATAAACCTCAACGAGTTCACTTCACTTTATACGGACTTTATAAAGTTTAATAAAGTTATGGCTGTATACGTTTGATTTCGGATTCTCTCCGATACAACATAAATCTGACGCATAATCGGCTTGTAATGAAATTTAATAAATACCGTAAATCAAACTTTTTTGTTGCCTTTGATAACAGTTTTTATATATTCATTTAATTCTCAAATGAACTTTTTTTCCCAGTGATAAAATGAGTTAAAGTTTATTTCGGACACCGTAACGTTTCCCTCTGCGGATCCCCACCGCGTCATAAGCAGGGGAACAGCCAATGGGGAGGCCAGAAACCAGCAGATCCCTCCATGGACTCATCTTCCTCCTCTTCCTCCTCCTCCTCTTCTTTTTCTGTGTATTTCCGAGGCCCATCGCGTGACAACTAATCGCAGAATTGAGTCGAGCAGCCACCGCCGGCCGATCAGCTTATCCGCTCAGCTTATCCGCTCAGCTCGCCACGTGGTTAATAACGCAGCAGCAGCAGCAGCAGCATCAACAGCAGTGGCAAGGCATTTTGAACGCAGAGAGGTCAAAGGTCGAGGCCAAGGTCAAGACAACAAAATCAGACCTATACTGTAAATGTTTGTACAGGAGCTGGTGAAACTGCTGCACTTCAGATGAAAACTACCACAAGTACTAATTGTTATAAGAGGAAAAAACAAAATTCCTTTTATTTGTCCTCTATATTCAAACGTAACTTCTTCACAATTAAAGGAGCAGGTCGTGGTTTAATGCTTTTGAGATGTGTTTCTGTGCTTTAGAAATGTGAGTGCATATTTCTTTATTTCGGTGTAATCTGAACATCTACACTACCGTTCAAAAGTTTGGGGTCATCCAGACAATTTCGTGTCTTAAATGAAAACTCACTTTTATTAATCAAATGAATTGAAAATTGAATAGAAAATATAGTCAAGACATTGACAAGATAGATAGATAGATAGATAGATATATACTTTATTAATCCCCAAGGGGAAATTAGTTCTCTACATTTAACCCATCCTTAGTTATTAAGGAGCAGTGGGCTGCAGTGATGCGCCCGGGAAGCAACTGGGGGTTCAGTGCCTTGCTCAAGGACACTTCGACTTGCAACTAATGGGGAGAGCCGGGATTGAACCGACAACCTTGGGGTTGCAGGACGACCCCCTTACCCCACTGAGCTACAGCCGCCCCAAGGTTAGAAATAATGATTAATATTTGAAGTATTAATTTTGTTCTTCAAACTTCAAGCTCAAAGGAAGGCCAGTTGTATCGCTTATATCACCAGCATAACTGTTTTCAGCTGTGCTAACATAATTGCACAAGGGTTTTCTAATCAGATATTAGTCTTCTAAGGCGATTAGCAAACACAATGTACCATTAGAACACTGGAGTGATCGTTGATGGAAATGGGCCTCTATACACCTATGGAGATATTTCATTAGAAACCAGACGTTTCCACCTAGAATCGTCATTTACCACATTAACAATGTACAGTGTGTATTTTTGATTAATGTTATCTTTATTGAAAAAACAGTGCTTTTCTTTGAAAAATAAAGACATTTCTAAGTGACCCCAAACTTTTGAACGGTAGTGTATATGATGTAATTTCTTTGTAATCGTCCAAAATAATGTTATGGGTATGGGTATATATTTCCAAGTAGGCCACTGATTGGTCGATACGTGCGATGCAACGCGTCGTGTATTGAGTGGGCCGGTCTGACTAACTCCCGGGCCACTTTTTTCCCCCAGTCCGCCCCTGTCTGTCTCTATGTGTGGCCCCCGGCCTTCGCTTAATGACAGCTGGGATCGACTAAATAGGATAAGCGGTTTGGATTATGAAACGTTCATTCATATATCGGGCAACATTTGGACACTGAGCGTATTGTTAAAATGTTCCCTGACAACATATTTCACTAATTTTGAGGTTTTCTGTTCAGATTCTCATAGCTGTGAAGGTGAGAAAAGGCTTAATGAGCTGATAGGCCATTCCAAAAGGAAATATATATATATATATATGTAAATATATATATATATAAATAAATAAATATATATAAATATATATATATATATATATAAATATATATATATATAAATAAATAAATATATATAAATATATATATATATATAAATAAATATATATATATAAATAAATAAATATATATAAATGGGCTAAATATTCACATCTGAGGTTAACGAACCTCCCATCGTTCATGTTGTGTAGCGGCGAGGTATCGCAGGGTGTGTGCTGGTGTCTCTGTTAGTGGTTCCCAGTATGGTTCCCCTCACTGTGGCCGCAGAGGAGGCCCCAACTGGTTAGAGACCAGTTCAGAGTGGTGGGCGAGGAGTCCGCAGTCGGTCGACGGCAGTTTATAACAAGCCACACATGGTGTTTTAAAAAAAGTGTGAGTCACCACAACCACGCAACCACAAGAGGTCCATAACCGGCCTCCCAAATATATGAGGCAGTTTGCTGCAGCAGGCTGCAGAATTACCTGAGGACAGCACGGAGGTGCACACTCACACACTCACACACTCACACACTCACACACTCACACACTCACACACTCACGGAACCATGCCGGCTCCCAGGTCACCGATCACATGATCCTCCTGGAGATACAAATATCATGTAATTATATTTCATTGACTCCTTGGGGGACTCGCAGTTCAATCATAAGAAGAAGAAGAAGAAGAAGAAATAATAATCCAAACGTGTCACAACATAAACCTTTAGTCATAATTATTATAATGCAGTATACATCCTCCTCCTTCCTACTCCTGTCATCTTATCTGTTCTCCTCCTCCACCTCCTCATCTTTCATTATTCCCTACTCTTCCTCCTCTTCCCGTTCTTTTCTCCCAGCTTCTCTTCCTCCTCCTCTGACATCTTTCATGATCCTCCTCCTCTTCTTCATCCCCCTCCTCCAACTCCTCGCTGTCTTCACCTTTTCCACAACCATCGCCCACCTCCTGCTGCCACTGCCTCTGTCCTCCTCCTCCTCCTCCTCCTCCACCCTCACCATTCTCCATCTTCTCTTCCTCATCACGTTTCTTCTCTGCTCATTGTCTTAAAAAATCAATAAACCAAGACCGGTGTTGTCTTTATGAACACAAAAAAGCAACAAAATAAAACATTATAATAATGCTCAACAAAATTGAAAAAGCCCAGCATAAAGTCTTCACCAAGAACTTTGCTTTCAACCTGCCTCCTCCTCCTCCTCTTCCTCCTGCATTCACTTTGCTACTCTCCTCAGGAAGCAGCTCTGCCTCTCTGTTTGACTTCAGAATGACTCCCCTCGTGTTTCTCAGCCGTCTTCGTCGGTTTCTCCGACGTCTCTCGTCTCCACCCCGAAACACCGAAGATGAAACACCGTCGTCGGGCGAAAAGCTTGTTCACTTCACCAAAAGAAATTAGTTCCAAACCCCTTGCTGCGCTTCCGGTTTTCACGACTAACAAACGATATAGAAGCCCGTCGGCGGTTTCCCGGGCCTTTACTCGGATGTCTCTCGGCTCTTCCGTCCAACCCCCTGGCAGTTGGTCTGTCCGCCCACGTTTACTCTTCAAAGTCTTTCCCCACCCGTCCGTCCGTCTCTCCGTCCCTTTGACTGACCGGCTGTCGTTCCGACTTGATATTTTCTTCCCGTTTCTGTCTCTTTCCTCTTCCCCGCCCGTCCATCTGAAGCTGAGCCGGTCACGGCGAGCAGTTTACATCCGCTCTCGCCTTCCCTCCTGAACTCCTCCTGCCTCTTTATGTGATTTATTGAACGTCTTTAGAAACTTTCTTTTGCTCGACCTTCGCTCAGTTTTCCTGAGGAATAGTTTAAAGCCACTAGATTGTAATATTCTGGGAATCAGCCTTCAGAAATCTTCTTTTCCACCAGCATTTTCCATCAGAGTAATTTTACACTATTTAATATTGTTTGTGAAAATAGTTTTCTTCGGTAGCCTCCATGTCAGACGTTAGACATATTTGGTCAAATTAAAGAATAAAAACATTAGAATTGAATATTCAGTAATTATTGATACTTCAAATAAGAAACTATATCTCTTGAGATAAAATGGGATCACAATGAAAATGAGGTGTCCCTCACCTTTATTGTGTAATCCTTAATACATTGTTCAATGTATTTGTGTATGTTCTGTTAAATATGTTTTTGTATTCCTTTCATATCTTAAATAAATCAAATCACCTAAACTGAGGCAGTATATCTAAAAAATGCTTGAAATAGTAATTTGGTGAGATTAATAAAGATATTCTTAAATTGTCTTTATCTTTCTATTTTAGCTGCAACGTGACTGAACCTCCTGAAACCTATTGTCCGGCTGAGTCTCTGACCTTTGACCTCCGGCTTGTAAAGCTAGAGACATGGACGTCAAAGCTTTTTATGCTTTCACGCTGGCCGCAGGTCGCTTTAGAAGAGAGTGTCCTCGGCGGAAAAGGCAGATTAAAACCAGAACAAAAAGAACAAATGAAAGTGTTTTCAAAGCGCTCATTCTTCAGCTCTCCCGTTAAATGAACGAGAGCGGCGACCCGACGGAGGAGGATACACCGTTTCCTTCCTCTCTTAACTGAAGTCGTTTAGCGGAGGACCAGCTATAATCGTGGCTTGGTCGGGTGACATCCGTCACTTTCCACCTCCGGATTCAAACCCCACGCCGCCACCACCTTCCACCACAGCGGCTAAACTCAGAGGCCAAACAGCCAGAAGGAGGAAAGTGGGTTAAAAATGGCCGAGGTCTCAGGAGGGAAGGACTGACTACGCCCTCACCCTACATCTGGAGAACGTGCAGCGATTTCATCGAAAACGCCTCTCATGGCAGATGGTCGTAGGGTGGAAGGGGAGGAAGGAAGGAAGGAAGGAAGGAAGGAAAGAAGGAAGGAAGGAAGGAAGGAAGAGGATACGTAGCAGAAATGAAAGCATGCATACACAATTGGGGCGTGAAGCCATGAGGTGAGGGCGAAGAGGCCCTCTTGATTTTCTTGTTTCATTTGTCGAGAAAAAGAAGGGGGATGGAGGAGGAGGAGGAGGAGTAATGGCCGGCCTTCTGACAGCGGTGAAAGCGAGGGAAGGTTAGAGGAGTGAGCAGGGGCGGAGTCGGTGGGGGGAAACCGTCGCCTCGGCTCAGCCACTCAGATGGCGCCGTTCGGCGGAAGAAAAAAAAGAGAGAGAAAAAGCGGTAAACCCTGGTGGAAGATTGAGATAATTCTAATTCGAAGTGGCTCTGCGTGCCAGTGATCCATGCAGACTATTAGTGTTGTCACGAAACACTGCGGATGCAACTGGGCATGCTCAGTAAGTCGGGGGCCGCCCCCCCGCGTCGTTGGGCTGTTTTCTTTTTTCGGCGAATGGAAGGTCACGCCGCCTGGGTGTGCGGCGGCGAGCGCTCTCAGCACGCTCCGGGTCGCCTGGATTCTGCACGCGATCTTCACTGAGGGGCGGGGTCAGAGCGCCAGGTGGGTCACGGCTTCCATTTTTTCTTTTTTTTTTCTTTCCTGCGTTTGTTTGTTTGAAAATACTGCAAAATACGACTAATACTGCAGCTGCAGTCGAGGCCACGTCGGGGGTCCAAGGCCAAAATCCATCCAACTTGCTGCTCGATTGACTGAATATCCCAACAATTATAGCCTAGAGTACAAAAGCGAGATGTGTCAACGTCAACGGGACAAAATTGATGTGTCCAAACGGCTCCGGCTTCATGCAAACACACTTTTAACCTTTTCGCCTTTTTTTCTTCTTCGATAGACAACCTTTTGATTATTTACGCCTCATGAACCTCTTTAACCTTTTCACATTAAGGTGATAACAAAACAAAAAAATGGTGATGAGCAGCTTTAAGTGGAAGTCTGTAAAGGTGAAAGATTTCTGGTTCTGATAACTTTATTTAAACCGCTTGATCATAATCTTCCAAATTAAGGGAGATTTGAGGTATTAGAAACCTGATTTGACAGTGTTTGCAAACATTAGGAGATCAATTACGCCATTTTAAGCATTTGGATAACAATTTTACCCACTAGTTAAATTTGCGAACCACTTAAAAAATAGGATTTTATTATTATATTATATATTTTTACATGGTTTAATGCTTTTAACCCTCTTTTTAAACCAAACTATTACAACAGTAAGTGTGAGACAACATTTGTTTCTACTTGATGTAAAGGCCTAAATATTATATTGATCAGAACGTCATTAAAATATAAGAATAAGCAGCGATAAGTTATTTAGAGTGTGGGTCGAACGCAGTGTGTGTGAGTAAGTGTGTGAGATGGAGGGGGTTGGCCGTAGTCTACATTCCTCCTGGTCTTCTCTTTTTTTGTTTAAATATTTCCATTTACATTTAAAGATTAACAATGTTTGAATGTAAAGAATAATTCTGAATATTTATGTCCACATTTATATTATATTTATATTTATTTATATATTTATATTTATGTCCACATTAAGACTTGTGATGCAATGTGTGAATATTCTTATATATATATATATATATATATATATATATATATATTTACATGCTGTCATACACTGCATGATGGTTTTCCTGCAGATCATTAAATGCGTTTTATGCTGCAAATGTTCCTTCATGTCCCATGAATGGTTTTAAACGTAAGAGAACCACAACAACGAGCTGCAGCTGCAAAAATAAATATGATTCATAATTCAAAATGAATATCTTCGGGCCAAAACACAATAATTTCATCATCTCAAATAAAAAATAACTATAGATCTAGAGTTTGAGGATCATAATTTTGTTTCGTCCTAATAATCACATGCAGAGGCTATGAAAAACAATTAAATTATTTAGAAAAATGGATGGAATTATGACTGTAAAATGTATTTTATTACATTGTATATGTTTGAGTTTTGGCCTTTTTGAAAATGAACACAAAGGTGCAGAGAGGAAGTGTACAATTACATTTACACATGTGTACCGGAGAGGAAAACACATTACTGAACTGTATTATAGTTATTTATTTAACTTATTAATGCCTATTTATTATTAGAAATACTTAAAGATAAGATGTACACTTTTTACTTTCCTATTAAAGTCTGTTTATTATCCCTCAAGAGAACTAAGTGACTCCATGTTTGCAGTATGTGAAGCACTAGGCTCCTCCCACTGCAGCAGCAGAAAATAACGCACACACACACACACACACACACACACACACAACACACAGCCACACACAAACATAATTCATATAAATTCTCGTTACAGGTGGAAAAGGTTGAAATTAGCATTTAAAGGAGTTGTAGGGATGGTGTAGTGTGTGTATTTTCATGTTCATTCAGTTTTTTTATAGTGAACTCAAAGTTGACAGAATTTCTTTCTGAATATTTAAACTAAATAAAATCTGGACAAAGTAATAACTTTATCATAAATTCACCAACAAAGTAAACAAATACACTGGAGCCAGGTGAAATGATTGAGGCTTCGTGCTGCTTTGATGGATGTAAATACTTTAAATGAGATTTGAAGGATAATCTGATATCTGAGAAACTACCAATATCAACCTGTGCTGCATTCACTGGCTGTTAGCTGATAGAGACTTTTTTTGTATTAGAAAATATCACTGAAGTAAAAGTGTGCAGAAGTATTATCATCAAAATGTACTTAAAGTATCAAAGTACTCATGATGCCCCATTGTGTTAACATCTATGTATCACTGGGTTACTGAGACATTAAAGAGGACATATCAGAGGTATGTAGATGTATATAGTTTAATCTATAGCAATGTATATGTTATGTAAATCTGAATCTAAAGCAGTAGTTTTAAGGGAACAGCTGTAAATATATGATCACAGTGATAACAAAATACTAGAAAACAAACTGAATGCAAATAGCAGAGAACACCGTCCAACCGGCACGGTAGAAAAATGATCAAATAATATGGTGTGCACTGTAATTGTTCCGACTTTCAGAAGCCAGACTTTGTATGAAGGTTTTTAGTTATCAGCAGATTGAAAGTGCAGTGTGATGTGGCATTAGTACGAGTTTAAAGGCCAAACAACAGATGTAGATATTGTGGTTATGAGCATTTTTCTAGTTTGATGTAAACAGTAAAGTTATGAGCAGGATGGACTTGCTTAGTCCCTAATATGTAACCAAAAATGGCTTTTTAAACGTTTTAAGCATACAAATATACAGTAGAATACACAGCTCCTGCTTTGGTTTTATTCCAGTTTTCGCGATATAAAAAAGAATACATTCTGTATTTGATGAGAGAAATACAAACATACTCGAGTCAGAACTTTACTTCAGACACTAAACTAAAACAAGATATTTCATACACTCCTCATACAGATTTCAATCCCTTCAAGCCTGATAGTCTTAACGGTGGTTTTACATAATTCGTATTATAAGGAAGTTAACTTTTCAGCATTTTTCTCTCATTTTGGAAGTTAGAAAGTTCTTTCAGATTTTTAACGAAGCTCTAAGGGTTCTCGTATCAGGGTGTCCGACCCGGTTTGGGCCGGAGCGCCGGGCCGTGCAGGCCGGGATTAGAGTGGAAGTCGACTCTAATGACCAGGGAAGGACTTTGTCTCGCGGCTCGGGGGTCAGCGGGCACCGAGTCCCGCTTTAAGCTTCAGCTCTGCTGCGGATTAGATGCCACTTAGAGGATAAAAGGACGCCGACCAGAATAACTCACCTCCAAAAAAAACACTGTGTCTTATTCCTCCGCTCCTAAACACGATGACCGTGGGCAGCAGGATGAACATTGGCTCGTTGGCTTCTTCTTTGAGCTGATAGTTACAATTTTAGGCCTTGTTTCTTTTATTTGCACACATTGGCATAAAGTGTTCTTAACATTTTAAAACTTCCTTTGTAGAAATATTCACAATTGCACTTAGTGGGATGGACTTAAAGAGGACAATAACATCTCCAATATGGATACATGCTCTGGCTGTTTAGAGCTTTTAACAATACTTTTATGTTGTTTTTGTTCATTTTTATACTAAATAATTAACTTGCCAGTCAATTAAAGTATCACACTTCTAAGGTTAAATGGTTTGTTTTATATAATCAGAACAACTCGTGTGTTTTCTGGGTGGTCGCAAAAGCGAAAACAAATTAAATATAGTAATGACTTTATTACCTTCGCATTGAAAATGCGGAAGGTTATGTTTTGATCGCCGTGTATTTATTTATTTATTTGTATGTGTGTTCCTCGCATAACAAAAACAGTTTTAAACCGAATCGCATGAAATTTGGTGGGATAATTGGTTATTATCCGGGGACCATTTGATTAGATTTTGGGATCAATCGGGTCAAAGGTCAAGGTCAAGGTCATGGAAAGGTCAAAATCTTCTTTTTACCATAGCACGGTAAATTTGTATCCAATTGGCATGCAACTAATGCCAAAATGTTCATAATTCAATGCCCAATCTTGTGATATGCGAAGGTATGCGCTCTACTGAGTGCCCATTCTAGTTAAAGTTGTATCGCTCTTCTTTTCACGTTTCATTTACCAGCCCAATAAATACATCTGTGATGTCATTCATGAGCCATTTGGTGTGCTCTAGTTTTCCCCATGTGTACAAAAAAAAAAGTAGAGTGACATAAAGGTCAAAAGAGGAGCTGGACACTTGATCTACTTATTGTGGATATCAAAACTACCAGAATCCTTTTGAAGAACGAATGTCCGAGATGTTGAAGGAAGTTGTGGGTCCAGGTGTGTTTGCATTGTTCCACTGGTCCCAAAACCCAGACGGAGGTCTATATGAAGCCAGAAGGTGTTGTGGTGTGTCTACAGCCCATAATATGCAAAAACATCCATTTTGCGTATGAAAAAAATCATATATATCTTGTGTATTCGAGAGTTTCCCGTGTCATGAACATCAAAGTGTGTCTCCTTCGTCAGCCGAGCTGTGGGGTAAGTAACAGGAAGCTGAGTGTGACAGAAACCAGACACCAAAGAAGAGGCTTCTTCCTTTTGTTTATATCTTCATGAGACGCAGCGCAGACTAGAATATTGATAATAACTAACAGACAACACAACGTTTCTAAAGACGTGGAATTGAACATAATGTGACCTGGATCTTGGAGATCGGTGAACGGATGTCAAAGTGTTGTTTTCAAACCGTATTTACAATCTGAAAGCACGAGAAACACCTTGACAACTACGGATGCCCAGAGGGGCCACTTTATGTGGAAACATTAAAAAGAAACACATGAAAATACTCCTTCAAAGTGGAAAAATAAGACATCGCTTTCACACAATTGGATGGTTGTTTGAAGAGAAGTGAAGAGAGTGAGGAACACATGGGGGAGGGGGGGGGGGCTCCTGTGTCTTTAGGACCCAACATGATGAAATGTCACTTCCATGAAACAGGTGCAAAGAAATTGGCAAATAGCCTTTAAAAATATATATATATATATATTTTCAAATATCTTTGATTTCTGAATGAAATACATTGTTTCTCTCGTCTCTCAGATTAACCTCGTGCACTTGGAAAATATTAATACTCATTACATTGTTTGACCGAAACTCCCTTTTATCATAAATCCATTCCTATTTTTTTTCTTCCATTTCCTAATTATTCAAGTGCTTCCTCCCATCCTTATTTTCACAAAACAGAAGCGACCTTTTTCTATTACTCAAATTCATGTTTATTGTTAAATGGGCGAAACGGCTGACGAAGGAGCTCACGGTCTTTACGACAGGGTTCCAGCTAACCGCCGGTCAGAGCGGCAGCCATTAGCCACGTAAACGTAGTCACATAACATGCACTAAAAGGCACTTTGTCCAATGTAAATGGAAATCAACTTTTATTGTCAGACGCGTGCACAGCAGGGCACATTTAACCCCTGCTATTAGGAGCGGTGTGCAGCTATACAGCACCAGAGGAGCAGTGTGGGGGTCCAGTGTGGAGGGGGAAACTGCTCAGGTCGACATTACTCACACCGCTCTGATTAACTTACAGAGAGTCTTAGAAGTCACATTTTATATTTTTTGCAGCGTGTGCAGATACTTTCATAAACAATGATTTCCTCATATTGTCAAATTTGTCACATGGAAATGCAATGACCAAGAGACCGAGGAGAGGGATCCTCCTCTGTTGCTCTCCTGAAGGTTTCTTCCCTTTTTCACCCATGAAGAGGGTTTTTTTTATTTCTTGGGAGTTTTTCCTGATTCGATGTGAGGTCAAAGGTCAGGGATGTCGTATGTGTACAGATTGTAAAGCCTGAGGCAAATTCGTAATTTGTGATATTGGGCTGTGCAAAACAAACTGAATATAATTGAAATCGTCTACAAGGTAGCCAATAATGTAGCTCTGCTAGTTTGGTTCCTGCTCCTTGCTGTTTCATACTGTACATCCATAAGAAATACCAGAACCATGCCAGATGTCCACTTCATCCTGAACAGCTCACATTCTTCTTCACCTCGCGTCACAGTTCATGACGGTATCACATGCGGCCCGATCTACTTTCTATACACATTCACAAACAATAATCAGAACTCGTGACGCCCGATGCTACGGCAAAAGGTTGTGAATGCACGATCTCTACTCATCTCTACTTCACACACAAACGGCAAACTCGTTGTTGGGCTCAAAGCCAGATCTTATAGGGGGACATTGTCATGCGGTTGATGTGTGCGTCGGTCCCGAAGGCCTTTCGGGCTCACCGAGGCGTGACCGTCCGAGTGTCGAGGAAGCAACAGAGACGATGTCTGCAGGCGCATGTTTTGATCTCTGGAATCATCCCCATCAAACAGATTACGGCCGGAAATACCTGACGTGATGGCGTACAAAAGAGAATCGAGTTCTGAGAGAGAGGACACACTGTGTGTGTGTATGTGAGCATAACTATTGTTATTATTACGGTTATTACCATATTATGGCATTTTTCCACACCATGGTATGGCTCTGCCTGACTTGGCTGACTTTGGTACCAGGTCCCTTTATTTTCTATTCTGTGTTCCAGCTGAAGATGTTACACCCCTCAATTGAGACTGATCGTCGTAGCGATGAAACCGCCGTGACATCATCTTCAACGGGGTGCTCACCAAAATCATTTCAGCGGAAACTAAAATGGTCGATAGAGATGTGGGTTGAGTAAATAAACGCTATAGTGACGATAGCTTGGCTTTTCTTTTAAAAGGCGGATGTGTGCAGCATGTCCTGTGTCGAATCCCTTTCAACCAATAAGTGGTCTGCATTTTTTTAACTCCAGCTCCTAGTATCAACTAACAAGAAGTGGTTAGTAGCCACAACTTTTGCTCATGGAAATTTGCTGAACTGCCTGGAGCTCCATTTGAAGCTCAAACGATGGAGAAACATGTGGAAATCATGATGGAAGTCTAACATTTCTGTTTGTTTCTTGTATTATTGTGAGGATTTTTAATGTCTCCTCATCACTACACACACACACATTGGATATGTTTAGCTCTTCATGCTTCATGCCTGTCATCATTTATTCAATAATTCTTAAGTTTCCACTTTGGTTTCATCAATAGACAAACTTTTCCACTTTTTTCAAGCAGAAATAATTTTTGGTCGGAAAATGCAAACAGGGATATTTTTTCACCGTATTTTTCCATCTATTGTTTGTATCTAAGTGTCTTGTATCTATGAGTTGTTTTCAAGTGTCTTGTATCTATTCATCGTACCCAAGTGTCTTGTATCTATTCGTTGTACCCAAGTGTCTTGTATCTATTAATTGTATCCAAGTGTCTTATTTCTATGTGTTGTATCCAAGTGTCTTGTATCTATTCATTGTACCCAAGTGTCTTGTATCTATTCATTGTACCCATGTGTCTTGTATCTATTCATTGTACCCATGTGTCTTGTATCTATTCATTGTATCCAAGTGTCTTGTATCTATTCATTGTATCCAAGTGTCTTGTATCTATTCATTGTATCCAAGTGTCTTGTATCTATTCATTGTACCCATGTGTCTTGTTCGTTGTATCCAAGTGTCTTGTATCTATGTGGTTGTGAGTTTCAGAGACTTTGAAATATATCTTGAACGAAGGTTCAAGAAATATTTGTCTTTCATTTCATATTTGTATTTTATTTGTTGACAAAATTGTCAATTTTTTTTACAGTTACATTTTATTTAGTTTTCATCTCGTTTTAGTTTATTTTAAAATGTATTGCATAGATCTTCACAAACTGTTGACATGTTTATTCATTGGCCAGAACATAACTGACTGATTACCAGTTAATTGTTAGATTGAATGAATGAACACTGATAAAGTTTGAGAGCCATGTGGAGAGTAAAGAATAGTGAATTAAAATGTTGTTGTTTAGACAAACTTTAAAGAAGCTGATTTGAGGCATTTTTAGGATTTAAGTTTGTTTTAACCATTTCAACTCCGGCTGAACTTTGAATCCCCTTTAAGCTTCCTGTTAAATTAGTAAGAATGTCAGGATTTCGTGACCTCTGACCCCAAGCTTCCTTCTTATCGATTGTTTAAGACGTCTTTGTTTTTGAGCTGTTTTTTTGCGTCTCCTACAAAATATCTTGATTTAGAAGTCTTTTTAATAATACAATTACTATCATAGACAGCATCAATTACATCTTTCAGTTCTTCTTTCTTAAAAATATTTAAGATTTTTTCTTAAAGAAAAGTGTTACAGTAATATTGACATATTTAGCATCTGCTGAGAACTTGCATGGATTTTGAAAGGTGCACTTTGAAGCACTTTGCATGTTGGTTATGCTGGAAGATAATTACTTCTTTTAGTCAAAAATATTTGATTGCAGTGTGCTAGAAACTTTAGTGGAATCAGTGTGAAGTCTCCTTGTTTTCATTGTGACCACGATGCCCCTCATCTTTAAGTAAAGGTTCACAGAGTGTCTGTCTGCCTCCCTGCCTGTCTGTGTGTCTGTGTCTGTCTGTCTGCCTGTCTTTCTGTCTGCCTGTCTGTCTGTCTGCCTGTCTGTCTGTCTGCCTGTCTGTCTGTCTGTCTGCCTGTCTTTCTGTCTGCCTGTCTGTCTGTCTGTCTGCCTGTCTGTCTGTCTTTCTGTCTGCCTGTCTGCCTGTCTGCCTGTCTTTCTGTCTGCCTGTCTGTCTGTCTGCCTGCCTGCCTGCCTGCCTGTCTGTGTGTGTGTCTGTCTGCCTGTCTGTCTGTCTTTCTGTCTGTCTGTCTTTCTGTCTGCCTGTCTGTCTGTCTGCCTGCCTGTCTGTCTGTCTTTTTGTCTGCCTGTCTGTCTGTCTGCCTGTCTGTCTGTCTTTCTGTCTGTCTGCCTGTCTGTCTGTCTGCCTGTCTGCCTGTCTTTCTGTCTGCCTGTCTGTCTGTCTTTCTGTCTGCCTGCCTGTCTGTCTGTCTGCCTGTCTTTCTGTCTGCCTGCCTGCCTGCCTGTCTGTGTGTGTGTCTGTCTGCCTGTCTGTCTGTCTTTCTGTCTGCCTGTCTGTCTGTCTGCCTGTCTGTCTGTCTGCCTGTCTTTCTGTCTGCCTGCCTGCCTGCCTGTCTGTGTGTGTGTCTGTCTGCCTGTCTGTCTGTCTTTCTGTCTGCCTGTCTGTCTGTCTTTCTGTCTGCCTGTCTGTCTGTCTTTCTGTCTGCCTGTCTGTCTGTCTGCCTGCCCGTCTGAAGAGAATACAGTCAGAAGTTGCACGTTGCACAACACTTACCGTAAAAATGTTGTGGAGGTAAAAGTACAATATGTGGAGAAGATATATAAATTAAATTCTCAAGCTAAGTGCAAGTACCACAAGCATTAACCTTAACATAGCTTGAGTTAGCTGTAAGCATCAATAAGGCGCTTTTGAAATGAGAGGCTGATTTGTATTTACTTCCATCAGAAATAAAGGACCCATTGCTTTAAAAATGATTATGAATTCTAATATTGATTGTTAATTTTATATGTGAAATATTCGTCAATTTTGTAGCTTTGTCAGTCCAGCTTCTTCCGTTCATAAGTCTCTCAAACAAACAAACAAAACCTGCATGTTTTGGACCAAAAACTGCTTCGGTTGTAGGATCGGCCGCCGTGATGGCCAACAGTAATGAGGTCGAAGGTCAGTGTGCATGTTTTATTCCCCGCTGCAGCATGGTGAGTGTTGAGCGAGGTGAAAGTTTGTGACGATCTTGCGCCAAAACTTTCAAAGTCAGACTTTCAAAAGTCCAATCGCAACTCTGTCAGAGAGTTTTCTTTCTTATGAAGCTCTCTGATCTGTCTGATTGCTAAGGGAGAGCTTGATACACACACACACACACACACACACATATATATATACATATATATATGTATATATATGTATATATATATATGAATACTGTATAAAGAAAATAACATATTATATGTATATTTAACACATCAGCATATATATATATATATATATATATAGAGAGAGAGAGAGAGAAAGAGAGAGAGAGAGAAAGAGATATGTATAAATATATATGTATATAAAAATGTATATGTATATATACATATATTTATAATTAGGCTGAATTCCTTCATTTCCAGTGTTCATATTCATATGAACACTGGAAATATATATATATATATATTTGAATATATATATATATATATATATACACATATTAATAAATAGGCTGATATGTTAAATCCCCTTGTTTCCAGTCTTTATGCTTATCTCAGCTAAGTAGCTGCCAGTTAATATTCACCGTGCAGACATGGTGATGTCACTCTATTTTGGGGTAAAATCGAGTTCCCTCTGAAACCTGACAGCACCGTGACCACCTGCTGCCTACATGAAACCTCTGGGTCATGCAGGCTGCACTACAGCCGCATGCTGCTGGGCAGTCTGAGATTTAAACATTAAGACATTTATTGCGGAGAAAAGAAGAAGTTTAAATCAGCTTCAGCGCATCAGTCAGTGAGAGTCCATCCACGTTGTGACATCTACATCCTGTCCAGTTCTCAGCTGGTTTAACGGTGTATGTGTGTATGTGTGTGTGTGTGTGTGTGTGTGTGCGTGCTGCTGACAGAGTGTAAAGCTATGTTCCTGCAGGGGACAGGGTCGGTCCAAACGCTCACTCACCATCACTTATCAGTCCTTCGGGGCTCAACATGTCATCACTGTCACATACATAAAAAACACACACACGACTCCATTCTGCTGATTCACATGTTTGGCTTTCTCCCGCTTTTAAAAACAATTACAGTCCCCTGATATGTTTGTGCAATCGTAGAATAACTCAGTTATGCTGCTTTTTCTACTTCTCTCGCAGTCTATCTCGAGGAACACATTAAATCATGTTGAATTTGTGATCCGGCTCCAAGTGTGATTTTTCCTGGTTTAGTTTCAGTCTGTGGTGGATGTGACATCACTCAGGCCCAAAATGACATCACTACGCACCCTCCCCCTCCTCTAAGCCCCGCCCCTCTGGGCCGTCCCAGCTGCCAGAACAAGCTTGCTGACTGAACGGCTGCACTGACCTAAATTCTCCCAGAGAGAGAGACTTCTCTTAAAGCTGCAGAGACGCAGACTGACTGAGACACAGAGACAGACGGGTCCAGACTGAGACACTGAGACAGGTCAAAACTGAGAGACAGACGGGTCCAGACTGAGACCCTAGGACAGGACTTAGAGAAAGACAGGTCCAGAGTGAGACCCTGAGACGTACAGGTCCAGACTGAGACAGACAGGTCCCGACTGAGACCCTGAGATGGGTCCAGATTGAGACCCTGAGACAGACAGGTCCAGACACCCTGAGACAGACAGGTCCAGACACCCTGAGACAGAGAGGTCCAGACTGAGACCCTGAGACAGACATGGTCCAGACTGAGACTACCAATATAGAATACCATAAGAATAATACTTTACATTACCTTAATGTATGAAATGTTATCTCAGGAAGTGAAACTGCCTCATCACAACTTATTATACGAATATTACAGAAGGCTGCACACAATAAAGCGATGTATTATAAACTAACTATAGTCATA
Organism: Pseudoliparis swirei; assembly: GCF_029220125.1. Classification (NCBI taxonomy): domain Eukaryota; kingdom Metazoa; phylum Chordata; class Actinopteri; order Perciformes; family Liparidae; genus Pseudoliparis; species Pseudoliparis swirei. The sequence continues at coordinate 14,399,853 of NC_079404.1, forward strand.
TTATGTTCCAGTTACAAGTTAGGTGGATATTTAACTCTGACTATGAATGCAATTATTAATGTTGTTGTTGACTTTTAGCTACATTTAATTTACAAGCTATATGTTATTGAATCTACAAACTAATAATAGTAATGTTGTCATTTCTATCGGTGAGCTGTATGTTGGTGGATGAACACGTTGATCATGTGATTTTGCACACTGCCCTTCACTGTTTGTAAAACTTCAGACTCACTGAATCAACTTTACATTTTATAGAAGTGAAATCAGAAAACTGACCAGCAATAATAACCCTAAACTTATGAAAGAATCGATAACTCTAAAGACAAAGAGTCAAACTGCATGACGAGGCCTCAAAATATATAATATAATATAGTCTGGCTTCTGGTCCTTTTCCCAAAAACACAAGAGAGTTTTATGCTAAACTTGTAAAAATTTGAAAGTAAAAAGTCAAACACCCAAAAAGTAACGAAGATATGTGAACCTTTTAAAAAATACCCAAAACAACACTGAAAATATACATATATATCGTCCTGCAATAAACCTAACCAATCTATTTAAATCTCTGGAAATAAGTCTATTTAATCTTGAAGCAAATAAAAATCAATCAAGGTTATTTAAAAAAAATTAAATGGTCAGTAATTCCAAAAAATAAAATAAAATTGAATGAACGGATAATTTAAGCAACTTCCGAAAAATGCAAACAATAGACAAACAATAAATAATACACTAAAATTATTAAAACTACCAAAACAGTCAAACATAAAAATAAAATTAAATAGATTTGTCTACACATCATCAGGCAGAAGCTTCGGGTTATTTAATCCTTTTTAATAAAGTTTAGTTTCTCTGAAAAACAAACAAAGGGACGGACAGCAACGAAAACAGACGATACAGAATTCATACAAGTGAACGCTAACAACAAAAGTGCAAAATAAAAAATAAAATAAAAACTATAAAAAAAATTTTGGACAAAACGAAAATGTAAAAACGTGACATGGAGCATTTTTTAAAAAACAATACACGCTGGTTCTTATTCTGCAGTCTTGTAATACTATAATTTAATATTGATACTTTTTGTGCTTCTTATTTTTCCAATAAAATCTTGTTTTTCTATGTGTGTGTGTGGGGGGGGGGGGGGGGGTGTCAGGAGGCTTTTATTTTGCTCAGAGGTTATATACATTTTTTGTTGTTGTCTGCACTGTAAAAAGAATTTAATAAAAAAAGGGGAGAAAGCAGCTTCCGGTTTGCTGTCTGCATGCTCAGCTGTTTGAAACATACACACAAACATATTCATTGTCAGGAAATAACATTTAAATCAATTCAAATTAAATCCAACATGATTACAGTCAAAAGATTATATTCATTGTTTTGCAATAACAAGCCCTAAACTGATGGTGTTTTAAATTATAATCAATATTTTCAGCAATGCTGTTTAATATTATCGACAGCAGTGACCGGTGGATTTGATCCTATATACCTTAGACCAGAAATGTATTTTATTTATGTCTGTATTCCCTTTTAAATGTAAGAATTCACATAATAATGTCACTTTTATCAGGGTATATATCATAGACATTTTATTGATACACAGGCATCATATTGGCCATAAACAGTTTTATAAATCAACCTTATCTGCAGCCTCATGTTCTCTTTTGTTTGCTTTATTTTTTTAAAGACCACATTTATTTTGTTGCGAGCTCAGAAACCACTGACCTGAGAGCTGAGGACAAACTGATCAATACCACAGTGATCAATACTTTGATAGTCAAACGCTGCTCGTTCGGTGTGCTTATCAAATAAAATAGCATGAACATCAGGATATGTTGTTTTAATCACAAGGTGCTGTGCTTTGTTTTTAATTTAGTTTGTAAATATCTAGGAATAGATCTATATTTTGTTTATTTTATCAACTGCTGATTATGAAAACGTAATGCACCTGTAAATAAAAAATACAATACTTGTAGTTCTTAATTTAGTAGTTTGTGTCATGTGATGTATGTTATTAATTAAATTGTTGCACCAAATAATAATTGCAAAGGAGTATTTGTTTGTGTAATAAAATAATTGTTAGCAATTTGAGCCACAAAAAGAGAATAATAATAAATTAGATTCACATAAATGAACATGGCTGTGGGGAAAGACATGGGTGCTCTTTTGTAAAGTAAAAACAAAATTATTGGCTACATATATCAAGAGAAGACTCTTTAAGAATCCTGCAACATGTTGAAATAAAGTTATAAAAAAGTAGTTTAAATAACGGATGGAGCAAAAATGTGTTGGAAAATAAATAATTTTTTAACGTTTTTAATCACCGCGTTGTCTTTTCACCTAAACCTCGGTATCACTAATATCGGCACATGTTACATTAGCATATCGGTATCAGAGTGTCTCTGCTGAGGTCAGCTGATGCTCGTTTTCAAGAGGCCATTGGAGCTCTTGCTGCGTTGCATAATATCGGCCTTATCGTTGCAGCTTCTGAACACCTCGTATCTCCAGCTGGGGGGGGAAGTTTTCACATCCTTAAGTTCATAAAACCCTCAAAATGATGTGTGTGTGTGTGCGTGTGTGTGTGTGTGTGTGTGTGTGTGTGTGTGTGCGTGTGTTTCCTCCCGAAAACTGCAGAAACGGTGCAGAAGCGTCTCCATCGGCACTTGTTTAAAATGTTCCCCGGAAATAGGAGCAGGTCGTTCAAAACGCAACGGCGCTACAGAGTGTTGGTGTTTATTTTTATTCATTAAATTGTTTGTAGACGGCGGCCATGAGCGCACATGCGCAGGAGGTTTTACGCTCACAAAAGCCTGTACAAACTGAAGTGAAGAGGACAATCTGGGATTTGATGATGAACAGAAAACATATAAAAACGTGTGTAATAGCTGCGTTGCTTTGCATAATTTTATGAAGAGTTTTATTCCTAAATACATGTCCATGTATTATTTACTTAAAGGATTGTGTTCAAGTCCAACAAATTAATGTCTAGCACTGAAAGGCAACAGTAAAGATATTAACTTCTCCTATTATTATTATTATTATTATTATTATTATTATTATTATTATTATTATTAGGCCCGGGCAAACCTGAGTAGAGATATGATGTGTAGGCTTATGCTTCCTCTTAAAACCCCTGATTGTTTCTGCTGATTTTAAGGCTTTATTTATTTATTATCTACTTATTCACAAGTTTTTCCCTCCCAAAAAAAGAGAACAATAAAAAAAGTTGATTGTCTTTTTTCTCTCTCTCCTTGATTGTCTCAAAATTCATAAATAATTATTAACCCTGTGTGTCTTATTTCACCCCCACCATTCCCCCTTTTCCTCAATACTGCTAAGTATACACTGACAAATAGAATTTAAATACATTGTACAATAAATACAAAACATAAATAAAAGACTCAAAGAAAGTACTGAAAATCTTTGTACAAGATATAAATAGCTTGAAATATCCTTAAAGCGTTACCTTTGGCAGTCTAGTTTACAGTTGTACAACCTGCGGGTAACAAAAGTGTGTCCCTTTTTCAAACAATTGCGGGAAGAAAAGAAAAAATCCTTCAAAATAAACCCGTTGCTCTTCGGGGTGGAATATGGCCAAAAAGGTTCACTTCATATATATATATATTTTTGCGTTCAATAATTGATATTTACCACTTATTATTTGCCCTTAACATGACTGCTTTTGTGCGTCCTCGTCCCGGTACCATCCACTGTGTGAATTGATGGTGATGGGGGAGGAGAGGGGTGGTGGTGGGGGGGGGGGGGATTCAGTTTAGGAAAGCGTTTGAAGTCAACCTCTTTTGGTGGGACAGCACCCCGTGGAACCCCGCGGACACGCCCGGGGAGAAGGCCGGTAGGGAGTTATTTCTGAGGGAGTCCGACAGCAGGGACTGCGGCGAGCTGCTGGTCGCCATGCCGCCATAACCCGGTGCGCTCTGCTGGAGATGCGATGGGTGAGTAGGCGGACCTCCTCCCGGTCCTCCATGTTGGTTCCCTGAGACAAAATACCCGGCAGTCTGTCCGGAGAGCAGCCCGACCGGCGACGTGCTCATCCCGTAACCGTTCGTCAAGCCCAGCGCCCCGGCGGCCGACCCGCCGAGGATGGAGCGCCCCAGGTTCCCGTTGCTCAGCTGCTCCACGGCGGGCAGCAACGAACCGTAGCCTCCCGCCTGGTTCAAAAACCCGGGCGAGGATCCGTTGTAGTGCGGGTGGTGGTGGTGGTGATGGTGCAGGGACAGAAAGGGAGAGATCTGCCAGTACAGCGGGTTGTTCGCTCGCTCGTTAATCCCCAAGCCCAGAGGAGCGAAGCGCAGCCCGCGCTTCATCGCCAGCTTGCCCCGGGAGGTGGCGGAGCGCCGGCGGAGCTTCCCGGTCGTCCCTCCGATGAAAACATCATCGCTGCTCGGGTCCAGCATCCAGTAGTTCCCCTTCCCCGGATCGTCGTAGTGCCTGGGCACCTTAACGAAGCACTTATTGAGGCTCAGGTTGTGCCGGATGGAGTTCTGCCAGCCCTGCTTGTGCTCCCGGTAATACGGGAAGTTTTTCATGATGAACTCGTAGATGCCGTTCAGCGTGAGCCGCTTCTCGGGGCTCTGCCGGATGGCCATCATGATCAGGGCATTGTAGCTGAACGGAGGCTTGTCATATTTCCCGTTTTTCCCGCTATTATTGCCGATAGTATTCTGCTCCGGTGTGGCCTTGGCTCGGTCCCCTGCGCACTCCTCCCCCTCTTCCCCTTGCTCCTCCTTGGCCGGTTTCCCCGGATCCAAAGCCGTAGCCGTGGAGTCCACCTCCGGTGGGTCCAACGACTTCTCAGAGTCGGAGCTCGGGGTTGGAGAGAAGCTCCCCGGGATGCCAACGACCGCAGCGGCGGCGGCGGCGGCGGCGGCGGCAGCGGCGGCGACGGGGTCCGGTCTCTCGTACTTGGAGGGAAGCAGGAGGCTCTTGATACTGAAGGAGGAGGACCGGTGGACGGTCGGTGGGTTTTTTACATCCTCCATGCCCGATGGCGGGTCTCTCAAAAACAAGGAATAAATAATAATAATTAAAAAAATAACAACAACAACAACTCCAAAGCTCGTCCACCTCCGTTATCCGGGCTGGAAACGAAAGAGAGACAGAGAGGAGAGAGAAAGGAGGGTCAGGATGAGAGATGCATGGATGGAGGAGTTGAGAGAAAGAATAGAGACAGGCAGAGAGAGAGGGAGCGAGAGAGAGAGAGAGAGAGAGCGTGGCTTGGATGTAGAGAAATTAGTAATTAAGGAAGTTCGGACTACATCACGGAGAGGAGGAGCTTATCCAACTTGGTGTTTTTGTCAACAAATCCTCTTTTCTGCTTCTTCCTCTTTAATGTCTCCAAAAACGCCAACCTGTCATATCTGCTCTCCTTAATCTGTCTATTTTGGTATTTACGCGCGTGCACCTCACCCTAAATTCGTTCACGTAATTGTACCGTGCGTAATGCACCCTCCTCTCTGTGCATGTGTGCGTAAAATCCCAATCTAATTTTGTGCGTAAAAGCGCACGTATGTGTGCGCGCGCCTGTGCGTGTGCGTAAAAGCGCACAGTCGGCGAGGGCAGTCCGCCTCCTCGGCTTTGTTTTCTCAACGACAGTAATAGTTTGAATTCATGTCGGCAAACACAGGGAGTGCACGGTCGGTGTGCGCTCATGTGTATGGTTATGGGTAAGGGAGAGAGGAGGAGGAGGAGGAGGAGGGGTAAATCTCTGAGCGTACCGCTATTGTCTACTAATGAACATCATTCTGGAAACACACGCGCGCGCACACACACACACACGCATACACAAACACGCACACAATGAGCACAGAGGAGGGGACAGGGGAGAAGCTGCAACCAGAGTGCCTCCTTTTGGTAGCAGTCAGTACTGCAGATCATATATGCCTTTTACTTGTTTTATTTTCTCACTGCCGTGTGTTTGTGTGTGTGTGTGTGTGTGTGTGTGTGTGTGTGTGTGTGTGTGTGTGTGTGTGTGTGTGTGTGGAATCAGACTACTAATAAAGTGATAACATGTAATGATAATACATTGTTAAACATTTTGAATCAAATTGTCCTCGTCAAAATACTATCAACAATGAGTATATACATATATATATTGATGATACTGAGGTCATGTCCTCTGTATTGTTGAATTTAGATTTTTAATGACGTCTGAAGGAGTTCATGTTTTACAATAACACACACATTACACTTGTGGGTTATGCAGGCTGTTTAATTTAATATAAAATAGGAATTTTGTTCTTTGTCAAAACAACTCTGTGTAGTTTTATTTGTAGGACCTAAAAAAAAGATATGACTCAGGCTGCTGTCTGCGGGAAGTGCAGAGGTGAATATTAAACCTTGAAATAAAAATGAAAGAAAGCCATAAAGGCTGCAGGGCCCTCACGAGCAGCGTGGGCTTCATGTTGCCAGCTCGTTGAATCAGTGCCACCTGTTTTTCTACCGCAATGCACATCGTAATCACTATTATTTCAGGTAACAAAGGCTCCAGCTCTGCCCGAGCACGTAGAGCGACCCCGAATAGAGCACCAGACGGCTGCGGAGCGAGCTCCTCTAACAGCAGCTGATTGCAGGTGTTGGAAGTGGAGAGAGCGAGATACTCAAAAAGCCTCTAAAAGTTGAGAAAGCATTCGGTTCTTGTGCCATAGAGCAGCAAATGGCCGGTTCGTGGTACTTGTGTGTGTGTGTGTGTGTGTGTGCACATGTGCGTGTGTGTGTGTGCACATGTGCGTGTGTGTGTGTGTGTGTTCTGGCTACAAGTGTCGTTGTGCTCATATTGAGGCCTAATTCTGCCAATGATTGTTTGTTTTGTGTAAATAATTAATGTATTTCCACATTTAGATCTGTTGTCATACATTAATATAATATTTCATAGGCTTCTTCCCTCTATCAGCATGGATCTGCTGGCCCTGTTAATCCCCCTCTGTCTTCACACACTGTGCACAGTTTCTCTACGCGGCTCCATATGTGTTGTGTTTCATTCATTTAGAAATATTACATATAGCCTAAGTGACAAACTTAAAAAGCCTAGCAAGGGGTCTTTGACACAGAGGCCACGTCTTTAATAACAATGGTATAACATATGGTGAAAATCTCCTTGATGTCGCCCACAGGTTTCTTCGGAGCCACGCCGGGCTTTGAAGGCAAGGCAAGTGTATTTGTGTATTCGTGTAGCACATTTCAACAACAAGGAAAATCAAAGTGCTTCACATTAAAAGCATTAAAACATAATGCAAAAAAGGAAATTCATTAAAACATTAAAAACAGTCAAAAAGCAAGAAATAGAATAAAAGTTGCAATGCAGTTAAATAAATACAATACAGTAGTGAGATGCAGAAAATGATGATATCCTTGAATCCTTGAAGCAAACAGAAAAGTTGTTAATCTGGATTTTAAGGAGAGATATTTTAAAGTGGCCAAACAGTTGGATCACAACTTCCTGTTCTGCCACGTGAGGCCGTACATTGGGAAAGAGACTTCTGGACGGTTTGATAATACTTGAACATCCCTCATTTTATTTTTAGGTCCCAAAGTTTAAAATTGCAGTAACAGCTGAATCCAGAGTTATCTTCCTTCCTCCGTTTGATGTGAATGAGAATGAGGCTGGACCGAGGGCCGGGGCAGGCGGGGCTAGAGAAAACGCTCGTGCACTCGCTCTGTGGGCAACCTGGATGCGGAAGATTGACGGAGAATCTTGCTTCATGTGCAACCAAGCAACTTTTCATGGGAATGAAAGGTGTATCCATCCATGGCGGCTCCATCCGTCGCCATCTTGGCAACGAACACAGAGCCTAACTGAGCTAGCAGCTAGCGACCTGGGACGGGACCCGCCTGCCACTCAAAGCGGCCTCACCCTCAAGCATGCAAAACTTTTATATAATCTAAACGTATGAGTGACGTCATCCCCTGTATAGTTTTCATGAATTTATTTTCTACGGGGATCAGCAGCACTGTCGTTTGTCGAGTGGTCCTGATGATCGGGTCGTAAGGTCGGACCTATCTGAAGGTCATGACGTCCGTTATAAATAATTTAAAAATAAATACAAAAATAACTCTTTTTATTTCAGTAAAACTCTTTTTAAAGAGTATTTACCTGCTCCTTATCTTGCTATTTCCTATTTTTCGTGTCTCGTATTTATTGTAAATATCTAAATGTAAATATTCATTTTGGATATTTGAGATAACGGACATTCACTGACACACTGAGCTCTGTGATCACTTGTTTACCATCTCTGCAGATTTTGTATGACAACAGAGCTGAAATCCAGATTACACGGACACACACACACACACACACACACACACATACACACAAGGCAAGGCAAGGCAAGTTTATTTATATAGCACATTTCATACATGAATGCAATTCAAAGTGCTTTACAAAAAATAGATCAAGAATAAGAAATAAAAAAGAGGAATACAAAGTGCATCAAAGAAACAATTTAAAAAGGCATAAAAGCATAAAAGAAGATTAATAAAAGAAAAAATAAAGATAAAAATCTAAGTGCAAAGAATCATTCCTTCTGTCGTTGTCTTATTATTTCAGGATTAATACAAGATTCAATTTAAGGCAATGGAGAACATAAACGTTTTTAGCCTGTTTTTGAAAGTAGTAAGAGTTGGTGCAGATCTAAGCTCTTCCAAAGTTTGTTCCAACTGTGTGTGGCATAATAACTGAATGCTGCTTCACCATGTTTTGTTTTAACCCTGGGAACAGTTAGCAGACCGGCCCCAGATGACCTAAGAGGCCTAGAGGGTTCATAAGGTGGAAGCAAGTCAGAGATATATTTTGGACCTACACCATTTAGAGATTTATAAACGAGCAGCAGTATTTTGAAGTCGATTCTCTGACGACTGGTAGCCAATGCAGAGACCTGAGAATGGGTGTAATGTGTTCAACTTTCTTAGTCTTTGTTAGGACTCTGGCAGCGGCATTCTGAATAAGTTGTAGCTGTCAAGTGCTTTTTGGGAGACCTGAAAAGACTATTACAATAGTCTAACCTACTGGAGATGAAGGCGTGAATTAGTTTTTCTAAATCTTGTTTGGACATAAATCCTCTAATTCTTGCTATATTTTTTAGATGGTAATAGGCTGATTTTGTTATTGATTTGATGTGGGTATTAAAATTCAGATCCGAATCAATTATAACACCTACATTTTTGACTTGATTTTTCGACTTTAAAGAAAGGGAGTCCAGATGAGCACAAACTTTCAGCCTTTCTTCTTTAGCACCAAACACAATTATCTCGGTTTTATTTTCATTTAGTTGAGGAAATTTTGGCACATCCAATCATTAATTTGGTCTGTGCACTGACGCAGTAAGTCTATGGGAGCATAGTCACTTGGTGAGAGAGCTATGTATAGTTGAGTGTCGTCCATAATTATGGTAAGCGATTTTGTTATTTTGCATAATTCTGCCTAAGGGGAGCATGTAGAGGTTGAATAGAAGAGGCCCAAGGATTGAACCTTGTGGAACTCCACACGTCATGTTAGTCCGCTCAGATACATAGTTGCCAATGGAGACAAAATAGTCCCTGTCTTGTAGGTAGGACTTGAACCAGTCTAGGACCGTACCAGAGAGTCCAACCCAGTTTTTTAGTCTTCCTCCTCCAATCTGCCAGATTAAATCTCTGCCCTGTGTTTTTGTACCAGATGGTGCTCCTGTGTTTAACTGGATCTGAACCCTCAACAAAGGCTCCTTTTGGGCTGCATTCACGAGCACGGAGGCACAAACACACACAGACACACACAAACACACACAAACACTGTACATTTTGAGTTCTCCCTGAGCACTGAGGGATTACTCGTGACATTTCAGACGCTCTCACTTTCAGTCTCATCATCAAAATTAAGAGGTTTTTTTGGATAATCTGGATGAACTGAGTAAATGTTACCAGCACCCGGAAGTGATGCACGACGTTAAAAAGTAATCAACAACGGCCCGATGGCGCTGGATTGCAAATGGCGAGCTCCACTCAGATGGACCAGACCACTGTGTTTGAACATGGCAACATGGGAAGCTGAGCGCGGTTATAAATGATAATCCATGATTATTTTAGAAAATTTACATTTTCTAATTGACGCACAGAGCACAAGGCTGAACTGAGGTCATGAGTTTTGTGACCAGCTGCCAAATATGATCTCGTTTCAGCCTCTAAAATATATTATCACTACTTTTCTTTGTTTAATCTACTCGTTAGCACCCTGTGTGTCTTCTGAACAGGTGGGAGAGCTTTAAACAATTAAGTAATGACACGCTTTCATAATTGAGTTCCTGCAATCCTTTTCAGAACTTCTCCAGAGCTCTGCTCCTCCCGCTCCTCCTCCTCCTCGGTCGGTGTCAGTTGTTTCCTCTGGCCGAGCTGCACAGATTACACCAGTGTTGCCAAAACAGCCACGGTATTTATGAGCGGCTTTTGAGAGTTAGATTATCCGGAGTCTGGGCCCACAAAACATGAACTTGGCCGACTTCTCATTCACTCGCCCCGCGAGGGGGACGGGAAACCTGGCGTGATGTTGCCTAAATAACCACGATGAGATTTCGTAGACTATAGAGCCAGAGTAAAACCCCCAGTGTACTTTGATCAGCTCCGCCTCCCTCCTTCTCCTTTCAAATTGAGTTTCATCACGTGGCATTTTAATTCTGGAAATAATTTCTCTAAATCACTTTTTTTAGATCAAATGTTGATATTTCAGCAGAAGCAACATTTTAGAATAACTCTATACTGAGTTCAACTTACACTTGAGCAGTTTTTGAGTCTTGAAATAGTGAATTGCAGATGGAATGTAACATGATTTTCAATCGCTTTGAATGAAAGTGTCAGCTAAATGATATGTAAAGTAACAATGAACATAGTGATAACATTTCAGAGTTAACGCAACTCTGGTAAGAGTTATTATTCTACACTGAGAAGTTTCAAATGTAAATAACACTAGTGTTAATCAAAATGAACACTTCTCAGTGTAGTGGAGAGTCAAATAATAACTCTTACCAGAGTTGCGTTAACTCTGAGATGTTAACACTATGTTCAGTGTTACTTTAACACTGTAAAGATAAGAGACCATATGTTCACTGGCTCAGATTTTAAATGTTCTCTTTAAGTGTTAAATTGACACTGCCAATGTTACTGTGTAGTACAGTTTTAATTTGTCTCTGTTTCTTTAGCTCCTAGCCCATCATTTAAGAACTGCTCATAAATATATAGTTTAATTGTTTAAAAGTAAATAATACGTAATTTCCTTAAACAGCAGGTCATCGTCGGTTTTTTATAAAAACAAACATAGATAAATAGAGCGCTTCTACGGGGGGACTATTTTTAGCGGCGGATGAATCTACATTTGGTGGTCTTGTTCAGTGGTTCTCACATGGGGCGATCTGTACCCCTGGGGGTAGGTGAAGGCACCCCTGAGGGTACGTGAGATAAAAATATATATATATATTAAAAATTGGCATCAATTAAAAAATCCTTTGAAAATAGTTATTTAATAAATATTCAATCAAATACAAGCTCAAGCTCATAAACTGAATTTTATATATTTTATATTAAAATTAGACACTGTGTATTACATTTTTTTTAAATACCAAAAATGCTTGGCGCTCGTAAGGGGCTATTTAGCTGGAGAACAAAAAATGTCCACAGGGGGTACATCACTGAAAAAATGTCAAGAACAACTGGCGAGTGTGTGGCAGCCGGACGGTGTTTGTGTGTGTGAGTCAAAATAAGCCAGTATAAACCAGTAAGGCATACCTTATATTTGTGGTGGGTGCTGTGTTATGTCAATAAATAATGAATCCCCATATTTAAATAATAATAGCCCGGTATAAAATAATGATGTCACTACTCACTACCATCCACGGCACATACATGTACATGGAGGGCTAAATGGGAAGAGCGAGGCATTAACACGGGATTACAGATTCACTTCCCACTGAGACCAGCTGCTTCTTGTAAGTCTTCGCAGCCTGGATATGTTTTGTCAGCTCGTATGAAATCGTTCAACAAACTGCGTAAACACCATGTTCACCGTGTATGACGTGTCCGGCTAACCGCTAACAGCTAGCATGAATAGCATCACACACACACACACCGCGGCCGCCTCCTCTCCACAACTGACAGGAGATGAGTTTCTCTTTTTAGTCACGTTTTATCAAATCTCAATTCTGTTTGTTTTTTAACTCAACATGTATCCGCGAAACATTATGAAGAGCGTTATTCCGATCACAAGTCTGGTGTGTGTAGTCGCAGAATAATAGAAATCGGGAGTCAGAGGCCCGTTCGCTGTTTTCGTGAACCAGGAAATCTACGTCAAGTAATTCATCAATAGTTAGTTGGAAACTATGATGTAATCCGACAGCCTGTCACACGGTATGAAGCATCAGCGACGTAGTTTCTTCGAGCATGAGCTGGCGCCCCGACTCGACAGCCGTATCTTTGACTTTGATTGACCTCGAGACCTTGAAGTTCCAGGACGCTCTCTATTTGAAAAGAACAACAACCTCAGAACCTGATTTTATTTTTTCTTCTCAGGTACCTGTGCCGGTCTGTCATCCGCCACATTGGAAAGGAGCTGTGACAGATACACGACGGCGTCATCGGCGTACGGCTTGATATTCGCTCATGGGCTTGACCTGATCCAGCTCCAAATGGATTAAAGTTTAAACTAAACAGTTTTGGAAGGAGGAGGGAGTCTCCGTGGAGAAAGGAGGACAGTGGATGGGGACCCACTTCCTGTCAAAGCATGTTAGGAGCGAGGCGGTCGCACTGCAGGCAGTAACTCCCTCTGGAGAGGACAGTGCGGTGGAGGAAATGGGTCCTGGCCCTCCATGTTGCCGATATTATTACACCGAGAGACGCCAAACTAAATCAGGCTGACTCGCGAGCGGCTTCGGGGGGTCATCCGAAGTTCACGGCTATTAATAGCGCCAGGCGTTGGAGTAGAAACGCTAAACACACACAGACAGACACACACACACATACACAGACATGGCTCCTCCCAGATACAACACACATGATTACACAATAGATGTACTCTTCCTCCTTCTCCTCCCCCTTCTCTCTCCATGTCGTGTTTGGGATGCTCACACACTGACCTACATTGGAGAAACAGTGATCAAATTGGGGGCTTGTGAGTTTGTTTGTTTGTGTGTCGGGATGGCGAGTGCATGCAAGGGTCTGTTTGTTTACGCGCATGCATTCAATGTTTGTTTGTGAGTGCATATTTTAAACCATGATTTGCAATATGCAGCGTGTGGCAGCGTGTGGTCACCGCTGGATGTCTGAAGGAAACCTGCAGCCGGGGCCACGGTCATTGTTGTGGAAACATAGCGAACTGTTCATTTAAAAAAAGAAACTACGGCATATTAAGGGAATATTTTGACTTTTCTCATGTAGCTGGAGTCAGGATGTTGTTAGCTTAGCTTAGCAGAAAGCCTGAAAGCAGTTAGCCCGGCTGTTAAAAAACAAACTTTAACCAACGATGGATCTTAGTTTGTTTCATCCACACGATGAAAATGAAAAATAAAACACACACACACACACGTTAGCCTCTGTTTGCCTCCTGGGTGTTCATTCATTCAGCTTTGCACAAAATATACCAAAAATATCAAATTGAACAAAAAGACAAATTATATATAGAGTCGCTGACTCAACCCATAAATATTTAGACGTAGATATATACATAAACTGCACGGTGGTGTAGTGGCTAGCACTGTCGCCTCACAGCAAGAGGGCCGTGGGTTCAATTCCCGGTCGAGGCGGTTCTTCTGTGTGGAGTTTGCATGTTCTCCCCGTGGCAGCGTGGGTTCCCTCCGGGTTCTCCGGCTTCCTCCCACAGTCCAAAGACATGCCGTCAGGTTAATTGATCTCTAAATTGCCCATATGTGAGAGTGAATGGTTGTATGTCTCTATATGTGCCCTGGATGGACTGGCGGCCTGTCCAGGGTGTCCCCTGCCTTCGCCCTATGTCAGCTGGGATCGGCTCCAGCGCCCCCGCGACCCTAATGAGGATAAGCGGTATTGATAATGGATGGATGGATATACATAAATTATACATATTAAGTGATGAAAAAGAATTTCCAACATTCCTGTTTGTGGTTGTTTCCGACAAAGGTCATCTTTAATTTTGTTGCAGTGATTATTAATAATAAATTGCTTTTCTGAAATCATCCCGAATAAAAAAAAAAGATATGAATAACCTTTAAATTTGTATTATCGTGCATGGAAACGGGTCGAATAGAATGACAGTTAGTGGGTAGTTGGAGGATCTGTTGTGCGTTAGCTGTTTCTCTATTAGTGTGCACATGTTCTGGGATTATCCGTTTGTTTCTGCCGATGTTGACTCGAGGTGTTCCTCACGGGCCACCGTACAGCCCGCTTTGCACCCAAAGTGGATTAACGGGTCAGTTTAGCAAAGTTCACCCGGGGTTCAGGTTACAGTTTAAATAGAGTTCAGCCGAGCGGAGACAGAGGGGTGGGGGGAGAACCGAAGCCGCTGGACTGGAAAACACAGAGAAACAGAACCATAGAGACACACAACGGACACATAAACACGGAACTCTTATGAAAACAATTAATTTATTAGAAAAACAGATTGTATATCGATGGCCGAGGAGCAAAACCTCATATCTAAAAAATTCACTTTTTTGGGGAATAAATAAAATAAATAAAATAAAAGACCAACAGTTTCTGCTCTATTGTGTTTCTGCTCTACTGTTACACCAAAAAAAGAAAAATAATTTGGTATCTATTTTTATTTGTTGCCTTGAAATGTATTAAAGTCTCACCTCGTTTAGAAGTTATAAGTAAAGTCGCACCTTTTAATTCTCGGGCGAGAAACACCACGTTGTGCTTTTTTGAGGGCTAGAGAAACAGAACCATTATTTCTATTGTAGGAGTCCAATTATGGAACAATGTTAAAATGGATATAAGAATGGTCATGTTTGAGGGTTATAAGTGTGATTGAAACGTATGTATATGGAAGATGTATGTGGATATATATATATATATATATATATATACACATATATATTATTTTTATTTTATTTTTTATTTTTCTTTATTTTATATACATTTTCTGATTTATTTGATTCTAATAATTTAGGATAGGAATATATAAGCATTTTTTTTTACTTCTACCTATACCTTTTCAGTCTTTCTGTTTTGTATATTATATATAACAATATTGTATTGAATAAAATACACAACAACAACAACCAGAAAAACAGTGTAAAAATAAACAGAACAACACAAACAGAATGAATAAAACACAGAATCTGAAAGACCGGTAGGACTCAATTTCTCACACTTGATCTCTAATGATGCGTTCATGAGCATTATTATGTTCTATGAACATCTCTTTCCATCATTCAATGACTTGTTGACACTAAAGGCTGCTGTTCTCTTACCAATAAGATATGAAATCGAACCATCTGAGAAGTTATGTGAAAATGTGTTCTTATTTGTCTCAGATGAGCGATTGAAGGGAATGTGTCACTTTTTGTAGAATTTCGAACTGCAGGTCCAGGTTTAGGTCCAGGTCTAGGTCCAGGTTTAGGTCCAGGTCGAGGTACAGGTCCACAGGTGACAAAGAAGAAAACATTTTTGTATTAAAAAATCACAGTTACTACCAGAGAAGTAATACAATTATTATTTATATATTTTTACAATTTGTCATTTGTAATATTTTTTCAGACCATATTTTATGCACTTTGTTTCAATTTTGCTGAATCACAATGCCAATGGGCTGAGAGGTCAAGAGGTCAAGTTTAAATAGAATTGTTTGAAATGGATATCAAAATAAATAACCAACTTAAGTTCATAAAATATAATAAAAAGTCTGTACCTTTACCCATATTTAATGACAGTGTCCCCCAAGTATGACGTGGAGAAACACATTATTATACACTGTCATATTCATATTTAATATTGTGAATAATATATTATTATATAAGCCTATTTATGTTCATAAAATGTATTAACAATTCTGTACTTTTTCTTATATTGAATGACAATGTCCCCCAAGTATGATGTGGAGAAACACATTATTATACACTGTCATATTCATATTTAATATTGTGAATAATATATTATTATAGAGGCCTATTTATGTTCATAAAATGTAATACAAAGTCTGTACCTCTACTCATATTTAATGACAGTGTCCCCCAAGTATGATGTGGAGGAATTAATTATTAGTAACATTATTATGTCATATTTATATTTAATATTGTGAATAATATAGTATTATATAAGCTTATTTATGTGTGTACAATACCCACAAAAAACTCTTGCTATGTGGCGAAAATAAGAAAAACTGGTAAACAAAAGAAAAAAACCTTGCAAAGAAAAACAAGTAGGACAATTGATTATTTTCACAGGACCTCTCGTGACCTCTCATGACCTCTGTGTTTGGAACAATATTGACCAATATGACAAACAAAGAAGAGGCTGGATATCCGCCCGAGTCGAAACTGCTGCTGTGTTTGGGCTGCGTCCTGAATGTCGTCCGAACGATGAGTTCAAATCCGAGAGGAGTCCAGTGAATATTTTATTATCGTCAGCTGGGATAAGCGGTATTGATAATGGATGGATGGATATACATAAATTATACATATTAAGTCAGGGGTGTCAAACTCATTTTCACCGAGGGCCACATCCGCCTCATGGCTGCCCTCAAAGGGCCGGTTGTTACTAACACGGTAAAATTCTAACTACTCCAGAACATATTGTTAAATAACTGTCTTTGCATTTCTTTATTGTTTATTTAGGTGTACTTTTATGAATGTATAACTATATCTGCAAATGCATTTAATATTATAAAATAAATCTATTTCATTTCATTAAATTTATTTTAACCCACATTACTTTATCAAAGATCAAACAAACATTATTACATTAACTTTGTTAAAAGCTTTGTCACAGTTGAGACAGGTGGTTCTCCACTGGTCTGGGCAGTGGTTCTCCACTGGTCTCAAGGGCTGTGGTTCTCCACTGGTCTGGGCAGTGGTTCTCACTGGTCTGGGCAGTGGTTCTCCTCTGGTCTCGCGCTGTGGTTCTCTCCTGGTCTGGCTTTGGGATGCACTATCACCCTGAATGACAAGCTATGACCCAAATCGAGGACATTTTAACTTCTCAAATGTATTTAATGAAAAGATGTTGCAGTTTGAACCTGAGAGTTCAGAATATCACAGTATGCACAACAAAACTATTTAGTAATATTCCTTTTACTGTTAATTATGAACCAACAAGTGAATCTTAAGGACACAAGGTAATACAACATACATTACTACTCAATAACTTCAGACTTTAAAACATGTAAACAGTGCTCATGCATAAACATGAAGTAAAGTCTGGTTTTAAAAGCCTCAAAAGATGTAATTCATGTCTCACTCACTGGACCTATGACACATGAAGCTGCTCTACAAGTCAGAGTCTTGAGGAGCAGCTTTTATACCTAAACTATAAATACATTAAACAAGGGTAATTAAAAAGTATTCACATATTCAACATTAACTTTTCTTCTGACTATATTATAAATACTGAACAACATGAAGCAGCACTCATTTCAACCTTAGTGACCATGACATAGACCCGATGAGGAATTCATAATAGGGGAACTGGGGATGTTTGTTCATACAAAGTCAACAGTCCCTCACGCACGCGCACACACACACACGCGCGCACTGGATGTCCGCCGGGCGCGTGAATGACAGGACGCGAAAATGCGCCTCATTCGGGCTGATTCTTTTAACTCGGGCGGTAAAGTAGGTGAGACTGTTGAAATGCTCCGCGTGACGTCACTGACGTCATACCGTTGAATCAGAACCTACGGAGGATATCGATCGTCTGGAAGCGGCCGTCATCTAGACGCAGCTCCTGGAAAAGCTTGGCGGCTACGGATAATATAAAATGTAATATTTATATTATTAACCCAGACTCGATGGCTTGATGGTCCGACGTGTGGGACTTCCTCAACAGAACAAAGAGTGTGTATTTCTTCCGTGGTGGACGGTTGTGGTAACGAGCTGTTATATGCCACGATAAGCCACGCCCCTCTCGGCGCGAGTGAAGAAAACGACAATAGTCTGGCGAGTGAACTCACGCGAGTACATTTAGAAAGCAATGCAAGGGTTCGCCTCTCCTCTGGCGTGAACGCAGCATGAAGGAGCGTGAACAGACCGCAGTCGCTGCAAAAAAAAGACCTTCAAAATAAAAGCACAAGATTTTTTTCCCCTCCCTTTTTTAAGAAAAGGCATCATATTTATTTCATGCCGTCGCGGGCCACATCAAATGACGTGGCGGGCCACATTTGGCCCGCGGGCCATGAGTTTGACACGTGTGTATTAAGTGATGAAAAAGAATTTCCAACATTCCTGTTTGTGGTTGTTTCCGACAAAGGTCATCTTTAATTTTGTTGCAGTGATTATTAATAATAAATTGCTTTTCTGAAATCATCCCGAATAAAAAAAAAAGATATGAATAACCTTTAAATTTGTATTATCGTGCATGGAAACGGGTCGAATAGAATGACAGTTAGTGGGTAGTTGGAGGATCTGTTGTGCGTTAGCTGTTTCTCTATTAGTGTGCACATGTTCTGGGATTATCCGTTTGTTTCTGCCGATGTTGACTCGAGGTGTTCCTCACGGGCCACCGTACAGCCCGCTTTGCACCCAAAGTGGCTTAACGGGTCAGTTTAGCAAAGTTCACCCGGGGTTCAGGTTACAGTTTAAATAGAGTTCAGCCGAGCGGAGACAGAGGGGTGGGGGGAGAACCGAAGCCGCTGGACTGGAAAACACAGAGAAACAGAACCATAGAGACACAACGGACACATAAACACGGAACTCTTATGAAAACAATTAATTTATTAGAAAAACAGATTGTATATCGATGGCCGAGGAAAACCTCATATCTAAAAAATTCACTTTTTGGGGAATAAATAAAATAAATATAAATAAAAGACCAACAGTTTCTGCTCTATTGTGTTTCTGCTCTGTTACACCAAAAAGAAAAATAATTTGGTATCTATTTTATTTGTTGTTGAAATGTATTGAAATATATTAAAGTCACCTCGTTTAGAAGTTATAAGTAAAGTCTTTAATTTTAATCGGGCGAAACACCACGTTGTGCTTTTTTGAGGGCTAGAAAACAGAACCATTATTTCTATTGTAGGGTCAATTATGGAACAATGTTAAAATGGATATAAGAATGGTCATGTTTGAGGGTTATAAGTGTGATTGAAACGTATGTATATGGAAGATGTATGTGGATATATATATATATATATATATATATATACACATATATATTATTTTTATTTTATTTTTTATTTTTCTTTATTTTATATACATTTTCTGATTTATTTGATTCTAATAATTTAGGATAGGAATATATAAGCATTTTTTTTTACTTCTACCTATACCTTTTCAGTCTTTCTGTTTTGTATATTATATATAACAATATTGTATTGAATAAAATACACAACAACAACAACCAGAAAAACAGTGTAAAAATAAACAGAACAACACAAACAGAATGAATAAAAACACAGAATCTGAAAGACCGGTAGGACTCAATTTCTCACACTTGATCTCTAATGATGCGTTCATGAGCATTATTATGTTCTATGAACATCTCTTTCCATCATTCAATGACTTGTTGACACTAAAGGCTGCTGTTCTCTTACCAATAAGATATGAAATCGAACCATCTGAGAAGTTATGTGAAAATGTGTTCTTATTTGTCTCAGATGAGCGATTGAAGGGAATGTGTCACTTTTTGTAGAATTTCGAACTGCAGGTCCAGGTTTAGGTCCAGGTCTAGGTCCAGGTTTAGGTCCAGGTCGAGGTACAGGTCCACAGGTGACAAAGAAGAAAACATTTTGTATTAAAAATCACAGTTACTACCAGAGAAGTAATACAATTATTATTTATATATTTTTACAATTTGTCATTTGTAATATTTTTCAGACCATATTTTATGCACTTTGTTTCAATTTTGCTGAATCACAATGCCAATGGGCTGAGAGGTCAAGAGGTCAAGTTTAAATAGAATTGTTTGAAATGGATATCAAAATAAATAACCAACTTAAGTTCATAAAATATAATAAAAAGTCTGTACCTTTACCCATATTTAATGACAGTGTCCCCCAAGTATGACGTGGAGAAACACATTATTATACACTGTCATATTCATATTTAATATTGTGAATAATATATTATTATATAAGCCTATTTATGTTCATAAAATGTATTAACAATTCTGTACTTTTTCTTATATTGAATGACAATGTCCCCCAAGTATGATGTGGAGAAACACATTATTATACACTGTCATATTCATATTTAATATTGTGAATAATATATTATTATAGAGGCCTATTTATGTTCATAAAATGTAATACAAAGTCTGTACCTCTACTCATATTTAATGACAGTGTCCCCCAAGTATGATGTGGAGGAATTAATTATTAGTAACATTATTATGTCATATTTATATTTAATATTGTGAATAATATAGTATTATATAAGCTTATTTATGTGTGTACAATACCCACAAAAAACTCTTGCTATGTGGCGAAAATAAGAAAAACTGGTAAACAAAAGAAAAAAACCTTGCAAAGAAAAACAAGTAGGACACCAGATTGATTATTTTCACAGGACCTCTCGTGACCTCTCATGACCTCTGTGTTTGGAACAATATTGACCAATATGACAAACAAAGAAGAGGCTGGATATCCGCCCGAGTCGAAGCTGCTGCTGTGTTTGGGCTTCGTCCTGAATGTCGTCCGGAACGATGAGTTCAAATCCCGAGAGGAGTCCAGTGAATATTTTATTATCCACCTCCCGCCTGCAATGTTAATCCCGTTGTTACGTAACATTGCTGCCTTCATCTGTTAGAGCGATGAGGAGCGAGCGGGATATCAAAGCTTCCAGCGGTGCCGCGATGTGCCCAGGTGATAGGTGAGATCGGGTCGATCCACTATGTGTCGGAGGGGAAATGGGGTCGGTCCAAATCCTCAAGTCCACAAGGCTTCGTCTCGGTTATCCAGTCGGACACACAGAAAAATGAAGGTGCCATCTGGAACCGAAAATGATTCTTCAGAGTGAAGAAATGGTTCTTCACTCTTAAAGAACCTATAAATGTGTCTCAAAGAACGTTCAACAATAGTTCTTTAAGACACCATTTCTGGTTCCACAAACACATTTCAACCAGGGTTCTTCAAAGAACCATTTCCTTAACCCTTGTGTTGCCTTAGGGTCATTTAGACCCGAATCAATATTACACCCTCCCCCCGCCTTTGGGTCATTTTGACCCGATTCAATGTTTCACCCTCCTGTTACCTTTATATTTACTAACATATTTTACCCTTTGGATTCAATTTGACGCCAGCAATTAAAACCTCCAGAAAATTATTTGAATTAATATTGTTTTCCAAGTTTAAGTGTGAGGCACTTTATGTTTGTTTGTTGACAACCGAAAGAACACCGACATTAAACATTGAATGGGGTCAAATTAATCCTAAAGCGGGGGGAGGGTGTAATATTGATTCGGGTCAAAATGACCCTAAGGCAACACAAGGGTTAAAGAGTTCTTCAAAGGACCTATAAAGATGTCTAAAGGAACCTTCTAAAATGGTTCTTTAAGGCAGCATTTTTGGTTCCACAAAAACCTTTCACACCAGGGTTCTTTAAAGAACCATTTCCTTAACGAGTTCTTCCAAGAACCTATAAAGGTGTTTAAAGGAACCTTAAAAAATGGTTCTTTAGTAAGGCACTATTTCTGGTTCCACAAAGAACCTTTTAAACCAGAGTTCTTTAAAGAACCATTTCCTTAAAGAGTTCTTTAAAGAACCTATAAAGGTCTCGCAAAGAACCTTCAAAAATGGTTCTTAAAGGCACCATTTCTGGTTTTCGAGTTAATCCTACCGGATCGCAACCCAACACACAAAGAAACAACAGTGTTTGGTATCATCCGATGAGAACCTCTCGAGGCGGTCATGACTCGACTGTATCAGAAGGAAGAAGAGGAAGAGGAAGAGGATCACGTCGGCAAAGCCGTTGATGAGAGAGCTGCCAGATTACATCTCGTATTTGACCAACAGTGAACATTTGTGTCTTTTAATCTCTGTAATCTCTCCCTCAACGTTACCAATTAAACTTCCAGCAGCTCAGTAGCGGATCAGAACACCGTCATCTCGATTCTTGGAGTCTTGCCCATATTTGGGTTTTTTAAGGACAGTTTATTTAGGATTTAGGATTTTTTTCCTTCTTTTTCTTGTGAGAGCGTTTTGGAGACGCTTGGCCTGCACAGACTTTGTGTACGCTACTAACTGAGCTGCACAATTAACCAGTTTGGATTGGGCTAAAGATTTGTTTATATTGAAAGGATAAAAGATAAGCACCCTCCACCCCACTCTAACACACACACACACACACACACACACACAGACACACAGACACACAGGCATCCTGTGACTTGTTTGGACTCTGAGGAGTCAGACACCAACTGACCGGACAAATGTTCTTTTGCTTTTTCTCTCCAACACTGCCGCTGGCCAGTGTGTGTGTGTATTTGTGTGTGTGTTTTGACGTGTGTGTCGGGTGTTGCCCACCCTCCAGGTCTGTGTGTATTGTAGCGGCCCAGTGCTCTTGTGTCCTTCGATTAAGGTAAATTTGGTAAACACACACAGACACACGCACACACTTATATATACAAACACACACACACACACACACACACACACACACATACATACACTTCTACTCATCCGTCCTAAATGAAGGTGTGACATTTTCACTTTTGACAAAGGCAAATATTTAGAGCAGATTTTTATGGATAATGGTTCTAATGTGTTAAAAAAAATCCTGCCTCAAAGCTCATTAGTGAGAACTTCATATTGTGTTGTTTTATGTACTTCTTGTTCACTTATTTGTCAAATGTAAAGAAGATGAAGTAAATAAGTGTATTTCTGACAATTACAGGCCTTTTGGTTGAAACAATATAGAAATCATCAGTGGAAATATATTTCCATATATCAGAGAGAGTCTTTGATTCAACTATACCAGGGGTGGCTCTTTGCCTGGTGTCATGCGGCTCTTACGTTCATATCTAAGTTTGTGTTTTTGTATAGTGCGTGTTAAACAGAGTTCAATACGGTATTTTTCGCATGCGTGAGATGAAAAAGCAAAGTTTCCCGGTCTCAAACTCGTGGGCCAAAGACCACATCCGAATGTCGGCGGGCCGTTCTACGGTGGGTTAATGAAAGTGTCCAATCAAACACTGCACTTACGCCATGAACGCCGCATTATGGGCAGCTGGATGTCCCGCACTTTGGCTAAAGTAGTTTACGGTGACGCTTTCTCCAGCCGCCCTCAATTCAGCGGACACGGTGTAAGAGCAGCGTTGGAGAACCGCATCCGAATGTCGAACACTCTTGCTAAAGTGGTTTATTGGTGGGCGTTTGATTACTCCAGCCCCCCATAATGCGGCATTCATGGCGCAAGTGCACCGTTCGATTTTCGGACACCTGTTCTGATTGACACCATGTGAAGGAATTGCTCGAGTGGCAACAACGGAATTAAGCCAGATTTGAAGAGGATTGTTCAAGGCAAGGAATCCCATAAGTCCCACTAAGCAACATGCATAGTAAAAGAAAACGCTATTGTAAATTATTCTATTTTTGTTTGTGGACTTGGTTGAACTGAGATAATGTGTGTGTGTGTGTGTGTGTGTGAGACAGTGTACACAATGTTCATTGTTGAACATGACAGACCTGTTGTCTTAGTACTGTAGGAGTCCATTTCTGTCATTATCATGTTGGTGTGTGACATTTACAACAAATCTGGCTGATCAGAGGTGTGTGTGCATACATATGTGTATGATGTGGCTCTTTGCGGTGACACAGTAAAAAATGTGGCTCTTAGTCTCTGACTGGTTGGCCACCCCTGAACTATACTAACTCAATAAATTATATATACTGTATATATATATATTTATATATTTATATATATTTATATTTATATATATACTGTGAATGTAAAACATTTATGATAAAGACCCACGTGGTGATTAAATGTGTGATATATGCTATGAGTTGGTGAGTGACGATGAGGAATATGAACCCAGTGACTGAAATATATCTCTTATAAATCCTGAAATCTTAATGTTAATCTGAGACCGTACGCTGCTGCTGTCGAGTCACATCGAATCAGTGAATCTTCACTGCCTATTGTTTCACTTACAGTCTGTGTGTGTGTGTGCATGTGTGTGTTGGATGACATTACTAAAAAGAGTCGACATGTTACACAGCAGTGGAGACTTTAAACCCTGCAGCATCACACACACACACATACACACACACACACACAGCTTGGCTGTGTGCCCGTATGCATGACAAGACCTCTGGGACCCTATAAACACACACATGCATACACACACACACACACACACACACACACATCACCACCCCCACCCACCCAAACTCGGCAGCCCGGCACCTAATAGCGCCCAACATCTTCCCCTGACGTGGCTGTGTGTGTGTGTGTGTGTGTGTGTGTGTGTGTGTGTGTGTCTGTCTGCGGCTGAGGCAGAGAGAACACTGCGACCTAAAAACCCAGCTCACTGAGAGCGACTGCTCGCCGAACAGAAGGCTCATCCAAGTGTAAACACACACACACACACACAAGCACACACACACACACACAAGTCACGTGGACACATTCACTTAGGCACACACACAGACACACACAAACAGCAGATGCAGACACACTGTATAAAATGTGTACAATATAGAACAAGTGTGTGTGTATAAGTTGACGGATACCAGAAGTGTCGGATCACTTTTTTTTGATCGTCTTATTGTGGATATCGGATCACGTACAGCGCGTCTCCATGGCAACGTAGCCAACTCCTCAAATTATTCATAGCCGTCCTGCTTTGTGTTTGCTTGTGTTTTCACGAGCATATGGAGAACACACACACTCATACTCAACATGGAGAACACACACATTCATACTCAACATGGAGAACACACACATTCATACTCAACATGGAGAACACACACTCATACTCAACATGGAGAACACACACATTCATACTCAACATGGAGAACACACACACTCATACTCAACATGGAGAACACACACATTCATACTCAACATGGAGAACACACACTCATACTCAACATGGAGAACACACACACTCATACTCAACATGGAGGACACACACACTCATACTCAACATGGAGAACACACATTCATACTCAACATGGAGAACACACACACTCATACTCAACATGGAGAACACACACATTCATACTCAACATGGAGAACACACACTCATACTCAACATGGAGAACACACACACTCATACTCAACATGGAGAACACACACACTCATACTCAACATGGAGAACACACACTCATACTCAAGATGGAGAACACACATTCATACTCAACATGGAGAACACACACATTCATACTCAACATGGAGAACACACACTCATACTCAACATGGAGAACACACACATTCATACTCAACATGGAGAACACACACATTCATACTCAACATGGAGAACACACATTCATACTCAACATGGAGAACACACACACTCATACTCAACATGGAGAACACACACACTCATACTCAACATGGACAACACACACATTCATACTCAACATGGAGAACACACACTCATACTCAACATGGAGAACACACACACTCATACTCAACATGGAGAACACACACACTCATACTCAACATGGAGAACACACACTCATACTCAACATGGAGGACACACACACTCATACTCAACATGGAGAACACACACTCATACTCAACATGGAGAACACACACTCATACTCAACATGGAGAACACACACACTCATACTCAACATGGAGAACACACACTCATACTCAACATGGAGAACACACACACTCATACTCAACATGGAGAACACACACATTCATACTCAACATGGAGACACACACTCATACTCAACATGGAGAACACACATTCATACTCAACATGGAGAACACACACTCATACTCAACATGGAGGACACACACTCATACTCAACATGGAGGACACACACACTCATACTCAACATGGAGAACACACACACTCATACTCAACATGGAGAACACACACACTCATACTCAACATGGAGGACACACACACTCATACTCAACATGGAGAACACACACTCATACTCAACATGGAGGACACACACACTCATACTCAACATGGAGAACACACACTCATACTCAACATGGAGAACACACACATTCATACTCAACATGGAGAACACACACTCATACTCAACATGGAGAACACACACATTCATACTCAACATGGAGAACACACACATTCATACTCAACATGGAGAACACACACTCATACTCAACATGGAGAACACACACATTCATACTCAACATGGAGAACACACATTCATACTCAACATGGAGAACACACACATTCATACTCAACATGGAGAACACACACACTCATACTCAACATGGAGAACACACACATTCATACTCAACATGGAGGACACACACATTCATACTCAACATGGAGAACACACACTCATACTCAACATGGAGAACACACACTCATACTCAACATGGAGAACACACACATTCATACTCAACATGGAGAACACACACACTCATACTCAACATGGAGAACACACACACTCATACTCAACATGGAGAACACACACTCATACTCAACATGGAGAACACACACACTCATACTCAACATGGAGAACACACACATTCATACTCAACATGGAGAACACACATTCATACTCAACATGGAGAACACACACATTCATACTCAACATGGAGGACACACACACTCATACTCAACATGGAGAACACACACACTCATACTCAACATGGAGAACACACACATTCATACTCAACATGGAGAACACACACTCATACTCAACATGGAGAACACACACACTCATACTCAACATGGAGAACACACACATTCATACTCAACATGGAGGACACACACACACTCATACTCAACATGGAGGACACACACACTCATACTCAACATGGAGAACACACACACTCATACTCAACATGGAGAACACACACATTCATACTCAACATGGAGAACACACACACTCATACTCAACATGGAGAACACACACATTCATACTCAACATGGAGGACACACACATTCATACTCAACATGGAGAACACACACACTCATACTCAACATGGAGAACACACATTCATACTCAACATGGAGGACACACACAGTCATACTCAACATGGAGAACACACACACTCATACTCAACATGGAGAACACACACACTCATACTCAACATGGAGGACACACACTCATACTCAACATGGAGAAGACACACTCATACTCAACATGGAGAACACACACTCATACTCAACATGGAGAACACACACTCATACTCAACATGGAGAACACACACACTCATACTCAACATGGAGAACACACACACTCATACTCAACATGGAGAACACACACATTCATACTCAACATGGAGAACACACATTCATACTCAACATGGAGAACACACACACTCATACTCAACATGGAGAACACACACACTCATACTCAACATGGAGAACACACACATTCATACTCAACATGGAGGACACACACAGTCATACTCAACATGGAGGACACACACACTCATACTCAACATGGAGAACACACACATTCATACTCAACATGGAGAACACACACATTCATACTCAACATGGAGAACACACACACTCATACTCAACATGGAGAACACACACATTCATACTCAACATGGAGAACACACACACTCATACTCAACATGGAGGACACACACACTCATACTCAACATGGAGGACACACACACTCACACTCAACATGGAGAACACACACATTCATACTCAACATGGAGAACACACACACTCATACTCAACATGGTAACTGATGCTCAAAAGGAAACAGGTTCTCAATCTGTCACAGTGACCCTGCTGTGATCACTCCTCTTCGTCACGCTGAACATTAAGAGATCTCTTCCTCCTCCGTCCTACTCTCCATCTACACATCCTCTGTAGAGAGAATAGACTGCACGGCTCTTTATGGACGGCCTCCAGGAAATAGCCACAGCCCTGCAAGCTGAGTTTGACACCGACACACCATCATCCCGCCGACTCGGCTTTTTATACATCACACAACTAACAGCCGGCAGTTTGAACGACATCTTTACGGTGTCGATATAAACATATAAAATGCTCTTAGGATTTGGACTGTGTACACAACGTTGTCCTGGTGGTTCAACCGGTTTCAAACCGGTTTAATCTGGTAACCCGAACGACACTGATGTTGGGGAAAAATCCAATGTGAAATAGTTCAATCTCACTTGAGTATTTATTATAGTGGGGTATTTGTACTTTTACCTTTTAAGTAAAGGAGTACTTTCATCTCTTTGTGTGTGTGTGTGTGTGTGTGTGTGTGTGTGTGTGTGTTGCTTTAATCTCCCTTCATCTGACATTGAGGACTGCCTAGATACATCTGCTGTAACAGTTAAGACTCTATTTGAAACACTATGTGTGTGTGTGTGTGGGGGGGGGGGGGGTCATATGCTCAGTGTTTATGAGTGTGTGTGGGGGGGAGGTGGTTGTTTGTGTGTATAGTAAATATTTTTTCAGGAGCAATCATCTTGGCTTCATGTCAAGAGTCCCCAGCTGTCGGCACAACACTGGCCCCTGGCAGGGAGAGAGAGAGAGAGAGAGAGACCTCGGCCTTCGGTGTCTGTGTGGTGGTGAGGCAATACAGAAGGATGGAAGGAACATTTTAAACTTTAAATAAAGCAAGAAAGATACTTTATCTCACTCATCTCCATGACACATCTTTGCTTTATGGCCTCTCATCGTTGAAAAATATCAAAGGTTGAAAAAAATAATTCACTATCCAAAATCCTTTTGAAGTTGTTATATATTTCAACATCATCCTGAATACAAAAATATAATATTTTCCAGATATGAGACAGACAACACATGTCTGTGAGGTAATTATGAACATAAACAAGGAGAAACAGCTCGGTCAAAAGGTCTGTGTGTGTATGAGTGCATGCGTGTATGTGTGTGTGTGTGTATGTGTGTGTGTGCACCTGAGTCTATTTGAGCCGCATTACATCCTGTCCGTATATGTTTCATGTTTCAGCTGTTCCTTTGATCTTATCCATGCTGACGATGCACAAGGTTGCATGCGGGAATGCAGGTTTTGTATGTGTGTGTGTGTGTGTGTGTACGTTCTGAACCTCCTGGTTCTTGTTTGGAATCGGCCACATTAACAATGTATAGAGTGTATTTCTGATTAATTTAATGTTATCTTCATTTAAATAAACAGTGCTTTACTTTGAAAAATAAGTACATTTCAACGTTTTCTTTTTCTATGTGACCCCAAACTTTCGAACGGTAGTGTATATTTTGTATACTTTGGAATAATCAGCTTGTTACACGACAAGAAGCCCATGAGACAACCTGGACTGTGTGTAACGAACCAAACTGGTCTCCATGGCGACCGTGTTGTGAATGAAGACTATTGCAGCAGCAGACATCTGGCCTTACATTTTATCGTTATGAGTGCACAATGAAACGTGTTCTACACATTATCACCGTGACCAGCTGACCCCAGAGCTGTGTGGCCGGTGCCGAGTCAGAGAAGGAGAGAACGTCTCTCATCATCAGACTAATCAGAGTCACTGAACGAGATGACCACGAGCAGACATCTACACTATCACATGCACACTCCCTGAAGCTCCTGCTGCTTGTTTTGACAGATTAGACCACTCTTACTGTGTGTGTGTGTGTGTGTGTGTTGGAGCATGTGTGTGTTTGCCCTAATTTTTGAATAGTGTGTGTGTGTGTGTGTGTGCGTGCGTGCGTGCGTGTGTGTGTGTGTGTGTGTGTGTGTGTGTGTGTGTGTGTGTGTGTGTGTGTGTGGAGATTAGAGTGTGTTCTGTGGTATTAAAGAGCTTAAAGAGGGACGGGATGGTCTGGTCACCGGGTATTTTCCTAGATGGTCTGCGCACACTCACAAACACACACGCGCGCACACACACCTGGAGCTCTGTTTTTTTAGAAAGTCACAAAGGCTACAGAAGTCTTATGGACCAAACTGTGAAGCAGTTTGATTTATTCTTGTAACGTATAAAATAAGTGAAACGGTATTTTGCTTGTTCTATAATGAAATACTGGTTTATGTGAAAGATCATGAAGACTTTGTGTGCGTGAGTGTATACGCGTGTGCACGTGCCTGTGAGTGTGCGTGTGTCTCGGTCGGCGCTGCTGAATTCAGTGAGGTCTGACTGACATCTAGTGGACACTTCTAGTATTGAATATATTTATAATGGTTTTATATTCATATTTTGTCCCTTAAAACATCTCACTCACTTAACTTCATCACTGAGATCTGTGGGTTATTCGACTAGACATCTTTAACCTTTCATGGTCCAGCAGCCTAAAACTCCTTCTATGACACTGATACATGATAAAGTAACAGTTTGCTTATAATATTCAACATATCAACTCATTAGGTGATGATATGTCAGTGTCGTGTATACGAAATGAGCAGAATTGAAGTGTGTTGTAACCTTGGGCCCAAAGCAGACTCCACTGCATCCATCTCAGGCTGATTCCCAACCAGGTCAAAACCGTTAAAACCTAACGAACCACATCTGGGTCAGAACCGGCTCATGTCGTATGTTGTTTGTAGTTGTTGTAGTTTTAATGGACTACAGATACCATCTGCACCGATTGGGAGATTTTCCTTTAACAAGTCAGGAGGAAGACATGACCATGTTAGTGCAGAGAGAGAGAGAGAGAGTGTGTGTGTGTGTGTGTCCACTCCGTTCTCTAACAAACTGTTCTTCTCCTCTTCTGTTCGTGGAGCCCTTTGAGTTTTCCTCTCCGCATGTCTGAAGGTAGACCAGCAGGAACCGGACTGGTCTCGGTGGACTTTGAGATCTCCGGTCACGTTCAGGGTCCGTGTGTTTAACTCTCTTCCCTCCTCTTCTCCTCCTTCTCTTTTCTGCCCCGCTCTCTGAGCCGAGGCTGTAAACTGATCTGCCGAAGCTTAATTTAGGACCGAGCACAACTCTGCTGCTGTTGTTGTTGTTGTTATTATTTAAGCGTCTTTGAGTACTATGAAAAGCGCTATAGAAATGTTATGTGTTATTATTATTAGTTTACTAGAATATCTAGTGAGCTGTTTGTGTTGGTCAGTGGAAATAGGAAAAGTTTCAATGTTTATCAGAAAGTTACACATGAACTGATATATTCATTTTGAAAAAATGGCTGTCATTTTTAACCTGCTATATTAAAGACATGCTCTCTCTTTCTCTCTCTCTCTTCTATCTTTTATTTTGACAGGAGTCTGTTTCAGAATGGTGAGTTTCTCTGTTTTCTCCCATCACCACCTGCTTAAGGCCTTAATGCTGCAGCCAGTCTGCCTAAACACTGCAGTCCGTCTGCCTTAATGCTGCAGGCCGTCTGCCTAAACACTGCAGTCCGTCTGCCTTAATGCTGCAGCCCGTCTGCCTAAACACTGCAGTCCGTCTGCCTTAATGCTGCAGCTCGTCTGCCTTGATGCTGCACGCCGTCTGCCTAAACACTGCAGTCCGTCTGCCTTAATGCTGCAGCTCGTCTGCCTTAATGCTGCAGCCTGTCTGCCTTAATGCTGCTTAGACTTCAGATTCTGACACATCAGTTCAACACTCAACTGGGTGTCTCTGCATTTTCATGCTCCGAGTTTCTTGCTCTAAATTGCCAAATCTGCAGCATGAGCTGAATTCACTCACTCAGAGGAGAAACCCCCGACGCAGAATAGACTAGTGTGGATTAGTGCTACTTCTTGTTGGATGTTTGACTACTTTGTGGTGCAGGTTCAGTGACTTTCGTTGTTGTCATTAAGTATGAACAACACAACCCCCCCACACACACACCTGCCTGCTTGCAGTACACAGAGAAGAAGGGTCTGCAGCTCGGTCTGGTCGGCTGGGTGAGGAACACCTACCACGGGACGGTGGAGGGGCAGGTCCAGGGTCCTGCGACCATGGTGGAGGACATGTGAGTACAACGTTGTGATGCAACACAATGGCAATATATATATGTATGTATATATTGTGGCAACCCGGGGGACTTGGAGGTGAGATTCTGAATAAAATCAGGAGACTCAGAGACATAGCGCAAAATAAAGTGTCTTTTAATAAAACGTATAGGAAAAGGGGGGAATGGGCATCTAACGGCAACAAAGGAATCTTCCCGGTCAGGGTCTTTGGCCTTTGGTCTCACACCTGTGTGAGACGGTTCCGATCTCCTGTATGGGCAGAGGAGAGAGGTGAGAGGGTCCAGTTACCTCCGGTCTGTGGCGGCTCCTCTCCTGCGGCGCCTCTCCTGCGGTTCCACCGTTCCTTCTTCTCTCCTGATGCCTTCCAGTGGAGGGTAGATGTACTCTGTGTCTCTCATCAGCTGATGGGCTGCAGGTGTGACCACTCCCATGTGCCAATTGGCTGTAGCACCTGCACTGGGAAGTACGCCCCGTGGATCACTTCCCCCAACCTGAGCTTTGGGATCCGCCTCCTGTGCCCTGTCTGCTCTGCTTTTCCCCCTGGTCTGCCACAATATATATATTCTGGGACTATTTGAATTGCAGCACAGTAAACAATAAACATAATAGAACAATAACTAAAAGACAGAACTACAGACAACAAACAAAAGTCCATGACCATGATCTATCAATAAATATTCTTCCCCCCAAGGCAAAGTTCTAACTTTCCAAAAACAGCTTTTCATCATTTTTGTTTCTATGTAACTTAATTGTTTTGTTTATATATAGAATTATTGTTATTTTCTCTGGCATTATTACTTTTTTTGTTTATTTAGTGGAGATGTTTTGTGTTTTAAGATTGTTTAATTTGTTTATTTGTGCTCTATTATTTTTATATATATATATATACACTTTTTGTTTCTTTCTTTCTTGAAATGTTTGTTAACTTCCATGTTTTTGTGTCTGAGGACCGTCGTTAAAACGAGATGGTGTATCTCATTCAATTCAAATATCTGATTTCATCCTCTTCATGTATGATAAGCCGCCACTAGGTGGCGCTCTTTGCCTTTACAACAGTCCCGTCTGCGCGGTGACGTCACACAGCTGAACCCTGTGCAGGCTTCTTTCCTGCTTCACTTTAAGTGTGTCGCGTTTTTTTCATTCATTACAACAGGAGACTTCTAGGCCTTGTAAAGATTATTTGAGGAAGGACATTTGATTATTTATGTATTTTTTCTAGGGCTGTCAATCGATTTAAAAAAAATTAACTAATTAATCGCACATTTTGAAATTGCGATTAATTAATCGCGATTAATCGCGCTTAAAAGTGTTTTCCTTCTTTTTAAAGACAAAACTTCACACAGAGCTGTGTTTTCAAAGAGGCTCCTACATATACAGTGCCAGCGAGGTATTTAATATCATGGATGATAAATTGTTTCTTCAGTGAAACATCAGATTAGTAAAAAAATATATATATATTGAGACCCCATTGGTCCTATCATCTTTAACATTGAACAGCAGCAGAACCAGTGGCCTTGGTAACTGACTGACATTCAAATAGGAGGCTGGGGGCATTTTATACATTTTACAAAATAAATTAAATTCACCGTTTAAAGTATTTTGCATGTGACACATCCCCACGTGTTATACATCAAACATTCCAGAACAATCTCAGCTCTGAAATTAGGCTCATTGTCCTCGCGCCGTGTTCTCTGGTTCTCTGACTGACAGGCTGCTAAATGAGCCTAACCTGTGAGGTGGGAGGTCCTTTGTGATTTACTGAGTGTTCATTGGTTGTTTTTTTTACCGAAATGTTGACAGACAAACGGATTGACAAATCACGGTGAAGGTTTCGTGTGACGAGTTCTTTCCGCGCCGCGTCACCCGACACGTCGCCCTCCGTTCCTCTGTGTATCAGAGGGGGAGACGGGAGGAAGGAGGAGCAGGAGGAAACCCGACTGATTCATCCACGAGTTAAACTGATTTCTGCTCCTTATTTTCGCGGAGAAATAATTGTTTTAAAAACGGAAACAGTGTCAAACCGTACTGCCGCGGTTTAAAAAAATAAAAAAATAAAAAAAGAAGAAGTTGCGTTAATTGCGTTAAAATATTTTAGTGCGTTAACGCGGCCAAATTAATCGCATAGATTAACGCGTTAACGCTGACAGCCCTAATTTTTTCACAATTTTTGGTCTTCCTTTTTTCCAATGTTGGATTGAATCCGTGTTTTCTTCTTTCTGGTTTTGATCTCATCTCTTTGTTTTTATATTTAGGGGTATTTGGACAATGTTCAAGGGTAAACCCCGCTCACCTGGCACCAACAGGGAGCCAAAACCAACACTCCTTCGCTTCAGCTCGTTGGAGTGAAGCAAACAGCTGACATACTTTACCATGAAGAATAACATCTGTCTTTTCTTTTCTTTTTCTTTTTCACTTAAACGTTGAAGTCGAAGAACACATCACCGTGACATGAAGCACAGCGTTAATTTCTGTATTAGAAGTTTTAATTGTTTTATTATATTTTGAATCATAAGAGTTTGATAGAGTAATAGAAGGAAAACACAAACTGATTAACATTGGCTTTAACTTAAGATATAAAACACTCCCCCCCCCACACACACACACACTACTATTTCCCTCCACTCTGTCAGAGATCTTTTCCGTGTTAACGCGCTCAACTCTCACGTCTTTCCTGTCGACTCCACTTTCACCGCCGACCTCACTTCCTGCAGGGCCTGGGAGACAGGAAGCAGCTGTTCCCCTGGGCGGAGGAAGGGAGGAAGTGTACGAGAGGGAGTGGTGGAATAATAGTAGCCTACTATAGTGGCAGGGCTCTCAAGTCTCACGCATTGAGCGTGAGACTCACGCATTTCGGTCTTATCTCACGCACTCCCGCCACACATCGAATTCCTCACGCTGAAAAAACCTCTCGGCTATTAAATGCTTGAATGCAGGGGTGCTCAATACGCCGATCGATTGTTCCGCTGCAGAGCTCCGACGCCGGTCTGCAACAACTTTTTTCGGCTCGATGCCGGCGCGTGCAACGGTCAGCTGTATCGGGTGCTGATGGAAATCTCACTGCTTGCCTGTCTTCAAAACTTGAGAGCCCTGATAGTGGAGACAGGACAGATGGAATTAGGAAAGAGGGAGGGGAGATGGTGTTGGGAGAAAATGAAGGAAGGAGATAAACATGGAGTGTACGAAATGGGAGGAAAGGATGGCGAGAGAGAGAATGAGAGTGAGAGTTGAAGGTTGGAGGTAAACAAGTGGGTGGGTTCCACTTTTTTTTTCTCTGAGAAAATGAAAACTCCCAGAGAGCCGAGCACCTTAACAACCTGAAGAAAGGAATCTGGAGGATGTAGGGAAAGAAAGCGGCGGATAAAAACACAGAAAGAACAGAAAAAAATACTTAATTTGGAATTTGCTGGCGCGAAGCCAAGTCAACGTGTATAAAGAAATCTGTTCAGGATACAGACCCTCCAAACTAAAACTATTAAAAATGAGAAAACCCTCGGGAGGCTGAAAAGAGGAGGGACGGACAGGCGTGTAACAGATATGATCATTTGATTACGTTGGTTATCCTGAACACAATAAGATTACAGTTGAGGAAATGATGACAATTATACTCAGAAACAACATTAGAACTAGGAAAAAAACTCTTTGAGGAAGATTGTTTATACTCCCACATATTGGGGGAGGTGTTGGAACTTTTGGAGCCATTTTAAGCCGTTATATTTTAGTGGTCGCGGACGTTAGCCACGATGTGAGGGAGAAAGAGAGAGTAGCACCCGTCAGTGTCTTCGCCGCCAAACCACGGGGATGCCCCAACGCCCGAAATGTCAACAATCTGGTTGACAGAATGATGCATTTTTGAGCTGTTGTGTTGTAAACTGTAGTCAGCTTGATTCTTGTTATGGAGAACGCTGGAAAAAAAGAGAAGAAAATCCTTATGTTTCTTGTCAACAATTCACTATTTTAAAATGTTCAGCGTGAGCCTCTGGGTCTGAAAAGGGAAGCCATTGCGAAAAAGTGTCTTCAAGTTGCATTCTTTCTCATTTCCAGCAGGGGGTGACTCCTCTGGTTGCAAAAAGAAGTCTGGTTGTATAGAAGTCAGTGAGAAAAGAAAATAACTCTACTCCTCACTGGATTTTTTCCCTCAGGAAACATTGCAAAACATGAGTTTATGGTCTTTATCTCTAGTTCTAAGTCTTCTTCAATACAGCATGATGTTCATTTAGTATATTATGTTTCCATTAAGAGTCAAACACACCATAAAGCAGGGGCTTTTTTTCGTCTCCACCTTCTCGGGTCACCTCTGGTTGTAAGAAAACAAGATGGCGACAGCTAAAATACCAAACTGATCCAGGGAGGAGGAGGACTGTAACTTGTGTAGAATAGTACGTAATTCTTTAAGAGGTACAGCGCTTGAAAACAGAGTTGACGAACACAACAAAAACAAGACGTCAGTCACGATAAACTGGCATCATCCTCTGCAATGTATAGCCAATGAGGGTCCTCACAAGTGTAGAAGTACGAGTGTGTGTGTGTGGATCAAAGGGATCAGTGTGTTGTTTTAGAGAAAAATGGCAGCAGATTACAAACCATCAAACATTTAGCTCCCGGATGCTTAACACTAAGAGCGGTGTGTGTGTGTGTGTGTGTGTGTGTGTGTGTGTGTGTGTTCAGTAGAGTAGTGGGTCCGCTATAGATGGGGAAGTTTTTTACCAAAAGATAAAGTAGGACAGCTCATCTCCCTTCTTTCTTTCTCTCTCTCTATCTCCATTTTCGCTCCCCCCCCCCCCCCCCCCTCTCTCTTCCTCTCTCTGGCCGAGCTTGAGTCAGTACATCTACACAGACGTGACCCTGATCCCCCTGAAATCTCCTTTAATCTACACACACACACACACACCATCAGAAGCATTACAATCATCAGCGGCCCATTTGGTCTCTCTGCTGCAGAACTCTCGATTCTCAGGGTTAAATATAGCTGCAGCAATGTTTTTATTTTCCCATCATGCATCTGGTTGTCCAAACAGTGGCTTGACCCCTCGGTGGCTGATTGTGGAGCTTTTTTTTTAGAAATCTTCTTATTTTTGTCGACATGTTTGTCCCCCGATGATGTCAGTCCATCCACCATCTTGTTCCTCTGCCTTTTACCCCCCACACTCAACAGATGTGTGCATACTCACTTCTAGCCTTTCATTCCTCCACAGGAAGGTGTGGTTGAGTAAAGAAGGAAGTCCAACCAGTCGCATCACCAAGGCCTCCTTCGCCAACCAGAGAACCGTCGACACGATGGAGCTCTCCGGCTTCAAGACCCGCTTCTGATCCACGAAATCAAACGTACCCCCAAAAGAAGCTGTGCACGAGTGGTTTGAGATGTCATGAGATGTCACGACTGTTGAACGCCATACTGGAAATATGTCTTGAAATGATTGACATGAGGCTTTAAATCAGGAGTGTCAAACTAATTTTCAATGTGGGCCCCATCAGCTTCACGTATATGTATAAAATACTCCCAAACATATTTTTAAATAACTTTCTTTGCATTTGACTATTGTTTATTTGAGTGTAGAAATATTGTACATAAGAACATTTCTCTAACATTATAACACAAATCCATTACATTTGAAACCTTCAAAATAAAAGCATAGGATATTTTTCTTGAATTTCTTTGAAAAAAAGGTGATCATATGTCTTTCAACCCGTCGGAGGCCACATAAAATGCCGGCCGAATTCGGCCCGCCGGCCTTGTGTTTGACACTTGTGCTTTAAATGATCGTGATGGAGGTCAGTGTGGAGTACTTCATCGGGTTGCTGGTTTCCATTAAATCTCCCACAGGGTGTCTGTACGTGGTATGTCGCTGCATGATGTAAACAAACACAGGCACGGCCATGTTGTTACACAACTGGAGGTCACGTGAAGCTATTCGGCCGACCTGATCCAATTAAATCGCAGCCAGGGAATCCGTGATCGGCTGGCGGCAACAACACAAACCCTGACACTGCAGGAAGAGAGCTCCTGGAGTGTGTGTATGTGTCTGTGTGTGTGTGTGTGTGTGTGTGTGTGTGTGTGTGTGTGTGTGAGATTCTGTATCTGCTCTTAAATCGTGTTTTTTTTAACTCGCCAAAGATAACTATTGTGTGTGTGTGTCAGTGCTGAGAGACCAACTCTCCATGGATACACTGTTTGTGGTCGCTGTGTCGTCATGCCAACCACACTGAGACATTACTCACACTCAAACACACACACACACACACACACACACAATCGGGACGAGGAGGAGGTGTTAGTTGTTGGTGTGTGTGAATAAGATCTTAATTTAATGACATACTTACATAACATGATGGAGCACTAGCGCTCCATCTGTTAGCATGAACACGCCACTACGTGTGTGTGTGTGTGTGTGTGTGTGTGTGTGTATGAGACACCCTCCATTACTGCTTTAACTAAACTAAAATGTTTGCAACAAAAAAGGGTAAATAAGAAATTTGATGCCTCGTGCCAGAGGGATGCATTTTTTCAACTAGAAACAAGAACAGATTTAAGTTTAAGTCAACAAAAAAATTATAAAATCTTTGTTTTCAATCAATGTTTCTCGCTTGGATCTTGAAATTCACATCTGCGTGGTTACAATACATATGTGGAAGTGCCTCATGCCAAAATTGCTGGAGGTGTGTTAACGTCACCTGAAACGTTTCATTTCTTTTAGTGAGCTGCCACAAGTTCACTCATTAAAATGTTGTTTGTTTTAACCAAGAGGTTTCTGGTACCCTATCTTTCATATTCCCTTCCCAGGCTACAACCACAGGCCGCTGTCCCAGTGATCACCACAGGCCTGAAGTCTGAGTTCTGTCTTTTCCCAGCCTGCTTTGTGTCCATAAACGCACCCAACATACAGACCACATAATCCTCCACAGCCCTTCTCACACTTTCTGTTCAATGCTAAATCTGTTGCGAATAATTCACCAGGCAGCGATAATACAGCCGCCCCCTCACTCGTACGCCACGAGAGAAAGAACGAGAGAGAGAGAACGAGAGAAAGAACGAGAGAGAGAACGAGAAGGCCCACCCCGCGCACTTCAATCACCGTAGAAAAGCTGGAAAAAAATCCACCGGCCTCAACCTCTTCTTCCTCCTCCTCCTCTTCCTCCGCCTACACCAGGCAAACAGTTTGGCATCCCATAGTGGTCTCCATGGAAACGCCACTCTGTCTGAAAGTGTTTGAGAGATACAGGAAGACAAGAGAAGTCGCCTTCTCGTTTCTCCAATCTTCTTTTCTTTTATTTCCCCTCAGATGTGTCCTCTCCTCCTCTCTCCCTCAACGCTTCCTTTCATTCTCTCCTCTCTAAACTCCTTCTTTCCTTCTCTCTATCCTCCTCTTTCCTCCTCTTTCTCTCCTCTATGCATCTATTTTCTCTCTGAATATCTGGCCAGCACATTAACTGCCCACACAGTTTAGTCTTATTCATCGTGTTACACACATACACACACCTGAGTGGGTGCCGACAACCAGCTGATGCCAGGCAACGTGTTGAAGTTGAGTCCAACTAGGCTGTGAAAGAAACGCTGACATTTAACACGAGCAACATCGTACATCGTTTGTTCTGCTCTATTCGATGGAGAACTTATTGAGACGACTTCTCTGACGAACACCATATGCACAAAAAAGGATAACATTCTGTTGGCCTGTGAGACTGATTTGAAGGGGAATGTGACATCTGAGGTTTCTGTTGCATACTTCGTAATGCGAGTATCCCAGAGGCGGAACAAGTGTGTTTAACAATTTACACCGACAATACATCCTGGATGGTCACTTTGAATCCGTCATTGTCAGCTTGAGAAATTGCCAAACTCTGCTTCACTGTCATGTGTGTGCATGTGACAAACACTGGAAAGACTATTCAGTATTTGGAGTTGCCTCTCGACGGCTTTCAACATGGCGACGATTGAGCTGGCATCTCGCAGCGAACGATGCTAACAGCTCTAAGGGGCCGATCACACCAGATGCGACTTGTGCAGCGCTTAAAAAAACGCCTGTGGAGCGCCTTCATGCTCAACCGTGCGATAAAGCTTTATCTACAAATAGGATTCAAGCAGACGTCGCGCTCTTGCCCTTGCTATGTTGTGGGATGAGGAGGAGGAAAAAGCCCCAAGAGGTTTTGGGTTCACAACAGGCTCGTGCACAGATAGAGCCCTCGTGGTGCTCAAGCACCAGCCCTTTTACCCTGGATGAGAAAAGTGCCCTCTTTGCTGGAGCCCACTTTTTTTTCATTCATCAGGATTTAAGAATAAAAATTACTCTCTGTCTCTCTCAATTCCCCCAAATGTGTTTGGATATCCGAAGGGGCATTTATTTGAGTTCTTGTGAGAATTTCACCCGACCTGCTTGGCGACGCTCACGAGGTCAGAGGGCAATACGGATCCGTATCAGACCAGTGAGGAGCGCAATACGTGGCAGGCATGACGACCCATTATCCAATCAGAACACTTGTACTGTTTTTGCCATATAATAATTCATCTTTATTCATTAAGAAAATGTAAGCTAGCTGTCTTATCCTGCCCAGAGGAAACGCAGGTCGAGGATGTATTGCATCATCAGTGTAATGCTGCTTATGCTTCAACTCTGTCAGAATTTTTTTTTCGGCAATGGGTGCCCTTTTTTTGGGGTTTGAGCACCTGCCCCCCAAAAAGTCTGTGCACGTGTCTGGTTCACAATAATAATAAAAAAGGAAAGAGTACAGCGAATCTATTCCGCGAATTGTGTCTCGATGACGGGCGCTTTCAGTTGTAATAAAGCCCGCCTCTTGCTTGATCCGATTGGTTGCCTTGGCCGAGTGTGACATTGACGAGCTGTGCGACTCCGCGCCTTGTGCTTAAAAGTTGAGAATATTAATGCGCGCATAAAAAACAATAGAAAACATGTCGCTCGGCATTTAAAAGATACGCATCAAAGTACCAATGGAAAACAATGGTTTTACTATCGACTCCTTTTTGAGAGTTGCATCTGGTGTGATCGGCCTCTAACAGTGCAAACAGCTCTAACAGTGCTAACAGTGTTAACAACACTAACAGCTCTAACAGAGCTAACAGTGTTAACAACACTAACAGCTCTAACAGTGCAAACAGTGTTAACAACACTAACAGCTCTAACAGTGCTAACAGTGTTAACAACACTAACAGCTCTAACAGTGCTAACAGTGTTAACAACACTAACAGCTCTAATAGTGCTAACAGTGCTAACAACACTTACAGCTCTAACAGTGCTAACAGCGGCAAAAGGGCGCTGACAGAGCTAACAGTGTTTACCTTCCGTCGCAATGCTATCGGTAGGAACGCTGCTATCAGCTGTAACCGCCGCATGAGAGCAGCGCAGAGCAGCGCAGAGCAGCGACTGTGACCTAACCAGCGGGGCACGCTCACACTGTCAGCAAAGCACAGAGAAGCTTGAATAACAACACTTACAAAGAGGAAGAGCAACTCTATTCTCATCTTTTCTATATTAGATCATAATTGTTTGCCTATATTCATTAAATGGATGCTCTGAATACTGTATATTTTAGGGGAATGG
This sequence comes from Pseudoliparis swirei, assembly GCF_029220125.1. Lineage (NCBI taxonomy): Eukaryota > Metazoa > Chordata > Actinopteri > Perciformes > Liparidae > Pseudoliparis > Pseudoliparis swirei. Next base: position 14,441,511 of record NC_079404.1, read on the forward strand.
GTCACTGACATAGTTAGGATTCCCATAAATAGACACACAACTGCCCCTCTTAGGCACACACACACACACACACACACACTTACTGTAAATATTGTGTTGTTTTTTATTTGTAAATAGTGTGTACTTGTTGCCCTTGCACATTCCTGCTGAGCATTGCCACTTTCATTTCACTGCACACCCTGTGTGTGTATGTGACAAATAAAACATCTTGAATCTTGAATCTTGAATCTTGTGAATGTCATGGCAATGTGGCCGGCCAGTATTTGGATGTCTCTCTGAAGCTGGCCAGAGACGGACTCAGTGACTGACTCTGATCCTCAGGCCACCAAAGAAACAACACATGTGGTTTAAGATCAATACATGTTCTTGTGTCCCAACGTGCTCTGACCTCTGACCTTTGGCCTCTCGGTGACGACTGAAGCTGATTGTTGATGTCGGAACATGACATTTAACACAATGAACAGGGAATGACTTCAGCTCCCCTCTGGTGCAGCTGCTGCGTGATGGGAATCACCTCCATGACCTTTGACCTTCTTCTCAGCATCCTCCGCTTCAAAACAAATATGGCTGCGGCCTGCTGTACATTTCTACATGGTGTCTGGTATCTGAGTGATAATCCCCAACCCGCGCCCACACACACACACACAGACACACAGACACACACGGTGAGCAAACTGTGTGTTTTTGTGTGTGTGACATCACAAGCCCAGAAGGACCTTCAAGGCCGTATCACATTCTGCCACACACACAGTGTTAATGCACACACACACACACACACACACACACACACTGTCAGCACACTTGGATGTCCTTCATACTGAGAATGCATCGTTCTCAGTTTGTGTGTGTGTGTGTGTGTGTGTGTGTTTGTATGTGAAGCCATCGTGATCATGACATGACAACATGATTTAAAACTGAGTGACAGCCACAACATATCTCTTAGCTCCTGAATGGGCCCTTTTAAATGGTCAAATCAAGTTTATTATTGTCATAACTATAATAATACACAAACAACATACTGTGCGATAACCATAGCTCCAGAGCAGATCTAACAAATAGATGAATTAAATAGAAAATTAATCTTACAATTTAAATGGAAAACAACCCCAGCTACAAACATTTTAAGGGCACCAATGCATCACTGATATGCATGTGCTGGCTTTTTATTAAAAGAAACGTCTGGATGGATGGATTTCAAACGTATCTGAGACTATTTAGCTGTGCAGTTGAAGAATGAACATCTGAATGCAACTAAAGGTATTTACTCTTCTATCTAGGAGACGTGCATTGAAGAAAGGAAGCTGCCCCACCCACACATTCTCATTTCCTTTATTCTTTAATGATCCTATGTTCTACCTCGTATATATCTGTTGTCGTTGGTGTTGGAGTGGGTGGGAACCCTTTAGCTTGAAAATGAATACAAATACTAATGAAAAGGAAACATATCAAAGAAACAGATGTAATAAGATGAAAAATGATGATGAGGGAAACGATTAAAAACCAACAAAACACCTGAAAAGGATGTATTGGACTTCTCAACCAAATTTGGAACCAGCGCATCACCACATCGGTGTTTAAATAAGGACGAGGATCTTTCTCCTTCCTTTTTTACGTAGAGAAAATTTCACTTTAAGGCAAAACTGTGAGAGTGAAGAGGACAACTGGAGCTGATGTCTGATGACTCACCGGTGTGGGAGGTTTATGAAGATGAGTGGTCGGACAGAGAGCCCCAGGGCCTCAAGCTCTCTGCTGGACCCAGGGAGGATGTGGTGGATGAGATGTGGAGATAAGGGCAGGGTGACACAGAGGGGCCTGCTGGGAAATGAGTCTGGGGAAACTGAAACTATATACAACCCCAAAGCTGTGAGATGAAAAACATTCATTTGTAGAACAGTTCATGATCTTTTATATATATATTATTTTATTATTATTGTTTATCTATATATATATCTATATATTTTAAATGTTGTCATTTTAATTTATATATATATATATACATAGAAATTAAAAATATTAATATATGTATATATACATATATATACACTACCGTTCAAAAGTTTGGGGTCACTTAGAAATGTCTTTATTTTTCAAAGAAAAGCACTGTTTTTTCAATAAAGATAACATTAATCAAAAATACACACTATATATTGTTTATGTGGTAAATGACTATTCTAGGTGGAAACGTCTGGTTTCTAATGAAATATCTCCATAGGTGTATAGAGGCCCATTTCCATCAACTATCACTCCAGTGTTCTAATGATACATTGTGTTTGCTAATCGCCTTAGAAGACTAATATCTGATTAGAAAACCCTTATGCAATTATGTTAGTACAGCTGAAAACAGTTATGCTGGTGATATAAGCTATACAACTGGCCTTCCTTTTAGCTTGAAGTTTGAAGAACAAAATTAATACTTCAAATATTAATCATTATTTCTAACCTTGTCAATGTCTTGACTATATTTTCTATTAAATTTTCAATTCATTTGATAAATAAAAGTGAGTTTTAATGGAAGATACGAAATTGTCTGGATGACCCCAAACTTTTGAACGGTGGTGTATATTTGTTTTATTTCTTTATTTTTATATATTAAAACAATTAAAAAATATATATAATATATATATATTCTGTTCTGTCACACTCATCCCTAACTTTTCAGTGTTTGGCATCATTCACTCTCTGCAGACTCTCTCCCTCCTCCTCTCTGCTGTCTGAATCTCCGCCTCTCACTCTCGGAGCTGGAAGCGCTTCATATGGATCCCTATGCAGCCGGGTGGGGTGGAGACAATCCAGTAGAACCAATGGGATCCTGAAAAATGCATCGTCACTTTTATATGTGTTAATTCTGTGAAATAGCAAGGAGAGTCGATCCAGTTACGTTTTATTCTGTAATGTATGTACCACGCAGCAGCATTCATCTGCATGTTGAGAAAATGGCACGCCAGTTTCTTATTTTTAGTAAAAAAATATTATATTTAACTGAAGAATGATTGCACAGAACAAGTACTGATACAGCAAAATTCAGTTAGCCAGAAGTACAAAAAGCAGTAAAGTGTAATGAGTTAAACACATATGTATAGAGCTAATATCAATAATACATAAACAGTAAGGACATCAGCAAGAGTATATATATATTTTTCCAACACAATTAAATGAAAATAGTTCATATTTGCATGGTGTTTAAATATGTATTTAAAACATGAATTAAATTGATGTCTGTTGATCGAATCTTTGAATGTTGACATCCACAAAATACAACGTAATGTGAGGAGGAACAGAATTAGCAGTACATTAATATTGATGACCATAGAAGTACCAATAGATTTAAAGCGCTAAAAATATGATTTATCAACAAAATATGAATGAATGACTTAATCTTTCATACCGAATTGTGAATCCTTTTTCACTATGATTATTAAATGCGTCCCACCAATTCATGAGGTCTTTAGTTGTGATGATTTGGCAGTAATTGATTGTATGATTGTGGTTTCATCTGTATTATGATGGGCAATAACGTGTCTCTGATTAATATTTCAGAGATCACACATACAAACATATCTATGGATGAATTCCTCATAATTGTCATTGTAACCCAAAATACTAGGCTAACAAAATTACTATTAATTAATATTTGTAGTATTTTTATATTATTATAAAATTAATATAATATATTATTAATATTATAATATTATAGTAATATACTGTTCCATACTATACCATGTATTATATATAGTAATATATAGTAACATATTATTACTGGGTCAGTGAGAACTCGCCGGTTTAGCGGGGTGTATAAACCGAGCGCGCCGAGCGCTGCAGTCCGGGCCGAGCAGAGGCAGAGCAGAGCAGCGCGGGGGGAGGAAGAGGAGGAGGAGGAGGATCGGTAGATTTGAGGGCTCTCTACTCCTGCGTTGTTTTTTTGCTCCGAGCTCCCTGCAGTCGTTCCGGCGTCCGTCCTTCACTCCGAGCGGGACTCCACTGCGCTTCTCCCGGCCTAGAAGGTGAGTGCGGACCCGGGGAATGAACCGGGGCCCACACCGGGCTTTCATTATCTCCCCCCTTCCTCCGTCTCTCTCCGCCAGCCTCTGCACGGATTTCTTTCATTGTGTCCGCCGCTGCGGAGGCATCCACATCCACCACGACGGCCGTGCCCGTGTGGCGGGGGGGATGTGCGCGTGCCTCCGCTCTGATAATGCGGGATACGCGCCGCCCGTCTCGCGCTTAACGGTTCAAAATCTCACAATTAAACTGCGGAAGAACCGTCGAGGTGGCGCAGGGACGCCGGGCTGCTGGCCCTCTTCTCTCGGCTGCGTCCCCCTGCTTTCCCCCTCTTTTCGCCATCGTGTTTTTTTGAACTTGTGTTGTGGCGTGTGTGTGTGTCTCCCTGTGTGTGTGTGGGGGTTGGCTTTAGTGCGCCACAGCTGCTGCTGGTTGTTGTTGAGATGAACTCTGCAGCTTTCTATGTTTGCATCTCCACCCAGAGGTCTGACGGAGATGATAATAATGATGATGGTGACGGGGTTGTTGGTGTTGGAGATGGTGGCGCAGGCGTGGTCGCCTCGACTGACCTCAGCCCTTGAGCAAACGAACACAGCAGCATATCCTCACAGTGCTCCTCTGTGCCACTATAAACTAAATCCATGCCGCTCCTGTGACGTATCTGTGTAGTTTTGTCTTTCTTAAATGATGGCAGCATGATTTAGGACTCCTTGTCCTTCTATGACAATAAACTATGCAGAATTTTCCTCCTGCGCAGACCCCGTTAGAAATCCTGTAGAGCAAATATGTAATCAGATACAGGCTGGACTGCTCGCTCTCCTCCTCCCTCCCCTTCTCTATTTATCTCCTCTCCCTTTTCTCCTAATCTTCCTCCTCCGCTCCCTCTCTTTTTTTTTTTTTACATCTTTTTTTCTTTCCACCCTGTTTACTCTTCATTTTACACCTTCGTCTGCCCTTACCCTTTTCACTCCCTCCTCCCTGTGTTCCTTCCTTTTGCCCACATGCTGTAGATTCCTCTCCTCTTCCAGACTCTTTTCTCACCTCAGGTCTTCCCTTATCATGGTTTCCTCCCCTCTCTATTCTCCTGTCCTCCTCCTCCTCCCCCACTTGCTCTCTTTATTGCTTTGATGCAGCAACTGTGAAACATTTGTCCACTTGTTGACTGGAGCCTGTAAACATGTCACGGTGGGGACCGTAGAGTCGTTCCCGGTCCAGCTGCTCTCCCAACGCGCTGCACTACAACTAGAATCCACTAATAAAGTTGAATCCCCCTTTTTTTATGAACGCAAACCAGTTTTGAATGAGATTGTCTGCAGTGTAGTTGTTGGGTTTGCAAGCCCCGCCCCCCCCCCCCCCCCACGTGGGAGGTCAAAGGTCGTTCTGGAATCTGAGCAGAAGGACACTGTGGTGGAGGTCGAGGTTTTTTGCATTAAGTTACTTTGAAATTGTAGCTTAAAGTTTCTTCTTTTGTTTTGAAATGGATTTAAAAGTATAGTTATAGCCATTCTTCGTCATCGGGGATCGCAAAAATGTCAAACAGCAAATTGTGTGTGTGTGTGTTTCATTGGCATGTGTGTGTGTTGTTGGCGTGTGTGTGTTTAGTTGGCATGTGTGTGTTTGTTGTTGCCGTGTGTGTGTGTGACGTTGGCATGTGTTGTAAAACTATCCGAGTGGTCCGAAAACTATACTTTTTCATTCCCCACACTCGTATAAACCCGTCGCCTACATTTCCCAAAATGCAACTCTCCTGCGGATGCTCGACTCTTGAGATGACGCCGTGCTATCCTAGTGGCGGCTAACGTAGCCTCTCGCCCGCCGCTGGTTAGCTCGCGTCTTTCAAACTCCAGTTCCTCTCACTTTTCAAACTCGTCGTCTGACTCGAGTGACATCACATGAGGACATTTATCCTCCTTTCTGAAGACACAAGAGGCTTTGTAGTACTTACAAAAAAAACATGTGGAGTAGAACTCCCCAACACAACTTTTACACCCACGATGAAGCAGATTGAACCGTTTTGTTGACTTAAATCGAAAAAAAATCTTTCGACATTGGCTTAAACTTAATGAATGTTCCTGTATTCTCCTGCGCCGGCTGAGCGGTCAGCTCTGTGACGACAGGCCTGGCGTGGTCAGGAAGCCGACCTGCTGTTTGTGTTTACAGGCGCTTTAAATACAACGGGCGCACCGCCAGAACTGGATGGGAAAGCGCACAGGGTGCAGCTGGGGTTTATGGGAAATGTGATCTTTATTTACAGGCGCACAAAAAGCTGTACGCAGCAAATATCGTCTGCACCCTTTTCCTCTTCTCTTTTAAGTGTTGTTTCATTTGAGTTTTTTGTTGTTGCTTTTTTCTTTCTCGGCCTCCAATTAATTTTGATCCAATCATATCCAGTCGATGTTTGTGTCCATCAGCAGGTTTGATGAAGACGCTTTTGCCCGTGAACGCTCTGCGGGGACGTTTTAAGTGGATTGATTCTCCTGCAGGAGACACGAGCGCTGCCGCTTCCTGGCTGCATTTTCTTTTTTAAGCTCTCAATCAGACTTTTAAAATGTATTTATTTCTCAATGAAGCCTTGGCGGCGAGGAGGCGGGTTAGGCGCGGCCGGCGTGATGCAGAGGGAGCTCCGAGCTGTAAACCATCGGCTCTGCCGCAGCGTCTCACATCGCGGGCGTCAGAGTCCTGAGCGCTGAGAGGAAGCCTTTTTATATTTGTGCCGATTACGTAACAAACTTTTCCTCGAAGATGCAGTTTTAAATGTATCTAAGAGCTCAGAACACCACTCAACTGCTGATGGACGTTCACCAATAACTGCAATTAATGGTAATAAACATCTGGTTGAATTGGTCATTGATTTACTCTTTGATCTGATGGTTCCTGATTTTAAATCTTACTTTCTGATGTTCTTGCTCAGCTGCTGTTTCTGAGACATTTAACATCTGAGAATTTGGGCTTCTGTTTGTTGGTTAAACTGTATACACATTCCTGTTTGTTGCATTTAGGGGATTGTTCATTGCATAGACGGGGTTCCTATGGTCAAACAAAAATTCCCAAAGATTTTGAAAAGTCCTGGAAATGTGTTGTATTTATATTGTGCAGTCACGCTGAGTTTTAAATAATTAATATGCTTTTAAAAGCATGACGCTCAAAATAAAAGGCTGCATACGCTCTTTCATACTCGCACATTTTTCACGCTGCAAGTGAACGCACCTTAACTGAAAATACATAAATGTTTATTCTTTTAATCAAACTATTGTCTCATTCAATTGTGTCATTTAAGGTTATACTGTATGCTTTGGAATTGTCATTGTTAGTTTGAATACGACATTTCCTAAGATAGATAAAGAGATAATAAATGTTTTGGGGTCATGGATATTTGGTATAAAGTTATGAAAATCTATTGGTCAACATGTGTATGAACCCTAATTAGAAATAATAGTTTTGAATGCAGTTTCTGCAACTTTTCCAGCCACTCTCTCATATTTTTAAACGGTCCGTATTTCTAAAAGTCTCGGGTCGAGCACCGCATGCTGCCATGAGCTCAGAGGTCACATGATGCAGCAACACAATCTGTGATGCCGATGCCACAGAAGCATTTCTTTTGTAAACATTTAATCTACACTAGTTTGTACAACCACTTTTCTCACTCCTAGCGGACTGAGAGGAATCAACCCCATTGGCTTTGGGTTCTACCGTAGAGGCCGTGCAGTCGGAGCCGTTTACCCGCTGGTGCTGGAGTCATTTTTGGAGAGTTTCACTCGTGCGTGATCGGCTCAAACGGATGTCGAATCTGTCTGGCTTTCTCTTCTTCTGTCTCACTTTGCTTTTCTTTCGCCTCTCTTGTATGAACTGCTGTATTAATTAGTGCAGAACGCTGTTGACAGAGTGTGTGTGTGTGTGTGTGTGTGTGTGTGAGTGTGTGTTTGGCTCAGACGTCTGGTGGTTTGCTGGGCGGAGGACGGGGCTGTGGTCCAGTCTCATTGTCGGGAACTCTGGTCATGTGATCAGAAACGACGTGAAGAAATAAAGAAATCGAACGTCTTTGATCCTCCTCGATGTCCTTGTGCCGGAGCGAGCTGGTTCGGTCCAGTCGCGGTGCAACCGAGGACACGAAGACGGACATCTTTTAGTGGAGCTTCAGCTAGTTTATGTTATGGAGTCAAACATATAAATACATTTACTAGATTAGTCCCAGGAAATAAATGTTCTGACTTTGTTTTGTCCCAAAGTTGTCAAGTTTACGATAATTGTAAAACGCAAAAAAGTAGCAGATCCTCACATTATGGAGAAACTAAACTTAGACGATTTTATTTTTGACAATATTTTTGATCATTAATATTCATGAGTTGCCTGTTTTTGAGTTTTTTCAGAATTTTTAAGTCGGCAACCTCTGATTCTGGAAAGTGAAGTGATGTCAGTGGAGGTGCCTGTAAACTTACATTTTATTTTGAAAGGAATTTAACCGTAGTTTCCACCAGTGGCTTAAAACCAAGATGGTGACGGCCCAAATGCCAAACTCGAGGCTTCAAATCCGTTAGATTTTTATTTTATGTTTCCTGAACTCTTGTTGCGACTCCTCAGCTTCACCTTAAGACCCCTGACGTGGTTTGTAGCTGGTGACGACCTCTTTGAAAACCTGTAAACAAAATAAACTGACAAAAATTTGTGATTTTGAATCGTTTAAAAAAAAAAAAAGTAAGACAAATAGCAAAAGAGTAATCTTTGTTATTGATTAGTATTCAGGCTTTTCGACTAACTCGGTATTAACTTTCCCGTTCCGACGTCATCCAAAGAAAGACGGTTAGCCAACAGCCTGTTAGCGATGAAGATTATACTCAGGAAAGTGGGTGAAGATGAAGGTGGGGTGCGTTGTCCCTTTTGGGGCGGCTTTAGCTCAGTGGGGTAAGAGGGCCGTCCTGCAACCGCAGGGTTGTGGGTTCGATCCCCGCTCTCCCCATTAGTTGCAAGTCGAAGTGTCCTTGAGCAAGGCACTGAACCCCCAGTTGCTTCCCGGGCGCTTCACCGCAGCCCACTGCTCTTTAATAACTAAGGATGGGTTAAATGCAGAGAACTAATTTCCCCTTGGGGATTAATAAAAGTGTATATTCTATATTCTAAGGCGGAGAGCTGTATTTTCAGAAACGAGGCCAGTCGTCCTTTTTCTGGTCCTCCTCTCACACTGCAGACTCTTCCCTCTACCTTTTACGTCTCCTTCATCCCTCCATCCTTTCCCCCCCCCTCCACTTACTTTTCACCCCACTGCTCTTCTTTCCTTCAATATTTGACTTACTTTTCTCTTCCCCCCCCCACACCCCATTACATCAACAGTCCCTCTTAAAAATCAACTCCTCTTTCCTAACCTCCTCAGTCTCCTTGCATCCTCTCCTTCCCCCCCACCCATTTCGTCATCTTTTTCCTCTTTGAAATATACTGAACTGACATTGTGAAACGAGTTTGGGACGTCTGACTCACTGAAATAAATCGGAGCATTGTTTCAATTAAAATTTGAGTGAAAAATAAATAAATAATGTCGTTAAATGTTTGAGGGATTTATTTTCTGTGGCGGCAGCCAGCTTGGTTTTCTACCTCCACCCCTCATTCTGGGATTTGAGGCTTAAACTTTAGGATGTAAGAGTTTTGATGAAAAGGAGGAGGAGAAAACTTCATCAAGAGGTCCCGAGGATGAGGAGGGAAGAAGAGAGTGGTGGAGGGAGGGAAACGTGTGTGGGAGAGGAGGAAAGCCATGCAGGAGGTGGTCCACAGGGATGAGGAAAGGGGGGTAGTGGGAGGAGAAATACAAGGGAAACTAAATCAGACACCAACGTTGACACCAGTGAAGAAGAGGGGAACACAGATGACGGGAGGAGGTGCGACCGACTGTTGTTGTGATAGAGGGAGGAAGAATGAGGAGGCCCAGAAGGTGAAGAGAAAAAAAAGAGAGCAAAGTGGGAGAGAAAGGAGGACAGGAGTTAAACACACCAGCTGAGAAACATTCCCAGGGTGGAGGAGAGGGGGAGAAATGCTCTTGAGAATGTCCAGCACAACACTGCAGGTTCTATTTGGTCTCCTCCTCTTCCCATGTGCGGCCTCCTTTCTTTTTTCTTTCTTTTTCAGCCTGCCAGAACTTCCTGTAATCGGTCTAAACCAAACATTTCCACTCGGGATGCGCCGATCCATATCGGCCGATATTGCCATTATCGGTTTTGATCGGCGTTCTCAAAACGGCCGATCAGATGACGTAACATCTGCGAGAACTATCAGACGTTTCAATCGCCGCACATAGCGGAGACGATCGCCGGCGAGGGCCGCAGAGTGAGAGGTCCACGAGGATCCTCACCACCGAGCGGCGTCCCCGTCCCCCGAGTTGAATCATTGGGTCAACTCAGCCGACACTCACATGTCTGCCCCTATAGACTGATGTTCACGGTAAACACATTCGATCTGGAGCGCGTGAGGGTTTTGATAAAGTTAGCGGAAGGATGTAAGTGACAACATCCGGTTTTGCAAAGTTAGCGGAAAGAACCACGTGAAACAACATCCGTTTTTCAAAATAAGATGTCGACAGATCATACATGAGCATATAAAAGTAAACAATGAACTGATTTTGTATCTTTATAGATCGTTTCTGAGATTTAGCTTAAATTATGCTAACATTAAAACAGTTTTACTGTACCAAGGAAGAGTTTATAAAAATAAGTCAGACTTTTGTATGTTAAAAAAAGTCCTGTATATAGATTTCCCCAAGAGTTCCAGGAAATGAATAATGCAGATGTGTTCCATACATATCTGAAATCCCCTACAATAGCAATCAAACTATTTTAATGTATCAATTAGGACATTTTTCAAAGTAAAAGTCCTAAATGTTTAAAGAAATCTGTAATTTCTTTAATGTTTGAGTTGCTTTATATATGTATTTCCTCATAGTCCTAGGCAATAATGCTACACAATAAATAGAATGCTTCAATCGACACCGTGATCGGTGATCGGTATTATCGGTGATCGGCAGATACTGATTTCAGTGATCGGTGATCGGTGATCGGCACAAAAAACCTGATCGGTGCATCTCTAGTTTCCACGCTAGAAATGAGTTTGATCCGGCCCGAGAGCGGCTGTTTGGGTCTCTCTCCCCGTTCATGAAATGAGGAAGGCGTGATGAAGATGAGCCGCTCCGCATTTGGGTATTCAAGCCATGAATAGTTTGTAAGTGTGCTCAGTGATGGAGCCTTTTATTCTTTTACACTTTGGTATCATGGACTAAAATTATAAAATAAAAATAAAAAGTATTGTAAGATTCCTTTTTATTTTAATATCACGTATATATTTAATCATCTCTTCTGCCTGGAAGATTTGACGTAGAAAACCAAAACGCACAATTAAGTATCTTTTTGAGAGAACCGTGTTTTGTCGTAGTGTGAAAGTAGTATTGATGCATTTTTTGTTTTTTTTAGCCGGTCCCCCCAACCTCCTCCTACAAAGACGTTTGAAACTTATTTGTGTGATTTGTAAAAAAAAAAAAAAAAATTCCAAGTGAGAAGAGACATGGACACACACACACACACACAGCCATACACATCCCTAACCACCGATATCAGTGAAGCTGGGCATGTTTGAACTGTATTTGTGATTTCCCCCCCCCCCCCCCCCCCGCCTTGTTTCAATACCCGGGTTATTTCAGAGTGAAGAGGTTGAACCTCAGCGGGCGTCAAACACACCAAACGATCTCTTATTCTCACACACGGCGCTTCATAAATCGTCCCTGAAGTGTTGAAAGCTGCGCGGATTCTCTGCAGCAAGAATAACCCAAAAAATTGAAATCTCGGATGTTGATGTTTTATGCCCTCGCTCGGATCGTAAATGTTTTTAAAAGGTTTCGTGAAAGCTGCTTTTAGCTCATAAACTTTCATGTAAATTTCCATCCACGTAAGATATAAAAAAAGCCGTGTAAGCTGCAGCGACACGCCCACGCTGTAGTTTTTCCATCAGAAGATGTGTCTCTCCTGTTGATTCCTCCCTGACTTCAAATGGGCCGCCCCAATCTGAACCCGGTGCCGTTTGAGCTGCTGCCTCGTTAGTTTGACAGGCGTTGGATGAGGCAGCAGAACCTCCCAGGAAGAAGAACCATGGGGGCGGAGCCTGATTGTAGCTGCGTGGAGGAATCAAAGATGTCCACCCTGGCGTCGTCTTGATGTCTTGTTTGGTCCAACCGACAGTTGGAAGGAAGGAAGGAAGTTCTAGATACCGTCGTGTGTGTTGGACCGCAATAATGTGACTTACTGTCCACCTGTATTTACTTTGAATTGTCAGATGAGACACACACACACACACACACACACACACACACACACACACAGGGATGCACTCTCTGTTGACCTTCAGAAGAACTCCATTTGGTTTCCATGTAGCTAAAGGCGTTTCTCTGTGACGCACACACACACACACACACACACACACATTCCTGATAAATGAAATGTTTTAGCTTTCCAGATGTGGTCGGGCGCTACGCCATCTTTAGTGTGTGTGTTTTGTGGTTTGATATCCTAAAATGGCAGCCGGCAGAGTTGTGCCGAGGTTGCGGGTTCAAATCCCACGAGGGGGGTCGGGGGGGAGATGGGAAGGTGACAAGTTGCTCGGCATTATGGGAAATGAGTGTGTCAAGAGACTGGGAGGAAATGAGTGATCGTTTGAAACGGGGGACTCTGGTTCTGTTCTCAACTAACTCCTCCCCTTCCTGTTTCGGCCCCACTGAGAAGCGCTCTATTGTTCCAGGCGTGTTTTTAAAAGTACAAATGCCAAACATCTGCTTCTAATGGGGCGGATGTTCTGCTTTTTACACCTAAATATCATTCACGATAATCTCTGAACGCTGCTTTGGGCTTTTAGAGATTTATTTGTTTTCTTCTATCGGCGTCTTTTCCCCCCTCATGGACGTCGGCGTTCACGCTTTAGAGTCTCTCTGTCGTTTGTTCCCTTGAACTCGGGAGGTTTCCACGAAATTCAAATCAAATGTTCATTCTTGGCTCCGGCTGCCTTTTTTCTTCTTTCTTCATGAACTGTTGCGATGACGATGGAGAGGATTACATCACTGACCTCCCCCACCCGCCTCGTCTCCGGGGATAGAGGTGTAACGCACACCCCGGTGACATCATATGACACTATACACTCGTCTGCGCGCCGAGCCCGAGGCTCATGTGAGATGATGACGTCATTTCATGTTCGGAAGAAGAGGCCAAAAGAACATTTTGGGATCCATAAAAGTAAAGTTTGTATCTTGAAAGAAAATAAAAAAGTACTCTTAAGGGTGTGTGTGTGTTGTAAAAGAGATTTACACCAGTGTGTTCCTCGTCCACAAATACCGGCTGACACACTTGGCATCATGGGAAATGAGTCCGCTGCCATTGGATGGAGAAAGGGGGAGGAGCTACATGTCCTTGACCTAATACACATTCATACGGACCTGTTCGGACCTGTTCGGCTCTGCTCACTGTCACAGTCCATGTGCTCCGCGTTGTCCAGCCGGGGGACAATATCTGGAGATATTTAATGCCGAGTGTGATTTTTAACTTTTAAAAGAGGTGATGCAGACAGACAGGTGTGTCAGTGAGACAGGTGAGCGGTCGGTCGGTCGGTCTTGAACCTGCGCTGTTGAGGAATGTGTTTGATCCCACTTTAATGCTCTGATCAGCAGGATACAGACACGGGAACAAAAGACTTACAGTTGGTTTGCACACAAACACACATGCATACACACACACACACACACACACACAGACACACACGCATCCTGTGGAATAGATTAGATCTGAGCCAGTGAAAGTGTCAGCTGGCAGCCGGCCAGAGTGCCATGATGGGATGGATTGCCATGACGACACGTCCACCCTGCAATCTGGACTGCGAGGAGCCGGGTGTGTGTCTGTCTGTGTGTGTTCATGTGTTGAGTGTTATTTTAGGACTGAAGCTTCTGGGAGATGAAGTACTGATCAAATATTTTTCTGGATATTTTTGTTGCTCGGTTTCATGCATAAGAAGCTTCGTGTGTCTCCGGCTGTGGAGCGACTGCTGTTCAGTTCTGTCTCATCGCACAGAAGCAGCTTTAAATGATCAATAAGTATATTCTACTTGGGTACATTAGAAAGAATCAATAATACATGCGAAGGCAGGTAAGTGTTTCTGATTGGCTGTGAAGCTTACAGAGTGTTTTCCTCTAGATCCCACTAGGAGAATTTAAGAAACACCCAGGGATGTGTGTGTGTGTGTGGGTGGGCGTGGTGTGCAAAACACATCTGGTCCTGTGGTTTTGCAGGGTGTGTGTGTGTCAATTTAGGACGTCATCGGAAAAAATTATGACGGAGGAGGAGGAGGAGGAGGAAAGGGGTGAAATAGCAAGGAAGTGAGGGAAGAGAAAACGGGATTTGTAAGAAGATGGCCTGTTGATAAGGATGGGAAAAGGCCGGTGGCGTGCAGAGGAGAAGACGGGAAGGAAAGGGTGGAGGAGAGAATTTAGGGTGGAGCAAACATTAGAGGCTGATCGAAGACTTTGGAAGAAGTCAACAAGTCGTCGTCGTCGTCTCGTTCTCACTTTCTCACCCTCTTTCCTTCCTTCCTCCCTCCTCCGTGCCTCCTTCTATTTTACTCCCCCCTTCTTGGCGCCAGCCCAGCTGCTCCACCCTCCTCCTCTGTGATCCGTCCTGCTTCTCTCAGAGTTTGGGAACAACCAGTCACACACACACACACACACACACACACACACACTCTGTTTTTACTGCTTTCTTGCTGCGTTCACTGAACTCCAGCGACCGCATCAAAGGCTTCATGCTGTCGAAACACTTTTTTTATTGAGATTTAAATTAATGTCGGGATTTATGTTCTTGGCTCCTGCTGTAAAAGTCACGACTACACACACACACACACACACACACACACAAGCTGAGCCGATGATGAATATGATTTGGGATGAAACGAACGAAGCGTAAAGTCAACGTTGACTCGAAGAGGAAATCCTTTTTTCGTGAACATTCATTTTATTTTTCTTGGAAAAGCAGCGTTGAAGTGACGCCTGACGGGCCGTGCACACACACACACACGGACACGCAGCTCGGTACTTAAAGCCCGGTGATATGTCCACGTACGTTCAATAAGGCAGGAACCCTGGATATGAGTCCTCTGACCTCAGAGAGGTCACCTCCAGGCTCACACTGAGGTCACCTCCAGGCTCACGGACTGAGGTCACCTCCAGGCTCACACTGAGGTCACCTCCAGGCTCACACTGAGGTCACCTCCAGGCTCACAGACTGAGGTCACCTCCAGGCTCTCACACTGAGGTCACCTCCAGGCTCTCACACTGAGGTCACCTCCAGGCTCTCACACTGAGGTCACCTCCAGGCTCACACTGAGGTCACCTCCAGGCTCACGGACTGAGGTCACCTCCAGGCTCTCAGACTGAGGTCACCTCCAGGCTCACGGACTGAGGTCACCTCCAGGCTCTCAGACTGAGGTCACCTCCAGGCTCACACTGAGGTCACCTCCAGGCTCTCACACTGAGGTCACCTCCAGGCTCACGGACTGAGGTCACCTCCAGGCTCACACTGAGGTCACCTCCAGGCTCTCACACTGAGGTCACCTCCAGGCTCACACTGAGGTCACCTCCAGGCTCACGGACTGAGGTCACCTCCAGGCTCACGGACTGAGGTCACCTCCAGGCTCACGGACTGAGGTCACCTCCAGGCTCTCACACTGAGGTCACCTCCAGGCTCACGGACTGAGGTCACCTCCAGGCTCACGGACTGAGGTCACCTCCAGGCTCACGGACTGAGGTCACCTCCAGGCTCACACTGAGGTCACCTCCAGGCTCTCGGACTCTGAGACTCTGGATGCTTTCAGTCCTCGAGGAGAACGAGTGTCTCTCTGGTTGCAGGACGTCCCGTCAGGTGTTTAGAAACCTGATCTCTTCCTCCTCCTCGGAGAGACGTCTGAAGAGTCCTCTTGACTGACTCTGCTGTTTATCTCGAGTGCTCCGTTCCTCCTGCTGCCGTCTGATTCCTCGTTTCTTCACTTCCTCCTCGCATTCCATCGCTTCATCTCTCCTCATGCGTTACCTCGCTACTTCCTTGAGCCCTTTCTTCTTCTTCTGCTTCTTCTTCTGCTTCTTCTCACTCCTTCTTCGTGCTTGAGAGGTATTCTGGGTAATGCTGTTCTAATGCTTTTACTGTACTACTAAACTGTACGTATACATCCGAAGTTCTGATTGACTTGAACTGGTCTACCCATTTATACTGGTCTGAACAAGACGTGCACTGGTTTTTGGTACTTGTGCTGGTGTGTAGTGGTTGCTGTAGGTGTGTTCTGGTCTTCGTTCTGATTGCCTCTGGTCAGTGTCAGCTATGTGATACAGATAGAGCTCTAAAAGCAGGATGGAGCGGCAAAAGGAGGTTATCTGCTCCCAGAGGAGCGACCATTAAACCCCCTCCTCTCCTTCATCACTGCTCCTCCTCTTCTTCCATTTACCTCAAAACTCTTTCACTGGTGTGTGTGTGTGTGTATACACACCTACCCGGTGATCTCCATGATTCTCCAAGTACACATGATGTTACATTCCAGTATGATTTTCAGCAACTTGCCTCCAGTACAGCTAGCCTAGGAATCGATTACTTCTAGAATTTGGGGAATTGTGGGTCAAATGTCATGCTTTATGAAGGATGATGTCATCATCACAAGATGGTTATACCCAAACTTGCCAAATGAATGAAATGTAATTATCGCTCAGCCTTATTCATTAAAGTTCCGGTTCACATGTTGTTCTTGTTTCTTCTTCATGACTTCAGAACGTTACACGGACCTCTGAACTTTAACCGGGATCTTCCTGATCCGTCTGGTTCGTGGAAAGTTCAGCGTTTCCCATTTTGAAGTGTTCCTTTCTGTGTGAAGGTCGCGTACTGAAACTGGAAAACAGACGTTAATGAGAAGAGGGAGAGAGAGAGAGAGAATGGGTTTCTTTCTTTCCGCCTCCATCCATCTCTCTGTCGGGCAAATTACAGCTTAACTTCATTAAAATGAATCAGTCCGACTGCTTGGGAGGCGGAGCTTCATCTCCCCGGCCCTCGCGCTGATCGTTTCCCAGGCGTCTGGGCCCACAATCGGCCCGTCTGTCCGACACACAGCGGCCATTCAGCAATGGATACGAGGGAATAATTGTGCTATTTATCCCCGAATATCACGTTTATCCTGGAGCCATTCGGCCGGGTTCGACGATCAAGGGCAGTTTGGTAAGAGGAAGAATCCATACGTCGATTGGTCAAGGCTTGGTCACGTGACCTCGGATGCACCACCACGTCACGTCGGGTAAAAATGAAGAAATCGTTCTCCAAATCTGGGACTTTGTCTAAAATACACAGACTCTTCCAAATAAAGAATAAAAGCCTTGATGTGTCGTCCGTCTGCGAGATGAAACCCGGCGGGTTGCCGACGGCGACCGAATCTCTGTCTCATTCATCCGTGTCCTCCACCTGTCAGGGTGTAGAGGCTGTTTGTTTGGAGAGCAGGGAGGCTGTTTTTTGGCCCGCAGGCTTCGGTTGCATAATCGCAACAAAGGAAGGACTGGGGAGAAGAAGAAGAAGAAGAAGGGTTCTCTCTGAGACTGACTTATTGATCCCCACGGAGCCGGACTGGGTTCACTGGTTTTACTCTCTGTAATCTGGTTATCGGTGTATTTGGATGGTTCCCTGAATACTTTGGATTCCTTCGTACATTTCTGCAGCGTCCAGTAATGAAGTGGGAGATGTTGAGTACCAGACTCTCGGAAGGATAAATCTTCGGATTGGTTGAGTAGATGTTTATCCTTGAGCGTGGACAGAGCGCCTGTTTCTTTCAGCTTTTGTTCGGCTTGAGTTGGGCCACAATGACTCCTGCCTTCTGCTCACTATTTATTACGGGGTTCGTATACACACACCCGAGATTTCACAAAGTTGTTGCTCATGGAAATTTGGTTTAAAGTCCTGGAAATCCATCGGTCAAAATGTGTATGAACCCCGTGATTATCTTTCTTAAGTTTATGTTCTCAATTCCAGGTTCAAGTATCCTTCAGTGCAGCATAATGTTCATTCAGTAAATTTAGGGTATCAGATAGGGCGGGGCTACAAGGTGATGGACGAGTCGCAGCCACGGCAAACAAAAAAAAGATTAATTATTCCCCATAGAAAGGGGAAGATGGCGTCCTTTTTCTGTTCCTAGTTGCCTGAGCAACAGATTCCTTAAATATGTTGACTTCGTTAAATGCCAAATGAATCATTTCGCTGCAAAAATATCGGCAGCGTGAAATAATGGATTTTGTAGTGAATGACTTAACACACACACACACACACACTCTTTTCACTACTATTCATTACATAATGCCTTCTAGATAATCATTTTGACCTGTATAGTGGAGGCTCATGATCCCACAATGCAACAGCAAAAGTAATGCGCTTGAAGTGGTGGTTATTTATTCTTCTTTTGCAGTTTAATGGCGACCTCTTTCCTCGCTTCTCAAAGTCTTATCAATGCCATTAAATCCTCTGTAAATGTTAAATTTTTCACAAATAAATACTATATATATATATTACATTACATTACATGTCATTTAGCAGACACTTTTATCCAAAGCGACTTACAATAAGTGCATTTCAACCTAGAGTACAAACTAAGAACAACAAGAATACAGGAAGTAACATTTCCTCAACATAGTCGAACTACTAAAGTACCATAAGTAAGTGCTATTTAAGTGCCACTGAAGTGCAAATCTGTGTTGTAATCCAGATATAGTCGGAAAAGGTGTGTTTTCAGTCTCCGGCGGAAGATGTAGAGACTTTCTGCTGTCCTGATGTCAGTGGGGAGCTCGTTCCACCACTGAGGAGCCAGGACAGCAAACAGTCTGGATGGAGAGCGATTAGCTCGAGGTGCAGGAGTCACAAGTCGGTTGGCTGTTGCCGAGCGGAGCGAACGTGCCGGGGTGTACGGTGTGACCATATCCCGGATGTAGACGGGGCCCGATCCGTTCAGAGCACGGTACGCCAGGACCAGTGTTTTGAAGCGATATATATATATGTATGTAGGACCAGTCGGCCTAATATTTGTGTTGTGTTCCCTGTTGCTGTGTCTACGGTGTATGAATGTAACATTATTTTTAAGTCTATTTGGATGGAAGCTTCAGATAAATTAATTGTAAAGACATTTTTTTTAACAAACTGTTACACAATTTAGCTCTAAATTCAAATATTTTACCCTCTGAGAGCTAAACGTATTTTTTATTCAATTAGAGGCCATTTATTTATGCACATAATATATGAGAGATAAAATGAAAGCTGCCTGTAAAACGCTGTGACGCAACATTTGCTGCTCTCTCTCTCTCTCTCTCTCCTCTTCTGCTCTCTCTTATGCCTCTTATTTCCATCCTCAATCCCTCCTCTGTCTGTCGAGTGTTGCTACAGACCCTTCTGTCAGAGTGAGACACCGCCCTGTTCTGCCTCACCACCTCTCCATCACTCTGTCTGTGTGTCTGTGTGTGTGTGTTCTGAGTTGAGATTTTATGGGCAGATATAAAATGATGTAACACAGACATCTATATTTCCTGGTCGAAGAAAGGGCGGCATGTGTCTTCGACTGTTACTGATGGAGGAGAGACACATGCACACACACACACACACACACACACACACACACACACACACACACAGAGCACTTAGGACCCTCATTGATAATTAATAGATGGTGTGGCAGCCGTATGCTTAACAGTACATTGTGTGTGTGTGTGTTAATGCTAAGTGCCTCCTGAGCTGTGACTACATGATGGCATGTATAATGGTTATATATATATATAATATATATATGTTTGTGTGTTTGAGAAACTGTTAAAGCCTGAACAGGAACAATATACTTAAATAAAAGGTGTGTGTGTGAGAACACGCCAGCGCACACGCATGACCACACTAACGGGAAGAGATGATTATTTCATGGTGAAGTTATGAAATATAGATCCACAACAACGCTGAACACGGCTCTCGTGTCATCGGCGAACACGTCAGTGACGGCCAATAACAAAATCTGCTCAAATGTGGGCCTATTAAAAAAAAAAAATGGATAGATAATCTGGAGCCTTCGGCAGCATAAAGACACAGCTTTGTTGAAACTGTCTATTGTTCTTCGCTGCTGCGTCCCAATGCCCGGACACACACACACACACACACACTTCCCTGAGTGCAGAAAATGCAGGAGGAAGCGTGAAGATGGAGATAACGCGCTGTGGGATTTTCATTCCTTATTTTATGGTGTATTCAGGATTTTTGGGGGTATGAAACGTACCAAATTAACAAAGCGCCTCAATGCATTTGGTTAGTGATTTAGACATCAATTACCACGGCAACGGTTGAAGCTGAAAAAGCACTTGGGTCGGCCTAACTTTATAATAACCAAACATCTTTGATAAGGTGAATGTAACGGGGCAAAACAAGACATGGGCAATGAGTTTAAAAACAGCTTTGTCCCTCTGCAAGAGAAGCTTTGGTACTTTGGTGTCATTATTGATTCCCCCCCCCCCCCCCCCCCCGATCGATTTGTGCTCAGGCTGCATAGTGTCTGACCTGACGATGCAGCTGTGATGGTGTTTCAAGGCTCCGCCTCCCGGTCTGACCTCTGATGGACGGACGCAGCAGACCGCCAGAGCTCCGTCAACCCCTGCTTACAGCACAACACGTGCATTTATTCAAGTTACGTCTTCACATCGGGGGCCAACGACGTATAAAACAAGTTTTGAGAGATTGATATTGATATCAAACCGCAACAGTGAAAACAGTAAAAATCTGCAGCTCTCCTTTCACAGTCGGCCTTTTGATTTAGATAGTTTAAAGTAGGGATGCACCGATCTGATCGGCGCCGATCCATATCGGCCGATATTCCCATTATCGGTTTTGATCGGCGTTCTCAAAACGGCCGATCAGATGACGTAACATCTGCGAGAACTATCAGACGTTTCAATCGCGGCGCATCGCAACGGAGACGATGCGCCCGGCGAGGGCCGCAGAGTGAGAGGTCCACGAGGGGATCCTCACCACCGAGCAGCGTCCCCGTCCCCCGAGTTGAATCTCTGGGTCGACTCAGCCGACTCTCACATGTCTGCCCCTATAGACTGATGTTCACGGTAAACGCATTCGATCCGGAGCGCGCGAGGGTTTTGATAACGTTAGCGGAAGGATTTACGTGACAACATCCGGTTTTGCAAAGTTAGCGGAAAGAACCACGTGAAACAACATCCGTTTTTCAAAATAAGATGTCGACAAATCATACACGAACATATAAAAGTAAACAATGAACTGATTTTGTATCTTTATAGATCGTTTCTGAGATTTAGCTTCAATTATGCTAACATTAAAACATTTTTACTGTACCAAGGAAGAGTTTATAAAAATAAGTCAGACTTTTGTATAAGAAAAGTCCTGTAAATAGATTTCCCCAGGAGATGAATGATGCAGATGTGTTCCATACATATCTGAAATCCCCTACAATAGCAATCAAACAATTTTAATGTATCAATTAGGGCATTTTTCAAAGTAAAAGTCCTAAATGTTTAAAGAAATCGGTAATTTCTTCAATGTTTGAGTTGCTTTATATATGTATTTCCTCATAGTCCTAGGCAATAATGCTACACAATAAATAGAATGCTTCAATCGACACCGTGATCGGTGATCGGTATTATCGGATCGGCAGGTATTGATTTCAGTGATCGGTGATCGGTATTATCGGTGATCGGCAGATACTGATTTCGGTGATCGGCACCAAAAACCTGATCGGTGCATCTCTAGTTTAAAGGATTAATTAAGCATTTCACAGGGCCAGACAGCTGGTTACAGATAATCACCACAGTAACCACTCTGAGTTCATTTAGAAAAGATGTTGGTGGAAAATGTCTTTCACAAACCGCAAACAAAATGTAAAAAATTAATATAAATTTCAGGGTGTTCTGTTTATTTATTAGTATTTTATCGTAAAGGCCCGCCCTCTCCGGAGACGAGTTCAAGTAAAAAGTGTTTTCCGGTAAATGACGAGGGGAGAAGTAATTCGCGGGGCTTTGTGTGCGTCCGTGTCTCTTTTGCTCCATTTAGCCCAATGATTTATCTGGTCACCATGGCAACCGCTAAATGCGTTAGCCGTTAACCTTCTCCGATAACCTCATTTGGCGGAGCGGAGACGCAGACCTTTTATAGCGCTGTCGGAAAAGGTCTGCCAGGGGGGTGTTTTATGTTTATGGTAACTGGACGTTTGCCTTTTTAGAGAGGGGCGGTCAACCAAAAGGAGTTATATTTATATTTCCACTTTGCCGAAGTAACGGGGGGTCGGCGTGACGTCGGAGTCGATCGGGAGGCAAAGAGAGGAGGAGACAACTGAAATCTGCTGTAATTGCACAGGAAGAGCCGGAAACCCTCGACTCTATTGTCTCTTTGTGATTCGCTCACAGAAGCTGTTCATGTGTCAGTTTTGTCTTTTTTCCCTCCTCCTCACAAAGCTGACAGATAATAACACGTCTGTCTGCACTCCATCATTTTAACAATCGCTGTCGACGGGAAGAGAGTCGACTCGGAAACAGCTTCAGCTAAATTAATATTTTTTTATCTCTAAAGGTCTTTTTAATGGGCAGACGGTCTGCCGATGTGCCTCTGAGCCCGTGGTTTGAAACCTCGATGACAAAATGGGAAAAACCGTGACGTGGTTTATGTCGCCGTGCCATCACGTTATTAACCGGACGTCACTGGTATGCAATGAGGACACTGGGCGGATCTGATTGGTTCAAATGTGGGCGGGGCCAACCACTCGGTGGTCGTAATGTGACTTGTTGATCTCGGGGTAAGCCGTCGTATCGTCTCAGTTTGTTGGACCGTCGGTCCAGGTTAGTTCCTGAAGGCACTGAATATTTTCATTTGTTTTTTAGGTTCACATCCTGAACTCGACACACATTTGCTCATGAATGTGATTTCCTATATATTTTATTTTTAAATTCTAAATCGAGAATGTCCCAATATTGGAATAATTACCTTCTATCATTTCATTTATTCATCATTCATACAATTTATGAGTTTTCATCCATTCATTTAGTTTAATCTATCACTATATCTGTATTCTAAAGGCGTATTTCGTCATATCACGTTCACCGGAAGTTTGCTCTTATTTTTAAGACTGTTTTCACACTCTCGTACCGTAATGCCTGGTATATACGTGTACTGAAAAATTCCATATAAAGGACACGTGGCGTTAGCCAACCCTCAGAGTAACACAGGCTGTCTTTAGTAGACATCTCCACTCTCCACAAGGCGACGACCCTAAATCAGGAAACACTTCACATATTAATCCGAGTCCAGCTGGTGGCACACATCTGCACCGCGGCGGCGGGGACGGGTCCAGCAGCGGTTCTGTTGCGTTCACTGTCCCGCGCTTAAACTTTTCCCCACCGCCGGATTTTGATGGCGTTTTGAGTTTGATGGCGTCGGGTCAGATGACTGCCACTGCCCTACATGGCTCTGTGTGGCCTACATAACACTGCAGAGAGGAGGCTGTGATAGATGAGTCCCTCGTCCAACACACACACACACACACACATGGCCTATATACATGTATACCTCTGTGTGTGTGTGTGTGTGTTATCTTTTAAAGAACACTCGCGTCAAGGTTGAAGCGACCTTAGACAGAATTTCTTTTTTTCCACAGAAGGTCAAATTCTGATATCGCTGCAGCGGATGAGCTGCACTTTATTTTGAAACTAGCTCAGCAGTTTGTTTCATTACTTTTTATGTTCATGGAGTAAATGTACATCTTTATAGTGATCAATTAAACCCAGACAGACGTGGTCACTATAAGAGGCTTCCGCTCTAATATACAGGATGTTTGATAAGGGGATAAAGAAAATTGACTTTTTACTCTTAAGCATCTCCTTAAAGCCCCCTGAGCAACGATAAATGGACTTAGTAACAGTGACATCACTAAATATCTATATACTAAATTATCATCATGTTGTATTAAAGACTATAAATAAACCTGTGTACTAGTGAGGGAATAAATCAAGTGAGGAGTATGGCTCATTTTCTCAGACTTCTTCTTATAACTCCAGACGTCGCCCCCTGCTGGCCACTAGTGGTAGGTTTGAGGCCTTACAGCATTGGCTCCACTTTTTTCCCCGTCAGAAGAGAATATAATGTATAAAGCTGCTGTAGTCCTCAGAAACATCACTGCTCCCGTAGTTCAGAAAAGGAAGACTCCTCGAGCTCCTCCTCATTTTTAAATTTAAACGTCTGCATGAATATAAAAACCTTTTTAACGCCACGCCGTTGGCAGTGTGTAGGCGGATTGGTGGAGAGCTGCAGCGGCCGTGTGCAGGCGGCTCGTCGTCCTGCGTGGGAGCTCGAACGCCACTCGGGGCTCTGCGGGGGTTTCGGGTTGCCATGGCGAACAATGTGATGCTTGAATTGCTTACGTCGTGGAGGCCGCTAAAAATAGCGGGCGAATCGGAGACGCAAACAGGACGAGATCCCAACATCTCTGCTGCAGAGCTTCGTCCGGCTCTTCTGATGCAGTATTGTCTCGTTGTTGTTGTTGAGAGACGACATCTACATTTCAATGCTGTAGTTTAGTTAATTTGGTAGATTGTTGGCTTTAATTTGAGGTTTCATGTTCTCAAAGCACGAGGTCACATGACCCCAAACCTCCTCAGAAAAGATCAACATGTTATTACTGTTAACAATAAGTCATGATTAGATTACTGCATCAAATCTTCATCATATTTGAACATGAAACAAAAGATATTTTAAGCAAAACTCTACTTATACTTTTAATATCAGTAAAGTATTTCTAGCCTGTGGTATTGATGCTTCTACTGCATTAAGATAAGATATTCCTTTATTAGTCCCACAGTGGGGAAATTGCATTAATTGCATTTATAAAAGATAAAAAATACAATAACAATATTAAATATACAGAGGAATACAAAATATATATACAAGATGGTGATAAAAGTGTTTTGTCAGCAGGTTAAAGTGTTAAGTGTTTTAAAGGACACAAGTACTTTCCCCATGTCATTTAGGACCTAATCTGTAAACGTTGCTAAAGTAAAAAAACAAAAACACATTAATTCTCACTTTTCTGCTTATGACTTCAATTCACAAAACTTTGTTTTCAACTTTTCTAAAAAAAATTAATGTAGGATTCCTCAATATCATTACTATATATCTGATTCACGTCCAATCGGATAACCTTTACTGGCAAACGTCTTCCTCTCTCCGATGTCTCCGTTTGCTGCTCTTCGTCTCGTTCATTTGGATCATGGTCTTCCTCCCGGAGCACCAGCCGAGAGTCTTTGTGCCGTTGTCGGCAGCTCGGGGAGCGGGCCGGGACGGCGGTAACCATGGAAATGCGTGGTTTCCACTTTATAATGTCCGTCTGCCATTGTGGTCTCGAAAAAAGGGAAAGAGAAATGCTGCAACATAATTCACCACGGATAATAATTAAATATTGGGGAGAGAGTGTTTGGGGAGAAGATTACGTTCAACTTTTTGTTTTTACATTTTTCACATTGTTTTATGACATTTTATCAATAATACTCAACTTTAGTTTGAGAACTAACTGGCTCCACGCAACAAAACATAAACAACGCTTCTTTATTTCCCCTTTTAGCTTTAATTGAAATACAATTTCAGCTGTAAAAATGAAAAAAATCCATGTTCACCGTCTAGAACATGTGAGATTTGTGACCATTTTTCCCAAAAATAATTTTAAATTGGCATCCATTCAAGAAATCATTTAAAAATAGAATATAAGTTAAAGTTCATAAACATAATTTGAATATATTCTATATTAAATCAGACACTGATGGCACAGCGCTGTGTATTTCACCAAAAATGGCGAATTAGGGGGAACTTGGCTGTAAAGTACTGGCCGAGAAGCTTTTGTTTACCTTTATGTGTTGTAGTGTTATCATCATGAAGTGCATTGTCTATGTAGTGGCTTGGGGGGCATAGCAACGGTAACTAAGGGGGCAGCAGAGGGACCGAAGTCATCAAGTAAACAACAACCGGGGCGAAGGGAGCGCTTCACGTCGTCGCCTTGACAATTGTTGCACCGCTCAGAGACGAGGACGTAAAGAGATGGTGCACTGACAAATTCAATTTAATATATTCCATAGGACATACTACACCCCTTACAGGTTACATAAAATGGACAGCAACATTTCCCCCAGATGTCAGAGATGTAAAGTGACAAACGGTGATCTTCTACACATGCTCTGGAGTTGCCCATTGATAGAAGAACTTTGGAAACGCGTCACTGAATTAACCTCAAGGATAATAGGAATTCAAATTGAACAGGACCCAAAGATATGGATTCTGGGGGACACAAGCTCTATCAATGCAAACTACTATAATAAATACTTTATCTTACTTGCGAGCACTGCAGTGAAAAAATGTATTCTGATTAATTGGAAATATGAAAAATCACCATCAATAAGACACTGGATTAATGAGCTTGTGTCCTACTGCACACCTGAAAAGATATTATATAATGTGAGAGGGAAGCAGGCAACCTTTGGAAAAATCTGGGGCCCCTTCATAGATATTCTGCCATCTCTGGACTCGGCTGATCGTGGTGGTGTGAGACCGGCGTCAAATTAAGCCCGCTGCAGGTTATTTATTTTTTATTTTGGTTTTATTTTGTTGTGAGTGCTGTATTGGTTTATGTTTATACAAATGTGTACGGATGGGTGTAGGTAAACTGTGTAGAGACTGTGTAGATGTATAAATGAAAGGAAACTGAGAGCCATACAAGGGGAGGGGTGGGATGGGGAAAAAGTTTTGTGTAATGTTTTTGTTTTGTTTGGTCTTGTTTTTTTTCCTTTTTTTTCTCTCCTTGTTTTCATCTTATGTTAAAAACAAACAAAAAACATCATCCTTGTGTGGTGATTTCCACAGGATTATACATTTGTGTTTTCTTTTGTAGAGTAGTGTTTTCAGCATAACAAACTGTAGGTGCTATTCAACTGCGGATGTTCTGTGGGGCAACATTTTTGCTAATAATAAAAAAAATCTTAAAAAAAAAAAAAAAAAAAGAGATGGTGCACTCATCAGAGAGATGGAGGGAGAGAGATGGAGAGGGTGAGAGAGGGATGGAGAGATGGGGAAATGGAGAGACACAGAGATGGAGAGAGGTGGAGATGGAGGGGGAGATATGGAGAGAGTAAATCTGAGTTGGTTGGAGAGGAGGATGCTGGGAGGTGGGAGAAGAATGTGGGTGGGAGGAAGAAAGAGAGATGGAGAGAGTAAATAAGAGTTGGTTGGAGAGGTGGGAGGAGAACGTGGGCGAGAGAGAAAGAGAGAGAGAGCTCCACGTGATGGTGAAAAGATGCTGGTGAGTTTGGGCGTGCCGTATTTCTGCACGTTTCAGTCTGAAGCATAAACAATGTGACCGCTGCTCTCAAGATTCATTTTCACTATCATCCAATATCGTGATTAAAGGTTTTATCGATGGAGCGTTTTAAACATTTTTATTTGAATGATCCGACGGTCCACAACTAAACGATGTTCAATTCACTCTCTCTCAAATCCCTGCCTTTAGCCCAATTGATTCTCAAAAAGTGTTCCACATTCATTCTCTAGAAATATGACGGAACAGGCTCAGGGAACAGGCTCAGGGAACACGGAACAGGCTCAGGGAACAGGCTCAGGGAACACGGAACAGGCTCATGGAACACGGAACAGGCTCAGGGAACACGGAACAGGCTCAGGGAACAGACTCAAAGCTCAGCAGAAGTTAAAAAAAAGGAAGTTGGTTCATGAATGACTTTACATTGTCATTATATATATTATGGTTAAAGTTGTTATTACTAATATTTGAGCCCGATCACTGAATTCCCCCCCCCCCACACCCGTTGTCACCTTTTTCACCCCTCATGAGTTTGCAGGTATGCACACACACACGCACACACACAGGGCCACATGTTGCCAACATCTGTACATGAATTAGTTATAAGAGTTTTATAGTCGATATTTAAAGTTGCAGTTGGCTTTGAGCTACAACTTTATCCCCCTTTGTATTGTTTTTGTTGACAATATTTGTTTACATTTTGGACTTTAAAGTATGCCGAATATCAGTTCCTGTTCAGTTTTCTCATGGATGTACAGACTAGTATTACAGGATAACGTGGATACTGGAAAAAAGCAAAAATTTTTTTCGGAAGTTGGGAAGTAGCGTCCTTTTTTGGATTTATGAATGTTTTTTTGGTGATGGACATTAGAGATAATGATTTCCCCAGGAAGTGTTCAATCACACTGAATCTGAAGAACGTGCATCCTGTTCGTGTGATGAGATTTGAGCGAGTTGAAAGTTGCTGGAGACTAAACACGGAGCAAAAAGAGAGTGAATATTCAACTTCTATTCATCCATAACCACTGAAATACTATCTGCAGCTTTAAATCCTTAATTATGCATTACTCTCTTTTCTGACATCTGATAGAGAAAATCATTTATCCTAAAAGGAAACAAAAATCATCAACAAATGAACCAATTGTGATTAAAAGTGATTAATCGGTGAGTTCCTTGCAGCCTGAAACCGTCTTTAAAATGAATCACTCATCTCGCTGTGCGGCCTCTGTGTGTTGTCATGACACCATGGTGTGTGTGCTGTATTGCTTCTGAATGTGTGCACATTGTGTCAGCTTCAACACACGCACGCACGCACACACACACACACACACACACACACACACACACACATGGTCCCAGTGGAGGCGTATTTTCAGAGTAGCAACACAAGCAGCTCCAGCCTGACTGGTTGACATCAGTGTGCATCTCTGCAGACCCTCCCGATGAAGCAGAAATAATCTCATTGGCTGAGTGCAACGTCAGTGGGCGGAGCCAGATAACACACCCTAGCACGATGCAGCCAATCGGTGAACTCAAACGGCAGCAGCTCATCTGGACCACAATATTTCTCTTTTTTTTCACATTAAACCATCAACAATTCTGCAACTACATAAAATTACTTGAAATCCCAGTAGCCCAAAGTGATGCCTTCACACGTCTTGACGTTATCAAGCTCCTCTTTTATGGAACCAGCTTCCAATTTCAGTCCGGGAGGCAGACACAGTCACCTCGTTTAAGAGTAGACTTAAGACCTTCCTCTTTGACAGAGCTTATAGTTAGGGCTGAATCAGGTTTGCCCTGGTCCAGCCCCTATGCTGCTATAGGCTTATAGCTGCCGGGACGTTTTAGGATGCACTGAGTACCTATCTCCTTTTTTCTCTCCTTAAGGATGAATTTTCATCTCTCAATCACGTTACTAACTCTGCTTTCTTTCTCCCGAAAGTCCCTTTTGACTTTTCTCATGGGTCATCATCGGACCCTATGGGACGGCATAGGTCCCATCTGCCTGATGGATCGGCTGGGTCGCGGGACTCCTGCTCATGACTACGCCACTGTCCTGTTGAGACTCCGCCCTCCTCCTCCCACCGCCATCTGCCTGATGGATCGTGGAGGTCTCCATCGTGGAATATGCCTACTATGAACTATTCATACACTCTGTCATATTCATTGAATGTATTTTAACTCTAAATCTGTCCTTCTGTACACATTGCATCTGTCCATCTGTCCATCCTCCTCTCCTCCTCTCCTCTCCAGGTTTCTTCCCTTTTTTCCTGAAGGGTTATTGGGAGTTTTTCCTGGTCCGATGTGAGGGGGTCATGGGATGTACAGATTGTAAAGCACTCCGAGACAAATTTGTAATTTGTGAAATTGGGCTATACAAATAAACTGAATTGAATTGAATTGAATTGACCAAAACACAGAGATATTAATATTCCCTTTTTAGTGTGAAAACAAAGCAGCACGTATTCCCTTTTTGAGAAGTTGTAATCATCACACATGTGGCCTTGTTGTTTAAAAGACAAGTTATTTAATTGACTTTTGTTGCAGCTTTAGCAGACGAGATGAGGACAGATCCTCGTCTTCAGTTCTTCTCTCTT
Source organism: Pseudoliparis swirei (assembly GCF_029220125.1). NCBI lineage: Eukaryota > Metazoa > Chordata > Actinopteri > Perciformes > Liparidae > Pseudoliparis > Pseudoliparis swirei. Next base: position 14,471,525 of record NC_079404.1, read on the forward strand.
TTTGTCTAAACCACTCGATTAGTTGTTTTAATGTGTTAAGAATGTTTCAAGGACACATGCAGCTAATTCTAGTCCGTCAAGGGGAAGTTGTCAATATCAAATCAATCAAGAGTCATGTGACATACTTCACTTCCATCAGCTCTTTAAAACCTTTTGTTTTAGACTTCCTGCAAGTTGCATTCTGCTGTGAACCTTGAACGCATCTTGAGGCCGAGATGTGACCTTCTCACTCTCTCTCGCCCGTCCATCCGGTGTTTTAATGTGTCTGTGCTGCTCTGTTTTTGTGCCGAGTCACGGTGCCGTTTGCCGACTGCAGGATCCAAACGGACTCTCGCCGCTGACTCGCTGCTCTGTTTTTTACCGGCACTGTTTGTTCCGACTCGTTCGTCGGCAGCGAACGCACCGTTTCCAGTTTTCGAGGTTAAAGTGCGTCACACTTCTCAGGACCAGCGAGTCTTCCTGTGTATTCCTCCTATAAAACTGAGAAATAAACTGTTAAATTAATCTCAAATGTTTATTTTTATCGAATAAAAATAGTGCCAGAGACCCATTTAGAGTTTAAACATGTCTGACAAATTGAGCGTGGATAATAGTTTGCAGATTAGTACATTTAATATTGGGATTTATGATTTCAGTATTCAAAACTAAAATTTACATTCCAATAACGTATGATATATATATATATATCAATCAACTATAATATTCTTAATCGATTCAGCAATCATTTTAATATAGTTTGGCAGTATTTCAGATGTGTTTCCTACACAATCGCAGCAATGCATGATGGATAGTTCATCCTTGTAACGATTTAAAATAGATTGAATCAGTCTTGTGTGCGTGTGGACGAAGCAGCAAGCCCTGTATCAGAAAACCTTTTTATCTCCTGTTTGACATATCACTTCATGCTTCACCTGCTGTCGCCTCTTACGGTGACTGCATCATAATGCAGTGTGTAATTAACTAATTATACATCACACTCTCGTTTACTACGTTCAATGAGCGTACAATATAAATTAATTGATAATCACTATGAAGGATCTAGGGAATCTGATGTGTTCCCATCATGCACAATTTTACCTTTTTTGGACATAAAGGTGATCACAAACTACCGCTTACTATACAATTTTGTATTACCGGTCTATCAGATATCTTAAAATATAAAACTGAACGTGTCTGTTTGGCCTCTTTTCGCCTCCCCAGCTCTGAGCTGATTGTTTCTCTGATGTTGTAGTAACGCGTTGTGACCAGAGGGAGGCAGCATTCTCTCAGTTTACAGATAAACTCCGTGCAGAGCAGCAAGCGGCTGTAGCCAATCACAGAGCAGAATGGGGGTCACGTGAATTTAAGGCAGTTTCAATCACTTCCCTCCAGCTTTACAATCAGTTTCTCAGTGACAAGACTAGTTCTTGGGTCTGATGTTAATACAATGTAAATTATTGTATCCTACAGATATTGTGAACTATAACCAGAGCAGTCTTAACATTAAAATGAATGTGTGCAGAAACATCAAAGGGAACTAAAGTGAGACAGAACTGAAGATGGCTGTCTTGCATTTTAATGAGATGGATTCTCAATCCAATATAATGTAGATTTCTAGTACAATGTAATCTCATTGTTTTGTATTATATCTTTGTTTATAGGATTCCAATTGTTCTTCATTATAATGTACAACAGTGTAGTCATTGACAAAACCAACTTAAAATACATACTTTTTGCAATTTTAAGCTTTTCCTGTATGATGTAAGTTGGATTTCTGTGCACATCAACTTAAAACTAATGGAGTGAAACCGTCAAACTTTCTTGATTGTCATCATATGTGAACAGAAATCCGGGCAGAGTTCTGTTCAGTTCTTCCTGGTATCGACAAAGGCGGATGAACAATGAAACGTTATAAAAGTGCGGATAACTTATAAAAACCACCAATTTAAGCAAAATAAATATCAAACAAGTCAGTTTTTTGTGCTGAAAAAGTCATTTTGTGTTCTCTGTTTTTGGACAACTCTTCTTCAGTCTTTGGCGCTTCTGTTTGTGGTTTTCTGTCCACACTATTAATAATATTAATTCATCCTCAGTATTTGGAGGTGCCACATGATGTATAATTTCCTCCTGTCATGTCCACTAACTCCGCCTCTCTTTGTTTTGATCTCTGCAGGTTTTGAAAGAGATTCTCCGGCCTGCCAGAGCTGGTCTGAGTCTGTGTGTGTGTGTGTGTGTGTGAGGGTCCCGTCGCTAACGGCAACAGGCGGCAGGTGGAAGGACTCGGAGGTGGCAGCGGCGGTGGAGTCACGGCGAGGTCGAGATGACGTCTGTAGCGGGCGAGTTCGACCACATGGAGATCCAGCAGCAGTACAGCAGCGACGGCGGCGTCAACAACCGCTGGGACGCCGACGACTGGGACAACGAGAACAGCTCGGCTCGCCTGTTCGAGCGCTCGCGCATCAAAGCCCTGGCAGGTAGGAGGAACCGGCCGGTGGGCGGAGGAATGTTTGATGGAGCGTCAGCGTGCAGGGATTCGTCGGAGCGGATTTTAGCTTCAGAAAGGCCGAAGTTTGTCGTCTCGGCAGAAATTATTTGATTATTGATGATTTGACATGAGTCTGGGTGTAACTCCTTTAAATATATGTTGCTCACAGAAAGCAATAAGTCTGTAAAGCTGAACATAAAAGTGGAGGTTTATTCTCCGTTGGCTTGAACAGGATTGAAGCTAAAGTTGTTTGCAGATGACGTCTTTCTTTACCTGTGTTCTTTATTTTGAGGTCAAAGAACACAATTAGTTGGATGCGAGTTAATCGGATAATTTCATCCAGTTAACATTATGTAAGCCTGGATTGGTTGAACCGTCGTTTGAAGAACAGAACCCACAAGTACATCTGGTAGTTGTTGTCTGTTGAGGACTCGTATATATCTTGGTGTTTGGGCTTCATCCTGTGTGTGTTGTTGTGTTTTCGGGAGTCCAGTGGGAGGCTCGGTGGTTTCATAAGCTGTGAGGTTGCGGTGTTTGAGTCAACACGGAGAACAATGAACCTCCTCAGAACACCGAAACGGGAAAAATCTGCAGTGTGATGGAGAATGAAAATGCAACTTTCCTCTTTGTGGTGGTGAATTTATTCTTGTTATTATTATTTTTCGGCCCACGCAGGCCGATGTCGAACGGCCAATGACTCACACAGATGGCGCAGGAGTTCAGACTGCTGGCTCTCTGCCTCCTCACTCTTCGTCGCTTCCTCCGCCAACACACCTGTGAATAATCAGGCGTTAACGAGGGCTAACGAGGCTCATTAACAAGTATCACACATCTGGGCTCTTTTTTCTTCGTCCTTTTACACGTGTCAGTTCACCCGTCCCATCGTACCTTGAGGAAATCCAGATGCCATTTAAGACTCTTTCATTCACACTCGGGGTCACATACCTCTGAGTGAGATCACAGATTTCAGAGTCAGTTCTCCTCCGGTCCAGAAGGGGGTGCTGTTGCACACTGACAAAAAACACCAGAAGATAAACAAACATTACTCGTTAGTGTCGTTAGCCGCGTGACTCGGGTCGAGTCGCCTGAACCTGACTTCCTGTGAGTTTATTTTGAAAAGACGCAATGCATTTAACCCCGATGTGTCCAAAACTGAGGCTAGAGGGCACCCAGAGCGTCACAGCTTGTAAGCTCGGGGCCACCGACCGAGCGTCGGTATTTGACGTGTTTTCGGGAGAGAAAGCGTCCCAACGGGACACCCGAGCTCGACTCTGGTCTTCAGGACTTGTAGCATTTCTTCAGCGGCGCATAAACCGTCCAAACGGTTGTGTTCACAGCGACGACGTCACTGATGATGTCACTGATGACCTCATACTCGCCGTCGCACACACGTGCATTCTTTCTCTCTCTCGACCATACACACAGATACACAGATGTCGCGTAAAACAACCTACGCGCGGAGGTATTTTCTCAAAGGAGTGGGCGGAGCTTACAATACGTTGGCGGGAGCCCCTGCATTTAATCAGGCTGTGCCTCATTTTAACAAGGTGGACTTTAAAAGCCGCTCGATGAGTTATTATTGTTAGTTACTGTAACTCTAGCACTCTCTCCGTCTGCTGCTTTTAGCCTGATGGCCGACTGCTTCAGGAGTGTCCCACTACACTAAATAATTCACGGCAGTGTTAAATATGCAGGAGATTGGTGTGTGCGTGTGTGTGTGTCTTTACTTTCAAATGGATGGGGGCGGAGCTTGTGTTTCATAATGGCTGCTGAGAAAAGTTGGTGTTAAAATACTTCGAAAAACCATAACATTCTTTGTTCAGATAAGAATTCATAAGCATTGATTCATTTATAGGACACTTTGTTATCTCTAATAACAGTGTCCACTTACTACACCATAAAGTCTTTTATTATTCCTATAATCAAGTTTTTTTGCCTTTTCAGAGAGGTACGAATACATTAAAATCATCCGTTTTATCATTTCAAGTCCTCTTTTACATATTTTTTTTTAGTAGTTTTTTAAAATAAGCGTCTCAATAGAGCGCTGCAGGGACGCCGCATTCCTGTCGGCCAACCCAGGAAGTTGGTGTCACACTGATTCCCTCAACAAAAGCCAACGGGATGCGATGTGTTTTCTAAACGTAGTCTGAATGTCCGGTTCTTTCTCCTCCTTAAAAGCCTCTTCCTGTTGGTGCTGAGTTCTGCAGACTGGAGGATGTGTTGGGTGATGACATCAGGGTGTGTGTGTGTGTTACCATGCTTGTAGTATTTAGTTAAAATAGTTGTACCAGTTGCCGTTTGGTAATTGTCAAGTCTCCGATTTTTTTTCTTAGTTTTTATATATTTTTCTATAAAGTGAGAGCTGCTTTTCTTTTCTTCTGCAGCTCTCACACCGAACATGATCAGAAACACGTCGGAGTGACCGCAGTGTGTTTTAGTCATTCAACCCTTCATCAGCAGCGTCTGAAAACCATGTGTGTGTGTGTGTGTGTGTGTGTGTGCGCTCGACGCCTCCATACGATATCCTGGGAAACACGAAACCTCTGGTCACCATGGAAACGCAGGCATATCTACTTACAGTGAAGGCAGAGATGGAAGGAGTGTGTGTGGGTGGGTTTCTACGTCTGTGTGTGTGTGTGTGTGTGGCATATTGACTTTGAGACAAATAGAATAACTGCAGTAGCTCATACATTTTACTCTCTATATTGTCAGTATGTATTTTTCTATAAAGTAATATTGGTTTAGTCCCTAGTCCTCATCTCTCCCAATAACTCATTTTGTGAGACAATTTTCTTTCATGCCACAGATATCGTGATAATATAATGCATAATAAAGCTCACTTTTCATAGAGCAATTCACTTTTAGTTCTTCAAGATATTCAGACTTTGGAATGGGGGGAGAATCGATTAAAACAATGAATCCAATGTCTTATAATGGTGGGACAACCTCCGCCGCATCACGTCGGCTAAAATGTTGGTGACATTCTCGAACAAACGCACGTCGGCAGAAGCGATGGACACTGTGTATCCGTATTTCTATGGACCCGTCAGGGCCTTGGCGGGGCCTCGGCGGGGCCTTGGCGGTGACCCTGGAGCATTTCTGGTAACTCGGTTCATTTTCTGTCTTCAGAGCGGCTCAGAATAACTTGAAGGAGAGGAGCCTCTGAGGAGCTCTATCGAACCATGGTAATAAATAAGAGCTGCAACTAAAGATAACAGCAGATTGTCAATACTAAGCATTCATTGGTTAGAACAATTACGAGATAGATGAATCAATATTGATATATACAATATACCCTTTATAGAGAAATTGATTGAAAACATCACTTTGATGGAAGTGAGCGACTCAAATGAGCCAAAGCTCTGCGTTAACGGCATTTTATGACGTTGCTTTTAATTTGTCGTTGCGTGGACGCAACATGAACGCGGATGACGACCTGAGTGTTTATTAATGGAGAGTATTGATCTGGTTAGGCAGAGGGTTCACTCAGCCGCTCAATAATTGGAACCAGGAACAGTCCAGGTCCCCCCCCACACACACACACGAGAAAGAGTGTATGTGTCTCACTTCCTGTTCAGAGGACCAGATGGTGGAATGCTGGGAATGTTGGCGAGTGCGTTTTTTTTCTTTCTTTTTTCATGCGTTGGTGGATGTGTTGTGATTTATTTATTTTTTTAAACATCGGAAAAAAAAGTGGAAGTAAAGAAGCTCAACACTTGAATATTATCCTCTTTTCCAAATTATCCTCGCTTCTCTAATCGATAAACAATTAAGGACAGATACACTTAATCGATCCCGTGCAGGACATTTTACCGTCAATGGAGAAAAAGTACAAGATAACTGATCCAAAATAAAGTAATAAAAAAAAGTAATTAATTCCATCATAAGCTGCGTTACACAAAATTAACCATGAAACACAAAACATACTCCAACATAAGTAGAACCATAACGGTCGTGTGACAGGAGGCCAAAAAGGTGTCCGACCAGATGTTTAGAAATGTGTTTTAAAACGCAGCTGATCATTTCTTACAGCGGGGGGGGGGGGGCGAGAACGCCGCTAATCACCAGACTCGCCTCCAACATGGCCGCCGCCGCCGGCCCCTGTTGTTGTTTGCTGGTGCGCTCTGACCTCACAGGAATGTCTTTGTGTGGTCAGGAGGGGTGAGGCAGCGTGCCGGTGCGAAATTCCCCACTGCAGCGACACAAGTTTGAACCCTGAACGCACCACCGGCGCAGCTGCGGACTCCGCTCGGTGGCAACGGATAATGCCGTGTTGTGTGTTTTATTGTCAGCGGCGGTGTTCTGGTGAAGCGTTTCGGTACCCCCCCCCCCCCCCCCCCCCCCCCCGTGGCCTCCCCGAGCACACGCGGTCCGACCGATGAATGCCGCGCTTGGTGCGTTGGCGGGGGCCGAGCCACGAGGGAGCCAGATGACGGGGAGGGAACCCGGCGTGATGCTCGGCATGCGGGTCGCAGGACGGAGCGCGTCCGTCACGTGGAGACGGCCGGCGGAGAAACATCATGAACGGCGCCGGCTCTGGTTCAGAAATATTCGGTCCATCTGTTGTCCGTTTGCCGCGGCCGCTGACCTTTGGACTCTGCACAGATGTCTGTTTCGTAATGCTGGTGATCTGAGAGCTGAAGCCGTTCTCCTTTTCGTTTTTTAAAAAGAAATCAGGATGCCGCTTGCATGTCCGTTGTTAACCTCAGCCCGACCTTAAGTTTCCCCGAGTGCTGCCGAGATGGAATCCATAAACTAAAATATAGTCTGTGACTCTTTTTCAGAACATACAGTGGGTACGGAAAGTATTCAGACCCCTTTCAATTTTCAATCTTTTTTTTTCTTTGCAGCCATTTGCTAAAATAAAAAAAAGTTCATTTCATTTCTCATTAATGTTCACTCAGCACCCCATCGAGACAGAAAAAAACAGACCTGTAGAAATTATTGCAAATTTATTAAAAAGGAAAAATTGAAATATCACAAGGGGTCTGAATGCACAATGTTATAACCAGAACAAGCACCACATGGACATAGAAATTACATAAAAATAAATGGCAATTTTTCTTCTGTTCATTGGTTGGGGTGTATAATATTGTTAAAATTATATCTAGTCACAAACTAAATGAATATTTCCGTCAACTGCTTGAGATTTTAAAACCAGTGTTCACTTGGTCTCTTATTCTGCAGCTTTAACCGCGTCCTTCTTCTGCAAGAGGAACTCGCTCAGATGTCGAGGGTGGTCGACGTCAAAAGAACTCGACATGAAGTTATAGACTCGGGTCGTGTCTATTTGCCAAAGAAGCCGGGGGGGCGGGGGGGGGGGGGGATGTGGTTTAAAGCCTGAGAGAAAAGAGCTGGGAGGGAGACGTGGAGTTTATGATTTATTTGTCATAGATACCGTGTGTCCCTGAGGCCAGGATGTTCCTCCACACACATGTTTAGCTTTTTAAAAGAGAGATCCGAGTTTTCTCTGTTCTCTCTTCACTGTTTCTGTATTAAATAGTAAATAAAAAGTTTCAATTGGAGAATTTGTCAGGGGGATTCTCTTAGTTCAACCAGATGTTTGATGCTCGGCTGTAAAAAGGATCTTAAAAAATGATTCTCTTCATAAAACGGTGGGGAAAGGAAGTCTGCGGCATTCCTGCTGGTTCACCGTGTGACCTTTGCTCTACTTGTGTCTGTGAATGATCGACTTCACTGAGTAAATGTGAAGAAAAAAAATGATTCTGGTTTGCGCTATTTATTTATTTGTATGAGGTCAAATGTCAGTGATTCTGTGAAGGAGCGTTGACTTTTATTCTGGGAACAGAAGCCTCAGTGTGTCGTCTCAAATTGGTGGTATAATGTGTAGAAGGGTTAGGGTACCCCCCCCCCCCCCCCCACATGTTGGTAAATGTGCCGCGCGTATGGAAGCGTGACCGAGACGTACAAAACTATAAAGTTCTGGACGGTTGATCCGTCTCATCATTGGACAATAAGGCTCGAAATCCCTTTTTTTTAAAGATTTTATTCTCTGCAGGAAATCACATGCATGTTTAATTTCCTCAAGCATTTTCCATCTTTTTTTTCTCTCCGTCTTTTCTTTATCTGCAGTTATTTCCGGGTCGCGTTGGATATGTGTTCCATGTATTGTCTTTGTGTCGTGACCTCTTGACCTCCAGCCCCCTTTTTTTGCTCATTGCTTTGTGTGTCCAGTTGATTTGCACAGGAAGTGGAGCCCATTCTCCTCCGCTCGGGTTTCTCCGCGATGCCCTCGCTCTTCCTGCGACTCCACCTTCATCCCGTGTGTGTGTGTGTGTGTGGGATGGACAGCGGGATCAAACAGGAAGTGCTCGCGGGGCTCAGACAGGAAGAACATGCCGCTAATATTAGAGCTCAGATATTCTCAGGATGGAAGTCAGTGTGTGTGTGTGTGTGTGTGTGTGTGTAAGCGATGAGCACAAACGCACACACACACACTCCCATGCAAGCACACACTCCACCCTGTTTCTTGCTCCTCGGAACATCTCATCCTCTCTGCACACACATTTTTACTTATTAACTTTATTGGCCTAACGAAGCAGTTTTACCACAGTGAATTGGAAAAATGCAGAACGAGTGTCGTCACAAGTGTTTTATTGTATTTTCTCTGTGAATGTGTCTGTCTGTTTTTAAGCTAAGTTGTTCTCAATCAGGCGTCTAGAAGTTATTTATATGGACTTGTTGTTTGACGGGCCTCAAGATAACTTCGGCTGATCTCCATCAATATGACGGAGTTATCAGCGTTTATGTTTTTGTGGTTTTGCCGAAGTTTCGAAGTCTTTTTTCCCCCTTTTTAATAAATATAATTTTTGTGATTTTAGAGGCTTTTACAACCTACTTTTAAGCTAGAGAAAGCTAACTTGTATTAACATAAATTCACAGGGATCAAATACAACTTTAACATTTAAGAGAATGTTTCCCATATTTTATTTGAAACTTAAAACACAATAACTTAAACTTTTATTCTTAATTAGATTTTTAACTAATGCAACATTGAAGAGGGGTATTATACACATTCTGCATACATGCACTCATATTTACAAATGCATACTATCTTATGACGACCACAGGAAGAAATTCATCTTCAAAATATCTTGCGTGTTTCTCAAACTTTTAAAAATCTTTTCCAAACTGCTTTTAACAGGAATATTTATTTTCTCTCCATCTAATTTAATCTTCAGTGTAAACAGAAATACCCCAGCGCTCGCTCTCTCTCTCCCTCCCTCCCTCCCTCTCTCATTCTTTCTCTATTTGTCTTTCTCCCTCGGCCTCCTCCCACTCTACCCCTTATGCTCACTAGCCAATGACATCACTGCCAAAAGCGAGGGCTGTGATTGGCCGCGAGGGGGAGGAGCTGCCCCTGCTGGCGGCCCCTCCCCCCTTTGACTCTCCCTGTGTCTCAAAGGTGCTTTCAGTGTCTGAGCCGCCGCCGCCGCCACTGCTGCTGCACGCAGGAGGACAAACCCACGCTTTCATTCTCCACCTCCCATCTCTTCCTCTGCTTCCTCTCACTGTAGCGCCGTCTGCTCCAGCTCCTCATTGGGCTGCCTCCTCCTCAGGAGTGTGTGTGTGTGTCTGTGTGTGTGAACGGAGGATGGGTGGATTTCTGAAAGAAGGGACGGCGTGAGATCAGAAGACATTGACAGATGGATGGATGGGGCGGAAACAGACGCATGATGCTGCCACCGCGGTGCGTCTGCTGAGCCAGCAATTTCACACTGGTGAAACACCGAAAGAGAGAGAGAGAGGAGCTCTGCAGTTGATCTCCTATGTCGCTTGCCCTCCATCGCTTAGTCCTGCTGACTTGAAGGCGTCGAGGAAGTCTTCCTGTCTCCGTTGAGACTAAACGGCCAAATCTGGAACTATTTCGCCACAATACCACGAGCAGCTGTGGGGTTGAAGCTCAGGTCTGATTCACTTTATTCACTTACAAGCTCACGTGGAAACTGGTTTTACAGTTTTTTTTAAACCGGACACCAGCGTTAACTCCACTGAAGCTTCACGTTGCCGAAGAGGACTTCATCCGGTTTGGAACTGAACGTTTATTGTCCCGGACTCCACTTTAATCCTGTTGAAACTCAAAGCTCTTTGCTCTACTCTGAATCCCCCCCCCCTCACACACACTTGAAGGCGATTCAGTTCATCTGGGAACTCTTTCAGCCGACTCTGAAACTGAGCTGATATTTCTCCTCCGAGTTTCTCCCCCGATGCCTTTGTGGACTGTTTGTTTCATTTAAAATCATCATCATGGAGCTTCAGAGCGCCACCGCCAGCGGCCTCCCCGGGCCCCTGTCCCCGACTTTGGACTACGCCTTGTCCCCGATGTCGGACGGCCCTTCTCATGGCACCAGCCCCAACCTCAGCCCCGGGTTCTCGAGCCAGGCGGCCTTCAACTACAACCAGCTGGAGGGGAGGTTCAAACAGCTCCAAGGTAAGTCGGGGGGGGGGGGTCTTGGCTTGGAAATCTTGTCAAAACGTCCCAAGAAGGAACAACGGGAAGATAAATATCCGTGAAGCGCTTCGCTTGACGGTTTCATCCAGATGGAGAGGCTTGGCGGGAGAAGGAGCTTGAATTCCTAGAAAAGAAAAGACTCCTGGAGGTTCAGAGTCAAACACGCCCGGCGAGAGCAACCGCAGCTTTTTTGGGATGTTCTGTAAAGTTATCGTGACAACTTTTAAAAGCTTCCCATACATTCCCAGAGAGAACCAAATGTTTCATACAAATGAGTCTGAAAACACTTCATCATATCTACTCCTTTATTTAGTTAACAATCACAAACATAAAAGTACTTGGAAGAGCTTAAAAGAAAGTGGTTTACGTTTCTTTTTTTCCGATTTAAGTTTCTTTTAACGCAATGATTTCCGGTTCTACTCACTGCAGTGAAACACTTGGTGTGGATGAGTCTTATCTCGGCTAACTCTCCCTGCATCGGAGACCCACACTGCCTCTCGGTCACACCGATAATGCTGATCAGCATCGAGGCTGCTGGGTATTTTAGTGCCTTGCTGATCAGCATCGGGGCTGCTGGGTATTTTAGTGCCTTGCTGATCAGCATCGGGGCTGCTGGGTATTTTAGTGCCTTGCTGATCAGCATCGGGGCTGCTGGGTATTCGGTGTCTTGCTGATCGGGTTCGAGAGACGACATCCTGCTCTCACACCCAGATTTCTAGCAAATGGTTGTGATGTGACCACTGAGCCTGCAGCCGGTAATATTCTCAGTCAGTTAGTCGTATAATCGGTCGGATGGGCGTGGGCTGGGAAATGTCCAAGTTGTTAGTCATTTTACAAATATTTTTAAGGGGGAACGTGTTATTCATTTCTGGACAATGATTCACAAATATGCTTTTCTGACTGCATTCATAAGAAAAATGACTACGAGCGACAAGTTTAAGTTCAATATCCCAAAATGAAAACTCTACCCCAGACCGTTCTACAATCTGTACAGCATCTTTTTAATCTTTTGACCCCTGAGCCCAGGTTTTAGGAGCAGGGTGTGAGGAGCTCCAGCCCTACTAACAGATATGACTCTGTTGCTGTCGGCTGCTTTCAGGAAAAAATAAAGACATCATTCCAAGAGCCACTAGACCTTGCACCTCATTCAAAATAATCTAGTGTTTGCTCTCTTTTTTTATTGAAGTGTGCAAACTACTTCCTCATCTCATAAATGCAAACAACACTTGTAATGAAAAGTGCCGGGATGAGAGCGATGGGCAGATGATGAGTCTCGGTTTCAAACTAAAGTCTCCTTTAATTCCCTTTTTTATGCTTATACGGTGTCTATTTCATGAAATACAGATGGTTAAAATGACAAATGCATTGCACACTGGTGGTTACCGGGGAGATCTTCGTCTCTTCATTTGAATCACTTCTCATCTCCGTCACATTGCAGGTCGAAATTAGTTTAATTCATTAAGTAAGATGGCTTTTAATTTTTTTCTTCAATACATACAGAAGAAACAAGGTCTTATTAAAGTCTTTTTTGTTGTTGTGTAAATTGTGTTCATTTTCAAAACGCATGTCATTTTTCATTCCCCTCATGGGTGGTCATGGGTGTTTTGACCTTTTGTGTCTGCTGTGGAAAGTTGTCACTATGATTGTCCCACATAACAACAGCTGTTGTTCTCTATGAGGAAGGGAGGGGACAAACGTTGGAGAAAATCAATCCGCATGAAATTGTCCTCCCAAAAAAATCAATTAGTTTGTGTTTGATGAAATGAAGTGACCAGGGCCCAGCAGCCGGTCGGGGGTGCGGCGACCTCTCCTTTTTCTAGAGTTCATCTTCAATGAAGACGTGTTCATGCACATTTTTAAATTTTGATTTATTACTTAGATTTTTTTATTATTCCTTTTGAAATAATAACAGAAAACAAATACAAAAATGTCTGATATTAACATTTAAAAAAAACTATAAAACGGGACCCAATAATACATATATACACATATGTACACACACACACACATACAGGACTGTCTCAGAAAATTAGAATATTGTGATAAAGTTCTTTATTTTCTGTAATGCAATTTAAAAAACAAAAATGTCATGCATTCTGGATTCATTACAAATCAACTGAAATATTGCAAGCCTTTTATTCTTTTAATATTGCTGATTATGGCTTACAGCTTAAGAAAACTCAAATATCCTTCCTATCTCTAAATATTAGAATATCATGAAAAAGTATACTAGTAGGGTATTAAACAAATCACTTGAATCGTCTAATTAACTCGAAACACCTGGAAACACATTTTCAAATGTTTGATTTTGTTTTGCTGTTATAAATCTTTTTTTTTACTTGGTCTGAGGAAATATTAAAATTTTATGAGATAGGATTTTAGAGTTTTCTTAAGCTGTAAGCCATAATCAGCAATATTAAAAGAATAAAAGGCTTGCAATATTTCAGTTGATTTGTAATGAATCCAGAATGCATGACATTTTTGTTTTTTTAATTGCATTACAGAAAATAAAGAACTTTATCACAATATTCTAATTTTCTGAGACAGTCCTGTATATATATATATATATTTACCCCAAGAAAAAGAAAACGAAAAAAAAACTGCCTTAATGTGTTCTCGTGATTTAAAGAATGTATTGGGGCTCAGTTATTTAGAAAATAAAGCACTTTGGAGCTTTGGATTATCATAACAGTGACATTTGAATTATTATTATGTTGTAATTAACTTACTGAAACATCGTGTGCAATACTCCACCTTCTACCATCTCTTTCCCTTTCTACCAATCCCTACTATATTGATGTATAAAAAAATAAATAAAGACAACTTGGTGCTCGATCCTCGCATCTGCAGTCGTCTCAGTTTAAAAGACACACTTTTGATAAAAATGATGCAGGTTATTACTTTTTAAATCCTGGTGGGTTTTTCTTAAATCTCACTGGGTGACGATGGCAGACGCTTATGGGGATGATCAGCCAACTATGGCCGCCTATGACAAGAGGGCAGGATGAAGCTCTGATAACAAGAAACGCTCAAGTAGACATCAGCCAACTGTATTACTGTGAATGAAAAGTGCGGTACAAATAAATAAATTATGCATTATTATTACATAGAAAAAAGTTATTTGCCGCTGTATTATTGCTCTGTCTCACTTGTCGTCCCTCTTCAACTTTAGATTAGAGAAAGACGGATAAACGGGTGTCGGAGTTGTTTTTTTATGATTGCAGTTGTTACGCCGTTAAGATTACAGAAATTCCTCGATCAGCTCGGGGTTCATTTTGGTTTCAAAATCCCTTGCTTTTGATTGGACCTGTAAAAAGTGGGCGGGCTTAGAATGTAGCTGGATACGGAGCTACAGAGGGTTGTTGCTGAAAGTTGAAGATGGATGGATGGATGTCGGGTGTTTTTGGTTAAAATTGGTTGGTACAAGTTTATGTAAAGCCACTTGAGATTAATATGGATTTTGATAGAAAATGTCAAAGAAATGATGTCCATATGAACAGACAGACGGATACATGGAAGAATTTATATAGTAGATGAATTATTAAGGGACGTATAACTATGAGGAGAGTTTGATTGATGGATAGATAACGTGTGTACATTTAAGATCTTACTAAATCAGCCATAAAGACATGGACATTCGAGGATATTTGATGGAAGAGTTTCAATTCTAGATGGAAACCCAGCATTTTGTTTACTATCTAAAAATATCATTCTGCTTTTACTAAATTCACTCGTGCAAAGAAACATTTGACGTTAGTAGAAACGTATTTTTTTTAAAATTTCCTGCCCATCGGCAGCGGCTTCAAATCCTTTGTTGTGAAATTGGGGTGAGGCGTGGCTACACTCTGACATCTGACGTTTTGAGTTGTGGGCGGGGCCACAAAAGGCTGCAAAACGGCAATAAATCATTGATTAATTCATGGATAAAACAACCGAGCGTTCACGTCACATCAAACCCACACACTCGGCGCTGACGCATAGCCATGCTTACAAAACAATAACATCATTAGCCCCCTCTGTTCCTGTGGTGTGCTGAGTTAGCCAATCAGCAATCAGCTTTGTGGTCTCGGAGCCCCTGAGGTGTGTGTGTGTGTGTGTGTGTGTGTGTGTGTGTGTGTGTGTGGGGGGTGGGGATTAACAGAGGGAAGGGCGGTTTGTCTAAAATGGTCCAGAAGGCACAAAAAATAATGCATAGCTGGTTGTTTTTTTGTCTCTGTCTAAAAGGTGTTCATGCACTCCTTCATCCTCTCTCCTTTTCTCCTTCTCCTCTTTCTTGTCCTCCTCCAGCTCATCAATGTTTCATGAGCTTCTGCAGAGTGTCTGTCATTGCCCCGACCCCCCCCCCCCCCTACTTTCTCCTCTTCCCTCCCTCCGGCCATCCTCTTCGTGGAATTAAAGGGAAGTCTGGTCCTGATAGAAGTCACACAAAGGATGAGAAACGCTTCACTCCTCCTCAACCAGGAGGAGTGGAGGAGTGGAGGAGTCAGGGAGTCTCCACTCTTCTGACATAATCCCCTCTTCGCACATTTGACACAAGAAACCCTGAACCTTTCTGTGGTTGTGTTGGTTTATAAATGTAAAAATACAAACACTCATACTGCAGACATGGATTTCAGTTAATGTCTATATTCATTATAAAAATATAAAATATAAAAAGTATAAAAATCATTAGCAAATTCTGAGTTTTTGTTATTCAATCCTTTAAAAATGATGAGTAAAGATGGTGCATGAAGGTCGGATCAATGTCAAGTTGCATCTACGATGCATTTCTTTATTTCTTTGTAAACAATTTTTAGATTTAAAGCCTCATTTTGTATAAAATAGTGGCATTAATTTCAGTCCACTGCTGGAAATAAGTCCGACCTGTGATTGTGAAACACGACTCTTGGTGTTATGTTTCACAGCTACTGTATATAGCCATTCCTCTTGTATATACTTTAAGTCACTTTCTTAGACCGTTGCACTGTTTGTTCTGTATTGTGTTGTGTTGAAATGTATATTTTGTGTAAACACTGAGAGACACTTTACCTCGTCAAATTCCTTGTTTGTGCAAACTTACTTGGCCAATAAAACTGATTCTGATTCTGATGTCTTGGTGAAATTCTCGGTCTTACCTCAATTGTATTTTTCCTAAAATGCTGACGACATGAAAACGATTAGAAAAAAAACCTTCACCTGAGGTGGAGTGAGCAGTATCAGTTACAGAGAGAGAGAGAGGGAGGGGTGGTGGGGGGACAAAGAATGCTGTTGTTGGCGTCTGGGCCGAAGGTGACATGAGTAAGTGTTTGAGTGTGTGACAGTCAGAATAACAGGAAAACCACTCTCTGTGTGTGTGTGTGAGTGTGTGTGTAGCATGAAAGGACCTTTTGATGGGAACGCTCGACTGAGCATGCTCACAACAGGAGAGAGGTGGGCGGGGCACGTGTGAGCCCAGAGAGCCATCATAAAGTAAAAATCTATAAATAAACTGAACGTGTGTGTTCAGGTTATCAGCTGCACAGGATGAAGTTATTTTCCTTAAAAAAGAAAAAAAAGGAGAAGTTGACTCCGACCACAACCCACTGAGATCACATCTGTTTCTAACTAGTTTGTATGTTGTTTTAAAACTCGGTTTCTCTCTAGTTTGTTTTTTAACCGCCGTGAAGCCGCAAGATTCACATCCAAATTCTCACAACGATGCTTGTTGTGCAAATGTATTTACAAAGCGCAGCACGTTGGGCCAACAACGTTTTCTTAATTGTACATGTTTCAGCACGCTGCCGAGGTAACGGAATAAAGGAATAATTAGCCAGCTCCACTAACAACATTGCAGGCTCCACTTCACGGTGACACCATTAAAGGATCCGTTGATCTTTAAGTGATTTCATCTAAAACATGAATGCCATCCTTGTCATATAAATGTGTCCTGCAAGAGGTTGGGTTAGTAAAGCTGCATTTATGTTTAACTATAATAACCAAATATGTGTAAATGCTTTATTTAAACAAGAACAAGAATTAAAAAGACTCAATAATATTGAAGAGTTTGGCCGATCCCGACGGGAAGCTCACGGCTCGGATGTTAGATTACGAGAGGAAAGATGGATGTCCGCGGCACGGGGCCGTTTCATTAGCATTAGAGTGACACACACACATACACACACAGTGAGAGATTCTTTCCTCAGCGATGAGGAATTTCAGTCATCCACCAGTGAAGTTAACGTGTCCACATTAATGAAGAGTCCTGATTGATAGGCACCCCATTTAGATGTCTGTGACTGCAAAGCGTCGTTGGGTGAAGACAAGAAAGCAGCACGAAGGGGAGGAAGGCGGAAGCAGAACGGCGTCTTTATTAAACTGAGAGTGGGAAGAGAAGCAGCAGGACAGCAATTAACAGATTAAATGAACTAAAGCGTCCCAGAACCGCTGAGTCGTGTGTCAAAAAATAGAAGTTTGAGCGAGGTGGATCCCTCAGCAGGTGTGGCAATCGTGTAACTGGTTTAAGCGTGTGTGTGTGTGTGTGTGTGTGTGTGTGTGTGGAACGAGCCTGGCTGCGTTTCACTGGAGATGCTTGTTGGGCTTCTTTGTGCGTCGCCTCCTCACGGACATTAACATTGACTGTGGCGCTCAAGGAGGTTCGTTTGAATTTGTGCGAGTCCACAAATGGCGACAGTTTGACCGAATGATGACCCCCCCCCCCAAAAAAAGGAACCTGATTTATTCTCATCCCACGTCCCCTTTGAGAGATTCTTGATTTAATGCTCCAGTTTCTTTGAGGTTGTGTAAAGGTCACTAATTCACACACGATGCAAATACTCCCTGATGTGTCATCCATGTGATTTAGAAATATGAGAAGAAGCTCCTTATAACCTGAGGATGTTTCTTGACTTCACTTCAGTTCTAGTCTCTCAGGTACAAAGCAAACGGGAGCTGCTCACAGCTTAAAGGAAAGCACAAATAAACATGACGTGTTCGTGCAGTTGAACTCCAGCTCGTCCCCATTCAGAGTCTGAGTGTTGCCACGGCAACCTGCGAGTCCTCCGCAGACGTGTTTCTGTGAATCACGAACTCGCAAACGAGCGACACGATAAGTCGAAGGTGAAATGATCTCGCCCGCGTGTGTTAAAAACTTCATATTTGAACGACTTCTTGGCTTCAAATCCCACGTTTTTCTTCCCCCTAACCTGCAGGAAGACAAAGACCAGGTCCCGGTGGTGTGTTCACGTGCACCGAATAGTCCGAAAACCGCAATATGTAATCTATAATCTCAAAATGAACGTGTTAAAGTTGGTGATCGGCAGTTCAAGGCGGGAAATTGGAGTTAATTGACTTCTAGTTTTGGGCTGAAACGCAAATAAACTGAACCAGTGGAGGCTGAGAACGTCTCCGGGTTCACGGGACATATGGCTTCAGTCTGATGATCAGGAAGTCCGTGTGTTCAGCAGCTCAATAGTCCTCTGTTCCTGATTCTGGCTCACACTCCGCTCCAATGGGAACACACTGCAGCCCTGTGTGTGTGTGTGTGTGTACACTCTGCTCTCACATTTCAGACAATGACAGAAGCCAGTGTGATTGGCCGAGACTCCGGCCGGCTCAGTGTTGCGCCCTCCGATTGGTTGAAAGGGTCTGCCGGTGTCCCGCTGTCTGACTGCAGGATGTCGAGAGACACCATGTTTTTCTTTTATAGGCTTCTTTTAATCTTGTTTTTTCTTTTCTTCTTCTTTTTCTTCTTCTGGGTTTCGTTGAGCATCTCTGATCATGTGACCGTGCCGGTCGGCCTCTTCTGATGTCGGCTAACCGACGCGTCCTGCCAGAGCAGATCCACACGCAGCTCATTCCACAGATATTGGGAGAAAAAAAACAGCATATGATGTTTTTCTTCAGCAGGTTCTATGTTTTTGTAACGCAGAGATCAGTTTGTGAATGTAGTGCTGCGACTAGGGATGGGTTTCGTCTTTTTTTAAATTCTGATACCGGTGCGAAACCGGTACTTCAAAAACGATACCGGTGCCTGAACGATAATTTAAAAAAAGAAGAAGCACAAAACGACGATTGACGATATTAAAAACCTCTTTGGCCATCTTCCCTGTAAAAGCCGTTCTCATGGCGGCACTGACAAAAAACGGATATCAGACTGTCTAGCTCGTAGCTAGCGTGAACTAGCGTGAGCTAGCTTAAACATGGTTATCATGGTTAATTTATTATTTGTTGGCCTACTTTTATGTTGTCATATAGGCACCGGTTTTCGGTGCCCGACGCTAGCTGCGACTAGCGTCGGGTACTAGCGTGTGCTCTTTGGATCATCGATTTAGTCTCTGAAATGTCAGGAGGTCGGTTCAAACGGGAAGAGTTTTGCTTTCGTCCAAAAGTAAAAAATAAATTATAATAATTACAAATGAATGATGAAAAGCTGCTCCCTGTAATTAACATGTTGGAATCTGCAGCCGGAAAATAATAATTTTGTTTTATTGATAAAAGGCAAGCAACCTTCCACCCAAGGAGGACGAACGGTTAACAATGAAGCAAAATACGACAGTGTTCTGCTGATATGAAGTCACACACACACACACACACACACACACACATACACACACACACACACTTTAGGATAATATTCGGCGGCCTCCCTGCGCGTCCTGTGGGAGATCAGGAATGCAAGAATCCGGGAATTGCAGAGCTGGAAGTGTGTATTTTGAGAAGGTTATATGATCGGTTCGTGTGTGTGTGTGTGAGGGAGTGTGTGTGTGTGTTTGTGTTTGGCCAATGACATGTGATCCACTGCAGGGCCCAGAACTGTGTTGGATTTTGAACCACACCACAGACATGGGAGACTGAACAGAGATGTGTGTGTGTGCGTGTCTTAGTGGAACCAGATGTTTGATGTGTTGCGCCTGTCCAACACACACAAACACACACTCGACTTGGCTTTCTTCCTCTGACGACTTTTCTTTGTTAAATGTGATTCTGCGTCTCACCTGTTTGTTTGGACCAGCTGGCTCGGATGCCAAGGAATCTCTTTTAAAAAATATTTTTAATTTTCTCCAAACTCAGCTAGAGGCGGATTACATCGCTGCAGAAGGTTAATGTCGACGGAGATAAACTCAAACCACCAAAAGCTGCTAAACCAATTATATTCAATGATATTTAGTAAAAGTTTTGAATAATTAACGGAAAAAAAATTGATTCTACAGTGGATCGTCTCGTAAACGTATCGTCTGACCCTTCAAAATAAAAGCATTTCCTATTGATGCTCTTCATAGTGATGCTAACTTTTTGTGCACTTAAATTATTCTAAATATTTTTACATTTCTTTTGGAATTATTCCAAACTACACAACATGAATCACATTATTAAATTAATTTTAACCAAAAGAATTCACAAAAAAGAAAAAGATAAAATGTGCATCTCGACACATTTCTGTGTGACTGTCGTTGTATTTTTTTTTTTAAAGCAAATACAATTCTTTTTATCTTCACTGTCTACATTGGTTGAGTGTTGTGTGTGTGTGTCACAAGCTGCTCTGGATAATAACACATGAAATAACGTATTCCTGGACCAATATCACAATATAATACATTCTGTGTGTGTGTGTGTATCTCATCACCCAGGGGAACACAGCTGTGGAGTGATGCAAGTGTGTTTGATATAATATGTAATTCTTAGTGTGCTGGTCATCAGAGGGATTTTATTTACCCCGAGTTTAAATTCCAGCCTCCTGTGACTGAAGTTCAGGCCGGGTCGCCGGTGATTCCCCCCCGACCTGAACCTAATCAATATAGAGAAGCTGATTGGTGGAGCCAGTTTGAACCCCGCTGGGGAGGAGCACTGCCTGAAGGCGGAGTTCAGGGTTAAAACACGGTTCTTCCTATGCTTTACTTGCCTGAATCTATTCCATTTTATCTACTTTTCCTTTTTTTCCCCTCTTTTATTTCTTTTCTTTCCTCATTTCTTCTTCCTTTTCTTTCTTTTGAGCTAAAACTTATGGGCCAATTACGAAAATGTTTATGACCCACCAGCAGTAACACACAGACATGCTCTTATCTGCTCTCAATAACCTCGCTGGTCAGTGTTTTTATTGGTGTGTGTGTGTGTGTGTGTGTGTGTGTTGGGGCTTCCCCTTCCTGTGCTGAAAAAGAAGCAGATGCTCGTCACAGCAGGAAAACGTGTTTACACTCATGTGTAGACGCACAAAAGTGTCCGACTACACCCTCCCAAAAAAATTTGTGTGTACCTACTTAATACAGGCAATACACACAGGACACACACAACAAAGAACTAAAACAAAACACTTTTAAATTATCATAATTCTTAGAGGATAGTATGAGGGCATTTGTTGCCCCTCTCCTGACATCAGGGGCAACATTATATTTATCAGGGGCAGTTTTGCCCTTTGACCTGGTGTGTTTCTGATGCTGACTTCAATATAACTTACTAAATCTTTACTTGGCAGTTAAACCAATAATGAAAACACACACAGACACACACACATGCACAACTAAGCAGAACTCAGCAGAACTCAATGTCAATGGCTTCAATTACCTCTTCTAGCTTTACGGATTCTGCTGAATCCACAACACATTGCTGTGTGTGTGTGTGTCATTAGAGGCAGGAGACAGCGATATATTGATGGAGTGTCCATCTGTGGTCAATAGCGCATACACTAACACAATTACAGTGGCGCATGACCTAAGCCCAAGGCAACACACACACACACAGGACAGACTAGTCTGTGGCCTTGTTTGTCTCCATTGGGACAAATAACAAAAACCTAATAGAAATCAATATCTCTGCCCACTTTAAATGTGCGTCTCTATCTCTCACACTCACACACACACACACACACAGAGAGGAATGTACATCCTGAACGTCATGTGAGGTGTGTTATTCCTTGTATCTTCATCCTGTGAATGGGCCACTCCCATAAATCACATATCCACAGGAAGAAATGCATCATGAAAAGTCAAAGTTCATAGAGACACACACACTCGCACACAAACGCTCTCACACACACACACTCACACGTTCTGACATACTGAGACATTTTGTCCGTTCAACCACCTTTTTAAAAGCTGAGGCCCATGTGGCAGCGTTAACCAGCTCCATCTTTACTTCCAACACCAATCTCCTCTTCCGCTTTGAGAGGGCACGGCCATGAAGATGTGGAGATGCAAAGATCACGGCACGGTGATTACGTCCCTCGACCTCTGCGTCTTCGAGGTCGCTGCCCGGGGAATATTCAAACTGGTCACTTTCATGTTGAAACAAACGATGCTGACGAAGTCCAAAAAGTGTCCAAACTCTGCCGGTCACTTCTGAGCTAACTGAGCCCCGCCCGACGCCGATCGGCAACACTTAAAATATCATTTTGTGTCGAGACGCAGACGGTTGGCTCTACTTTTTTTTACATTCCTGCTTTTGAAGCCAGTAAAAATGAGTCTTTAGTGTGTGTGTGTAGGAGGAACGCTTCAGGGACATCAAACTCCCGGCTCCAACATGTTTAGCGGTTCTGGCGTGTGGCGGTCGGTCGTGACGTCTTCTCCGCATATTTCCAGCGGCTCCAGTTTGATACGAGAACGATGCGTGTTTGTCCTGAGAGATAAAGCTGCTGAACGCCAGAGAACACTCCGGCTATTGTCCAGCTCCACACACACACATACACACACTCTGTCTCTTTCTGAAGGTCATAGATCTGGATGAATGTTTGTTTGCGTGTCTAAAACAGTCGGTGTGGGGGGGGGGGGGGTTCTTATCATTTGTGAGTCCAGTTTTCCTCCAGAGGTCAAACAGAGTTCATTCATGTCTCATTTTAAGTGTGTGCGCTCGAACCCGACAAAGTGTCCTCCTTGTGCATCTTACTGGGTTTTATTCTGACGTTGATGGTGCCACTGGGTTTCAGTCTGACGTTGATGGTGCCACTGGGTTTCAGTCTGACGTTGATGGTGTCACTGGGTTTCAGTCTGACGTTGATGGTGTCACTGGGTTTTATTCTGACGTTGATGGTGCCACTGGGTTTCAGTCTGATGTTGATGGTGCCACTGGGTTTCAGTCTGACGTTGATGGTGCCACTGGGTTTTATTCTGACGTTGATGGTGCCACTGGGTTTTATTCTGAAGTTGATGGTGCCACTGGGTTTCAGTCTGACGTTGATGGTGCCACTGGGTTTCAGTCTGACGTTGATGGTGTCACTGGGTTTCAGTCTGACGTTGATGGTGCCACTGGGTTTTATTCTGAAGTTGATGGTGCCACTGGGTTTCAGTCTGACGTTGATGGTGCCACTGGGTTTTATTCTGACGTTGATGGTGCCACTGGGTTTTATTCTGAAGTTGATGGTGCCACTGGGTTTCAGTCTGACGTTGAT
Organism: Pseudoliparis swirei; assembly: GCF_029220125.1. Lineage (NCBI taxonomy): Eukaryota > Metazoa > Chordata > Actinopteri > Perciformes > Liparidae > Pseudoliparis > Pseudoliparis swirei. The sequence continues at coordinate 14,494,796 of NC_079404.1, forward strand.
GGTGCCACTGGGTTTCAGTCTGACGTTGATGGTGCCACTGGGTTTCAGTCTGACGTTGATGGTGCCACTGGGTTTCAGTCTGACGTTGATGGTGCCACTGGGTTTCAGTCTGACGTTGATGGTGTCACTGGGTTTCAGTCTGACGTTGATGGTGCCACTGGGTTTTATTCTGAAGTTGATGGTGCCACTGGGTTTCAGTCTAACATTGATGGTGCCACTGGGTTTCAGTCTGACGTTGATGGTGTCACTGGGTTTTATTCTGACGTTGATGGTGCCACTGGGTTTCAGTCTGACGTTGATGGTGCCACTGGGTTTCAGTCTGACGTTGATGGTGCCACTGGGTTTTATTCTGACGTTGATGGTGCCACTGGGTTTTATTCTGAAGTTGATGGTGCCACTGGGTTTCAATCTGACGTTGATGGTGCCACTGGGTTTTATTCTGACGTTGATGGTGCCACTGGGTTTCAGTCTGACGTTGATGGTGCCACTGGGTTTCAGTCTGACGTTGATGGTGCCACTGGGTTTTATTCTGACGTTGATGGTGCCACTGGGTTTTATTCTGAAGTTGATGGTGCCACTGGGTTTCAATCTGACGTTGATGGTGCCACTGGGTTTTATTCTGACGTTGATGGTGCCACTGGGTTTCAGTCTGACGTTGATGGTGCCACTGGGTTTCAGTCTGACGTTGATGGTGCCACTGGGTTTTATTCTGATGTTGATGGTGCCACTGGGTTTCAGTCTGACGTTGATGGTGCCACTGGGTTTTATTCTGACGTTGATGGTGTCACTGGGTTTTATTCTGAGTCCTTGGCTCTGGGATCAGACGATGAGAGCACGATTCATAACTCTCAGGCATGATGTACAATGTATGTCATGAACTGGTTCCTGTCTTGTAAAATTCAACTGGGAAACCCTGTTTCTGAGAACTTTGATGCATCCGACTAATCCCTTTTTTTAATGGTACTGAATAAGCCGAAAGAGAAACGCGTGAGCTGTAACTCATCATCTGACACACACGCTGCACTGCTATCAGACATTCCTGCAGATGTCTTGTGTCAATGTTTCTGAATCATTATCTCGAAGGAAAGAAAAGAGTTGGTGAAAGAAACAAGTTTAAATTCTACAGTTTGGAAATGTCAAATATCGAAAAGGGTTTCGGGGGCGACCTTTAACCTTTGACCTCACTGCTGCACACTCTAAATGTTCACGCAGAAGAAAGTGAATCTGCTGCGGTGACCTTCTGGTAAAATCTGTTTGGTGGGGGGGGGTGACAGAAGTCACTGGAGTGTAAAGACACACATATTTAGTGTGTGTCACGCCCCCTCCTCCTTGTGCAACTTCCTTTTTTGACTTGGTTGTTATGGCAACTGAGCCAGAGTTCAGCCAAGGGAAACACAGTGGCTGTGTCTACTACCGGACACTTGAGCACTTGGAGCACTGACTTTCAGCGCTTAGGGCGCCACACTGACAAAACCAGCAGAATTCAGTGCACTGAAAGTACCCGGATGGCGCACTGCAAACGGGCAAAACATGCAGTGTAAAACGATGGACACTACTCGCCCTAAACGGCCGCCATCTTGGCTACGTAGCGGAAGAGGAGGAGCCCTTTCCGCCAGCTTTTCATTTTATTTCTAAAACAATGGCGGACGAGGTGGCTACGGTAGCACAAGCGGTCGACCACGAAGCTACAGACCGTCACGGTCTGTAGCTTCGTGGCCGTAAACCAGTTGCAAGAAGTGCATTCATTTTGTCAGTTTAAGTTTCGCGGGTATCGCAAGCAGATTTGCGTACGTCACTCCCGGCTTAATTTCGCGGGTGCCGTGAACAGATTTGCATCCGTCACTTCCGCCAAGTGGTTAACGTAAGTGTTCCATTTGATACAGCACTTATCAGCGACGCAGTGCACTACAGATGTCAGTGCACTGTATTGCAGTGTACTTCGTCAAGTGTCCGGTCGTAGACACAGCCATGACATGCTGTACAGACACACACACACACACTTGAGAGAGAGAGAGTGTGTGTGTCTGTGAGCAGTCACAAAAACCATCAGGCATGCGGGATATAAACTAAGCAGGTGTCCGCTGTCAGACGTGTGTGTGTGTGTGTACAGCAGTGATTTAGCTTTAGTCTGCCTTGTCAAGACACAGGAAACCTCTCCCATGAACACACACACACACACACACACACAAGCTTTCCAAGAACAATGAGCCAATGGGATAACATTCTCAGGAAACGCGTACACATCCAAACATCCAAACACATCTGCAGGACTCCAACTGGCTGCTCTGCCGGCTCGAAACCAGACTTTGACAAAATAAATCAACTTGCCTCCATGTTGCTTTAGTCACCATGTTTTCTTTTCTTCTCCCGCCCAGATGAGCGCGAGGCGGTGCAGAAGAAGACCTTCGTCAAGTGGGTGAACTCTCACCTGTCCAGGGTTTCCTGTCGGATCACCGACCTCTACATGGACCTGAGGGACGGGCGCATGCTCATCAAGCTGCTGGAGGTCCTGTCGGGAGAGAAGCTGGTGGGTCTCAGTCGCCGTTGGGGCTTTTATTTTGAAAAAGAGAGGAGGGAGGGGTCTCGCACCGGAGCTGTGGCTCATTTACGTACCAAATTCAGCTTTAGAAACCAGGAAACACCACAGCTAAGAACATTTAGGCTGTTTGAATATTCTCATTTCAAATCGGTCTCTATTTTATATATTGTTTAAAGGTGAAATAATATCCATCACACAAACTGTCTTATAGTCTGCAGACAATTTGTACATCATCTTAAAAACATTAAATAATTAATTCTTCAGAGGAATCGTAAATTAATTAAGGCCTCAAATGCAGACTGACCGTCTCTCTCTCTCTCTCTCTCGCTCTCTTTCTTTCTTTCTTTCTTTCTTTCTCTCTCTGGCTGCACAAGACCAGCTGCTGGCTCGTCTAATCGGGTTGTTTTTTCAACACCGACTCTATGACTCTGACAATCATTAACCAGGAATCATCTCGCTCTCTCGGTTTCTCTCGCGCTCTCTCTCTCTGTTTCTCTCTTGCTCTGTGTCTCTGTCCCTCTCTCATTCTGTCTCTCGCTCTGTGTCTCTCTCTTGCTCGGTCTGTCTCTCTCTCACTTGTTCTGTGACTCTCGCTCTGTCTCTCTCTCTCTCTCTCTCCCTCTCTGTTGAACACCGGTGTTCTTTGTTAAACTGACGGCAGATCATTAATATTAACTCAGAAATGCTCGTCTGACCTGTAAAAGTTAGTATCTGGATTAAAATATCTAACTTAATAATTATGTCCTCCAGCTGTTTATGTTATTATACTAATAATACGGCAGCAGTGGACAGACACGAGCGGTCCTTCATGTTAGAATTTGTTCCTTGAAATTCGGTTTAAAAAAATGCTACGTTTTGGATGGAAACCTGATATTTCGTAAATAATCAACTTCCTGGAGTAAATACAGTCAGCTGGTGATTCCATCTGTGGTAATAACTGTTGTAACTTTAACTGTTTCTCCTTGTAGAAAATCAAAATTTTAAAAGAGTTAACATCCAGGAATTAGTCCCAACCTGAAGTCTGGTCCTTTTCTTTTAGATGATATAAAATATGCATCAGTACTCAGCAATATGTTCTCTAATAAAAATGACTCGAAGGTCGCGCTGGTCATTCATTAAAAGCTTAACAGTCTCCCAATATAGCATTATTTTAGTTTAGTCCGTGAGGTGGAGGTAAACATGTCCATTCATGTTCATTAACCGGCGTGTTTACTTCCTGCTAGGTGGTTTAAATAATTGGATGAAACCTGAGATTTAATTAAAGTTGAGATGCAGCAGGAACGGATGCTCTGCAGTTGAATTCATTCTACTCTGTTGTGGTGGTTTTTGTTTTTGTTCCATTTTTCTCCTACAAGCTGTCCAAAGTGTTTAGTGACAGGATATTTATCTCCAGAGGTCTGTGACCTATACTGTGTGAGTTTAAGTTACTTGTAGATTACAGTTACTGTGTTTAATTTGATTTCACGCATTGATAAGATGGAGGAAACTTATTTTTCGGGGGTGAGTTTTCGTGTGTGTGTGTGTGTATACAGTTCCTGACAGTCTGCCGTCACCATAGCAACAGGAATACATTACTGTTGAACTGGTTGAGCTCCGTCTTTCCTCTCCGTCTTCCCACCAGGGCATCTGAAGCTTCTTTTTTTTTTAAATGTAAAAGTCATTTAGTTTTCTCCCAAAAAAAATACTTGAAAAAGTATTACATTTAGAGAGCAATGATGTGTGGAGTTGAAGAGAGAAAGCGGAGTGATGGTGACGTGGTGAACAGGACGGACTCGGGGAACAACAGTGGGAGACGGTGTGGGGGGGCGTTGAGCTGTGAAAGGAGTCATTGAGAAACTCTGAGGCTTCACACGGAGCCCGACCGCCTCCAGGAGCTGCTCAAGAATCTGAGAGCGAGGGCAGAGGCCGGACTCAAAGGATCCTCCGTGTGACGCCGATATATCTACAGAATCAGATCAGTCTCAATAACACGAAGATTTACAAATGTGCAAATATATTCCAATGCACACGGAAATAAATTAAGATTTATATAAATACAATACTATTGTGATGCCAGCCAGGGTCCAGTTCTATAAATGATTTACAGACGCTCCAACATGAATGTATTCACATTATTAATACAGATTTATAAGATACAGGGTGATGCCAGCCAGGGTCCTCCTGCAGAATGATCCAGACTTTTACTTTTCATGCAACAGCGGAGGAAGAAATCCGGCTTTGATACACACACAATACTCGTTAGTAGAGACAGTTAGTTACTTTTTCGTGGGATTTGTGAGATGATATCTCCAACTTTTCACGACCCGAGCAAACCGAAAGGCCTCTCCGATGTCGACACACTGAGACCGGCTCCGTACCCACAAAGTGCTGGACTCTGGTCTTCATGGACTTGTGCGACGTCTCCGGTTTGAGTTCAGATGCCGAGGCACAGAGGGACTCCTCTCCGGCTGGTGTTCATGTGTCTGTGAGAGGGAAAGCAAAGACGGGTTGTTGTTGTTGGCCGGCCGCCTGGTTGTAGTTCGGATGGTCGGCGCCGGACGTAACGCCGCTGTGCGCTGATATTTATTTTATTGTAGATATTTATTATGACTAGATTTTTGTTTTATTTACATCTCAAACATGTGGGTGTTCCCCAAGAGACTCGTTTTCCACCGTAGACCACCAGCAAGAGGCGAATTCGTTAAAAAGAATGAGATGAATAACAAATAAAAACATGTCTGATGACTAAAAGGTAAGAAAAAAAGACGGGGTCAACTGAGATCATAACATTCATCAAATGTATAAAACAAAGGTTTTTATCTTTTTTTACAAACCTTTGAGAAATGTATTCACTTTTTATTAAGTAATTAGGACGCAGTTAAGCAGCTGAAGTTAGTTTGACAATCACCGGCTGGTCACACCCGGCACAGACGGAGTGAAGTGAGCTTATAGCTGGATGTTGACCAGATAGACGTGCGTATTATTGTATTATTGTTGTTATGACCTTAATCGCATCAGTGATCTGCTCCTCCAGAACTTCCTGTGGCTTTAATCCTCCGAGTGTCACTCGGACAGAATACAGAGGTATTAAAAAACGGATGCACACATTTTTCTCATGAATGATATTTCGGCCTCCTGGCGACCAATCATACGACAGCTGGTTTATGTCGTCGGGGGAAACTATTCAACAATAGAAGAGAATCCAAACAGAGCGGTATGGGTAGCAGTACTGTGATTGGAATATTTCCATTTTATTTAACTTTACTTTTTTTCTTTATATTATTTATCTGATTTATTTGATAATATTTTAGGATAGGAATATAAAAGCATTTTTGCTTCTACCTATACCTTTTCAGTCTTTCTTTTTTGTATATTATATAGAATAATATTATCTTGTATTGAAATAATTGACCGAATAAAAATACACAACAACTTCACTTCATTTCTGAGGAAATGTTGAACCGCTTGCGCCACATTTGATTTTACACAGGTTATATAAATTATTTACAGATGCTCCAACATGAATGTATTAATATTATTAATACATAATTATAATATACAGTGTGATGCCAGACAGGGTCCCTCTGCAGAATGCTTACTTTTACTTTTCATATACGACTTAAGGGATTTTCTTTCTTTTGCGAAAGTTGCTTTTTGAATACGCGACTTAGTATTTATTTAAATTAATTTCATTCATTTTATATACGTGTGTATATATATATATATGTATGCATATGTGTATATACAGGACTGTCTCAGAAAATTAGAATATTGTGATAAAGTTCTTTATTTTCTGTAATGCAATTAAAAAAACAAAAATGTCATGCATTCTGGATTCATTACGAATCAACTGAAATATTGCAAGCCTTTTATTCTTTTAATATTGCTGATTATGACTTACAGCTTAAGAAAACTCTAAAATCCTATCTCATAAAATTTTAATATTTCCTCAGACCAAGTAAAAAAAAAAGATTTATAACAGCTGAGTGTTTGTCAAGGCTCAGGAAACCCTTGCAGGTGTATTGAGTTAATTAGACAATTCAAGTGATTTGTTTAATACCCTACTAGTATACTTTTTCATGATATTCTAATATTTAGAGATAGGATATTTGAGTTTTCTTAAGCTGTAAGCCATAATCAGCAATATTAAAAGAATAAAAGGCTTGCAATATTTCAGTTGATTTGTAATGAATCCAGAATGCATGACATTTTTGTTTTTTTAATTGCATTGCAGAAAATAAAGAACTTCATCACAATATTCTAATTTTCTGAGACAGTCCTGTATATGTGTGTATATATATATGTGTGTATATATATATATATAAGAAAAGTGGCTCTATTGAATAATAAAGAAAGACGCACTTAAAGGAGAGTCTGCAGTCCAATGTTCCTGTTTTTTAGAAAGTCGCAGATAAACTGAGACGTGTTGTTGTTGTTGTTTCAGCCCAAACCCACCAAGGGCCGCATGAGGATCCACTGCCTGGAGAACGTGGACAAGGCTCTGCAGTTCCTGAAGGAGCAGAGGGTCCACCTGGAGAACATGGGCTCCCACGACATCGTGGACGGGAACCACCGCCTCACCCTGGGGCTCATCTGGACCATCATCCTCCGCTTCCAGGTAAAGAGGCGGCCGCGCAATTCTGCATCCCAAAAACATCATGGGCTCAGGGACATTGTCTGAGCTGGTGATGTGAGTCACGTGATCCATCCCCTTCCATTTTAAGGGCATTGCGCAATTTTTTAAATCTCAAATCTTCTTGGAGCAAACGCACTCTCACAGCTTAGATGGGACATAAATGGCGCATGTCAAAGACCCTTCATTCCTATTCATCATTTTGCATTTAAAAAAAGTAGAAACTATTGTTTTCGCCTAATCAAGTGTTTCCTCTTCTGCGACACCACGTTCGATTTGCCTTATTGTGCTATTTTGTATCCCTAATCCTCAAATTAAGGCGTTCACTAATGTGTGGCCTCTTGGCAGTTAAACAACACCTGTATTTCATGGGCTGCTGTTGCTATTTGGGATCCCCCTCACATACACACATCTAAAATGTGTTATTACTTTTAGTCATTTGCTTTCAGTCAAATGCCACTGTTTCATTTTGCATCCCAAAATAAGTGTAACACATAAGGTAAAACTAAATTACAACAAGGGCACTGTTAACTTTATTAACTTAATAAATTGGCCACGCTGTGTTGTTGTTAATCATCAAATAAATCATCATTAAAAATGTTAATTAATTCAATTCAATTCAATTCAGTTTATTTGTATAGCCCAATTTCACAAATTACAAATTTGTCTCGGAGTGCTTTACAATCTGTACACATAGACATCCCTGCCCCAAAACCTCACATCGGACCAGGAAAAACTCCCAAATAACCCTTCAGGGGGAAAAAAAGGGAAGAAACTTGGAGGAGAGCAACAGAGGAGGATCCCTCTCCTAGGATGGACAGATGCAATAGATGTAATGTGTACAGAAGGACAGATTTAGAGTTAAAATACATTCAATGAATATGACAGAGTGTATGAATAGTTCATAGTAGGCATATTCCACGATGGAGACCTCCACGATCCATCAGGCAGATGGCGGTGGGGAGGAGGAGGGCGGAGTCTCAACAGGACAGTGGCGTAGTCATGAGCAGGAATTCCACGACCCAGACGATCCATCAGGCAGATTCATAGGGTCCGATGACCCCATGAGACGAAAGTCAAAAGGACTTCCGGGAGAAAGCAGAGTTAGTAACGTGTGATTGAGAGATGAACATCCAGCCTTAAGGAGAGAAAAAGAGGAGATAGGTACTCAGTGCATCCTAAAACGCCCCCGCAGCTATAAGCCTATAGCAGCATATCAAGGGGCTGGACCAGGGCAAACCTGATTCAGCCCTAACTATAAGCTCTGTCAAAGAGGAAGGTCTTAAGTCTACTCTTAACGAGGTGACTGTGTCTGCCTCCCGGACTGAAATTGGAAGCTGGTTCCATAAAAGAGGAGCTTGATAACTAAAGGCTCTGGCTCCCATTCTACTTTTTAAGACTCTAGGAACTACAAGTAGTCCCGCATTTAGTGAGCGTAGCTCTCTAGTGGGGCAATATGGTACGACAAGCTCCTTAAGATATGATGGAGCATCACCAATCAAGGCTTTGTAGGTTAAGAGAAGAATTTTAAAAGTGATTCTTGATTTTACTGGGAGCCAGTGCAGAGCAGCTAGTGCAGGAGTGATGTGATCTCTCTTCTTAGTTTTAGTGATAACACGAGCTGCAGCATTCTGGATCAACTGAGGGACCTAAGAGATTTATTAGAGCAGCCTGCTAATAAGGAGTTGCAGTAATCCAGTCTCGAGTAACGAAACGCGTGAACCAATTTTCTGCATCTTTTGAGACAAGATGTGCCTGATTTTGAAATATTACGTAGATGAAAGAATGCAGTCCTTGAGATTTGCTTTACGTGGGAGTTAAAGGACAAGTCCCGATCAAAGATAACGCCAAGATTCTTTACAGTGGTGTTGGATGCCAGGTCAATGACAGAATCCACATCACCAGATAATTGATCTCTGAGGTGCTCAGGGCCGATTAAAATTACTTCGGTTTGTCTGAGTTTAACATCAAGAAGTTGCAGGTCATCCATGTTTTTATGTCTTTAAGACATGCTTGAATTTTACAGAGTTGGTTGCTCTCCTCTGGTTTTATCGATAAATATAGTTGAGTGTCATCTGCATAACAATGAAAGTTTATGGAGTGTTTCCTGATAATATTGCCCAAAGGAAGCATGTATAAGGTAAATAAAATTGGTCCAAGCACAGAACCTTGTGGAACTCCGTGATTAACGTTGGTGGTTATCGTTTACGAGCGAAATACAAACTGAGATCGATCTGATAAATAGGATTTAAACCAAATTAGTGCCGTGCCTGAAATGCCAATCGACTGCTCCAGTCTCTGTAACAGGATGTCATGGTCAATATGCAGCACTAAGGTCTAACAAGACCAGGACAGAGAGGAGTCCTTTATCTGCTGCCATTAAGAGGTCATTTGTAATTTTCACCAGTGCCGTCTCGGTGCTGTGGTGTTTTCTAAATCCTGATTGAAATTTCTCAAATAAACTATTATGATGTAGAAAGTCGACAACTGATTTGCACCACTTTCTCAAGGATCTTGGAGAGGAAGGGGAGGTTAGAGATCGGTCTGTAGTTAGCCAACACCTCTGGATCCAGAGTGGGCTTCTTCAGGAGAGGTTTAATGACAGCTACTTTGAAGGAGTGGCCTGTTAGCAGAGACACATTGATAATATCTAATAGAGAGCCGCCAATTAAAGGCAAAACGTCTTTAAGCAGCCTCGCGGGATGGGGTCCAAGAGACAGGTAGAAACCGTTGAAAATAATTGGTCACGGTTGATAGGAGAAAATCCTCCAAATATACACCAGGGCATACAGCGGTTTCCAAGGCCATTCCACTTGAGGACAGATTGGCACTGGTTATGGGCAAGAGATTATTAATCTTGTCCCTAATAGTTAAAATCTTTTCATTAAAGAAGTTCATAAAGTCATTACCACTAAGGTTTATAGGAATGCTCGGCTCCACAGAGCTGTGACTCTCTGTCAGCCTGGCTACAGTGCTGAAGAGAAACCTGGGGTTGTTTTATTTTTTCTATTATTGATGAGTAATAGGCTGCTCTGGCATTACGGAGGGCCTTCTTATATGTTTTAAGACTATCTCGCCAAACTAAGCGGGATTCTTCGAGATTAGTTGAGACGCTTGCTTCAGTTTGCGGGTCTGAGGGTTATACCAGGAGCAAACCTCCTCTTCCTCACTGTCTTCTTCTTCAGAGGGCTATCGAGTCCAGTGTCATTCTCAGAGAGCCTATGGCACTGTCAACAAGATGATCAATCTGGGACGGACTAAAGTTAGACCAGGAGTCCTCTGTTATATTGAGACGTGGTATCGAATCAAATACAGAAGGAATCGCTTTAAATTTAGCTACAGCACTATCAGTTAGACATCTAGTGTAGAAACTTTTGACTAACGGAGTACAGTATAAATTCAAAAGTTATGAGGTTGTGGTCTGACAGAAGAGGATTCTGTGGGAAGACGTTCAAATGCTCAATGTCAACGCCATAAGTAAGAACAAGATCAAGCGTGTGGCCAAAGCTGTGAGTGGGTTTCTGTACTCTCTGACAGAAGCCAATCGAGTCCAACAAGGAGATGAATGCAGCACTAAGGCAATCATTATCAACATCCACATGGATATTAAAATCTCCAACAATAATAACTTTATCGGTTTTAAGAACCAAACTTGATATAAATTCTGAGAATTCAGATATAAACTCTGAATATGGACCTGGTGGCGGTACAGAATCACAAATCGAATTGGCTGTAGTGTTTTCCAGGTTGGATGTGAAAGACTAAGAACAAGGCTTTCAAATGAGGTGTAGTGTAATTTTGGTTGAGGATTAATTAATAGGCTCGATTCAAAGATGGCTGCTACTCCACCTCCTCGACCGGTGCCTCGAGGAATGTGAGTATTAATATGACTTGGAGGAGTCGATTCATTCAGGCAGACATATTCTTCATGGCTCAGCCAGGTTTCAGTTAGGCAACATAAATCAATGTGATTATCTGATATTAAATCATTCAGTAACACAGCTTTAGATGACAGAGATCGAATATTTAGGAGACCACATTTAATAGACCTATTTTGTTGCACTGCTGAAATAATTGTGTTAACTTGTATAAGGCTCTTCTGCTTATTTTTGATTTATTTAATTGAAGTGGCGGACAGACACAGTCTCTACTCTAAAGTCAAGGGTGGGTAACTGCTCGAATGGAAGAGCAGAGAAGGGTGTTAAACTACAACTCTGCTCCCGGTTCCTGATCTGAACCCTGGGTTGTCATAGATTAAGTCCGTGATCAACTTGGTCATATTCGCAGAAATGAGACGTGTGGATGAATGCCGCCTCCTCATCAGATCAGGTTTTCCCAGAAAGTCTTCCAGTTGTCTACGAGCCCACATTATTCGCTGGGCACCACCTCGACAGCCAGCGGTTGAAAGACACATTTCGCTATACAATTCGTCTGTCTGCAAATTTGGGAAGAAAATTACTGGCATAAGCACACACCGATTCCACATTAATTTTAGTGAGTTCCGCGGGCGGGCTCGGCGTCATTACCACCGGGCGTATTACAATCTGACTGTATCTCCGCTTATCCTTAGCCAGCAGCTTCAAACAAGACTCCACGCCGCCCGCTGCCCCCCGGAGGCGACTCTGGTCCGTGGCCTTCCTGACTATAGAGCTCCCGATAACCAGGGTGTGTTCCTCAGCGGTGTGTCGCTGAGCAGGGAAAACTGGTTCAAACGTGAAGTGGTTGGTGCACAGCGGCTTCTGTGTAGATCCTACGACCTGCGAACAGTTACCCAACCATCCGGCTGCACGGTTACCGCCGGGGCAGCTAACAGCTGACTGTAGCTCCGCGCCGACTACGGGAGAGGGCAGGCTAACTAGCATAGCTGTCTGAGCAGACCTGCCTCCAACCTAGCAAATAAACTACACTTGTTGCATGTATCGTTATCATTAAGGGATAACTATACATGAGACACACTGAGCAAGAGGGAGCGGGAGGGAGAGAAGAAGAAGTCATGCTCGCTGTTGAGCTGGCAACCAAAGCTTACCGGAAGAGTGAGATGATGCGTTCAGGAGCAGTCAAGCTTTTTCTCCAGAGATGAAAGCAGAGTCAGGGTAATGTTAAATCCTTTATAATCCTAAAAATGTGACATCTTTAATCAGTTAATGAAAGATTAAGAGTTGTACATTTAACTGACTTAATATTTAACTGTTATTCAGATATTTCCAATTTATTTATTTCAAGGGATTAAACTCGTGATTACGTCTTCGAGCTTTTCATTTCATCCGCTTCACACCCAGTGATCTCTGTGGAGACGACCCCATTAAATGGCGGACATCGCACTCGTCATCTACTGTACGCCGGCGGGTGATGATGTCATCCTCGGGGACAGCGAACAGTTGGGTGAAAAGGATTTCACTTTTATAAACCTAGAGGATAAAAAAAAACACTCTTTCGTGGTTTTAAATCCTGCAGTGGGTGAAATGGAGCCGAGTGCAGATTGTGTGTGTGCGTTATATTCCTCGTCGTTGCTCAGATGTGGCTCACGCTTCTATCAGCCAGAAACGTGTGTGTGTGTGTGTGGGTGTGGGTGTGGGTGTGTGTGGGTGGGTGTGGGTGTGTGTTCTCATTAACAGATTATATTTTAAGAGGATTTGGAAATTGAAGGTTGTTTTGGGCATTTTAGGATATTTCCTAAACGTGAGGATGATTTTAGAAACCGGGAAAACGCTGCAGAGATTGATGAATACTTTATGCATAATTTAGTTGTAGAATGTGTTGCCTACTCTTTCTCTCTCTCTATCTCTCATTGAGCGTCTGTTACATTGTTACCTACTCTTTCTCTCTCTCTCTCTCATTAAAGAGTATGTTACATCGTTACCTACTCTCTCTTTCTGTGTGCTCGTCTCAGATCCAGGACATCCGAGTGGAGACGGAGGACAACAAGGAGAAGAAGTCGGCTAAAGACGCTCTGCTGCTCTGGTGTCAGATGAAGACGGCCGGGTGAGAGTCCACACACAAGCTGGAACAATCGGTTCCTCCTGTCTACTTTTCTAGAGTTTGACTACATTTCCCATCAGCCCCGTTGACGACTGTTTTTTCCCTCCATCTCATTAGCTTTAGCTCTCCACCGTCAACCCGAATCTTTAAAGGCTTTAGTTCTGTTTGCTGTAAAGTCCCTGAAGTTCTGGCCCCATGAGTTTAATCTTCCGACGTATTTAAATCCAATGTAAAGCGACTTGGAAAACACAAACGGAGCCTCATAAATACCCTTTTCCGTAGCATGAGACGTGAGAACCTGAGCAGCTGTGGTCCGCTCTTCTTTTCCAGATATCCAAACGTCAACATCCACAACTTCAGCACCAGCTGGAGGGACGGGATGGCCTTCAACGCCATCGTCCACAAACACAGGTACTACTACCACTACTACCACTACTGCTACTAGTACTACTACTAGTACAACTAGTACTACTACCACTACTAGTACCACTACTACTACAACTACTAGTACTACTACCACTACTACTACTAGTACTACTAGTACCACTACTACCACCACTAGTACTTGTACCACCACTACTACGCTGCCACTACTCTTCTACGCCATTGGAGCATTTTACGGTTTCCAATAAAAGGAAGTTGCTCTACATTGATGATGTTCATTTGAGACAGAGTGTAAGTGAAAGCACTTTAATGTTATTGAGCCCCTACATGCAGTTATGTAACATCTTTCCAAGGGTTCGCTGTCAACCTGCTTAAACAAATTAAATAAATCCGAAACCAGCTTTTAAAGAGAAACTTTCTCATCACGACCTATTTCTGATCCATAAAGCCGAATGAGTCCCGCGTCACGTCGTCCCTCATGGTTTGAGGCAGCGCTGCACACAGGCTTCTCTTTAATACTGCCGGGCCTCAGCTGATCAGTCAGCTGGCTGTTTCCCTCAAACCAAAGACTAAAGTCACGTCTTTATGCACATTGCACATTGCACATTATGTACTATGAGATATCAAGAACAGTCACGCAGCCGATTGGGAGGAGGGACGAGGTCTGACTGAAACACTGTCTCTAGAAACCGTTTCCAAGGTTGTTTAAATAAATAACAAACACATCCATAAATAACACCATTTTATCGTTTTTATTTTATTCATCAACTACTAAGTTTTTTGTTGTTGTTGTTGTCTTCAGACCGGACCTGATCGACTTTGATAAGCTGAAGAAATCCAACGCTCACCACAACCTGCAAAATGCCTTCAACCTGGCCGAGCAGCACCTGGGCCTCACCAAGCTGCTGGATGCCGAGGGTGAGGGTCTCACACACACACACACATACACACACACATACACACACCTGGATGTTCATATAGTCTGATCTTCGACCCTGTGTGTGTGTGTGCAGACATCAGTGTGGACCACCCCGATGAGAAGTCCATCATCACCTACGTGGTGACCTACTACCACTACTTCTCCAAGATGAAGGCGCTGAAGGTGGAGGGGAAGAGAATCGGCAAGGTGATCAAGCGCCCCCCCCCTCGGTGGACATTAGAGGAAACAATGCTGCTTCTGGGGTTTTAAACACTTTTGTCTTCTCTTTTTTCTCAGGTTCTGGACAACGCCATCGAGACGGAGAAGATGGTTGACAAGTACGAGTCTCTGGCGTCGGACCTGCTGGAGTGGATCGAGCAGACCATCATCATCCTCAACAACAGGAAGTTCGCCAACTCTCTGGTGGGCGTGCAGCAGCAGCTGCAGGCCTTCAACACCTACCGCACGGCAGAGAAACCGCCCATGTAAGAACACGCCGGATAAACAGTCTGATGTTGAGTTTGACCAGTTTGACCCTCGGAGCAGAAATGTCGGCCATGTTTCCTGGAAAGAGTCGGCGCGGATCTCGCTGGAGAAATATTTCTTACCAATAGCTGCAAGAGAAAATAAAAATAAACTCAGAGATTTTTTGTTTGTTTGTCAAAATGGAGCGAAACATAACGGCCCTCCTCCCCATCGTCGAGCTTAACACAATAAAATGAGTTTTTCAAGATTTCTCGTAGAATATTCACCAATGTAATAAGTTTGAACACATTTAAGTAACACTGATGTTTCGTTGGATCTACTTAAACATGAATGAGACGACAGTCTATCATTTTAATTCCTTCATGATTATAACAAAAAAAACACATTTCAATTAATATTTAGAGACATTTGTTGAATGTGGGACATTTCTAGATTTTCTTCTCTCATTTTTGAGCTTTCAGATTGTGTTGTTGTATTAGACTTCGTTATATAGCTCATGCTTTTTGTTGATGTACCTCTAATGGAAAACAAATGTCAACCTAATAAAATGTAAATCTTCAAATATAATAATATAAATTGTATGCGTGCAGGTTCACAGAGAAGGGGAACCTGGAGGTTCTTCTGTTCACCATCCAGAGCAAGATGAGAGCCAACAACCAGAAGGTTTACACTCCTCGAGAAGGAAAGCTCATCTCCGACATCAACAAGGTAAGTTACAGTCATGAGGTAACGGAGGTATTTAAGTTATTTAATGAGGAAAAAATCCCTTTTTTAAAGGGTTGATACATTACATCTACTTAAAATATATAAACGACAATCTCAAAGATCTATGTAGTTCATTTGAAAAAGAAGGACCTGTTAATGACGAGCACATCGACTATCACCTAATTAAGAAAAACAATACAACAATACTCTCGTCCCGCTATTCTAACCTTTAAAACACCGAGCGCATCGGTATCGGGCCGCCGTGTTATCCGGCGGCGTCTCGCTGATGTTGCGTGCGCGCGCTTGTTTTTAGGCGTGGGAGCGTCTGGAGAAGGCGGAGCACGAGCGGGAGCTCGCTCTGAGGACGGAGCTGATTCGCCAGGAGAAGCTGGAGCAGCTGGCGCGGCGCTTCGACCGCAAAGCCGCCATGAGGGAGACGTGGCTGAGCGAGAACCAGCGGCTCGTCTCCCAGGTAACGCACGCCATGTGACCCGGGCCTCGTGTCTCTAGAGGAGACGTTCAGAAACGGTTCTGCTCACTATAATTATTCCTAATCCATTCATAAAAGACTTAATTATAATAATATCTTGTGTTCTATTATTTCTTTTTGTCCTGCTCTCTCCTAATCCCTCTCTCCTTGTTTCCTTTCCTCTGTCCTGTCATTTCTTTCTATTATTTCCATATTTTCCTAACTGTCTCCACCTATCGTTTCCTTTCCTTACCTCTTTTCTTGTGTCCATTCCTGTCTCCTCTTCTTGTTTCTTTTCCTCGTCTTCTTGTCTCATTTACGCTTTCCTCTCCTTGTTCTTCTTTCCTTGTTTTTGTTCCTCTCTCCTCTTCTTGCCCTCCCATCTTCTCATTGTTTCTGCTCCTCTCTCCCCTCCTTTTCTCCTGTCCTCTTTCCTCTCGTGTGTTTTCCTTGTCCTCTTCTTGTCTCATTTATACTGTCCTCTCCTTGTCCTTCTTCTCGTTGTCTCTTTGTTTCCTTTCCTTCTTCCTCTTTCCACCCTCTTATCCTTGTTTCTGCTCATTTTCTCCTGTCCTCTTTCCTCTCTCCTCTTCCAGGATAACTTTGGATTTGACCTCCAAGCCGTAGACGCTGCTACTAAGAAGCATGAAGCCATAGAAACAGACATAGCCGCCTACGAGGAGCGAGTCAAGGTCAGTTCATCGCAGCTCTACATTTATTCGACTGAAATAAGTATAACTACACATTATTATATATATATATATATATAAATAAATATATATATATATATTTATATAAATATATTTATTTATATAAATATATTTATTTATATACATTTATCTATTTATATATGTATATATATATTTATATATAAAATTATACTTTATCATGGAACAAATCATTTCAGGTTGGAATAAATATAAATTATATCAACCTAACTCATTTGTTACATGATAATCAGGTAGCTCTCATGTTTTTATCTAAGTTATGCAAATTCTATCTTTTTATAGTTTTTTAGGATTAAAAGAATGACGAATACATTGTGTGTATGAAACGGTTCACGTTTTTTGTGGTTCTCTTTTAATGTCCATTCATCAATCCCCCTCTCTCTCTCTCTCTCCGGTGCAGGCGGTGGTTTCCGTGGCGAGGGAGATGGAGTCTGAGAATTACCATGACATCAAACGCATCACGGCCAGGAAGGACAACGTGATCCGGCTGTGGGAGTACCTGCTAGAGCTGCTGAAGGCCCGCCGGCTGAGACTGGAGCTGACGCTGGGCCTGCAGAGAGTCTTCCAGGAGATGCTCTACATCATGGACTGGATGGATGAGATGAAGGTAGAGAAGGGGGGGGGGGGGGGGCGTCAGATTTATCTTTTATCTTTCACTGTCACTTGTTAACATTTAAACACTCACGCATTTAAGAATTTTGGTCTGCGTTCATTTTTGATCCTTGTGAAAGATTCTGCTTGTGGTGCTGATAAAATATTAAAACATTAAAAACATCGCCGCAGCAGATAAAACCTTGAACAGTCGTACGTTTTGATTTTCTCTCTGATTATTAGTCGGCCTGTTATTTAATTTTAAAATTTTTTTAATACTTCTATCCTACAAATTCTCTGAATTTTGTTCTTTTGGGTGTTTTTTAAGTCAGAGATAGAATTTTTTTAATTGAGGCGATGTTTTGTTGTGGAGGAGAAAAAAAGAAGATGAACATTTATGGTTCAGGACATCCAGCTAATTGTTCCTGAATATCATATCTCGCTGTGAAGACCAATGTAGCATCAGCATCGGCGTGCTGCTCATTAATTGCCTTTTAAAATCCTGCTGGTCTCAATCCTTCGAGCGTTCTTTGACCTTTGTCCCCACTCTCCCTCCAGATGATGCTGCTCTCTCAGGACTACGGGAAGCACCTGCTGGGCGTGGAGGACCTGCTTCAGAAGCACGCTCTGGTGGAGGCCGACATCAGCGTCCAGGCCGACCGAGTCCGCAACGTCAACCGCAACGCTCAGAAGTTCGCCGACGACATGGAGGGTGAGACTTATTATTTTTCGAATTCCACTCTCGTTGTTCCGTCAAAGAAAGAAATGGATGACCGTGATTATAACATTTCCTGCTCCCCCCCCTCTTCAGGTTATAAACCCTGCGATCCTCAGATCATCAGGGACCGCGTCGCTCACATGGATTTCTGCTACCAGGAGCTGAGTCAGCTGGCGGCTGAGCGGCGAGCTCGCCTCGAGGAGTCCCGCCGCCTCTGGAAGTTCTTCTGGGAAATGGCCGAAGAGGTTTTTATCATTAGTCCTATCCTAATTATAAAAATTAATAAAAATGTTTTTTTTATTATTTGGAAAACTTTAAGAAATTGCCTTTTTATTTTTGCTGCCCGCCTTTTTGTTTTGTGTCTTAACGGCGTTCCCTCTGCGTCCGCGCTCCGCAGGAGGGCTGGATCCGGGAGAAGGAGCAGATCCTGTCCTCCGAGGATTACGGGAAGGATCTGACGGGTGCGCTGCGACTGCTGAGTCAGCACAAAGCCTTCGAGGACGAGATGAGCGGCCGAGCCGGCCACCTGCAGCAGACCATCAAACAGGGCGAGGAGCTGGTGGCCAACAACCACTTCGGAGCCGACAAGATCAAAGAGCGCATCCAGGACGTCCAGGTACGCCGATTTGATAAAGTCTTAATGTTTAATAATAAGGATTAAAAAGGTATTGGCCTCGGACTCTAGCTACCATTGGTTTTCTTAATAATTTTTGTAATTTTTAGTTCTTTGCAATCTTTTTGTATTGTATTGTGGTTAAATCCCCAAAAAATAATTTAGTTTATATTATACTTAGCCATCAACTTTTTGATGTAAAATGGCTTCAATGGAAAGCAAGTGAATATAAAAGTAACTATTGCATCACTTCCTAACGCCTTCCCTCCTTGATTTCCTTCCTCCCTCCTCTCCCCGTAGGAGCAGTGGGCGGCTCTGGAGCGTCTCTCCGCCGTCCGCAAAGCTCGTCTGCAGGAAGCCTGCAACCAGCACCAGTTCCAGGTGATGATACTTTTTCGTGGTTTTTTCACAGGAAATTTGACTGGATTTGAAGAAAAAAAAGAATTCTACTAGAATATTATATTTGTATTAACTGGTATTAATTTTCTGCTCGGGTAACAAAAAGAGATCCAGATAAGAAACTCATTATACTCGTCTATAGGATCAATTTGGACACCTGGTAAAAAAAATTGTTTTAATGATATTCAACTTTTTTTAAAATATATGTAATGTTCTCCCCGCAGGCCGACGCCGACGACATCGACACGTGGATGTTGGACGTGCTGCGCATCGTCTCCAGCGTGGACGTCGGCCACGACGAGTTCTCCACGCAGGCTCTGGTGAAGAAACACAAGGACGTGTCCGAGGAGATCCGCAGCTACCGGCCC
Source organism: Pseudoliparis swirei (assembly GCF_029220125.1). Taxonomy (NCBI): domain Eukaryota; kingdom Metazoa; phylum Chordata; class Actinopteri; order Perciformes; family Liparidae; genus Pseudoliparis; species Pseudoliparis swirei. The sequence continues at coordinate 14,514,306 of NC_079404.1, forward strand.
GTCATCGAGGCGCTGCACGAGCAGTCTCGCACGCTCCCACCCGAGAAGGCCAACTCTGAGGAGGTGAAGCTCGGACCGGGAAGCGACGCAGACCTTTTTTTTGTTTATGCAGTCTAAAATAAGAGCGCGGGAACGAGATCCTCTCCGGCCGCTGATTGGCCCGCTCGGTGTGTGTTGCAGGTCCAGACCCGGCTGGCGGGCATCGAGGAGCGCTACAAGGAGGTGGTGGAGCTGACGCGCCTCCGCAAGCAGGCGCTGCAGGACGCTCTGGCGCTCTACAAGATGCTGACGGAGGCCTGCGCCTGCGAGGTTTGGATCGACGAGAAGGAGCAGTGGCTCAACAGCATGGACATCCCCGAGAAGCTGGAGGACTTGGAGGTCGTGCAGCACCGGTGAGGGTCGCCAATGCACCATTTGGGGAACCGGGAAGAATGGGCCGTCTTTAATAGTTAGAATTATAATATTATAATAATAGAATTATAAAAAAACAATACTCCAAACAAAAAACAGTGAGTTTACAAACTGTAATAAAAAATAAAAAAACAATGTAAGAAGACAAACAAACAACAACAAAAGGATTGAACTCAACTGGGAACTTTAGTTACATGTGTACTATATACTGCATACTAGTAATATATTTATATATGTAAATACATATATATGTATTGCTAGATAGATAGATAGATAAGGAAGTAATAACAAGGCTCCAAAAAATATTTTGAAAACAACACAAGCAACACTTTGTTATTTTAAAGACTGAGAGAACTCATTGTATTCAACATTAACACATTTTAATAATTTAAATGTAAATTAACATGTAACTCACTTTGTCTCCGGGCAGGTTTGAGAGTCTGGAGCCGGAGATGAACAACCAGGCGTCCCGGGTCGCCGTGGTGAACCAGGTCGCAAGGCAACTGGTCCACTGCGGACATCCCAGCGAGAAGGAGATCAAAACCCAGCAGGACAAACTCAACACCAGGTAACTGGGATGGAACCAGCTCATGTACTGGGATGAGCAGGTATTCAACCAGCATTGGGGATCATACTGGTCAATAAACTAGAAGTGGAGGGAAAATAAATGCGTGTAAAATGGAAAACTAAATGTATCATAAAAAGGGAAATGCATCTTAATTATGTTATTTAGCACCGTCTGTCACAGTGACTATTAATATGTGATTAATTTATGAATTTAAGAGACATCATTGATTGGGCAACAAGACTGAGATTTAAGTAAGATATAAAGTGACATAAATTGGAATTAAACAAACTGATTTTAACCTAATTAATTTGAGTAAAACTCAACCGCTAAAGAAAGGATTTAAATGAAAGATGATCAATAATTAACTTGACAATTACCTTGCAATAAAAAAGGAAATAAACTGTGGTTACCGGGTAAATAAATAGAATTAAACCGGCAATCTGAACTAGATGAAACAACAAAAACAAGGATTTAACAGGTTGCGTAATTAATTATTTAACGTTGATTCCACATAATATTAAACTGTTAAATAAGCTTTTAATAAGCATGATAGTCAAATACAGATAAATAAGTGACTAAGCTTCTAAAAAGATGCACTTGAACAGGTTTGGGTGGTAAAGATGACGTAATAAAGCGGTTATTAATAACCAGGTGACACGGTGTGTCGTGTTGCTGACGGTGTCTGCCCGTCCCCCCAGGTGGAGTCAGTTCAGAGACCTGGTGGACCAGAAGAAGGACAGCCTGAGCTCAGCTCTGGGAGTCCAGAACTACCACCTGGAGTGCAACGAGACCAAGTCCTGGATCAAAGAGAAGACCAAGGTACCAGATGTGTTCACACCGCGAGCTAAAGAGAGACACGAGCGCCGGCTGCTCCAACGACGGGGAGGCTGGGGTTGTGTTGTGCACCGACGCGGTCGGCAATGAGTGTGACCCGCAGGGCATCGAGCCAATAAAGGGACTAAAACCACTTTGAATCCCTCTCGGACTCCTTCTCAGTCATAACTGTGTCCGTAACCCTGCTGAGGAACGAGACTGAGAATATCACGTATCTTTTTAAGTTTTCTTCGGGATCAAAATAATCTGGGGAAAGGTATATATATATATATATACACACACACACATATACACACACATACATATATATGTGTGTGTGAACTGCCAAGAGGTGGTTCTGCACTTTTAATTGTGACAGTTTGACAAAATATGAACAAATACAGAGTTTTAGGAAGGAACCAAGCTCAAATTATAGTGCGTTATTTCTTCTTCCAAAAAACATCATTATAAAGATGAAGAGACGGATAAAGAGGTTTTTTATTGTCATTGTTGTTGTACAACGAAATTCCGTTAGATGGCCCACATCCAGCCAGTAGCGACTGGTACAAGAGAAAAAAATATACAAGGATACAAATGGACAGATAAAAACAAGTCCTCCGCCCTCTTCTCCTTGCTTCTGCTCTTTTTCTCCTGTCCTCTTTCCTCTCCTTGTGTCTTTTCCTTGTGTCTTTTCCTTGTCATCTTCTTGTCTCATTTACACTGTCCTCTCCTTGTCTTTCTTTTCATTCCTCTCCTCTTCTTGTCTCATTGTTTCCTTTCCTTCTCCCTCTTTCTACCCTCTTCTCCTTGCTTCTGCTCCTTTTCTCCTGTCCTCTTTCCTCTCCTTGTGTCTTTTCCTTGTCCTCTTCTTGTCTCAATGTTTCCTTTCCTTCTCCCTCTTTCTACCCTCTTCTCCTTGCTTCTGCTCCTTTTCTCCTGTCCTCTTTCCTCTCCTTTTGTCTTTTCCTTGTCCTCTTCTTGTCTCAATGTTTCCTTTCCTTCTCCCTCTTTCCGCCCTAAAGAATAATATATATATATATATATATATATAATCCCTAAAACGGAAGTAAGACTCAAAATCTTCTGTTTTGTGTTGCACTATTAATACTAGTTGAGGCTCAGAGTTTCCCCTTCAGCGTGGACGTCGTCAAAATCGAGTTGCCGCACTTTAAAAAAAAAGAAGAAGATTTCTCATGATGGAACTCTCTCGTCCTCCTGCCAGGTGATCGAGTCCACCCAGGAGCTCGGGAACGACCTGGCCGGCGTCATGGCGCTGCAGAGGAAGCTGACGGGGATGGAGCGCGACCTCGCCGCCATCGAGGACACGCTGGGCGACCTGGGCAAAGAGGCCGACCGCCTGGCCTCGGAACACCCGGAGCAGTCCGAGGCCATCAAGGGCCGTCTGGACGGCATCACCGGCGTCTGGGGCGAGATGAAGGTTAGGAGAGGACGGAAAAGAAGAAAAAAAACCCATCTCCATCGAGACTTCTCTGAATATCTGACCGTCGCGTTCTGTTTCCAGGACACCATGAAGAACCGCGAGGAGTCCCTGGGCGAGGCCAGCAAGCTGCAGCAGTTCCTGCGCGACCTGGACGACTTCCAGTCGTGGCTGTCGCGGACGCAGACTGCCATCGCCTCGGAGGACATGCCCAACGCGCTGGCCGAGGCCGAGAAGCTGCTGGCCCAGCACGAGAACATCAAGAACGAGATCCGCAACTACGAGGAGGACTACCAGAAGATGCGCGACATGGGCGAGATGGTGACGCAGGGCCAGACGGACGCGCAGTACATGTTCCTGCGGCAGCGGCTGCAGGCGCTCGACACCGGCTGGAACGAGCTGCACAAGATGTGGGAGAACCGGCAGAACCTGCTGTCCCAGTCGCACGCCTACCAGCTGTTCCTCCGGGACACCAAGCAGGCCGAGGCCTTCCTCAACAACCAGGTACGTCATCGTGTGATCTGACCAAAGGGCTCTCATTGGTGGTAATACTGACACACACACACACACACACACTTACTGGGATGAGCAGATAAATCTGTGACTGGGTGTCCGTCCAGGCCAGACACACACACACACACACACACACACACAGAGCCAGTTGCCGCCGACCACACATGACCTTGTCTGGGATTAGCGTTGAAAAGGAAGTGGATAGATATAGAGCTGCAACAATTGGTTGATTAATTGTCATTTGACGGTTCTCATGCTAACGTCGTTATAAATATATCTTTGATATCTTTGTTTGCCGGGCAAAATATATTTATGGTCCCAGTGGACATATTTCAGAAGGCTTTCTGTCCCCTCTCCTCTTGACCCAACGTGCACCAGGCCCCCATTCTGCAGGTCAGAGGCTGCTACCCAGTGGCCAAAGTCTGCCATTACAGCAACATGTTTACATGGTTTCAATCGCTTTTCTGTATGCTTATTGATATTTCATTTATATTCCAAAAGAAAAATATCTTTATTGAAATGCAAACGTACTCATAAATTACAGAAAAGATATTTCAGCTTAAGTCTCAGTCCAGAAAATTAAGTGAAACAAGAGGAGCCATCAAGTGGCTGACCTTCGTCATTACACATGATTGTCTCCTCTTCTGTCCGTCTACTTTCTAATAATAATAATAATAATAACAATGCATTTTATTTGTAACTCACTTTTCATTCAAAGAGTGCCACAGAGCCAGTAGATAGTTAAAAACAAACTCTATTAGATTTCACTTTATTAATGAAAGTAATTAATTAAAATTAAATAATACATTAAATTATTAATAATAAATTAAATTAATGTCCCAGGGGGATATTTCTTGTTGCAGCAGCAAAACATTATTACAAATATAAAATAAAATAAAATTGCAGGACATATTAGATTTAGGACTTTAAAAATAGTAATACAAAAAAAAGAAACTAGCTGGAAGTGATTCAAAACAAAGTCCCTTGTCCCTACCTGATCTCTAGAGAGAGAGAGAGGGCGGTAACTTTATTCCCGTATATCTCTCGTTATCCTCTGACCTTCTTTCAGAGAAACGTTGGGGAACAAGAGGAGAAGTAATATGTGTGCTGTCACTTAAATGTCGGGTTCTCACACGTCTCCGTTTGTGTCCCAGGAGTACGTGCTGGCTCACACCGAGATGCCCACCACTCTGGAGGGGGCCGAGGGCGCCATCAAGAAGCAGGAGGACTTCATGACCACCATGGACGCCAACGAGGAGAAGATCATCGGCGTGGTCGACACCGGGCGCCGCCTGGTGACCGACGGCAACATCAACGCGGAGCGCGCCCAGGAGAAGGTGGACTCCATCGACCAGAGGTATTTTAATCCCAAACGTTTCATTGGTCGGAGTTATTGGGAGAAAATAAATCTATTTTGTCATTTCACATGACATTGAGTATTAATTTAGACTTTTTAAACCCCAAAGATTAATCTATCAAGGAAATAATTGTTAGCTGCAGACATGTATAGAATATTTGAAATATCGGATTAGTTAAAAGACTGATATATTTAAATGACTTGATAAAACTTGCCTTAAGCAAGGCAGACTTGCACCAGATTGGTGACGCTGGCTTAAAAAGTAGTAAAATGTTTTCTAAACTTATAGGTAAAAAAAAATGCAGAAACACTTTTATATATTATAATAATATTGCTAATTGTCTCCCAGACACAAGAAGAACAGAGCGGCTGCCAGCGACCTGCAGTCGAGGCTGAGGGACAACAGAGACCTGCAGAGGTTTTTGCAGGACTGCCAGGAGGTGACCTACACACACGCACGCACACACACTTCAGTGCAGTAATTCAGCTGGACAGTCCCACCAGATAATGTTCCATCCGTGTGTCCTCAGCTGTCCCTGTGGATCAACGAGAAGATGCTGACGGCTCAGGACATGTCGTACGACGAGGCCAGGAACCTCCACAGCAAATGGCTGAAGCACCAGGCCTTCATGGCCGAGCTGCAGTCCAACAAGGAGTGGCTGGACAAGATCGACAAGGTGGGAGGAGGCGAGGAAACGACATTTAGGGGTCAACTACGGCCCCCGGCGACGAAAACCAAAGACGTCGTTTGATGAATATTAAATGATTTTATTACGTTATGAACACTTGATGTACGTCTGCAGCGACATTTGATGTAGCAGTTCAATCTCAAAAGATCTTTTATGTTTCCTCTTGAGCTTCCTTCCTCAAAGCAAATCCCCAAAGTTTTCGAAAAGTCATGGAAATTTGTTATATTCATATGTGCATTTACACTGAGTTTTAAATAATTAATATTGTATGACGCTCAAAATATAAAGCCGGCATACGCTCTCTCATACTCACACATTTTTTTTGCTGCAAGTGAACGCACCTTTACTGAAAATTAGGGCTGTCAGCGTTAACGCGTTAATCTATGCGATTAATTTGTCCGCGTAAACGCACTAAAATGTTTTATCGCAATTAACGCAACTTTGTTTACTTCCGGTGTTCGTTGAAGTTTTTACACTGTTTCCGTTTTTAAAACAATTATTTCTCCGCGAAAATAAGGAGCAGAAATCAGTTTAAACTCGTGGATGAATCAGTCGGGTTTCCTCCTCCGCTCCTTCCTCCCGTCTGCTCCTCGGATCCGTTTGTCTGTCAACATTTTGTGAAAAAAACAACCAATGAACACTCAGTAAATCACAAAGGACCTCCCACCTCACAGGTGAGGCTCATGAGCAGCCTGTCAGTCAGAGAACCAAAGAACACGGCACGAGGACAACTGAGCCTCATTGAATAGAGCTGAGATTGTTCTGGAATGTTTGATGTATAACACGTGGGGGTGTGTCACATGCAAAAGACTTTAAACGGTGAATTTAATTTATTTTGTAAAATGTATAAAATGCCCCCAGCCTCCAGAGGGTTAACGTGACATATTTGAATGTCAGTCAGTTACCAAGGCCACTGGTTCTGCTGCTGTTCAATGTTAAAGATGACAGGACCAATGGGGTCTCAATATACTTCTTTTTTTTACTAATCTGATGTTTCACTGAAGAAACAATTTATCATCCACAATATTAAATACCTCGCTGGCACTTTATAGGTAGGAGCCTCTTTGAAAACACAGCTCTGTGTGAAGTTTTGTCTTTAAAAAGAAAAGAAAAAAACTTGTAATCGCGATTAATCGCGATTAATGAATTTCAAAATGTGCGATTAATTAGTTACTTTTTTTTAATCGATTGACAGCCCTACTGAAAATACATAAATATTTATTCTGTTAATCAAACTATTGTCTATTAGTGTCGTTTAAGGATATACTTTATGCTTTGGAATTGTCTTTGTTAGTTTAAATACGACATTTTCTCACTTTTTCATGTCCACACCGAGATTTCACAAGATTTGGGGTCGTGGAAATTTGATTAAAAGTTGTGTAATTCCATTGGTCAACACGTGTATGAACCCTGACAGCGGAGCATTAAACAAACGGTACTCGTCTTTCAGGACGGGCAGGAGCTGATGGCGGAGAAGCCGGAGACGGAGGCCATGGTGAAGGAGAAGCTGGCGTCCCTGAAGACCATGTGGGAGGAGCTGGAGTCGACCACGAAGGCGAAGGCCAAGTGCCTGTTCGACGCCAACAAGGCGGAGCTGTTCACGCAGAGCTGCGCCGACATCGACAAGTGGCTGGGCGGCCTGGACGGCCAGCTGCAGTCCGACGACTACGGCAAAGACCTCACCTCCGTCAACATCCTGCTGAAGAAGCAGCAGGTGAGGAAGTCCCGCCTCGACGCACGGACGTTACGCGCTTCCTGTGTGGGTTTGACTGAACCTCCTGTCCAGCCTCTCTCAGTTGGATGCAGGTCTTCTCTGCAGCGTTCACACCCTTAGCAGAACACGTCTTCTCCCTCTCTTCAATGTCTTTGACCTCCACTCGGATCTCTTCTGTCTATTTTTTTCATAGAATACAGCCAGGCCCTCTGTGTATGTGTGTGTGTGTGTTTTTTTCTTCTTTCTTTTCTATATGTGTGCGTGTCTCTGTCTGTGTGTACGTGTCTCTCTCTCTGTGTGTGTCTCTCTCTATGTGTGTGTGTGTCTCTGTGTGTGTGTGTGTCTCTCTCTCTCTATGTGGTTGTGTGTGTCTATGTGTGTGTGTGTGTCTCTGTGTGTGTGTGTGTGTCTCTCTGTGTGTGTGTGTGTGTGTATGTGTGTCTCTATGCGTGTGTGTGTTTCTCTGTGTGTGTGTGTGTCTCTCTCTCTATGTGCGTGTGTGTGTGTGCCTCTCTATGTGTGTGTGTCTCTCTATTTTACATTTTTCAATGGTGACCAAATGTTTGATTCTTCTTTAACAGTTGCATTTAATTTTATTATATAATTTTTCTTAAATGTCATTGTATTTTTATTATCGACATTTTTCTCTAAATGTTCTCATCTAAACAACATTTTTTAATTTGTATTATTATTTTATAATGCTATTATTTCATTTTAATTATTTAATTTAAGTTTTAATCCGAAGAGCATCGTTCTTCCCCCCTGTCTGACCTGTACGCTTTCCTCCTGCAGATCCTGGAGAGCCAGGTGGAGGTGCGTCAGAAGGAGGTGGGGGAGCTGCAGGGCCAGTCGCAGGTCCTCAGCCAGGAGGGCAAGGGCTCCGAGGAGGTGGACGGCCAGAGGATCGGCGTGGAGAAGAAGTTCCAGTCCCTCCAGGACCCGCTGAAGAAGAGGCGGGACAACCTCATGGCCTCCCGTGAGATCCACCAGTTCAACCGCGACATGGAGGATGAGATCGTGAGTCGAGGACGAGGTTAAAGCCTCGGTTATTAACGATGGCGGTAATCCTACTAGCAGCAATATTCAGGGTTCAGACGGTCATGGAAAAAACTGGAAAAGTTATGGAATTTAAGAAATGGTTATTTCCAAGCCTGGAAAAGTCCTTGAATTTTTTTTGGGGAAATTAGTTTATATTCACATTTCATTTACACAGTTTAAAAACAAACAAACATTTATATACATATTTATTCTTTTAATCAAACTATTGTCTCTCATTCATTTGTGTCGTTTAAGGTTTCTTAATTACTCATTTATACACCGAGATTTCACCACCTGGTCATCGAAATTTGGTTAAAGGTCATTGAAAGGTCATTGAAAGGTCCATTGGTCAACATGTGAATGAACCCTGGGGATAATCTGCTATGCCAGAAGTGTAGATTTAACCATGTTTGGATTCATATGGAGAAAAAGTACACGGTCGTGGAAATTTGGTTTCAAAGTCCTGGAAACCCATTGGTCAAACATGTGTATGAACCTTGAATGATGTGAACCGCCCTCTCCTCTCCAGCTGTGGGTGGAAGAGAGGATGGCGTTGGCCACGTCCACCGACCACGGAAACAACCTGCAGACGGTGCAGCTGCTCATCAAGAAGAACCAGGTACCCGACGACCACCCCGTCGCCCGCCGCCGCCGAATAACAGCCAAAAAAATCCATCGACGTGTTTATTGACGTGCCGCTCGACCCCCCCCCCCCCCCCCCTCAGACCCTGCAGAAGGAGATCCAGGGCCACCAGCCGCGCTACGACGACATCTTCGAGCGCAGCCAGCACGTGCTGCGGGAGAGCAGCCCGACGGCCGAGGTCATCCGGCAGCGCCTCGCCGAGCTGCAAGCGCTCTGGGAGCAGATCCGCAAGGAGACGGAGAAGCGGCACACCCGGCTCAGCGAGGCCCACGAGGCCCAGCAGTACTACTTTGACGCCGCCGAGGCCGAGGCCTGGATGAGCGAACAGGAGCTCTACATGATGTCGGAGGAGAAGGCCAAGGTGAGGCGGGGCGGTCAGAGGGTCAGAGGGAGGACGTGCAGCGGAGGTTTTTGGTCGTTTCATTTAGGTAAAAGTGCTAGTTCTGTAAGGGAGTACTTTGTTATGCTATGCCCCCCCCTCACACCCCCACATACATTTCTGCTGTTAATAAAAAACTTTTTTAAATCCTTAATTTCATACTAAAAAAATGTACTTGAGTATTAAAAGTAAAAATACACATTGGGTGAAAAAAATATTTCATTATAAAAAATGTATAACGCATTAAATAGTATTTTAATTAATCTTCTTTTTTTTAATCAGCGAATCTTCACATTCGAGAAGTAAGACACACATTTGTATATGAAAAATCAATAAAATAATTATAAAATTGGTTAATTAATAATTGTTTCAATTGTACTTAACAACATATTTTGCAAGTACTACATTTTGTGTGTAAAAATATAGATTAGTAAAGTAGGTTGAGCTGTCAGAGCTGTAAAAAGTAAAATGTTTCCCTCTTGTGAAATAATTGTGTAAAAGCTCTTTTCCTCCGCTATGTTTCACACTCTTTCCACCTCTCATTTTCCTGCTTTTACTTTTTATTCCATTCCTCTCGAGTTCTTTCTGTTTTTCGGATTCCTTTTCTTTCTGTCACTTTACCACAAACTAACCGGATGAATCTCTCCTCGCGTGTCTCAGGACGAGCTGAGTTCGGTGGCCATGCTGAAGAAGCATCAGATCCTGGAGCAGGCCGTGGAGGACTACGCCGATGCCGTCCACCAGCTGTCCAGCACCAGCCGGGGCCTGGTGGCCATCGAGCACCCCGACAGGTGAGGGCGGAGGGGGGTCACGGGGTCAAGGATCCTGGTCTATATTTGTCCTTCAAGCAGAAAACTTAAAACAAATTTAAAATGGGAGCAACAAATAAACAAAGCTTAAAATGAGTCCAAGCAGTAAAGACAATGAGGATGCAGGATGGAAGGTGACAAGGAAGGAAAGGGTGAAAAGAAGTAGGTATAGATGAAGGAAAGAAAACAAAAGTATGAGTGGAGGTCAAAGAAAGGAAACGAGAAGGATCAGGGAGACGTTGAAGAGAGGGAGAAGGAAGACGATGATGAACCCTAACCCCGACCTTCTCTCCTCCTCCTCGTCTTCGCGGCGCAGCGAGCGTATCGGCATGCGTCAGTCTCAGGTGGACAAGCTGTACGCCGGGCTGAAGGACTTGTCGGAGGAGCGCCGGGGGAAGCTGGACGAGCGCCTGCGTCTCTTCCAGCTGAACCGGGAAGTGGACGACCTGGAGCAGTGGATCGCCGAGAGGGAGGTGGTGGCCGGCTCCCACGAGCTGGGCCAGGACTACGAGCACGTCACCGTGAGTACCACGCGGCAATGGATACTCGGAGAAATCATCTCCTTTGGGAATTAGGAACTTTTTTTTGTCTTTGCTTTTACATTTTCAGTTTTTATTCTTTTCACCTATCGTTAGAAAACACTGCGAAATTTAAATAGTAGTTCAGATTTCTCCGTGAAAATTACTTCTAAACATAAATGTTGCATGAGTGGCCCTTAAAGCAGCTGATTATAGTTATTAGTTTATATTATCATGTTTCATGTTTATAGTCAACCACAACAATAAATGTAAAATATATGTTTGAGGTCATTTAGAAATTTTTTGTTGTGTTTTATTTTTACACTGTAAAACATTTAATTTAGTTGTTTGAAATTATTTGAAATTTTATACTTTAAGGAATCCTCATCAAAATAGAAATTCTTGATCACATCCTGTCACATTTTCAGTAGCTTTGAGAATTAGGAACCTTTTTTAATGCATTTAACTTTGTCTTTGATTTTACATTTTCAGGGCTTTTTCTTTTCATCGATCGTTAGAAAATGCTGAGAAATGAAATAATTGTTCAGATTTCTCTGTGAAAATTACATAGAAACAGTTTATTTTGTTACAGTTTATTTTTACACTGTAAAACATTTATTTTAGTTACATAATGTGCGTTAGAATTATTTGAAATGTTCTACTTTAAGGAATGCTTAAACATTTTATTTTTTAATGTAACCAGACATGATGTAACATTTCCAGTAGCGCGGCTCTCCAGTGGTCTCTTGTGATTGGTCCTCCTCCAGATGCTGCAGGAGCGCTTCAGAGAGTTCGCCCGCGACACCGGGAACATCGGCCAGGAGCGCGTGGACACCGTCAACCAGCAGGCGGACGAGCTGATCAACACGGGCCACGGCGACGCCGCCACCATCGCCGAGTGGAAGGACGGCCTGAACGAGGCCTGGGCCGACCTGCTGGAGCTCATCGACACGCGCACGCAGATCCTCGCCGCCTCCTACGAGCTGCACAAGTTCTACAACGACGCCAAGGAGATCCTCAACCGCATCCTGGACAAGCACAAGAAGCTGCCGGAGGAGCTGGGCCGCGACCAGAACACCGTGGAGACCCTGCAGAGGATGCACACCACCTTCGAGCACGACATCCAGGCACTGGGCATGCAGGTACGGGAGGCTGGGAACTGTTGCTAGGCAACATTGGTGGGGAAAAAAAAAAAAGGCTTTAACATTTTACTGGAAACGATGCTCACTAGTCGAGTATTGTGTGCGACCAGAAATTCATAAATCAAACTCAAAAGATTCCAGTTATTCAAAGTCTGTAGTTTTGTCACAGCAGAAGATGTGCTGCGTTATTATTGGGAGAAAACTCTCAATTAAAGACGTATTTTTACATATTTTTCAGTGTGTGCGTTTGTGTCGTCTCCTATTTTTTAAAGGAGAATTTGAACTCAATATAATGTGCGAAATTAACAGTTTTTTAAAGAAAACTGTAAAAAGAAAAAAAATTAAATAATACTTTCTGTGAGATCCCGTGACACCGACGCTCTCACATGATCCGGCTGCTCGTGACGCTGCTGTGTGAATCGTTCTCAACCTCCTCCTCGTCCTCCTCCTCTGTGCTCCCAGGTGCGGCAGCTCCAGGAGGACGCCATCCGCCTGCAGTCGGCGTACGCCGGAGACAAAGCCGACGACATTCAGAAGAGGGAGGGAGAGGTGAGCCTCGGTCTCGGGGCCCCGGGGCCCCAGTTTACTTTGAACTCATTTCCAGTCAAATCTAAATCTCGGATGGAAAGAAACGCTTTAGATGTTTCTCTTCATCTCCGTCTTACTGGGTGGATTGAAAGTGAACTGGACCGTGCACTGGTGCTGATGAAGTGCCTGCAGAAGCCTCTGTTCCTCATGCATGGCGCACTGCTGCTGCCCTCAACTTATCATTTATAGATCGCAGAGGAAGGTGAAGAGTAATAAACTTCCGTGAGGTTGATAAAAGATGAGGAAACATGTGGCGCTGCTCTTCAAACCGTCGGAGGGGATTTTATTTATGACCGTACAACAAACTCCAACCATCAGAAATGTGACGGCAAAAAAACATGCAAGCGGCCAGTCTTAATAATAATAATAATAAAAACATGTTCTTATTAATCGCACAGTGGGAAAATTCTTCTCTGCATTTGACCCGTCCTTAGTGTTAAAGGACACTTCCACACGCAACTATGGGGAGAGCGGGGATCGAACCGGGCACCGTTGAGCTACAGCCGCTACAGTTTAGCTACAAAAAATGATGGTATTTTATTTATTAATACGTGGCTATCGTATTTCCTTAAGTAGTGTAAATCTAGCTCGACCTGTCGGCTGCAATATGATCGTTAATTTAACAGAATGTAATGTACTCCAACCAAACATCTGTCTTTATTGTGTTTTTATGAACATGTTGTGTTCATAATCGCTTCGTGTCTTCAAACATACCTGCAAACTTGTCACCTTTCGGTGAAATTCACCGTTTTGAAATCAAAATAGGTCATCCAAGTGAATCGTGTAGATCCGAAGAGTTTTTGTTTTGGGGTAGGGGGGGGGGGGGTCAACTGGTCGGCCGGCGTTTATGAGATTGGAGTGAGACACGGAGAAAATGTGATGTGGTGCTCTTCGCAATAAAACATCTTTGATGGGACGTGTCGCGTCTCGGCCAATCAGCGTTCAGATGTCGACAGCGTTTGGGGGTTTAGGTTAGCTTGAATGTTAGCCGCTACTTCTGCTGCTGTCGCGCTGCACGGTGGAGCGATACTAACAAAGTACCCGTACGTTAAACACGATATGATTTAGCATATTTTTTTTATCAATACTTCATTAAAAGAGCGATCAGAGCGCACGCGCTGCTCCGTGTCAAGCTGTCTGCACGCAATGCGCTGCGCAGCGCTCACAGCGAGTGGCGTCAAGTGGTGGAGCTTTTGAGACTTAAAGTCTTCAGCTTTAAAAAAAAGAAGAAAAAGATGATTCCAGAAGTGAAATGTTTCAGTTCTTTGTCTCCAAGGCAGATAGTCTGTAAAGTTATGTAACTCTACAGCTGCTCATCCTGATGAACTCTGTATCATCTGGTCAGATACTGACTACAGGCCTCATAGTGTATAATCAATGCTATGATGGAACCATGTAGTTTCATTAATATCTGGCTGTAATACTAATAATACTGCCATTTGTTAAGTGTTGAAAAAGTTGGTAAAAAGTGAACCATACAGATGTTTTATTTCTTACTATTATAGATAAATATACCAGTATCAAATGTATGGCATCATATTGTTTTTATGGTATTGTATCGAATTCTGGTCTCATGATATTTATGGCAGGTATCGTATAGAAGTTATAATGTTAGTGACAGCCAGGAAGAGGCAGAACAGACTCAGGAACAGAGTCATGGCTCAGCAGAGCTCACGAGTCCTTGTTGTTCAGGCCAAAGAAAGGGAAGTTGGTTTATGAATGACTTTAACCATATGATATATAATGACAATGCATATTTTTTATTACTATCATTATATCATTAATAATATTTCTACTTTATACATTTTGTTGTAAAACTACCAAAGTTCAGCTAAAAATATTATTAGATTAATCAATTAGTTGCTTAAGAGAAGAAAAAAAGAAAAACATTGTTGATAATAATTTCACTTTAAATATTTAAAAAAACATTTTATGGTTCCAGCTTCTTAAATTTGAAGATGTGCTACTTTTCCATTTTTCCTAATTTGAATGATTTTTAAATAGTGTTATACTTGTGCTCGCCAGTAGGGGGCAGTATCGGGTTTTGCCATGACTGGTGCCGTAATTCTTGTCTTAAACAAACAAGTTAGACCAGCGTAACACAGACAGTGACGCCGCTGTTGATGCGAGTCTCTTGGTGTTTACAGGTGAGAAACGTACATAAGCACCATATATATATACATATATATTAATGTTATGTTCGCTCGCTTTTATATTTTGACAGTTATTAACTGTAGAAGTTAAAGTGAAGACAGTTAATTAAGGCTAGCGCCGTTTAGCTAGCGGATGTTAATCGCGCGCTCGCGTTTTACCACCATTGTACAATGTCTGCTGGCCTGAGAATTACATTGTTCCATGAAAGATTAGAAAGTTACATGTTGTGTCCCGTGACAGATACAAACAGTAGTATGCACACACATACGTACATATATACATTCACAACATGTACATGCATATAAAGTTTAAACAGGTTTCCTGGTGGAAGTCACTTCTTGTCAGTGCCTTCGATCTCCGTGACCTTGTCCGTCACCATGGAAACATTGTCACGTGACATGTAAGGACTCTGGTTCTGTGCTGTGACGTCGCTACTCGCTAGTGACGTCACGGAGCACCGAACCAGAGTCTGTATATAGAAGTGATTTCCAGCAGGAATTCAGTCTGTGAATCTCACAGAAACCCCCCCACCCCTTCTCCATTCAGCCACTTCCCGGGGTGTGGGCCTCTGATGAGATATCACAGACAGGGTGGGTGGGAAGGTTTATTATATATTATTGGTTATTGGATAAAAGAGGAACAAAAGGAATTTATTTCTAAAATAATTTAGAAATTAAAAAAGTGTTCAAGTGCACACAATTCAGGAAGTTACTTGATTTGTAAAATAGTGTAACGTGGGACTTGTTAACCTGTGTGATTGTCGCTCAAGTGGACCGTAGAGATTTCTCTGAATGGGCCTCGCTCCTATTCACACCTGGGCCCATGCAAAATAAATATTACTGAATATTTCAAGGTGTGGCGGCCATATATATGTATAAAATGTGTATATATATACAGGACTGTCTCAGAAAATTAGAATATTGTGATAAAGTTCTTTATTTTCTGTAATGCAATTAAAAAAACAAAAATGTCATGCATTCTGGATTCATTACAAATCAACTGAAATATTGCAAGCCTTTTATTCTTTTAATATTGCTGATTATGGCTTACAGCTTAAGAAAACTCTAAAATCCTATCTCTAAATATTAGAATATCATGAAAAAGTATACTAGTAGGGTATTAAAGAAATCACTTGAATCGTCTAATTAACTCGAAACACCTGGAAACACATTTTCAAATGTTTGATTTTGTTTTGCTGTTATAAATCTTTTTTTTTACTTGGTCTGAGGAAATATTCAAATTTTATGAGATAGGATTTTAGAGTTTTCTTAAGCTGTAAGCCATAATCAGCAATATTAAAAGAATAAAAGGCTTGCAATATTTCAGAATGCATGACATTTTTGTTTTTTTAATTGCATTACAGAAAATAAAGAACTTTATCACAATATTCTAATTTTCTGAGACAGTCCTGTATATACACATCTATTATATTCTTATTAGAAGGGTCTGAGCAGAGTACCTCCACCCCGTTGTCACCTTTGTCACCCCTCATGAGTTTGCAGGTATGCTTCAAAGCTGTTTTGCCTCTAATAATCATTCAAGGGATTTTGCAAACTCATCATAAAATCTATCTTTAGATATCGCCGTGGTGACACTGCAATCTGCACATACGGATGCATTGTTTTTGCTTTAATGCCATTTATTTATTTATTGAATGTGTTCCCCCGGGCTGCCGTGCTCCCCTGCAGCTCCCTGGCGACGGCGCTGGACATGTGCACCACCCGTTTGGGACCAGTGAATATGAACAGAATATCAACCCGGTAGCGAATCGGGTTAGATTATGAAGGTTCGAGTGGAGTTTTTTTCCCGCCGGTGCCCCCGTGACGCGCCACAGCTCCCCGAGTGTCGAGTGTGTGTGTTGACCATTGCCTGTGTGTCCGTTTCCCTGCATATGCTCCCTGTCCGCCCAGAGGAGAGAGGGAGAGGTGAGACTTTGTTTACCAGAAGCATCGGCTTTGCATCAGCGTTAATTTTGGCTGCAGTTCTAGGCTTTCTTTTAATACGTCGACTAAAATGTCGATGAACTTTAGTGACATTTTAGTCGTTTAGCTCCGGTTCTTGGTCACAGACCTGGTGATTTTGCAAATCCTCGTCCGGTTTGTTTGACGCCTTCAGATCGCCGTGTGGGTGGAGCTTTGCATTGAGGTCAAGGACAGCGTCCCCGATCCTGCGTGAGTGCCGCCCACCTGTGAATCTAAAGAGCTTTAAAAAATCACGACTGGTATTTGTGCAAATACATATCGGGTCTGGTTAGTGAAAACCAAAAGATGACATTGGAGGCCTTCAGTGTCGAGCTTCTCTCAAAATACTGTAAGATGCTTTTTTGTTGTTGCTTAAATGTAGTTGCTTTATTAGCTGGCATAATATCGCTTTTAGTCAAATGCCGCCGCGAATCCATCAACGGAAAATCTTCTGGACAGAATTATCTTTTTTTTCTCGATGTACGCACATCAGCGAGGTCGACGATAAATGTAGATTTTTTTCTGCAAACATTTGCAGGTCGCTTTGCCTCGTGGTGGCTCACACACAATTTTGAATGATGTTTATTTCTCCTGTTCGCCACAGACCACGAGGGTCTTTATTTTTTAAATATATATATTTATTTTGATTTTACAAATAAACGAGACAGGAATTTAAGGATACAATACAAATGGAAAGGAGAAATAAAAGGGTAAAGAACAACAACAAAAAATAGATACAAAATTATATATAATTATAAAAACCACAGCAAATAACAAATTCGCACATCAAGGGTCTTTTTTTCTAATTTTTTTATTCTCGCGGTCAAAGGTGCGTTTCGGCCGCAAATGTCTGCACGGAGCGAAAGTTCAAAATAGTGTCAGTTTCTATTTCGTAAGCATACACAATTCACCAGGAGTGATGAAGTCAGCCATCGTTGGGCTGAAACCTTTGTTGATGTTTCACAAATTGACCAGAAATGGTCGATGTTTGGATCTTATTCGTTCATCACGAGCCATCTGACCGAGTGTCGGATCATATCTTGTCGCCGGCCAACCGCAGTGTCTGTGAATAATCTCCACTGTCTGGTTCCCCCCCTCATGTAGCTACTAGCTGCTATCACTAGCATGCTAACAGGCGATATGGATTAATAACCCGGGTTAATAATCTGATGACTGAGCAGGTTTCAGCTCACAGGTCGATCAACAAACCCTCAACCTCTTATTGCATATTTACCTCTTATTGCTTATTTATTCAAGCAAACCGTCTGATGTCAGATGTGTGGCACTGATCATCTTAAAGTCCTGCAAACATACGTGATCACTAAATATGGGCTCTAAATAATCCTGGAGCATCTCGTGATCCTGTCAATAACTCTTCATTTTCAGTGCGTTTTTGTTAGAAGATCTAAATTAAAGTTTCAATGCAGTGCCGGCAGATTATGGCAAACTCAGATTAAGCAGGTGGAGACGGAAGCAAACATAATCCATCATCATTATCATCGCACGTGTGATGATAATGATGATGGATTCCGTGATACGAGGAGGAATTGTAAATGGATCAAATAAAGTGGCTGTTCCTGCTTACCGATGTGCAGCCTGGCCTACAGTGACCCAATAGAATCCAGCGATGCTAAAGGGGAGAGCTGTATCGCCATGGCGACGCTGCAATCTGCACACACGGATGCATTCTTTTTGCTTTTAATGCCATTTACTTACTTATTTATTTATTTGATGTGTTCCCCGGGCTGCCGTTGCTCCCCTGCAGCTCCCTGGCGACGGCGCCGCACATGTGCACCGCCCATTTGCGCCAGTAGTGGTAGTGCGATCGCAGTGAATATGAACAGAACATCAACCCGGTAGCGCATCGGGTTTATGATGATAGTGAACGGCTCTTCTCTAAAACACGGGATTCTCAGATGCTCCTTCATCATGGATGATTTTATTAAAGGGACGAGATCACGTGTGATAGAGGAGCCTCCGGGGCTCTCTGGTCTGAACTCTGCCATGTGTCATGTCGCCCCAACCCCCGCCCTCTCTCTCCCCCCCTCCTTCAGGTCCTCGAGGCCTGGAAGCACCTGATGGAGGCGGCGGAGGGCCGCCGGGTGAAGCTGGTCGAGACCGGAGACAAGTTCCGCTTCGTCAGCATGGTGCGCGACCTGATGCTGTGGATGGAGGACGTCATCCGCCTGATCGAGGCCCAGGAGAAGCCCCGGTACGGAGTCCGTGTTTAGACGTTCCCTCTGTTCGTGAACACGATAACGCCATTTGGAAAAACAATGCGCGATTGGATTATGCTCATTAGTTGCATTTTGGTAGCTCTGCGGTCAGAGGGAGGGCTGTTGGTGTGTTAATGGGACATTTTGACTGACGGTGTTAAATCACACAGAGGTCAGAGCACCAGTCGCTTGAAATAACAACAAATAGATGCATTTTTCCACTTTTAATACCGTCCTTCAATTAATTTTGTTGTCTTGATGACGAGACAAACGTATCAAAATATTAACACGTGCAATGAACAAGAAGTTAGTTATTTTTATGTCCCTCAAACGTCACAACGGACGTTATAAAAAACAATATGACGCATGAATGATGGATCCCATTATTGTTGTTTTGTGGGATTGAATCCAGATCGTTTTTTAATTCAATTTCGACATCCCTGACCTTTGACCTCACATCGGATCAGGAAAAACTCCAATGGACCCGATGAGACGTGAAGTCACAAGGACTCCGGATGCAGAGGGCTGTGACTTGTTGATTTTAAATGGTCGACAGTAATCGATGGTTATTTTAGTCACGTTAGAAGCTTTCGTGCATTAAGTTTATTGTCTCGTTATTTCCGATTTGATTTCAAAAAAGTTTTTGAAACAGTGGTTTGTTGTTACTTTGAGAAAAATAGCAACCACTGACCTGTGTTCTGTCCCTTGATTCACAGACATGTTTGGTAGTTGAATGTTATCGTGTCTGTAGTTTTCATATTGTGAATGCTTGAGTGGAATGAGCTCAACACTCATGGAGTCAGTGCAATGAGTGTTGAGCGTTGCCTCTCCTTACACGGCGCTGGTGTGTCCGTCTGGCTCTCAGGGACGTGTCGTCGGTGGAGCTGCTCATGAACAACCACCAGGGCATCAAGGCGGAGATCGACGCCCGCAACGACAGCTTCACGGCCTGCATCGAGCTGGGCAAGGCGCTGCTGGCCAGGAAGCACTACGCCTCAGAGGAGGTAGAGACTCAGCAGATGGACCTCTACCTGTTTCCCGTTTGACCATTTTAATCCGCTTCTTTCTGCGACTTTTAGATTTAATAGTCAATTTTATCGATATTTAATCTCACCTGACCTTTGACCTCAGTTGTTAAACATGCACAAATCTCATTGCCACAAATTGTAAACGCCAGAGCGGCTGAATTTTGTTTTTAAATGTACATTAAAGGGTCTTAATGTTGATGTTTTGTCTCCAAACAGCACGATTACATTTATAATCTGCTTGTTTAATTGTTGCATTCAAATATTTCTCTTCAAAACTTGTTCTCCCCTCAGATTAAAGAAAAGTTGTTACAGTTGACGGACAAGAGGAAAGACATGATTGACAAGTGGGAGGACCGATGGGAGTGGCTGAGACTGGGTACGGCTATAACCCCGTCGGTCAAACGGTTCCTCACGTTGAATTCGCTGCATAACTCTGGTATATCATGGAAACGTGTGTGTGTGTGTGTGTTCAGTCCTGGAGGTGCACCAGTTCTCCCGGGACGCGGGCGTGGCGGAGGCGTGGCTGCAGGGTCAGGACCCCTACCTGTCCAGCAGGGAGATCGGCCAGAACGTGGACGAGGTGGAGAAGCTCATCAAACGCCACGAGGCCTTCGAGAAGTCGGCCGCCACCTGGGAGGAGCGCTTCTCCGCCCTGGAGAGGCTGACCACGGTGAGACACGCACACATTCACACACTCTTGAGCCATGATAACGTTAAAAGCGGATGCGGAGACATTTTCATATATTTACCCAAAAACTCTTAGTTCTTGAAAGTCACACTTCATTTAAATGAGAGAAATGAGATCCGTCCGTGTATTCTGAGGCTCGATGTGTTTGTGTCCAGATGGAGTTATTGGAAGTGCGAAGAATGCAAGAGGAAGAAGAGAAGAGGAGACAACCCCCGCCCACTGAGGAGCAGCAGCTTGGCGACGCTGCAGCGCAGCACAGGTGTGTGTGTGTGTGTATGTGTGTGTTTGTGCGTGTTTCAACTGTGTTTTTCATTATTTTATATAGTTCAACATTTGATTCACTTCTTCTCTTTTGGACAGAATTTATTTTATTTATTTAAGAATGTATTTTGTATTTGAAAAAAATCAGTTTCAGTTTGCTACATTTTTTTAATATACTTTAGTGAAAATGAAAAGTAAAAAAAGTAAATGGGTGCATAGGAGAAGACGTGTTATGACCTCATCATGCCAGATATAAATGTGTTTCTAATATTTCAGGAGAATTTCAGATGAATGATGGATATGAAAATATACAAAAACAGTTTGTCAGTTGCAGCCGTTCTTAAGTGATAAATCCATCCAGAGTGCGTCTAACTCTTTGTGTACTGTGTGTGTGTGTGTGTGTTTGTTTGTGCAGGGAGGGCGAGCTGGTGTCTCAGAACGGGCTGCCGTCCGATCAGGAGTCCCCGATGGTTAGTTACCGCTCACCCGCCTACCAGCAATACAGCAGCACCCTGCAGAACCGCCGGCACACAGCTGCACCCTGACACACACACACACAGACACAATCATGTTGTGTACTTTTAACATACTTGAATATAACCACATGCATATGAACTGTAAAAAAACACACGCAGCATTAACCTTTGACCTCAGACCCTCCTCCTCCTCTTGGGAGCCACACATAAATATTCCTGTATGTATCACTTGTCTTCAGCATTTATTGTTTGCTTCTCCCCCTTACTGATTAATATTCTTAATTTATAAGTGGAATATATATTTAATGTTACAGCTGTCACATGCATAATTGTATCTTTTTTTTAAAGATAGAAGTGTAATTGCTTTTAACAAAATGAGATCCTCATCTTTAAGATCTTCTTTAAAAACCTCTTGTAGTGGTTGTTTGTCCTAATTTGGAGACACTCCAACCCTGAGCGTACCACCAGTGTGAGCGGACCAACCGGCCTCGCAGCCCAGTGGTTGAATGAGAACATTTAGATTATTAAAACAACGAGTGAAGCAATAATTATCCTGATTTAAGAGTGTACCTGCAGATTGTGTTACAAGGCGTCCTCGTGTTCTGATTTAGTGCTTCTGTTTAATTGCATCACTCTAGATTAAATGAAAAATGCATAAGATAAAAAAAGAAGAAATCTAATTATATCGAGTCTGTGTAGGCAAAAGAATATGTATCTATAATTTGAAATCAAAGACATAAAATAGTGCATTTTTGTTAAAATGATACAATCTGAAATATGTAAAAGAAAAGCCACAAAAACGTCCTGCCGAAGAGAAATAAGTTGTTTTAGTCTTATTTTATTTTTTGTTGAATTCCTCAATCGCGTATAAGTTCTTCTCAGTTCCTTTAAAAGTTCTTAATTTGGTTTAAGAAATAATTTAGAAATATACATGATGGACAACAATAACACGTGTAAACTTCCTCTGTGATGCAATCCAACCACATGAGTAAACAGAAGGTCATTTGAGTGATTTCAACATTTAAATGTTTGCATTTTAAGACATTTATGAATCATATTTTGGTATGAGGGTGGCTGAATAAGTGTTGAATGGGACCACGAAACACACACACACACAGATATACTGGACACGACCCCCTCTTATCCATCCCTCCCCTCATTGGTTCTTTCCCCTCTTCCCCTCTGTCTCTCTCAGCTTGACACTCCCATCCTCTCCCCTCAACTCTTAATGTTGCTGCTTCTTTATGTCATAATTTATAAAGTTGCCCTCTGGAATATGAACACTTGAAGTCCACCAGAAGCTCTCCATCCACAATATGAGCAGTTCAAGTTGTAGTATTATTATAGATTATATTTAAGGCAGAATGTAAATGAGGGTGTCATCTGCGTAGTGACGTATGCGATGCACAATGAAACTTAACTTAAAATGACGAAATATAAAGCATGCATTCATCAGTCATAACAAATCGATAAAAGCATTGTAGTACATTCTCCTAAATATATTTAGATAAATGATGTCTTACTCTTACTGTCTTAAAATAAAGGATTTTAATCTGCTAGAAGTTTAGTTTGTTTATACACTTTAGATATTGCATAAATGCAAAAAATCTGAGTTTTATGAGGAGTTCAATTTCAAAATACTACTTTTCTAAAGTATTGTATTTTCCAACACATATTGTCCATAAATCTATTCTTAAAAACTACTATACAAAATTATTCCTGTGCCTCCATGCCCCATGTGTGTGTGTCTACATCCCACAACCCAAACTCGCCATCTCCATATGTATATTTCATAGTGCAGTATGTGTATATACAACGTACTACTTCATATAGAGAACCATTCACTTAACAGCACGTACATAATAAGAATGTGTTTGTGTGTCTAGAAGAGCATCGTAGTTTACTTTAGAGTATTTAAGTAAACGTAAAATATTGAAATAACTGTTCGATCCCACAGAAATATTATATACATAAATAATTTAACGGGATAAATCATGTTGGTTTTGCCAGTTTGTCTTCTTTCACAAGTCCTCTTCACTATTTAGAAATCAATAATACACATCCTAATTTTAAATCCTTGTGTCATATATAATAATTCTCACACGTCGTTTTGCACACTTCATCATCCTCTGCTTATTCAGACTTAGTCCGATTATTAATTAGTCAACACTATTTTTATGGAAATCGACAACTCATCTAAAAACAATAATAATAATTAAGTGAGAACTTCAAACTTATATGTACTGACCATGTATATATGAATTAATCTTCAAAATCATTCCACAGTTTCATATAAGCATTTTGACATATCTCATGGTGTGTGAGTCGGTGCATACCACCTCCTTCCTCCTTATTTATACTCGGTTTAAATCTCTTGTCTCTGCAACACTGATTTGTTTTATCATTTTATGTTCCCATTGTTTATTGTCTTTATTTCTTTATGGTTTCTGTTGCATGTCCATCCAGCGTCCTCATTGGTTCCATGACTAACACACATTCCCTAATAAACCCCGTCAGAACCAATCAGAGGGCTCGGTCCCATTCTGGTTCGTCTGTTTGTGTGTTATCAATGTGTAGTTGTGACTTCTCTCCACATGCGGTTGTTTTTGTTGTTTCATGCCATCATTAGCCTTTCAGTTGAGTTTTCTGTCATTGTTGTAATTCTTCATCCCATGTTCTTCACCAGTCTTCACCCTGGGGCTTTATTTTAACTCATGTATATATTTTGGTTTCCATAGAAGGCTTCCTTCACTGACATGGATCTAAAATCAATAAAGTGAACACTAAGTTTAAATGACTATTGGAACGCCGTAAACCGACTCGCATCCGGAGCGTTTTCTTTGCTTTCACAGTAGGGAACTAAATAATTGTCGGTAACCGGTGGGTTAATTAAAATGATTAAACTAATTAACTTTTGGAGCAGGAAGGTAACTGTTTCCTGTTATTATAAAAGACATGTACTACCCACAGTTTAAGTTTTCTAGTTGATTGTTGTGGTTTATAATCCTGATCTTAAAAGATTAACTTTGAAAATATCCTATAATCCTACATATAACAGTCTAATTAGGTATAAATCTGGGCAGACACTTTTTTTAATGCCAAGAAAGTAAATGGCAACGAGACAAAATACAGAGCTGCGGATGGAAGATACAGATTTATATCGCGTCACATTTAGTCACAGTATTTAAAAATACGACTGGAATCAAATTAAAACGAGGTCACTGCGGTTTATAATGGGTATTTGACAGCAGCAATGTGGGAAATATAACAAAACTGAATAAATTGCAGACGGCCAGTAGTCACAACCAAATTTGAAGAGCCAAATTGTTAATCGTAAAAATAATTGCATGGCAAAATACTTTTTATGAAGAAATAACTAAGACGATTTCTGATATGGTCTTTTGTCAAAGTCAGATTATGTGACACTTAAATGTTATATGCAGTAGCAGGACTTAATATACTCTGATATTTTATAATTTAGTGCAATGAAATAATCATAGAAAATGCTGTAGACTACAACTTTCTTTGATTATGGTAAACAAAAAATAAAAAAAGACCACATTTTCTCTTATTTTGAAAGTGAAAACGTTGATTCGTAGCGTCCTCGATTCAAAGTTTCTTACCCAAACAGTTTCTAGAAGAGATGCAACTACCATTGGGATTCGTCAACAGTTATTAAAGTTCTTAGAAATAAAGAAAGCTTGATAAGCTCCTAGAACAGGTCCAGACTTTCACCCTCTTCCAGTAGGAGGTCCACCGTTGAACTAGTCCAACCTTTTGACTCGGTCCAACTCAAATAAAAGCTCTTGGGGTTTAAAGCTCTCGCTAAGCTTGAAATAAAAAGCTCCCAGGTTCGGTCCAGCTCTTGCAGAACCTTCACTTAAAGTTCCCGGGATCGGTCCAGCCTCTGATCCGTGCTCAAAAAGAGTGCCCGCCATTGGTCCGGCCCTTGAGGAGCTCAGTAACAGGGTAATAAGCATCCGGTTGGAGTGGGTGTGGTGTGGAATAAATAAAAACAAATCTGTTTTTGATACTAGGCCAATCGCATTCTCCCCCCTCACCAATAATGATGCCCAGTAATGACTTCCAAGCAATTTTTGTTGATAATTGTTTGAGATTTTATTGAGTTTTTTTTTTCTTCTCCCATCTGCTAGCTTTACCCTCTCCTCGTCTTTCCTCACTGTTGTGTTGTGTGTTATTGTGTGTTGTTGAGTGGTGTTGTGATTTATTGTGCATGTCCTAAAACCTGTCATCAGTGCATGATTGTGCGTTACCTCTCAATGTGCAATGTTTGTCTAATAGGTACTGGAATCAAGAGCTGAGCTCACTTGATGAAACGCTAACAAACACAACGCTTCTCGATGAAATCACACAGGCGGAAGTAGCCGTTAGAGCACAGGTGTCAAACACAAGGCCCGCGGGCCAAATCCAGCCCGCCGTATCATTTTATGTGGCCCGTGACGTCTTGAAAGACACGTGATCATCTTTTTCTTAAAGAAATTGAAGAAAAAATTCCCGTGCTTTTATTTTGAACGTTTCAAATTAAATGGATTTATGTTGTAATATTAGAGACATTTTCTTATGTGCAATATTTCTACACTCAAGTAAACAATAATCAAATGCAAAGAGTTATTGAACGATATGTTCCAGGAGTTTATGAAGTGTTTCCGGCCCTTTAAGAGGGCGGCCATGACGCTGATGTGGCCCACGCTGAACATGAGTTTGACACCCCTGCGTTAGAGGCTTCATGGACGCATCTGTAGTCGAGTGTGTGAGAGATTATCTCTTTTAAGAGATGTTGTGGTTCAGTTCAGAGGTGGAGACTCACGTCGGAGATCAGACACGTTTGGTAACTTCAGGTTTGACTTTAGGAAATCCAACAAGACTTTGAACTTGACTTCGATATTTCGAGATTGATGCTAGAAGTTTAGCCTTTTTACGCTTTCAGAGAGGAGCCGCCGTGTCTCATCATTTAATAGATGTTGTTAGATTGATCTTGACTTTAATCTTTGTTTAGCCAGAAAAAAGAAACGTACGTTCTCTTTTACTCGTGAACATTTTCTGGTTTTAGCGTCTCCAATGTGACTCGGGACATCCTGGTGTCCTCAACTGACCTGCTGATGATTCATAGTGACTTGATCTCTCCTGTTTGTTTAGTTTTTTTAGTTTGGTTCAGTATTTTCTTAAGATAATTTTAACTACATTTGGTTGAATTTTTTTGTCTTCAGATTCTTTTTTCCACCTTTAGAAGGTTGTCTCTACACCACCTTTAGACTGTTGTATCTACACCACCTTTAGACTGTTGTGTCTACACCACCTTTAGAAGGTTGTGTCTACACCACCTTTAGACGGTTGTGTCTACACCACCTTTAGACGGTTGTGTCTACACCACCTTTAGACGGTTGTGTCTATACCGCCTTAAGAAGGTTGTGTCTACACCACCTTTAGACGGTTGTGTCTACACCGCCTTTAGACGGTTGTGTCTACACCGCCTTTAGACGGTTGTGTCTACACCACCTTTAGAAGGTTGTGTCTACACCGCCTTTAGACGGTTGTGTCTACACCGCCTTTAGACGGTTGTGTCTACACCGCCTTAAGACGATTGTGTCTACACCGCCTTTAGAAGGTTGTGTCTACACCGCCTTTAGACGGTTGTGTCTACACCGCCTTTAGACGGTTGTCTACACCGCCCTTAGAAGGTTGTGTCTACACCGCCTTTAGAAGGTTGTGTCTACACCGCCTTTAGACGGTTGTGTCTACACCGCCTTTAGACGGTTGTGTCTACACCGCCTTAAGACGATTGTGTCTACACCGCCTTTAGACGGTTGTGTCTACACCGCCTTTAGACGGTTGTGTCTACACCGCCTTTAGACGGTTGTGTCTACACCGCCTTAGAAAGTTGTGTCTACACCGCCTTTAGAAGGTTGTCTACACCGCATTTAGACGGTTGTGTCTACACCGCCTTTAGAAGGTTGTGTCTACACCGCCTTTAGACGGTTGTGTCTACACCGCCTTAAGAAGGTTGTGTCTACACCGCCTTTAGACGGTTGTGTCTACACCGCCTTTAGAAGGTTGTGTCTACACCGCCTTTAGACGGTTGTGTCTACACCGCCCTTAGAAGGTTGTGTCTTCACCACCGTAAGAAGGTTTCTACACCGCCCTTAGAAGGTTGTGTCTACACCGCCTTTAGAAGGTTGTGTCTACACCGCCTTTAGACGGTTGTGTCTACACCGCCTTAAGACGGTTGTGTCTACACCGCCTTTAGACGGTTGTGTCTACACCGCCTTTAGACGGTTGTGTCTACACCGCCTTTAGAAGGTTGTGTCTACACCGCCTTAAGAAGGTTGTGTCTACACCGCCTTTAGACGGTTGTGTCTACACCGCCTTTAGAAGGTTGTGTCTACACCGCCTTTAGACGGTTGTGTCTACACCGCCTTTAGATGGTTGTGTCTACACCGCCTTTAGAAGGTTGTGTCTACACCGCCTTTAGACGGTTGTGTCTACACCGCCTTAAGACGGTTGTGTCTACACCGCCTTTAGACGATTGTGTCTACACCTCCTTTAGATGGTTGTCTACACCGCCTTAAGAAGGTTGTGTCTACACCGCCTTTAGAAGGTTGTCTATACCGCATTTAGACGGTTGTGTCTACACCGCCTTTAGAAGGTTGTGTCTACACCGCCTTTAGACGGTTGTGTCTACACCGCCTGTGATTCTGCTCCGCATGCTGCAGCTCTGATAACTGTGATTTACGGCTTCTATGTCTGAGAGAGAAACACAAGTTGTGAGAGAGAGAGAGACTCCTCCGTCCTCGGTCGCCCTCTGACTCTCCTCTCTCCTCTGTTTCCAGGACGGCGAAGGTGGAGAGGTGGTCAACGGCGTGTCGGAGCCCAGCCCCACGGGGTCTCCCGGGGCCGCTCGCAAGGCCAAGGCCAGCCAGGCGGCGACCCTGCCGGCCAAGTCGCAGCAGGACGCCCCCACGTCCCAGCTGGAGAGCTTCCTGCACCGCAAGCACGAGTGGGAGGGGCACAACAAGAAGGCTTCGAGCAGGTAGGAAGCGCCATTATAAATATTCACCCCGTTTATAGGGTAGAATTAAAACACTGTTTGTTTTGCCGGCGTTGAGCTCTGAAGAGGTTGATGACTAACCGGTCCGTGTCTCCTGCAGGTCGTGGCACAACGTGTACTGTGTGATCAACCAGCACGAGATGGGCTTCTACAAGGATCAGAAGAGCGGCAGTCAGGGCATCCCCTACCACAGCGAGATCCCCGTCAGCCTGAAGGACGCCGTCTGCGAGGTGGCGCTGGACTACAAGAAGAAGAAGCACGTCTTCAAGCTCAAGTGAGAGTCGTTGTTTTAAGAGCGCACGGGATGATGTCAAATATTGTTGTTGGTCAAGAGTCAGAAATCACACTTCTTCTCGGAGTCATGAGTTTTCATTATCTCGGATTAAATTCACTTATAAATCACAGGGAAAGACGATCTTGCATTACGAAACAAGTGGAGGCAAAGAAAAAGGAAATCGGGGGTTAACCGATGGAGCAGAGCTGGTTCGCTGTCGCCATGGCAACCTTATACTTCCTGTTTACATCATAATCGTGATTTATTGAGCAAGACAAAGAATAATAGTGAGAAAAAGAAGAACAATTACAAAATACATTTAACTTGTCTTTATTTTTATATTTTTTACCAATTCTAAGAAAGTCCGATATGTCCAACATGTTTTTTTTCCTGAAACACTAACTCACTTTATTTATTCAAATGCAGATGGGAAGGTCTTGATTTTACCACACTGGTAGTATAAAGAACAGTTTATTGTGATATAATTGCATTTCATCAGGGCCAAAAACAAAGACGATGTGAGAGAGCGGTCGGACGTTATTGATGCTGAAAACGCGTCTTAAAGACACTTTGGTTTTTATTATTATTAAATGCATTCTCTTCCACAGGATTACCGATGGGAATGAGTATCTCTTCCAAGCCAAAGATGACGTAAGTGAAAAAGAAAGAGAGAACAAACTTCCCAATTTTTAGTTTTTCTATGCATTGTTCTATTTTAATATTTACATCTGTTGTTTGTCTCCTCCACTCCGTCTCTGTCCTCCTCTTCCTCCTCCAGGAGGAGATGAACCTGTGGATCTCGGCCATCTCGACCGCCATGGCGTGCGACAAGGCGGAGGTGACGCCCAGCAGCCACAGCACGCCCGCCCCGGCCGCACGCGCTCAGACGCTGCCGGCCTCCGTCGCCGTGACGGCGACGCCGGCGCCGGAGTCCAGCCCGGGCAAACGAGAGAAAGACAAGGAGAAGCGCTTCAGTCTGTTCAGCAAGAAGAAATAGACACTCCCCCCCCCCCCCAACACACACACACCACCCCCCTCCTCCTCATTCCTCTGGTGCTGTTTGGGGTCGCTCCTCATTGTCGATCCATCCCTGGTCAAATATTTGTTGAAGATGTCCGTGTCAATAGAGCGCATATTTGATTTAGAGTAGATAATTCTGTAATAACTAAAAACTAGAATAACTGCTCGACGTGTCATTAAATTTACTTCTAGATGGATTCAAATGTAACTCTAAACTTTTAGTCTTAACATGAAAATATGAAATGAAGACGAGTCGATCGCTTCGTCGGCCGTCTGCGTTCCCATGTGGCTCATCTGGACAGTCGGAGCAGAAGTCCCAAACAGCCTCTCTTTCCCGCTTCCTTCTATTCTTTCTTCCTCCTCTTCCTCTCTCAAAAGCGTGACTCCAGCATGCAAGCTCCGAGCCAAAACTCTCCACTCTGTGCCTATCAACCGTCCGGTCTGGCTCAGAGCTTCAGTACAACAGCTACAATACACCAACCTGTGTCCTCGGTTCAGTTTTTATTTGATTTTTTGTAAGATGAGCAGGGGGGGAAAAACGAATTAAAAAAATACAAAAATAAAAAAGATCGGATTGAAAGAAAACTAATTTTAATTGAGGTCTGCAAACACTTCAGGCAGCTGCTGTCGAGAAGAGAATAAAACCAGAGTTTGCCGCTGAACAACAACAACACGCTGTAGAGGAGTTCCCCACATATTCCTGTTTATTATTCTTATTGCTATATTTTGTGTTTTCTATCTCCTACTGTTTTTGTGTTTGTTTTCTCTCCATCATCCCAGCTTTTCGTCGACTACTGCCTTTTTCGTGGGTTGTGTTTACGCTCCTGAGTCGTCTCGGTTTCTTTTGTTTAGCTCCTGTTCGGGTCCATCCTCAGATTTTTGCGAGGCCTTGTCTTTGCGAGATGACGTGTATCCCTCTGTTCGTGGGGTAAACCTCGGAAATTACACCTCACACACGTTTTTATCGTTTGAGCCGAAATGCCTGAAACTATACAAAAGTGTAAAAAGTGCCGATTTAATGCGGCGAAAACGGTTTCAAACCTTTAAAAGAGCGGGAAAATCAAGTTTCAACGTACAAAACTCTAGCGCACTAAACAGCTTTATTTTTATTTTTAGTAACTCTGCTTTTCTGTTGGTTAATTGTGTGCAATAAAACCTGTGAGAAGCTTAAACACCATCGTTACGTTCTGTTAAGTTCTGGTGCTGTCTAATTCCTGCAGCTTCACACGAGAGATAAAAAGATGCATAAAGTGGCTGTAATATGGAGCGTTACCCTGCGGTGCTTTGAACTGTTTGTATAACTTGTGTATAACAAACTGTTAAAGAATAAACCTGTGTTTAATTTCACCTATATTTACTACTAATAAGACCTACAAAACCGTAATAAGCTTCATTTGAGTATAACGTTCTTTACCTGAAAACTAACGCTATGTACACGTAACACATCTGAATGAAGGAGCTATTGAGTCTGGAAGAAGGAATAAATGACTAAGACCAGTAAGAATGTTTGTCAACTCAAACTTTTAAGGTTTATTTTCTACCCTGGTTAACTTTTTTTTATATGTTATAATAATATTTCCTCTTTTTTTAGTTGTTATGAATATGTTTTAGTTTCCTCCGGTGTGTTTGTTCGGTGCCACCATTAGTCTAAGGTGTATTTAGTCTGACGGGTATGAAGACATAGATGTATTATAAAAAACTAAATTTCTTTAAGCGTTGCTGTTAAGTGGACAAGTTGGTTAAAAAAAATAGCATTTTCTGGAAGTGAGTAATGTTGCAGAATAATGGTCGCTTGCTTGTTGGCTTCAGCACTCCATTTTTTTTACATTTTTAAAAAACTTTTTGCAACCAACGAAGAGAAAACCGTTGAGATTTTTACTGTAATCGATCTGCGAGTTGAGCGCATGCAGAAATGGACTGGAGTGTTTCAAAGGCTTTGTGTTTTTGAGACCTCGTTGTGTGGACAGCCTTCCGGTCGCATGTCATCTCTGAACGAGCATGCCGTAGTTGGTTTACCTTGCTTGCTCTGAAACATTTTACCCAAGATGCACCTCAAGATATCAAACGTGTGCTGGTTTAAGGGGATTCAGGGCGTGATTGTGCACTCAAAGACGGGCAGAATCTGTCAGGCCACCAATGGTCTGGCTGGATTTCACAATTGGTCTCTAGTTAAAATATATGATTTTACCTGATATGGACGTATTTTACAGAAATATGTTCCCACAATTCACTAAATCTGCCCAAAGGTGAGTTCAGACTTCAAAATGAACCCGATCAAAACTTTGCTCTTTAAAGCTTTTGTTTTGTGCTCATTTGTAATATTTTTGGCGTTAATTAACTTCCATACCTGGAGACAATGGAAGCAAACCGGCAGGAGTGAGCACCCCCTCCCCCCACCCCAAACTGGCGGGGGGGTTCATCGGGGTCCTAACTGAGAAACTCTTCACCTCGTCGTTGGTTTCCTGTTTTGTTTTTTCATCTTTTTTTTTTAATGCTATACTTTCTCTGGCGAGTTGATAAGTAAAGTTAGTGTGCATTCCTCTGTCACTGTAATCATAGTAATGAGATATTTCTTCATATTGCACAATCAATAATGCCACAACTGGGGTGGGCGGGGCTGGGTTTGGGGTGGGGGGCTGGGCAGCACTTGGGTGTTTGTAGGTGAGGTAGTCCGTGTGATGTGGAATGGGGGTCACTGCTAGTTGGAGCTGCACCCGTAGACTTCTCCTGATCTCTGTTACATATGTGCAAAAAGCCATTAAAATGCTTTTAAAATGAACCAACGTGTGTTCTCTCTCTCTAGTGTGTGTGTGTGTGTGTGTGTGTGTGTGTGTTAAGTTAATATGAGTAATGTCCTACAGCCCACAAATATGTCACGCTTTTCATTAACATGGCTGCCATGTTTTTTTCCAGCTGAATTACTTATTTCAAAGTGACTCGTGAGCTCATCTCTGGTAATAATGAGATTTAAAGTGGTTCTTTAACTCCGCTTACTCCTGAAGGATCCTCTTTTTAGAGAAGGGAAAAAAAACGTATAACAATCTAAATATTGTTGCAAGTTAACACAGTTTTAACGTTCCACACGTTGATGCATAAACTAAAATGCAACATGGACACACGGGAGCATTTTGGATGTTTAGTGCAGGAGAAGATGGAGGCCGAAACCTCCGATAATCAAACAATCAGCTTCAGACAGCTTGGTGATGTACTTCAAACCTCATTAGACACAACTGTGTGTGCCTTAAGGTCCGCTGACTGTTTCTGACCTCTGACCTCTGGACCTAAATGATAGTGAGGCAGGAAGAGCTGTAAGTGTAAAACGTTCCTTTAATTGTAGTTTTTTTCCGTTGTGATCTGCTGTACCAATAAAAGCTTCTTTTTTTTATTGTATTCTCTGACATTGTATATGCTGCCTCCGTGAATACTTCAGGGACCCCTTTGACCTCAGGAAATCAAGCGTGTCGAAGGTGAACGATCAATGAGTGCTTCCCACAAAACAGACACTTTACACGGCAGTTAAAAGTTATTAATCAACAGTTCAGACACATAAAACTCATCCACACTGTAATTGAGGCATGAATAACATTTAGTAATTAAGTATTTATTTTCTTCGGATGTCCCGTTTGAATTTTTTTTTTTACGATCATGATGCATTTAAAGTCTTTTTAAAAAACAAAAAAAGCAGCGGCAAAGAAAATATTTGTATGTGTCCGTCCATTTTGGATGAATCTAAGTTTAAACATTCTCAGTGTAGCACCAGACAGAGTACAAAATAAGTTCAGTTGTGGGTTAAAGAAATAAAAATACACAGTGTATGAAATGTCCCACTCCCGAGGATAAAGAAGAAAAGAAACACGGATAGAAAGACCCAGAAAGGCACTTAAGTGTGGCGATATCCAACGACAGAAAGGCTCTTGGAAAGGAAACGTGAGTTTAAATAAAATATTTTCTCGGGTTAGGCCTACAGACAAACATCTTTCTATAAATATAAATCATATCTTCTGTGTGTCCCATACCAGTTAAGAACGTCTTTAAATGGGTTCAAACCCAGTGTGTTCCAGTTCGTCACTTCCCGTCGGTGTATTTGTTCGTCGTGAAACAATCTGTAAATGTCAAACGTTGTTTTTAGTTGTTTTTTTTGCTAACGGTAACCTGAATGCATCATCAGCACAGGCGCGTCCGATTCCAGGAGGCCGATGTATAAAAAGACACAAACTATCATTTCGTTGATGTCCACAGTTTGTTTTCCAGACCAGAAAAGCGCAATTTCATTAATGAACCACCAGGGGGCGATGCATATATTTTGTGTCTTGTCTGTACATAAGTTTCTGTGCATCTGGCCCCTGGACGCTCTGGGTCTCTTTGTGAGGAAGAGCTTGATGACTGTAAGCTGAACCTCTTCTTCACAGTGACTAACTGGGCAGTTTTGAATTCAAGTAAACAAACAAAAAACACCGGATGATTCTTCATTTGATAATTTTTTTTACGGAGTCTTGTGATCGATCATGAAGTTTTTCTGTCTCGCCACCAGAATCTAAAACTCTCATCCCCTTCCCATCTCCGACTTCTAAACTCTGGAAATGGGTTGCCGGTTCGATTCCTCGCGGTGCTTCTGAAGGCGCGTTGAGCCTCTGAGCTTCACAGGCATTTCCACACAAACACACTGAAACACACAGAGGACGATTTATTTCACACGACGTGTTGAGGGAAGTTACTACGTTTACTTTACGCTCATAATCCAATATTATTAAAAATATGACAACAATCTGAACTTCGGATATTCTGCTCTTCAAAATGTTTGTGTCATCATGGAGACGCCATCAATCCAACAGGTGATATGTTGATTACACACAGGTGTGCATCGCACTTCCCTGTAATAACCTCAGTCCTGTCGGCAAACTCGTCATTTTTTAAATATACATATTTTTTTATTGCGTCTTTTGTGTTCATGTTCATGTGTTCATGTTCATGTGTTCATGTTCATGTGTTCATGTGTTCATATTCATGTGTTCATATTCATGTGTTCATGTTCATGTGTTCATGTTCATGTGTTCATATTCATGTGTTCATGTTCATGTGTTCATGTTCATGTGTTCATGTTCATGTTCATGTGTTCATGTTCATGTGTTCATGTTCATGTGTATGTGTTCATGTTCATGTGTTCATGTTCATGTTCATGTGTTCATGTTCATGTGTTCATGTTCATGTGTTCATATTCATGTGTTCATGTTCATGTGTTCATGTTCATGTGTTCATGTTCATGTGTTCATGTGTTCATGTGTTCATGTGTTCATGTGTTCATGTTCATGTGTTCATGTTCATGTGTTCATGTTCATGTGTTCATGTGTTCATGTTCATGTGTTCATGTTCATGTGTTCATGTTCATGTGTTCATGTTCATGTGTATGTGTTCATGTTCATGTGTTCATGTTCATGTTCATGTTCATGTGTTCATGTTCATGTGTTCATGTTCATGTGTTCATGTGTTCATGTTCATGTGTTCATGTGTTCATGTTCATGTGTTCATGTTCATGTGTTCATGTTCATGTGTTCATGTTCATGTGTTCATGTTCATGTTCATGTGTTCATGTTCATGTGTTCATGTTCATGTGTTCATGTTCATGTATTCATGTGTTCATGTGTTCATGTGTTCATGTTCATGTGTTCATGGTCATGTGTTCATGTTCATGTGTTCATGTGTTCATGTTCATGTGTTCATGTGTTCATGTGTTCATGTGTTCATGTGTTCATGTTCATGTGTATGTGTTCATGTGTTCATGTTCATGTGTTCATGTTCATGTGTTCATGTTCATGTGTTCATGTGTTCATGTGTTCATGTTCATGTTCATGTGTTCATGTTCATGTTCATGTTCATGTGTTCATGTTCATGTGTTCATGTTCATGTGTTCATGTGTTCATATTCATGTTCATGTGTTCATGTTCATGTGTTCATGTTCATGTGTTCATGTTCATGTGTTCATGTTCATGTTCATGTGTTCATGTGTTCATGTTCATGTGTTCATGTTCATGTGTTCATGTTCATGTTCATGTGTTCATGTTCATGTGTTCATGTTCATGTGTTCATGTGTTCATGTGTTCATGTTCATGTGTTCATGTTCATGTTCATGTGTTCATGTTCATGTGTTCATGTGTTCATGTTCATGTGTTCATGTTCATGTGTTCATGTGTTCATGTTCATGTGTTCATGTTTCACCTGCAGTCGTCTCCTCCTGTGCTGATGACATAATTGTCTTCATGAGAGAACCGGATATTGGTCACGTGAGCCGAGTGGCCGAGGTAGCGCTTGTGTTTGGCCTGCAGGCGGAAAAAGTTTCGTTAGTCAGCACTTAAGTCCGTCAGGTTAAGATGGACATATAATACATATTGCACGTTTTTTGTTTTCGCCACGCATTTTGCTGCTGCGCCCGTCTGCAGCGGTGCCTTCCTGAACTATAACGTTAAAGTACACTACCGTTCAAAGGTCACTTGGAAATTTCCTTATTTTTCAAAGCACTGTTTATTTCAATGAAGATAACATTAAATGAATCATAAATACACTCTCTACATAGTTAATGTGGTGAATGACTATTCTCTGGTTTTTAATGAAATCTCTACATAGGTGTATAGAGGCCCATCTCCAGGGTTCTAATGGTACATTGTGTTATCGCCTTAGAAGACTAACGGAGGGTTAGAAAACACTTGAAACCCCTTTTTATGTGAGTGCAGCTGAAAACAGTTATGCTGGTGAGAGAAGCTATAAAACTGGCCTTCATTTGAGCCACAAGCTTGAAGAACAAAATGTATATTTCAATTAAAATATATTTTATCTTGCTTGTAAAATATATAACTTGTGTGCACTACACAAGGACAACATAAAACAATTTGCTTAAAATAAGAGGATTTGTTGAAAATGAAATGTAGACATTACATGTCAAGTGACTTACAACCATGTTACATTCATACACCAGAGACACAGCTACGGGAGCAACTCAGGGTCAAGTGTCTTGCTCAAGGACACATCGACTAGGGCGGGGATTGAACCCCCAACCCCCTGATTGAGACTCACAAACTTTTCTGTGCAGGGGAAGTCGAACAGTTTGACCAAACCAAAGTCGTCGCCGGTGGCGACATTCAGGCCGGCGTGAGAGACACACGCACAGTTGACTTCAGCTTTGTCTGCGTTTCGTGGCCAAATCCCCAAAACTTCATCTCCCAGAATGCTGTGGGAGAGAAAGGACACGTTTTTATATGAAATATGTACGGCATGAAGTATGAGGCTGAAGTGTGTTTGTGTGAATGAATGTCTGTGTAGAAATCATCTCTTTATAACATAATATAATGTGCAAGAAAATACTAAATTAAATAATTAATGTTTCAAGTGTGTTATCAACAGTGTGTGTGTGTATGTGTGTATGTCTGTGTGTTTGTTTATACGTGTGCTATGTGTGTGTGTGTGCGTGTATGTATGTGTGCATATGTGTGTGTGTGCGTGTGCGTGCGTGTGTGTGTGTGTGTGTGACCTGGTCCAGGTTGCCCAGGTGATTCTGTCGATGGTGGTCTGGTCGTTCACCACCTTTCCTGAAGGAACCTCAAACACCTGTCGCTTATAGGCTCCA
Organism: Pseudoliparis swirei; assembly: GCF_029220125.1. Classification (NCBI taxonomy): domain Eukaryota; kingdom Metazoa; phylum Chordata; class Actinopteri; order Perciformes; family Liparidae; genus Pseudoliparis; species Pseudoliparis swirei. Next base: position 14,551,685 of record NC_079404.1, read on the forward strand.
GTGGACACCTGCAAAAAAACACACACACACACACACACAGAGATTAGTTGTATAGGTCATAGATAGATACCCTTTAGAGTTTATATGTATTTATACTTCATAAACAGTGTGTGTACATGTAAAATATATATTATGTATATATATATATTAATATATATATACAGTATATTATATACATATATATATATAATAATATGAAAATATATATTCAAAATATATATATATATATATTAAATTATATAATATATATAATAAAATATATATGTATTATATATATATATATATATTTCTTTATGTGTGTACATAGTACCTGTATGTAACAGCTGTCAGCAGAGAAGTCGAGCTGCAGGATGAAAGCCGGGACGTCGCTGCAGTAAACCAGACGGTTCAGAGTCGGTCCTCCGCTCACGTCGTAGATGTCCACCGTGTTCTCCACAGAACCGACCGCCAGCAGCCGCCGGTCAGGACTGAACCTGCACACACACACACACACACACACACACACACACACAGAGACACACAGGATAAAGCACTACTCAATTAATATGCCCCTTAATTCTCACTCTTTTCAATAATATAAATATGTATGAATTGCGCCAAAAAGTATGAAGAGTAAAACATTTTTTGATTTTTGTTATAAATTAAATTCCACAATCGTTTATATAAGTACAGCTGAAACAATTAGTCCATTAATCAATCAGTCGATTGACAAAATATTGATCGGGAACTATTTTGATGGTTAAAGTAATTCATTTTTATGTAACACATGTAAAATGTTGATGCTTTTCCTTTGAAAAATGTTTACGATTATAAAATGAGAGTACTGATGTGGAGGTTTTGGGTTCTCACCATTTCTATAAACCAATTATTAAAATTAATGCTTGACTAATATTAATCTAATGATATAATATCTATATATAATAATAATCTGATATCTAATATATATATATAAATATATATTATATATATATTATATAATATATTATTATATATATATTATGTATATTCCTGTATATATTATATATATATAATATACACATAATATATATATATAAATATATATATATAATATATGTACAAATATTATATTAATATATATTCTATATAGATATATATATTTTATGTAAATATAATAATATAAATAATAATTTATATCAAATTAAATTTTTTAAAATAAACAGTCACATTGTGAAAATTAAGAAGTAGAACAAATGTCCCACTTCTTAATTTTCACAATGTGGTATTATTTTCCACATTTACTCTCTCTCCCTCTCTCTCTCTCTCCCTCTCTCACCGGATGTCCTGGATGCCGACACTGCGGTCTCGTTTTTTCGCCCACATCTTCAGGGAGTTGGCGAGGAGGAGGAGGAACTCGCCGTTCTTCATGCCCACCACCAGCATCTCTCCATCCGCGCTGTAACTCACGCAGCGGGCGGCGTGGCCCACACACACCTTGTTCAGCAGTTTCTGCACGAATGGAGAGAACCGAGAACTCACTCAATAAACGAGGGAGAATAAGATCATTCAACTCTTATCATCCCAAAAATATCCCGGCGGAAAGTTTGGAGGAAGGATTTTATTTCCATCCGTGATGACGTGTGTGTGTGTGTGTGTGTGTGTGTGTGTGTGTGTGTGTGTGTGTGTGTGTGTGTGTGTGTGTGTGTGTGTGTGTGTGATAGAGTCGAGAAAGAAGGGAAGAAAGGTAGAGAGAGAGACACTGGTTATGAAAGTGTGTGTGCGTGTGTGCGTTAAAGTGGAGGAAGAATAGAAAAAAATAGAGAGAAAGACGCTGGTTACGGAAGAGTGTGTGTGTGTGTGTGTGCGTGCGTGTGTGCAGATGTGTGTGATAAAGTAGAGGAAGAAGGGAAGAAAGAAGGTAGTGGGTACGGAAGAGTGTGTGTGTGTGTGTGTGTGTGTGTGTGTACCTTGTCGGTGAGGTCCCACAGCCGGATGGTGGCGTCGTCACTGGCGGTGATGCAGAGCTCTTTGGTGGGATGGGCGCTCAGACCCCAGATGCCCCCCCGAGCGTGACTGTCCAGCAGCAGGTTGGACGCCGCGTTCTTCTCCCCGACCTCGAGGATCTCCCCGTCCTTCGTGCCCACCAGGATTTTACCCTGAGGATGAGGAGGAGGTTAGCTGATGAGGAAGATCTGCCCCGAGGGGGGACTGCGATATATGGCGGTGGAGATCAAATCCCAAACTTCTCACTTTGCCTCTGCAGACAGACCGGACGCACTCCACCTGCCGCCCCGTCTCCAGCTGGAAGGCTCGACACCGTTTCATCTCCTGATCCCAGAGCTTCACCGCACCGCCCTCCTTAGTCCTGACACACACACACACACACACATATATATATATATATATTTATCAAATATAATTTCTTCCTTTGGTTGAAGTGTTCTTTGGGCTTGCAAAAATAAATGTTCAAAATCTGTTAAACATTTTTATATATTTATATATTTATATAAAAATATGTATTTATATACATATGTATTTAAATATATATGTATGTATATATTTATATATATATATATTTGTTTTTATTATATATATATTTATGATATTTATATATTTGTATATATTTGTATATATTTATATATATATATTTATATAAATATATATAAATAAATATTATATATATATTTATATATATTTATAAGTATATATAAATCATATATGTTCTCTTTTATTAAAGAAACTGTAGTCCCACGTTCCCAAAGATAAAATACAGTGTAGATATTTCAAACAGTATTACTTGACCAAACTATGTACGTATCATATTTCAAGACTTTAGATAGAAAATGAAGAAATGTAAAGCAAATTTAAATCGGGCAACGTCTTGAATGTCTACTTAAAAAGAGATAAGCGATAACCAACTAAAAACTTTTATCCGAATTATAAGAGAGTAATTCAGAATTACGAGATGATTTTGTTTGTTTTTATTGAGTTCAATGCACCTGTGTGGTTTAATTTAAAGTGCCTCCAACTGGGACTCTAAGATCCTGATGAAGGCAAAAATGTATCATAATAGAAAATTGTTTGAAAGCTGCTGTTTGACAGATGTTTCCATGCAGTAAAATGAAGACTGTTCCTGAGTAACCACTCACGGCCTCTCCTTCCCCCCGGTGACGATGAGGCCGTCTCTCAGGGTGGTGTACATGGAGAAGACCGGCCCGGTGTGAGCCTTTGCCACCACCCTCAGCAGGTAGTGGTCCCGCCACACGTACACGTCCCCGTTGATGGCTCCGGTGAACGTCAAGTTATTCTGCACAACGCACAATATAATAGTGTAAATAAATATATATGTATGTTGTTTTTTTGGGGGTACTTTTACAAACGCAATCATTCTGCGGGTGACTCACAGCGCCGAAGGCGACCGAGAGCATCGTCTGCATCCTGCCGTCCTCCACCGTGCCCACCACGCCCTTCTTGTACATCAGAGCGCCGCCGGCCAGCGTCCAGAACTTCACGTGTTTGATTCCCACCGACACGAACTGGGAGTCCGAGTCCGGCCGAAACTCCACCACGAAGATCCGGTCCGGGTGTCCGGCTTTACTGCACACTTTGGATCCTGCAGTGGAGTTATTTTAAAATTAATAATGACTGTTCTTATGTGGCCCATTAAAACAAGTTGTATTAAATAACGCTGTAATCTAATTAACCTGAAGGTAATTTAGTTTAATATGTGGTTAAATGTACACACCAACATCTTCTTTGAGAAAAAAAAATACTATACTACTTTACTAAAAATCTAAGCTGCAGCAAGAATGTATATAAACATGCAAATATTCAGTGAGTGGATTAAATTAAAGATTGAATTGAAAATTTAATTTTAAATTAAATTAAGAATTAAATAGAAAATGTTATTGAAAACTGAATATTGAAAACAAATTGAACAGTTTTAGTATTTCTCTACATAGTGGTGGAATGCCAAGTACATAAAGTACAGAAGTACTGCACTGACATGTGAGGTACTTTACTTTACAGTCCAGCTTTAGTAACTTTACAACACATAAAACATGAGATTTTATGAATGAAATTCCTCAAACAGTTTATATAAATACAGGGGAAACTATTAGTCTGTCAAACAATAATACGCGTATTGAAAGAAAATGTATTGGAACATATTTGATAAATTCATCAATATGTCATTATTTCATGTTTCCAGATTTGCAACAGGAACATTTTCCTTTTACTCTGGTATTGATATTTTAAGTGGATCTGAGAACGTCCTCCTGAGTGTGTATGTCAGTGCCTCGGCCTCTCACCCTCCTGCCAGCGCCACACAGTGATGGTGTGTTCAGGTTCCACTCCGACCGAGAGCAGCAGCTTCCCCGTGGCGCTGAAGTTAACGTAGCCGACGCCTTTTGTGTGAGGACAGCGGAGGATGGACAGAGTCTGCTTGCTCATCGCATCCCACACATGGATGGAGGGAGTGGTGCCTAGAGAGAGAGAGAGAGAGGGGCTACATCATGACAGAGGGCCACAGAAACTGTGCAACAAGAGGGATCAACGCAGCCTCCAAACACCCCGAGAACCAGATCAACAAATCAGCTTTTAGATCAATTTCCTGTTGGTTTCTTTGCAGAAGACTGAAAACTAAACACAAGGGGACAAAACAAACATGTTGCTAACACATGTGCTGTCAAAAAAAAGGCAAAAAGGCCCCTAAAATGTATCTGAAAAAAAGGAAGTAGTAGGGAAAACCAGCTGAAAGATAAATGGACTTGCATTTGTACAGTGGGTACGGAAAGTATTCAGACCCCTTTACATTTTTCACTCTTTGTTTCATTGCAGCCATTTACTAAAATCAAAAAAGAAATCATTCATAAAATCATTTTATTTCTCATGGTCTGAATACTTATGACCATGTGATATTTCAGTTTTTCCTTTTTAATAAATTTTCAAAAATGTCTACATGTCTATTTTTTTCTGTCAAGATGGGGTGCTGAATGAACATTGCTGAGAGATAAAATTGACTTTTTTGATTTTAGAAAATGGCTGCAATGAAACAAGGAGTGAATAATTTAAAGGGGTCTGAATACTTTCTTTCAGTACCCACTGTATACCTCGTCTCCATGGCAACATTCATCCATTACGGGCCGACTGATCCCAGTTTAAACCCATTCAACCTAACCACTGCAGAGAAAGAAAAAACGCCTCCCAAAAGATGTATTTGGAGCCCCAAACAAATAAATTAAATATATATATATATAAATATAATTTTGTGAGTATTAATGAGCATGTTGAAGGTGTTTCGGGTCACTACTTGTTGATTTTCTTCATCCTGAACTGAAATCAAAACTGCGCGGAAGAAGGTGAAATACAGAGTGAATAAAATAAATAAATAAATAAAATAAAAAAAGTTTTAAAATCTTAGCTGGTCTCTGGGTGTCAGGGTGTTTGCTGTGGAGATGCGGGAGGGGAGGGGAGGGGGGTGGGGGTTACCTGGCAGTTCACTGACGTCACCTGAGGAGTTGTGAGAGAAAGGGCGACAAATGAGGCCAGCCAAAAAACAAACAAACAAAACAAAACAAAACAAAAACAAATAAATACAAATGTGAAGTGAGTTGTTTCAAAGAGTCTCAGCTATGACAGTAAAGAGAGATAGCTATGGCTCGTAAATCAACCGTAAAATAAGCAGCAGATTAAATAAATACTTCTGTTTCTTTACAATAATTTATTTTAATGATATATTATACAAATAGTACAAGAATCACAGGGGAGAATTTTCTACTTGTAATACTTTAAAGTACATTTTCCTGATTATACTTACATAGTTTTACTGAAGTAACTTTGACTTGTAACAGAGTATTTTCTTTAATGTTTTTTTATTAGCTGATAACTGATTTTATTTTATACAATAAAGCCAAACTGTTAAGTGTTATCGCTCGGTTTCTATTCACTCTCAGTGCACAACAAGTAAAGCAAGCAGGTTAAACATGAAGCCGAGGAGAGAGAAGCAGGACTCATTACGCCCAGGTGAGTAAGTCGAGAAACACACAAACATGCAGAAACACACACACATACATACATACACACACACACACACATGCTCCGTGTACCGATCTGTCCAGTAGCGATGACATTTTTGTATTTCGGGTGCTGATTGGCGGTCAGAGAGAGGATGTCATCCGTGTGTTCCAGGTAGAAGCTCTGAGTTCCTGCAGCACAAGAAGTCACGTGAACACATCACTTTGATCTGGAAGGTCACAGGTAGCAGCAAGTTGTATTTATAAGAATTATCACAGCTTGAAGAATCATTTTACTGTCTGTGAATCAAGCATTAATGCTAATTTTTACCAACATGGAAACATCGAGCTGGTTGAAAGCTAATTTTTAAGTATCCTGCGTGTTTCTGCTACATTATACTTCTACTCCACGACATTTTAGTAGGGAAATATTGCACTTTTTACAGCTCTACATGGATCTGACAACATTAGTTACAAGTTAATTGTGACTACTTTCTAATGTTGAGATGATTTGATAACAAATGTAAAGAGAAGAAGTGTGTTTTAATTATGGCTGAAGCAACCTGGCGGAATATTAAGTAGTTCTTTAATTCCATTAGTGATGCTTACATATTAATGCGTTAGCAATTATGTATTAAATGAGTATAAATTCCAATTTGTTCTTGAATGTGTCATTCTGCATAACTAGTACACATAGAAGTGCAAAAGGTCACGGGCTCTGCTGACTCATAAGGAGGAGCCGGTGAAAGAGAACGGAGGTCAAGAGGAGACTTGACAAACTAAATGACCCGACCCGGACACGTCAGGTCAAAGCTGCGTTGTGCGGCTGCGTTGCCGTAGTTACCAGCGGAGAGACTGTGGACGATGGCGGTGGTGGCGGTGTGGTAGACGATGTCGGTGCCGTCGTTGAGGTAGTGCAGGTTGTTGCGACAGTCGTAGCCCCGGAAACCAAATACGTGGTCCAAGACCAGGTCCTACGAGAGGGAGAGAGAGAAAGAGAGAGAGAGAGAGAGAGAGAGAGTTAGAGACAGAGGATAGACAGACCAAGAGAGAGAGAGAGAGACACACACACTGGTGGGCAGGAGGACAGACGGATGAAGAGAGGTAGAGAGAGAGAGAGAGAGAGAGAGAGAGAGGGAGAGAGACAGACACACCTCCACCAGTCTCTTCTTCTTGGAGACGTTGTTCTTCTGGAGTTTCTCCGGCTGCGGCGCCGCCCGACTCACCGGAGGCCTGAAGGATCAATCAGACTATTAATCAGGTAATCAATCAAGTGGAGGAGCAGCCGGTGAGACGGCGTGTCAGACAGACAGACAGAAATGAGAGAGGATAGACAGGATGAGAGAGAACACACAGGATGAGAGAGGACAGACAGACCGACATCAATGAGAGAGGACAGACAGGATGAGAGAGGACAGACAGGATGAGAGAGGACACACAGACCGACATCAATGAGAGAGGACAGACAGGATGAGAGAGGACAGACAGACCGACATCAATGAGAGAGGACAGACAGGATGAGAGAGGACAGACAGACCGACATCAATGAGAGAGGACACTCAGTGGGTTCATATTGTTGCGTGCATTCTGCAACCTCACCATTAAATGCCACTAAATCTTACTGCTCATTTAAAAAATCCACAACATTAAGCATAACTTTTTTTAAAATTTTTATTCTGGATGTTTACCTGCGTTTTATTTTCCATCACTTAAGCCAAACCTGTCGCTTTTTTGTTAGTGTTTAATTTACCCTGTTTTATATTTATGTTAGTTGAAGCGACGCCAATGGAACCAGATGATTTTGGCACGTTCATAAACCAAACCCTCGTTAATTACATACAGGAACAATATATACAAGCGGTATATTATTGCTATGTTTCTGTTCGTTAAAAGCATTCGGATGAACACAGAACATATAAAATAAGACTTATCATATTTTCATTTAGCACCTCTGAAAATCATCTCCACAGTAAGTTTCATACTTACTTGACAATGCCCTGCCTCCAGGGGAATGCAAGTTAAAACACAACACAGGTATTAAAGGTTTCTACAAACAAGGCCAAGAGCAACACTGAGGAAGTAAGGATACCACACAAGGGACAAAAAGGAGAGTCTTTTTGTTAGAAACACATGAGGGTACTTGGACACTTTCAGGCCTTTAAACCCCAGTGTTACTAAAACAAGTTCAGTGACTGTGATGAAAGTGATGCTCATGAATGTTCTTCTACATTTAAATTAACTGCCAGTCCCACTGTAATTGTTTTAATTACAAGACAAGGAAGTAACAGAGAAAAGGAAAACAATTATTATTTTAACTTTTGTGTTTGCGCTGCTGAAAATGTACACAAAACAATTATAATCTTCTTCCTTTAAAACATTTTTTATTTTTTATTAAAGCACATCTTGGGATTATGGCACTCCTTCTGAGAGAGCTTTGAAATCAATGAGTGAATATAATTTGCATTTAGGGATTGGGGATACATTCTTCTACGTTTAAAAATGTGTTTTTCAGACATGGGTAGTTCATCTTGTCGAGTACGATTAGACGTCAGCTTTTAGAAACTCACTGGAAACACTGAAATAATAAGAATCTGTTAGCATGTGGAAACACACAACTGAGACACAAAATATGTCACATGAGTTTGTTTAAAAAGACACTAAAAGGTCATGTGGAAGGTGTGCATGCTTGAGATGCTTGAATACACACAAATAACACTGTGTAGGGTACACCATTACATACACACACACACACACACACACACACACACACACACATAGTGAGCACTGACGACACACACCAAGGATAACATGAATGGATGCATAGATGAATGTACGCTCGTATACACAATCTCAAATTTAAGGGACATAACGCTGAATGTCAACAACAGCTTTAAACGTTTTTTAAAGATTTTAACTGTAAATGGAATATTTTAAAAGCTTAGATCAGTTTGTCTGACAAAGAAAAATATTTATATGATGTGTATTTGATACAAGTACAAGATCTGAGTTCTTCTTCCACCCCTGCTTCTCTAATAGAAATGATGGGTGTGTGTGCGTGTGCGTGTGCGTGTGCGTGTGTGTATACCTCTCCTCTGCAGACACCTCCTTCAGCTGGTGGTGCGGCTTGGTTCCCCTCATCTCTCTGAGGCTGACGGCGTACATCTTCGTGGGGTAATCCACCGTCTTCTCTCGGGCAACGTCACTGTCGTAACCTTCGCACGCGCACACACACACACACACACACACAAACACACACACGCACACATTTTAGTTGTGTAACGTAAAGCTTTGTGCTACTCTTAGATAATTATTCACCTTAAAATTTGTATTAACATGATTGAAGTTTGAATAAAGTGTGTTTTACGAGGCCTTGAAGCCCATTGGTTAGCCGCCTGTGGGTTGAATTTATTAACTACACATAAGAGTTGAGTGCAGTTCTCTTTCCCGACACTAGGTGAATATGAGGCGTTTTAGGACACACCCACCTCCGTCCTCTTCGACGTCGTCCTCCGACTCTTCGCTGTCCACGGTGGGTTGGTTGTCGCCACACAGAGGCCCCTCCCCCTCCACACTGACCCCGCCTCCTCGCTCCCTCGCCCAGATCATCAGGGCGGTGTCGGCCCCGCCCACCGTCAGCAGGGCGCCGTCGTCCTGAGCCCAGCGCACGTTTGTCACCTGAGCGCTGTGGCCCACGTAGCGCTTGAAACGAGCGTACTGACCCTGGAGGAGGAGAACCACCATACTGATGAGGAGAACCACCAAACTGAGGAGAACCACCATACTTATGAGGAGAACCACCAAACTGAGGAGGAGAACCACCATACTGATGAAGAGAACCACCATACTTATGAGGAGAAGCACCATACTGATGAGAAAAAACCACTATACTGAGGAGGAGAACCACCATACTGAGGAGGAGAACCACTATACTGAGGAGGAGAACCACCATACTGAGGAGGAGAACCACCATACTGATGAAGAGAACCACCATACTTATGAGGAGAAGCACCATACTGATGAGAAAAAACCACTATACTGAGGAGGAGAACCACCATACTGAGGAGGAGAACCACTATACTGAGGAGGAGAACCACCATACTGAGGAGGAGAACCACTATACTGAGGAGGAGAACCACCATACTGAGGAGGAGATCCACCATACTGATGAAGAGAACCACCATACTTATGAGGAGAAGCACCATACTGATGAGAAAAAACCACTATACTGAGGAGGAGAACCACCATACTGAGGAGGAGAACCACTATACTGAGGAGGAGAACCACCATACTGAGGAGGAGAACCACCATACTGAGGAGGAGAACCACCATACTGATGAGGAGAACCACCATACTGATGAGAAAAAACCACTATACTGAGGAGGAGAACCACCATACTGAGGAGGAGAACCACCATACTGAGGAGGAGAACCACCATACTGAGGAGGAGAACCACCATACTGAGGAGGAGAACCACCATACTGATGAGGAGAACCACCATACTGAGGAGGAGAACCACCATACTGATAAGGAGAACCACCATACTGAGGAGGAGAACCACCATACTGAGGAGGAGAACCACCATACTGATGAGGAGAACCACCATACTGAGGAGGAGAACCACCATACTGATGAGGAGAACCACCATACTGATGAGGAGAACCACCATACTGATGAGAACCACCATACTGAGGAAAAGAACCACCATACTGATGAGGAGAACCACCATACTGAGGAAAAGAACCACCATACTGATGAGGAGAACCACCATACTGATGAGAACCACCATACTGAGGAAAAGAACCACCATACTGATGAGAACCACCATACTGATAAGGAGAACCACCATACTGATGAGGAGAACCACCATACTTCCTCTATATCTTGTGTTTATCTTGTGTTTCTCTCCTGTTTCTCTCCTTTATATCTTGTGTTTCTCTTGTGTTTATCTGAGGTCAATGTTGACCCGTGAAGTGACTATCCGTCGTACCTGAACCGGGTAGCCGAACAGTTTCAGGAAGCCAAAGTCGTCTCCGGTGGCGAGCAGCGCTCCGTCTCTGGTGAGCGACGCGCCGTTGACGTCGGTGATGTCGCTGTGCGTCGGCCAGATCCCGTCACAGCTCGGACCCAGAACACACGTCCAGCTGGACCACTCCACTCGTTCCAGCTTCACACACACACACACACACACACCCACACACACACACACACACACACCCACACACACACACACACACACACACACACACACACACACACACACACACACACACCCACACACACACACACACACACACCCACACACACACCCACAATCAGATTAGATGATCCTCTCTTAGAAAAGTAACACAGAACAACAATGTTATGAAAATAGCATGATTGTGTTGTTGTTATGTTGTTCAGGAAAAGCTTAGCTTGAAGATTGTGATACAGATCTTAACTCGGCACAAATAAACCTCTGAGCCAACACACACACACACACACACACACACACACACATACAGACACACACCTCAGAGTTTTTGATGGTGTGTCTTCTTCCTCTTGGGGCTTCAAAGAAAAGTTGCTCTTTGGCTCCTGTGTTCACTTGCAGCAGTTTACCTGCAATACACACACACACACAAACACTGGAATCTTCCTTTATATTTGTTGAATTAAAAGAAAGGTTAGATTGTATTGAGGTCGATGAGGAAATGATCCTACGTCTCACTTCATTTATTACTTCTCCACTTTCATAGTTTCCAAAAAACTCTTCAAACGCGTCATTCGGCGCAGTGAGGTGAAACATGTGTGGGGAGGAGGTGAAGATGGAGGTGAAGATGGAGGAGTGCGTTACCTCGAGCGTCCCAGTCGATGTGTGTGATGTAACTGGTCGCCCCTTTGCAGATCCCCACTCTCTTACTGCTCTGCATGTTGTAGATGTCCACAAAGCTGTCGTGTGACGCCACCGCCAGGAATTTACCGGAGTCTGAGAACATGTGTGTGTGTGTGTGTGTGTGTGAGAGAGAGGGGGGGGGGGAGAAAACGTAAAATAAAAGTGAGAATGAACATTGAAAGGCCAAAATGAGTCAAATGTGACAGAAGCAACTAAAAACAAATGCCCTGAAACTGCTTATTCAGAAGGTTATGCATTAATATGCATGTGCGTGTGTGTGTGTGTGTGTACTTGGGCTGAAGCGGACGTCAGAGATGGCGTCGCGGCGATGGTGGAAGCTCTGGAGATCCTCCAGCGTGTCGGCGTTCACCACCAGCACGCCACCGTCGCTCAGACCGACGGCCAACGCCTTTCCGTCGGGGGAGAAGGCGCAGCAGCGACCGCCTGGAAAACACACACACACACACACACACAAAATCAGTCCGTCACCTTATTAATCACCGTAGTAACTACATTTCCCCCAGACTTGGCAGTCCACCTCTCCTCTTTCTCTTTCTTACTCTCTTTTGTTTATTGTGTAATGAAGACAAAATGTGCAAAGTCAGCTAAAAAGTCGAGCACTCCCACCTTCAGAACCGTTCTCTGTGTTTTTTTGTGTCTATAATTCTACTACAAAGGGCTTTGCTGTTAAAAAGTATGTGCTCTCCATTTTTTACGGTATTGAGAGTCTTTAAAAGTGCAAAGGGAGCCAGTCGAGGTGGTTTACAGGTTCAGGCATCGAATCAGGATCCTCCTGAGCACCTTTTTAACCCTTGTGTTGCCTTTGGGTCATTTTGACCCGATTCAATATTTAACCCTCCTGTCGCCTTCGGGTCAATTTGACCCGATTCAATGTTTAATGTCGGTGTTCTTTCGGGAGTCAACAAACAAACATAAAGTACCTCACACTTAAACTTGGAAAACAATATTAATTCTAATAATTTTCTGGAGATTTTAATAGCTGGGGTCATATTGACCTCAAGGGTAAAATATGTTAGTAAATATAAAGGTAACAGGAGGGTTAAACATTGAATCGGGTCATATTGACCCGAAGGCGACAGGAGGGTGAAACATTGAATCGGGTCAAATTGACCCGAAGGCAACACAAGGGTTAAGGGGTTTTCCCCGGAACGTGCTGGAGGGATTTGATAGATTATCCCGCTTGGGATCGACTGAGGATGTCCCAGGAGGAGCTGGAAAACATTGCCTGACAAGAGGTACGTCTGGAACAGCTTGCTTGAAGCTTGTTGCGCCCACAAGTCAACCCACCGGATAAGAGGCAGAAGATAAATCATTAGAAACAGTCTTAAAAATATAGAAATCTTATATTTCTCAAAGTCTGAAAAAAAAAGTAAGATTCAGATCAAGTACAAAGCTGGAGCCTCGCTTCATCAGAGGAGAAAAACAATGCTTCTTCCAACAACTCAAGTCACTTTTTTACATTTCCATTATCATGAAAATGCTATATTATATAGAGACGTGTACTTTATGATCGATAATATAACTAGTAAATAATATATTAACTTATATAACATGTACTAAAAGAGCAGTGGGCATCAAACTGCAGTGTGACTCGATTCGAGCGTCTCTATTGAAGATAACTTTAAGGGGCATGCCCGCCCTGAGCGCTGTCTGCAGGTAGTGCACATAGCCTCAGAGGTGAAAGCCAAGGCAATAACACATGAAGGGATTTCAGTGAGTGAGGCGACTTTAAAGTCGAGTTGATTTTCACATAAATGAACTGAAACCTGGTGGATTTTCCAGAAACTAATGAAGAACTGATTTATGATTTGTAAAATAGAGACTTTACATGGGCTGGTCCTGCTTCCTCTCTTTACCTCTCTTCAGCTTGCGGACGGCCACCATGCGGTGATTGGCCGACGTCTCCCACAGTCGCAGGGTCTTATCGTCGCTGACGGTGGCACAGATGGGGAGGAGGGGGTGAGGGGCCAGACCCCAGACTTCTCCCTCATTGTGGCCCTGTGCAAAACACACACACACACATATTTATACTGTATTTCCTGTAAGACACTGGACCGCTCAGTTTGGTTGTTTAATCTGATTTACTCACTGACATTCCTCAATGTGTTAATGCCCTGGGTTTTGCCTATCAGGCTACATATGTGGACTACCTGCAGTCACTGCTCAGGAAAAAAAACAAATATATCTGCATGAGATTCAGGTCAATCTTTATTTATTTTTGGTAATTTACAGTAAATATTCTTCTAAAGACGCTAGAATTGAGTCACACGGCCGTCTAATGCCCAGTGTACATGGCATTATATGTGTTAATATAGATATTAACTAGTTATCTATCATAAAGTACACGTCTCTCAACACTGTCTCTTTTTGTTCCACTATATCATCATCCAAGCAACCCAATATATTTTATTCTGCAGCTGCTGATCGATCTGCAGCACACGGCTCTCCTCACCATGGCAACAGCTTCAGTACCAGACTTTTAAAAATACCTGAGTCCCTCTCTCTCTCTCTCTCTCTCTCCATCTCTCTCTGTCTCTCTCTCCCTCTCCCTCCCTCTCTCTCTCTCTCCCCCCCCTCTCTCTCTCCCTCCCTCTCCCCCTCTCTCCATGGAAGTGATTAATTTAATAAAAACATGAATGTATTCATTCAAACACAAGTCCATTTAGGAGCTTGAGGGCGTACATCAAGATCATCCTCAGCGATGGCGTTTGCCCCGTTGTCATGGAAATGTAAATTCTAGAGACTTCTCACCCGTGTCGGCTCGAGAGCTCGTTCTTTCTCCCGATGAGTAGATACGATCAGATCATCCTTTATTAGTCTCTATAGAGCCGACACTTCGATATGTATTGATTTTATTCGATGTGGCTAAATGTTGCTGTCCACAGCGTGTACCTCTCTTGGCTCCCGTGGTACTCATGTCTGTTTCCTCACATGGGGTCATACTGACCTCCATCGACTGTGGGTCACACACTGACTGTGGATACCTTGCCCAAGCCCACTTCAAAAGACCGACGCTGTCCCTTTAAGGGTGATGTGGAGAATCAATCAGCTATTTAGGAGCTCACAGAACAACGTGCAGTACCTGCACCAGCAGGGTCATGGGTCCGGTCTTGTCGATCTCCAGAACTTCTCCGTTTTTGGTTCCCACCAGGAGGTGACCGTGACCCAGAGTGATGGCCCTGATGGACGGGTTGTCCTCCAGCAGCAGGCCTGCACACACACGCGCGCGCGCACACACACACACACACGCACACACACTTTATATGTGAAGTGTGTCATGTGACCACATGGTGGCAGTGTTGCATAGAAGAGTTTTCACTATTTTTACTGCTTCGCCTTTACGACTATATTGCCCATGAATTAATTTACAAAATGAAAATAAATAACAGATACTTCCTAAAGATACTTTCTACAGCTAATACAATTAATTAACCATATCGTTGGCCTGTTGGAATGAGAATAAAAGTAAGAAGAAGCAGTTGTAAAGACTCTTTCACTTTACTTGTGACATTTAAAAAGCATCTTTAACTTCATTGGGTTCAATGTCAGAGAGACGTTCACATAAAGGTGCCGTCTGACTTTGTGAGCAGGTATTTTCTGTAGAGAGCGGCTGCGTCGTGAAGCCTTAAGGGATGTGTGAGGGTTCTCGTTGGGTTAGTCTGCACCTTTGGAGCCCGGGGACAGCGTCGCCCTCTTGATGGCGTAGGTCTTCAGGCAGCGGTCGAACATGTCGTCCCACAGCGCCACCACGCCGTCCTTCCCGCCCGTCACAAAGCCCTGAAAAGAAAGAGTTATATTTACTGGTTTCATAAAGTTCATTTAGCAGCTTCCTGATACTTGATCAACACATCCTGTCCCGTTTGTCTGTTTCCTCCCTCCCTCCCTCCCTCCTTTCCTTTCTTCCTTCCTCAGATCTCCCATCCTCCCCTGACAGGTTTCTCTCTCTCCCTCTCTCCCCCTATCTCTCTCTCCCTCTTTCTCTCTCTATCTCCCCATATCTCTCTCTCCCTCTCGCCCCCTCTCTCTCTTTCTCTCTCTCTCTAACTGAAGAATCTCAACGCCCTGTCAGAAAGTCTATTTTTACTCTTTGTTTTGTTGTTGTTGCTTTGAGTCGTAAAACATTCACTGACGCCCTGAACTCAGATAATAATAATAAAGATATTCAATATTCCACTTGGAAATGGAAAAGTTTGGTTTCAGCCTGATGATGATGGAGAGAGAAAGAGAGACATGACTGAATGAAGGGAGGGAGTTAAAACAATTTCAGAGAGAGAGAAGATGGGAGGAAGACAGAGGAAGGGAGGGAGAGAGAGAGTTGTATACAAAATGAAGAGAGGGAGTTAAAACAATGCCAGAGAGAGAAAGAAAGAGAGAGAGAGAGGAAGACATAGGAGGGGGAGAGAGAGTTGTATACAGAATGTAGAGAGGGAGTTAAAACAATGAAAGAGAGAGAGAAGATGGGAGGAAGACAGAAGGAGGGGGAGCAGAGAGAGAGAGAGAAACAGATGGAAGAAGAAACGCCAACAGCTAGATAAATTAAAATCTCCTTCACGTCTGCTCACTCCTACATTTAATTTTTGGACATTGAGCCGACGTCTCTGCCCAAAATGACAAACACTGAGTGAAGGTGTTGAGAAGGTTCACACACATTAACCAAAGTATCTTGTAATTACGAGTTTGGTATCTTCTAATTATAAGAAGAACGTCATATTAAAAGTACAAAATCTCAATAAGAAAGAATACATAACTGCAAATAAAGCAAATATATAATCGGGCGATGTCATCACGTCTTCTTAAAAAAGAGATCCTCGATGTCCTCCCCACCTTGTCGAGGGAGAACATGGCGAACACCGGCCCGTCGTGGGCCTTGACCGTCTTCAGCAGCAGCGCCTCCTTCCAGATGTAAACGTCTCCGGTGGCGGCGCCGGAGAACACCAGCGCCTCGCTGCGGCCGTAACACACCGACATCATGGTCTCCGGACGGCCCACGCTCCTGAACACACCACGCCTGGAGGTCAGACCGCCGCCTGGAGGATGGAGAGAGAGAAAGGCCTCCATCAGACACGACTTTATTAAACTGACAAAAGGAAATAAACAAAAAGAAAGCATTGAAGGTATTTGATTGGTGACGGTTATTAAAAGTATTTTAAAATGACAATATAAATATGTCCAGTTGCTATAATTTGGGGTGTAAGATGTTGCCATGGATTCAGTTCGCGATTCCCATTTGTTTGCCTTTTATTGGTTCACATCTTGTCCAATGGTCTCCGTAATAAGTATTCTGAATAAGATATGATCACTTCCTGTTTGCAGGGTGCTCATTTGCTCAAAAGATAGATTAAAATAGTTGGCGGTAGGTTCATCTGGTTGTAGATGTTTTCTTTGACTGAGGTGTGTGCACCTGTGTGAACTGGGTTATGATGACTTGAGTCTTAGTTTTGGTTTTATTCATGCTGTGATCTAAAAAAAGTATCTTTCTTTTTTTATATTGTCTGTCACTGTTTTATGTTGTATTGTCTGAAACTTTGAGTAATGTGCTACTAGCTGCTGTCTCGGCCAGGATGCTCTTTTTTAATCTCAATGAGGCATTTCCTAGTTAAATCAATTTAAAATAAATAAAATAAAAAACGGACGTACAGACAAGTATCACAGGATAACTTTGTAAAGAACGTCTTTTCCCCGCGATTTCTGAGCGCATTTATTTAAGAATATTTAAAGATAGTGAAATCGTCCGGGTGGATGTCACCCGGAATCTGGAAAATATGTGTATTATGATGACAAGAAGAAATATGAATGGTGATCACGTTGTCAGCCATCCCACTCACCCCCCTGAGGGAGGCGCCTCATTGTGAAAACCTCGGGCCTTAAGGTCACAACATCTCCCCAATCGTTACAGCGAGGAGCCGACATTGGATTCATTTTAAACTTTAATTGTCTCTTTTGGGACAGCAAAAGGTCAGCGGACGACAAAAGAGTGTTCATGTTTTCACGATCGCATGAGAAACAAAAAACAACAAAAATGGCAAAACCAGAAAGTCGTGAAGTGAAAAGTTTCTCCAGATTTTCAAAAAGCAAAACACACAAAAACTACTTTCTTACATGTAATTCAGCAGCAGTTTCACTAAACACATTTTAAAGCAGTCCTAACATCACTCCTGGAGTTGTACCTGCATGTTGCCAGAACTGGATGTGTTTGATCCCCACAGTGACCAGTTTGTCCATCAGCATGGGATTACACTTCACCACAAATATCTTCTCCTTGTGACCCCTTGCAGGAAAAGAAGTGTGTATACAGAATAAATGCACAATGAAACGCGACAGTAGAATCTTCAATGTCAACACCCATGTTAGCAGGCACGTGCACATAGACCCCCAGTGGTGCTCAAGCTCCTCCCCGTTTGCCCTGGAGGAGAAAAGTGCCCCTTCTGCTGGAGACACATTTCAATGAAATAAAAATGACTGTCATCAATTCCCCCCAAATGTGTTTTGATATCTGACGGGGCATTTATTTGAGTTCTTGTGAGAATTTCGCCCCGACATCCTCCGCGCCCCCTCCCTACTGTGTATTATATGGCATTTTTCTCTCCTATCATTTTGTAAATGAAAATAAATTGTAATTGTTAATAGAAAACATGTCATTTTATTTAGCTCTCAAGTGTTTCAGGTGTTGCGTGTAGCAACCAATTACTTGCTAACTTCAAGTTACAGAGATCAATACATCAATCAGTTTGGCAATGGATGCCCTTTTTTGGGGGTTTGAGCCCCCCAACATGTCTGTGCACATGCCTGCATGTCATAGTACTTGTACCTGAAGCAGTAATATATGAGCAGCAGCAGGTGTACCGGCACTATTGGTAGTTGTATTTCAATACTACTTAGCAGTACTGTGAGAATTACAGTAGCTGAATACTAGCAGTAATAAAAAGTATTTTTTTTACAGTGGAGTTTACGTGCAGTAGTTTAAGTATATAGGTAGTTTTTGTTATACCTGGCCATGGCGAGTTTCTCTCCTCTCTTCCAGTCCCAGACAACAATGGAATGTCCGTCATCGACTCCCACGGACACCAGAGTCTTTCCATCGGCTGCATCCGGATCACACAGGAGACACATCAGCAGAGTTTTCAAACACGACACACCTGGAAGGAGCCACCTGAAACATTCGCTGTTTCCTTTATTGTGACAGGAAAACCATTTTGTGTCACTCGGAGGCTCAAAGTTTAAAAATAAATATCTATCAAAGTACTGTAGGCTAATAAGCAAGGATACATTTCAGAATTGGTGCTTTACGTCTCCATGTCAGATAATAAAGGTTGAAGTATAAGATCTGCTACAGTTAGAGTTACCACAGCGTAAACGTCCTGCATTCAAACTATTAAATATATCAAAATACCAAAAGTAAAAGTTGTTATCTTGCAGAATGACCCATCTCAGAATAATATATAGTACATTATAGGGTCATAATTATTGATGCATTAAATTAAAGTGTTCATCACTTTAATGGTGCAGCTGGTAAAGGTGGAGCTCATTTTAATGACTTAATATACTGTTGTGTAGTTTAGTCTAATAACACTGTATTGTTATTATTCGTTGATTCATATTTTGCATTCATATCTGAAAAGTTACTAATGTTGTCAAATAAATGTAATGCAGTATAATAATTGGCTATAAAAGTATATGGTTACATAAATCCGATTTAAAAAAATATTTCAGAATGGAGGATTGCTTATTGTAACACGACCGTGTCCGTTACCCGTGGGTTTCCCCCTCCAGCACCAAGGATCAGCCCGGAACCACGAGGTTTTGCTCACCGGCATCTTTTATTCGTACACACACAACACCGAGCAGACCGCAAAACATGCGCCTCTGCTCACTTCCCCCCTCCACTCTCAAGTGGGAGCTTTTATAAGGGTGATTGGCAATCAGTCAGCAGCCAAGGCCAAATCAGAGACAGCTGCCACACTCCCCACCACCCGGCCTGGAGCCCCGGCCTAATCTACTCCCCCTCCCCCCCCATGAGAGCTTGGGCGGAGGAGGGGGCTCTGGGGGACCGGGCTCAGGACGTGGGGGCTCTGGGGTCGACCGGGACGGGGGAACGGGGAGCTGAAGCCAGCCGAGATGGGGACGGGCCCCGGGGATCAGGGGTCGGTAGCGGCGTCGGGTCCCGTGGAACCAGGGTCGGCCTTCCGCCGACGGGTCACGGGGAACAGGGGTCGTCGGCAGCGCTGCCGGGTCCTGGGGCTCGGAGGTCGGCAGCTCCGACGTGGCCTGGACCTCGGAGCTCGGCAGCTCCGACGGCTCCTGGACCTCGGGGGTCGGCAGCTCCGACGGGTCCTGGGGAACGGGTTTTGGAGGGTCTCGAGGAACAGGCGGTTCTCCTCCGCCTGTGCCCGCCCCATCTCCTCTATTCTGGCCAGCATCTGGCCCAAGCTGCTCATCAGCTCCTCTTCCTGGTCTGGCTCCATCCCTTTCAGGCACTGGGTTCCAGGGGGCCCCACGTTGGGCTCCAGTGTAGCACGATCGACGCCGCTACCCGTGGGTTTCCCCCACCCGCACCAAGGACCAGCCAGGCACCAAGAGGTTTCGCTCAATGACATCTTTTATTTCGCAAAACACAAACCGAGCAGACCGCATCACTATGCCTCTGCTCACCTCCCCCTCCCTCCAGCTCTGCTGCCCTTTTATACAAGCAGCATCGGCTGCTGACTGATTGCCACTCAGTCAGAGCAGCTGACTGATTGGCAATCAGTCAGCAGCCGAGGCCAGATTGGGGACAGCTGCCACACTTATTGATCTGAGGGCTGATTCTGTGGAGGAGCCTAAATGTGAAGAACACACACACTCACATACACACACACACACACACAGGTTACCTGAGAAGTCCAGCGCACACACTCCTCTCTGGTGGAAACCTCTCAGCAACGAGAGACACTTCAGAGTCTGGATGTCCCACACATGGACAGCCGGGTCCCTCCCCACCTGCACACACACCACATGCTTTCACAAACATTGTATTGTAGATCTCGTGTGTGAGTGTTTGTGTGTGTGTGTGTGTGCGTGTGTGTGTGAGTGAGCGAGTGAGTGAGTGTGTGTGTGTGGGAGTGTGTGTGCGAGTGTGTGTGCGTGCGTGTGTGAGTGAGTGTGTGTGTGTGAGTGAGTGAGTGTGTGTGTGTGTGGGAGTGTGTGTGTGTACGTGTGCATGTGTGTGTGTACCTGTCCCGTAGCAGCGTAGTCCTGTGCGAGTGTGCGTATGTGTGTGAGTGTGTGTGCGAGTGTGTGTGCGTGTGTGTGTGAGTGAATGCGTGTATGTGTGTGAGTGAGTGAGTGTGTGTGCGAGTGTGTGTGAGTGTGTGTGTGTGAGTGAGTGAGTGTGTGCGTATGAGTGAGTGTGTGGGTGTGTGTGTGGGAGTGAGTGTGTGTGAGTGAGTGAGTGTGTGCGTATGAGTGAGTGTGTGTGCGAGTGTGTGTGCATGTGTGTGTGCGTGTGTGTGTGAGTGAGTGAGTGTGTGCGTGTGAGTGAGTGTGTGGGTGTGTGTGTGGGTGTGTGTGTGTACGTGTGCATGTGTGTGCGTGTGTGTGTGCGTGTGTGAGTGAGTGTGTGCGTGTGAGTGAGTGTGTGGGTGTGTGTGTGTGGGTGTGTGTGTGTACGTGTGCATGTGTGTGCGTGTGTGTGTGCGTGTGTGAGTGAGTGAGTGTGTGCGTGTGAGTGAGTGAGTGTGTGAGTGTGAGTGAGTGTGTGTGAGTGAGTGAGTGTGTGCGTATGAATGAGTGTGTGTGCGAGTGTGTGTGCGTGTGTGTGTGAGTGAATGCGTGTATGTGTGTGAGTGAGTGAGTGTGTGTGCGAGTGTGTGTGAGTGAGTGTGTGCGTGTGAGTGAGTGTGTGGGTGTGTGTGTGTGTGGGAGTGTGTGTGTGTACGTGTGCATGTGTGTGTGTGTGTGTACCTGTCCCGTAGCAGCGTAGTCCTTCAGCGGGTGGATGCTGAGGCTCAGGATGTCGTCGTCGTGGCCGAGGTAGAAGCGCTGGCTGTGCAGCTGCCGGTTGTAGACCACGCCCACCGCCGCCACGTGGTACAACACCTCACCACCCTGAGTGTAGAACAGGTTGTTCCTGCAGTCGTAACCACGGTACCTACACACACACACACACACAGCATTAATGTTACCAACCAATCAGACATCGATCTCGGTGATCACTCACTGATTGCTTGTTAAAATCTCCAAAAAAAACAATAGCTCGGCAATTCATGGTCAAAGCAGCCTCGGTGGACAACAATCTCCTTTTAATGCATCCATTTTCAGGCCTGTGTAAATAGCAGATGTCCATGCATGCATCCGTAGCGGTTGTCAGGGTCACCAGTAATTGAAGAAGGTCAGCACAATCTCATAACTCGGCCCTCTTTTCCCAACACACTGTGATTATTTATTGATGTACTTCATTACGTCTCCTTCATTAAAACCTGAGGCAAAGGTGGAAAGTCTTTTTACTGGCTTACCTACACTGAGGAAGTATTTCATAAAGTTCAAATAAACAAGACCTCCACGTACTTGTGTTTTATTGATATAATTAAGGATCATTTGTGTGTAATTTGAACGTGATGTTTTTACCCGTGAACAAACTGCAGACGGAGGCCTTGGTCGGGTCCTCTCTGTCTCTTCAGAGATCCAACCTGCTGCTTCTTCTCTCTGCTCTGCTGTCGCAACTGAGGCAGGTCCTCCTTATACACCTGCACACACACACACACACACCTGCTAATTGCTCACATATACAAAGTAATAGGATGTTTCATAACAACTCAAACAAATACTTTAAGTGTTGGACCGTCAAAAACATCATGATTATTTAGCTTTTTTTTAAAGACAGTGGTGGAGCTTTTGTCCTGAAGTTGAGTCATAACTCTGTGAAATCTCAACAGCCAGACATGATACTCAAAACTATGATATCTCAATCATCAATAAATAATCTCAACATGACAACGTGACGTTTCTCCGCTCCTCTTCGTCGGTTCGACAATGAAACTGAGTCTGCAGTGTTTTTCGCCCTCAGCATAGAGAATAATATGCCCGCTAATTTTTTCATGCAAATTATTCTGTTTGTCGTTGAGTTGGCGTGTTTCAGTCTTCTGAGAGTTTCACAGGGGGAGTCTTTGCTCCTGGGAGGTTTCGGGACTGGCGGCGATCCCCTTTCATGCTGCTTTCCGTTTACAAAAATGCATATTTTCATAGCGTCACGGTGGATTGGCGCCACGGAGCGTTTCACTGCGTCTGGAATCTAGATGTTTATCTCTCCGACTTCTCCTCTTTTCTCCTCACAGTCAAATCTTCTCAAAGGAAATAAAACCGTCAAAATTCCTCCCCAAACGTCTCAACAATAAAACAATTTAATAATAGGATTTAAAAAATTGTTTCCATCTTCTCATGTGAGCTGAAGATGGATTATGAGAAGAATGAATTTACAATGGAAACCAGACTAAGAGTCTGCAACTCAACATGTTAATCAGGTGTAATGCTCATGGTTCAGGTATATTTGACAAGGTGGAGAGATGCACTTGCTCATTTAATTCATTTATAATTATATGTAAACGTCTCTCAGCCATTTATCCAATTGGTGTCGAGAGAATGTAATTAAAACATGTCGACCTCGTGGTTCATCAGAGGAAACGACCGGGAGGATCACCACTGTTCAACGGGATTAAAGATGGAGAGCGTGAACGTCCACAAAAGTGAAAAGAACGGAGGAGAAAACTGAAGAGGGAGGAAGGAAGGATGTAAAAAAAAAGAGGGAGAAGGAAATTGTAAAAAAGGGAAAGAAGTCGAGGATAAGGGATTACAATATAAAAATAATAATCCATTCTTGCTCTTTCCAATTAAACTTGGGAGCAACTGTTAAATCTAAACACACACTCTCTCTTTTTCTGTCTTACACACACACACACACACACACATACACACACAAACACACGTTGAGCTCTATCTCCAAACAGCACGTTCTTGCAGCACCGGCGGCGCCCGGCGAATGGTAGTCACGGGGATGTGTGCCAGGCAGCGGCTGTCTTTGAAGATAAGGCGTGTTTTAGGATCGCCATGGCAACTGCACGGAGCCCTGCACGAAGCCCTGCCGCGCCGCGGCTGAATAAGAACGAGGAGCTGACAGAGTGCAGCCGCTGTGGAAATGTTTCTGCAAAGCTGCTCTGTGAAACCACTTTGGAGCAGCTGAGGGCTCACAGCCTTGTTCCCTTGCTCAGTGCCTTGCTCACTGCCTCGCTCACTGCCTTAGTGCCTTGTGCCCTTGCTCACTGCCTCACTCACTGCCTTGTTCCCTTGCTCAGTGCCTTGTGCCCTTGCTCACCTTCTCACTCACTGCCTTTGTTCCCTTGCTCACTGCCTCGCTCACTGCCTTTGTTCCCTTGCTCAGTGCCTTGTGCCCTTGCTCACTGCCTCACTCACTGCCTTGTTCCCTTGCTCAGTGCCTTGTGCCCTTGCTCACTGCCTCACTCACTGCCTTGTTCCCTTGCTCAGTGCCTTGTGCCCTTGCTCACCTTCTCACTCACTGCCTTGTTCCCTTGCTCAGTGCCTTGTTCCCTTGCTCAGTGCCTTGTTCCCTTGCTCAGCGTCGTACCTGTCTGTCGTAGTTGATCTGTGTTTCCTGCTCAATGTCGGAGTCGAGCTCCCGGACATCGGACACGTCGCTGTCCGACTCCTCGCTGTTAGAGTCCCCAGGACCGTCTGGAGAGGAGGCAGGCAGACAGACAGGCAGACAGACAGGCGGACAGGCAGAGAGACAGACAGAGAGACAGACATGCAGACAGGCAGAGGTCAAAGGTGAACATTCAAACTGTGTCTAGCAGACTCTCTCAGCTCCTGCCGGTGTCCCCACCCTGTATGTTGGCGTCCGGTCCTCCGTTCATGACCGACTCTGGAAGAAACCTCCACTGGAAGAGGGCGTGGTCGGCCCCACCTGTGGTCAGCACCCACTGCAGGTCATGTGACCAGCGGACGTTGGTCACGTGGGCAGAGTGGCCGATGTACTTCTTGAATTTCGCTCCTTGGAATAAACAGACGACTCAACATCAAACATCAAAACAGGGAGAAGAAAGCGTGAAAAGACACACGGTAAAAGAAGAGGTGGAGACCTTTCCTCAGACAGGGGAAGCGATAGAGCTTCACGAGGCCGAGGTCGTCCCCGGTAACCAGCACAGCGGCGGCGTGGTTGGCATCCACTGCGTTGATCTCGGCTAGATTAGAGTATTTAGGCCAGATGCCGCTGACCTCTGAGCCCAGGACGCAACTCCAGGACGCCCAGCGCTGACCTTTGACCTCCTCCGTATTGACAATCAGCTTCCCCACTGCAGAAGGGGAGGAGGGGGAGGCAGGGTGCAATTTTAACCACAAATTAAATAATTCTGCAGCAAATGCTTCACCTCTCAGTTGATGCCAATGATAACAGACTATTTGCACATTTTTATCAATAATAATCAGTTTTAACAGACAGAAACAAGAAAAGAGAAACGTGTGTATGGTGCAGATTTTAATCTTCCACGCTGGAGTCGAGCTGCAGAGAGTTTTGTGTTTGAAATCCTTGAAGACAGATTTTTTTCAGGTCCATATTTCCACATCGTGCTCACCTTGAATTAAATGAATTTCTTTTTCTAATATTGCAGACATGAGCTGGGATTTAAAGACTCACTCGTTCGTTAACTGACTATATTCCCTTTATATATTTCTTAAAACCAAAGATATTAAGATGTGTGACATATAACTTCCACAGATCCACACTGTTCTTTTTCACACAGGCTGCTGAGTATTAAGAAAAATCACAAAATGTTACAAATAGATATATTGTAAATAGAAATATATATATATATATATTTCTATTTACAATATATCTATTTGTAACATTTTGTGATTAAAAAAAAATTATATATATATATGTATATATTTATATTTACAATACATATATATACTGTGTATTTTAATGTTTTGTACTATCTGGACCTTTAGTCTGTAATAAAGTTTGATTGATTGATTGATTTTTATCTTGAAATATTATGTTTTATCCTTTGTAAAATCATATATATTGTTCACATTTTTCTACATTATAACTTTCTTTAAATGTACCTTAAAATAAGAACAGAATGATGAATTCTGTTGCCCTATAATATAGAAAATCCTAACTTAACTTAATTCACTAATTAGAGCAACATTGAACTGCGGGCACTCACTGGGCATTCGGTAGAAGAGGCGTTCTCCAGCTCCGTCGTTGGTCTGCAGGATCTTGCTGTCCAGAGACCAGTCCAGGTGTGTGATGAAACTGGCTGAATTACAGCATTCTCCTACCTATAGTTAGACAGACAGAGGCCATCATCTAATCAAATTATGAGATTCATAACACATGCAGGTATGACATCCCAGTATCAGCTCCAAGGCCAACGGGACTCCACCCCCTCCACCTTCTTGTATCTCTGGGCGACGGCGTAGATGTCCACCAGTCCGTCGTTGGAGCCGACGGCGAGGTACGCTGCGTCTGGAGAGAACTTCATCTCGTGGATCACCTCCTTCCTGTCTTTGATGTGGACGACCTCCGTCATGTCTCTGAGGCGGACGGGGAACAACGGTGTGTTAATGCCACGTCACAACAAAGCAATATGATATTGTGTGTGTGTGTGTGTGTGCTACCTGACTCTCAGCACAGTGAAGGATCCGTCCTTCATGCCCAGAGCCAGCTGGTACCCGTCCACGCTGAACGCCACGCTCCGCACCGCCTCCTCCATGTTGCAACGAGCGATGAGGGCGTGATCAACCAGACTCCACAACCTGATGCACACACACACACACACACGCAGTTAGATGTATAGGTTTATCAAATAAGACACCTATGAACCTGTAAAGTGGACAGACCATAAGTCGTCTTCTTGAAAAAATGGAATAGCGTCCAGTTTGAGGGACATATGAGAATCACTAAACACGATGGGTTGTAAGACCTCAAATAAATGACTTTACAGCTCTGTAAAGTTATGGTGGCGGCATCTGTTTTATCTTTGACCACGTGTTCAATCTCCCATGGAAACAGTGGATTCTGAGCTGGTGAGTATTTAATTAGCTCGCTGGAAGCTACGTCTAAAAATGGAGAAAGCTCCCGTTGCTCAAACTGCTGGAGATTAAAAAAATTAAATAATCAGGCAAACTAACAAAAAGACGTTGCGCAACTAAAAAATAGTCCGGGGTCTTGTTTTTTTTGGGGGGGGGGGGGGGGCTGGATTTTGTTCAACCTGTCGGACGAGTCGGCCATATTAGGCGAGTAAGAGGACATGCAGGGACAAACTCTTGATGAAGCATATATGGAAAATGAGGAACGCCGACAAACATGTCAGCATCTTCCTGAGTCTTCAGCTGACGGTGTGTGTGTGTGTGTGTGTGTGTGTGTGTGTGTGTGTGTGTGCTTTCACACATAATTGGTGTCCCGGGAGTCCGAGCAAACAAGTGAGCAGATGCCGGAGACGAGCGGAAACCGTCACACTATATACCAATCGACTCGTAAAGACATCCGCCCGTCTGTGCACCGACCTGACGGAGCGGTCGTCGCTGCCGGTGACGGCCAAAGGTTTTTTGGGGTGAACGTCCAGCGCCCAGAGCTCGCCCTCGCCGTGTCCCTGCATGATCAGCAGCGGCTTGTCCCGATCCCTCACCATCACCTGGAGGCGGGCAGAAAGATGCTCAGGAACTTCTCACCGTGACTGTCAAGTTTAGGCTCATTTGTGTCTGAATACCTCCAGTACTCTACTTAAGTCCACATGTGAGTACAAGTACTAGTTCCTACTTACTTATGTAAAGAATATATATTTTAGCTTAGCACAGCCTAGTATTGTTTGCATAAATATTATGTGTAAGATGGAAAACACTGAATGGAAGTTAAAATCTCCGGCAGAGCACTCTGGCGCCTGACTGATCTAAAGAAAGATAACAGTGACACTTGGTGAGGTTTTGTGAGCCACCCTCCTCCGCATCCACACATTCCGGAGGTGATCACATACAAAGAGCTCTCTATACTCTCAGATCAGGGGAAGGCAACAGAGACATTTACCTCACCGGACCGATAGATAAGGAAGGGTCCAGATGTGGGCATTATTCTCCTTTAGACACTTGGGGCCCCTCAATGGCCACTCACTGACCCACAAACACACATGGCCTTTCTCCGACCCACACACACACACACGTGAAGGGCCCCTTTTGACAAACGACCTCCAGCGCATCCCACCTCGGAAGAGATAAGATTATCTTAGGAAACTCCCCAGCTCAGACAAAGGAAGCTACATGTGAATTCCATCTTTCTTCCCACACTCTTTTTCACAACATATGCTCTCATTGGCGGGCCACGAAGAACCAATGAATGAGCGACAGCGATGGAGGCAGAGAGACGAAGAACCAATGAGAAGACACCGCCTTCTCTTCGCTGGGCCAATCAGAACTGGCCTTGATGGCTATTTAAACCGTCGCGCCCTCTGTTAAGGCGCCTCTCTCTGGTCTGAATACTCTAGGTACCAGCCGGAGGGGGGTCCATGCATGATGTCTACTTGCATCCTGATTTCTGAATAAAACGCTTATAGATGTAACGTAGAAGTCTACCTCTATTTCTTTCAGTGAGTACCGTCCAGGTGGTGTGTCGCTGTCCAACTCCAACACTTAACTTTATAAATTAAGATGTATTCACATATGAAGAGTCTTTACAATATGATGTTTACATAACAGTGTATACAAGTACAGCTCAAATTATTAATGCATTAATCAATGTTCATCAACTTATTGCATTATTATATATTAAATAACCCAGCGGTATATATAGTCATTTAATTGGGATCTTAACCAACTGCAGCATTGATCTCAATTCAATTCAGTTTATTTTATACAGCCCATTATCACAAATTACAAATTTGAAAAAAGTGAAGAAACCTTCAGGAGAGCAACAGAGGAGGATCCCTCTCCAGGATGGACAATAGATGTCATGTGACCAGAAGGAATCATTACAGAGTCATAACACATTACAATTAAAGTGTTGAACACACAGGACTTGTACTAAATTGCCTGTATATTGTCTGATTTCATTGTTAACCTCATTACTGTGAATGCTCACAGGGCAAAAAATAAAACTCACTTCTGCAAAGCCTTGTCATTATCTTTTATTACGGCCTTATGGACTTATAAATACACAAGGAGGGCAATAAAAGTGATTAAAGGGGAAACTTCATTGCTTGGTTCACTTGGTTTGGTTTTAGTTGATCTCGAATGCATTACCGTACATCACACGTTGCAGTTAGGTTAGCCAATGAGGATCCAGCGTTTAGCTCACCAAAATAAAAGCATCTCTGCAGGAGAGGAACGACGTGGAGCTGTCTTTATGTTCCCTCTTGTTTGTCTCACCTCAAAGATCTCGCTGTCTTGTGTTCCCGCCAGGATTCGGTCTGCTCGCCAGCAGACGCTGCGAATAGACAGTGCTGGAGGAGGAGGAGGAGGAGGAGGAGGAGGAGGAGGAGGAATACCCGTTAAGACCAGTCATCGGCACAAGTCAAAGGCTAACGTTAGACTTTTAAAGAACTACACCGGTCTCCCAAAGAACCATTTTTTAAGGTTCTTTGAGACACCTTTATAGGTTCTTTGAAGAACTATTTAAGGAAATGGTTCTTTAGAGAACCCTGGTTTGGATGGTTCTTTGTAGAACCAAAAATTGTTCTTCTAGGGCGTCACTTTAAAGAACCATTTTCGGTTCCAGGTGGCACCTTATTTTACCCATATTGTCTGTGTGTACTAATGCATTGCAACTATTAACATGATTAAAAGGAAAAGCAGCACATATGGACTAATTGAGCCAGTCGTTCAGCTGTTGGGTCATTTAATTAATAACAAAACCTCCACATTCTAAACTCTTCATTGAGAATATATTTGACTTTTCTCTCTCTACTCTGGCACATCTTGAAGGATACGTTGTACTTGTTTCCTCATTCAAAAGGAAAATAAAAGTACTTTATTATCACATCTACAGTAGGAATCTACAACGAAGAAAGGGAAAGACGTTTCCCCTTCTGAGTCCAGGCCAGAGGAAGTCACAGACACTTTTTCTTCTTCTTTCTCTGTATTCTCTAACCTCTCCATCACACTCCTGTTCCACAGCATCCACAACGCCTGCTGTCTGTCGCTGGCGGGCATTGAACCGCCGTGTGAGGCTGCCAGTAACTTTGTTAAATAAACCTCCTCCCTGCAGATCCCCAGCCAAAGCAACCTGATACGAGTTTACGGCGTAAATCGTAGGACTCGCACCGTGAGAGTTCTCTCAGTATTTCTGAAGTTTCATCCCAGGAGTGTGAGTCGCTGCCTAAAGGCAACAGAGAGGAAAACGTCACCGCGACAAATTACTGCTCGACGACCCAGAGGAAAGAAACGTGGGAGAAATAAATATCATATATCTTGCTTTCGTTTAATTTTGACGCCTTCTCTGAACACTATGTTTCTCCTTACTGAGCTGTTTAATGTTTACTCTCATCCTCTGAAACGTCGGTTACAAATGATGTATTTCCTGTCGGCCTTGAATACAGGTGTGTATTCTCACGTGGCTCTTTTTTATTGGCCCTCATGGCTGCAGAAGAGGAGTTTAGATATTAGTCTTCTGAATTAACCTTTTACAGGAAGGGACTTGGAAGAAAACTATGGGGAAATTCATATTATTTATGAAGCAATTTAAAGTAATTACACACTATCAGTCATCATCATGGAGACCGAAGCAGAGGCAGCGGACATACATATCTTCATGTGAGCTGCCTATTTTCTAACTTTCCTCAAAAATATGTAATAATCTGTTTGTTTTTTCTTCAGATTATTATTACAGACATTAATCACAACCAAAGTAGGTTTTTAGTCTGAAATAAAAGATGTTCTCATGGATTCTTGGAATATTATGAACACATTTGCTTTATTTTTATACTCGTACATTAATAAACCTTTCCACATTTCCTCTCTTAAAAACTGCAACGCTGTTTCATTTTAATCTAGATGCATTACATATTTTTACTATCACCTTTTTCTTTTCATTTTATTCAACATTTTTTTATTACATTTTCTCTTGTTATGTTTCCTGTTGTTTATTACACCAAAGCAAATTCCTCTGCTTCGCAATACACCGGATTTTCATCTAATTCTGATGGTTTAATCACATGACCTTTCATCAAGGTCAGATTGATTGATTCTCTGGGAATCATGAATATCTGTAAAAACAATGATGGCAATCCTTCAAATAGTTATCAGACTTTTCCTGATGACAAGAGGAACCTTGTCCTCCAGATTTTAATATGTTCATACCTTCAGAGAGCAAAAATAAAGACTTAAAAAAAACTTTTCTGTCCTCCACCCTTGATAAACCAGGAGCCATTAACCTTTTTAAAAGCCCTTTAGCTAAACTTCCACCTTCTCCAGAAAAGAGAAGACTAAACTTTTACCTCGTTCCCTCTCGCATTTTATGTTCAATCTTTCTCCTGAGAAATCTTCCCAAAGGAGGAGACATAAAAGGAGGTTTGGGGGGCTTAACCCTTTAAACTGTCTAAAACACAGTGACGGGCCGTTAGGGCCAGCAAGGCCTTCTCTGCTGGCCTAAACATC
Organism: Pseudoliparis swirei; assembly: GCF_029220125.1. Lineage (NCBI taxonomy): Eukaryota > Metazoa > Chordata > Actinopteri > Perciformes > Liparidae > Pseudoliparis > Pseudoliparis swirei. The sequence continues at coordinate 14,583,185 of NC_079404.1, forward strand.
ATCAGAATATATATTTTTTTCTAAATATATTTCCCCACAAATATGTATTCAATTATTTCCCAGAGTAAGAGTTATTCTCTTAATTTCATAGCGTTCCTCTTGGTTGTGCTGCTGCCAGCCCCAGGTTGAGATTTGGAGGGCTGGTCTTTATGTTAGATCTTTTATCCAATCATATTCAGCCATCGTGTGTTGCCAGGGGGCTAAAATCTGCCCTTAGGCCTTCAGAATCAAGATTGCGGGCGCTGGTAGCTTCAAGTGAATGGGAATGACAATGTTGTGTCAACCAATCAGCTTTAGAGTTGGCTCCTGTAGGCCAGGAGCCAGATAGCAGGCGGAGGGCGTGCACGTCTTTTGATTGGATTACCAATATTGAGAGGCGGGGTCTATGGGCAGGTATATGCAGAACCTCAGAACTAGGAAACTGAATTTGATAAAGGAATTAATTCGCAGACTACAAAGCTGTTTTTTCAACCCACAATGGCGGAAGGAGGAGAAGATGTCGATTTGGTCGAGCATATACTTTTAACGCCTTTCTCAAGACGAACTTTTCAAGAAAAGTTAGACATCGTAAGGAGGACTTTTTTTCTTCTTTTTCTCCGTCCCGATGCGCGCATTCTGCAGCGCGCGAGACGGAGAGCCGAGAGAAATGACATGCTGTTGTGTAGATACGATCAACATCAGACGGCTGTTTAGTTTAATAAATGAACAAAGACGTGCTATAGAGAAAATGACGGGGGCGGGCCAATTTTTTTTAATGTCATGCGATCTACCAATACTACGCCGCGATCGACCGGTAGGTCGCGATCGACGTATTGAGCAGCCCTGGTCTAGAGCCATGGCATCATAATGATAGTAATAAGAGGTGGATTAATTTGGGTGGGACTGTGTAGGACCTCACTGAAGGCCCAGGCCCCAGGCCCACGGCCCGCCACTGCTAAAACACTATAATAAACATGAGCAGATATATTCATGTTGTACATCAAATTAAAGAACACAACTTGGGCTATAAGAATCAGTAAGCCATTTCAACACAACTTAAACAGCAACTAAAATAATCATTAAAATATCATAATCATAATTTTGTCAGGAGTCGGCCACTCAGAAAGTTTCCGGAACGAGCGACATGTAGCTCCGTGCTATCGGAAAAAATAAGATGTTAGAAAGCAAGAGGACTTCACACAGATCCTAAATATCTTTAAAGGATCCTTCTGTACTAAAGCACCACTGTGATATGAGCTAAAGAACACAGCCACATGAATCGCTTTATAGCTTTACAACCAGAAAATGTAACTTACTTTTGTTGTTTAAAGGTGCACCCCCGCAGCTTCTCCTAAAAATAATAGCATCTCTATTGTCGTCATTAAGGAGTTCAGACGTTCACCACAAACTTTTGTTTGCCCCTGCTCTCCTGAAAACTCCTCAAAGACAGAGAATCAGGTCGTTTCTGTCTAAAAAACAAAGACGTAACTTAACATCTGAACATCATAAACGTCTTTATGAGGAAAAGAAAAAGATTGAAGTGGAGGATATCCGAGCCTCAACCTCCAGGAGACTGAAGCGTCGCAACCTTCAACTGACAAAAGAGTCTTCGATTACAGAAGTGACCTTTTTCTCTCGCTCTCTATTCTTCTCCGGCGAGGAGGACGATGGGTAAAAAAATCTGCCTTTTAGAAAAGGAGATGAAGCGATATTTAACGTCGGTGGGTTTATTCAACTCAAATTAGGTTTGATGGAAAGGTGTAAATAGCCAGTCGAGGTGTCGAGGTATAAAGGTTTCACGCAGATATAACGGCTAGTCGAGGCTGCCCGTCCACCTCCACCTGGTATTTACTTGCAGTCTCCAGCAGGTAGACGGACGTTCGTACCTTTATAACCCTGCTCGGCCTCTCGGAGGTCGATCTTGGTGATCGGCTTGAAGTCGGCGTCCCACAGTCGGATGCAGCCGTCTCTGCCCCCGGTTGCAAAACCCTCCTCGCAGAAATACATGCTGAAGATACCAGCCTGCACGCGCATCCACACACACACACACACACACACACACACACACACATATTTGGGTCGTTGATGGTACAGGACATTTGGATTTCTGGATCAAAGCTTTCGATCGTTGATATAAATGAAATAATGTTTAAATAATAAATGGTATCTGCATTCATGAACTAAGCAAATCAATATATTAACATTTTTCTTCCTTTTTATAGCCAATTCACACTAAATGTATGTATAACCAGTGTACCGGTTCACGGTAGAACGTTTGGTTAGTTACACCGGTCCCTGTCGGACGAAGATAAGATCAAACTTGAAACTTCAAACATAAAAAGTAAAGAGCCTAACAATGAGTTAGAAATCCCAAATATATTTACAATAATCAATGCCAGTTCAGGCGAACAAAGTTGCTATTTTCTTATCGATTTTACTGCATTACAAATTAAACATCTGGAATATATTCTGTTGTATTGAATTGAAATTGAATTACAGCAATGCTTTCCTATGTGTTTTTGTAAACGAGTAGATCTCAGCTGGCAACTTTAAAATGGAGGTCAAAGGTCGCTCACCCCGTGTGCCGCCTGAACTGTTCGCGTCAGGTTGAGGAGCTTCCAGACGTAGATGTCCCCGTTGAGCGCACCGGAGTACGTCAGGTCATCTTTAGCGGACGCCACGCACAGGATGGTCTGCAGGTCGCCCGTCTTCCCAAAAATCCCCCTCTTTGGAGTGAGAGCGTTCCCACACAGAGACCAGAACTACAGAGAGAGAGAGAGAGAGAGAGGGAGGGAGAGAGAGAGAGAGAGAGAGAGAGAGACCTTTACAGAGAGCAATAAGTAACAGTGCTGGGTGTGTTGTGTGTGTGTGTGTGTGTCTGTGCATGTGTGTGTGTGTGTGTCTGTGCGTGTGCGTGTGTGTGTAGTTGTGTGTGTGTGTTACCTTGATGTGTTTAACTCCACAGCTCACCAGGCGGTTCTGTTGAACTGGATCCCAGCTGACATCGAAGATCTGGAGTCAGAGGAGATGTTAATACATGTTAACAGTCTACGTAACACACACACACACACATACATACACACACACACACACACACACACACACCCTGTCTGAGTGTCCGGTGGCTGTAGCCAGGATCTTCCCTCTTTTCCACTCCCAGATACACAATGTGTTTTTGGCATCCAGGCCGACCGAGGCTAACCGCTGCAGAGGAGAGAGAGAGAGAGAGAGAGACAGAGCATTTAAATAACATATTGTCTGATGATGATGAACATTATCAAGTTGACAGAATCCTCTGCTTTTCTTTTCTCATGTGAAGACAACGTTGGACCATTAATGGCTCGGAATTACATTTAATTTGAAGTGCAGCAGCATTATGCAGACAGACAGCATCATTCAAAGTCCTCAAGACTCTGCACAACTTAATTATAAATCAGCTGCACAGAAGTCTGAGCACTTAATTAATTATTCAGCTGGATTTATGATGATTTTATTGATTCGCCGTTTACTCTAATTTACTCACAGTTGTTAAGTCATCGTGACCAAAGACTCAGCCAGAGTCAAAAAACGCCGACACAACAACATTCTCTAATTTTGCTTGATGTATTTTTTTAACCGTTAGTCAGAAGAAAAATAAAATATATCAGAACCACAGACGATAAAACACCCGGCAGCCATGAGTTTCAATTGTTTTCTTCCTCAGCAAACATTTTAAATATGCTTTATTTATTTATTTGGAGGATATTCTTTTTTCGACCATTTTTTCTCTACATTGGTGTTGAACTCATTCTCACTGTGGGCCCCATCAGCTTCATGGCTGCCCTCAAAGGGCCGGTTGCATAAAACACTCCTGAACATATTGTTAAATAACTCTCTTTGCATTTGATTATTGTTTATTTGAGTGTAGAAATATTATACATAAGAAAAAAAAATTAGATTATAATATTAATCCATTTAATTTAAAACCTTCAAAATAAAAGCATAGGATATTTATTTTTAATTTATTTTTGAAAAAGGCGATTATACATATTTCAAGCCGTCGGGGGCCACATAAAATGATGCAGCAGACCGGATTTGGCCCGCGGGCCTTGTGTTTGACACCCGTGCTCTACAACATCGTCACCTGGCTTCAACACTTCGGTTGCTAGAGTCTCGTTTGTACTTATTTTATTGTGAATATGAGCAGAAACAAAATAGTCAACAAGGCCTTTGGCCAGATAAGATCTACAAGCCGGGAATTTAGCTGACAGAGCTAAACTCACAATGACAAAGAATTATTAAGAGTTATGTCTTGACGGTTGTGGCAGCTGTCTGCAATTTGGCCAAAGGCTGCTGGCTGGTTGGTAATCAGTCAGCAGCCGATGCTGCTCATATAAAAGGGCAGCAGAGATGGAGTTTGGGAGAGGAGAGTGAGCAGAGGTGCAGTCTTGTGGTCTGCTGTGTGTTAAAATAAAATACGTTATCGATTGGAACCTCTGTGTTTGTGGCTGATCCTTGGAGCTTTTGGGGGAAACCCACGGGTAACGGCCCGGAAGCTGTAACAACGGTCAAAAGCAACTCGGAAAGAGGCTGTTACTTTATGCTTACACAAACTATTTCCACAACGCAATTCAACAACAACAAAGACTATAAAACAAACTATAAAGAAAGCTAACCTGCACTGGGGGAACACACTGTGCAACAGGAAATGAACAGCTGCCTCCCGTGGCCGAGGTAGATGTGTAAAGCACTCGCTCAGAGCGACACTAAAACCTGGCGTGTGTCTGTGAGACTGAAGCGCTGAGAGATTGTTCCTCTACTCAGAGCGCCGCCCACAGACGATTCGTTTTAGATATTGCTCTCTGACGACACACCGAGCTGCCTCACTTTCACCGGAGACAAAACCTGAAAACTAATTGATCGCCTGGAGACAAGCGAACTCTCCGGATGACATTGAACCCGTCGCGCAGCTGCTGCGAACTCTTATAGTATGTTTGAGTCACAGTGGAGAGTCAGTGGGAGCAGATGATGATGATGATGAAGATGGAGCCACACACGGTTTAAATCCACCAGCAGGCGACTGTACTGCACACACTAAACCTGCATCCAACACTTTGCCTCTTTCTTAACCCTCTGGAGTCGACGCCCGCGCCCTCGTGTTTCACACTGTTTCTGCTTTTAAAATGTTTATTTTAAATAAATTTTAACGACTGGATGAATCAGTCGGGTTTCCTCTTCCAATTCAATTTTCAGCTTTAGGGCCAAATTATCTCTTAAAAGTTGTGCCTGAGAACAATTGTGCTTCATTATATAGAGAGATGAGATTGTTTTGCGATTGTTGATGTTTAACACACATGGGTATGTGTCATATGCAAGGGCCTTTGAAAGGTGAATTTAAGAAATTGTGTAACATTCATCATCATCATGATCATCATCATCATCATCATCGCTTTGTCCTTCATTATCACTCCTTTTCTTCCTGTCCTCCCCTTCTTTTGTCCTGCTTTCACTGTGTGTGTGTGTGTGTGTGTGTGTGTGTGTCCATAACACAATTCTTCTGTGACCTTTAGGTTGATATACGGGTGTCCTTTAACGACAAAAAACATGTGATGGACACGCACACACACACACATGCACACTTGCACACTCACACACACTCACACGCACACATAGTCACACACTGACACACACACTCACACACACTCTCACACATGCACACACGCTCATATGCTCACACACTCACACACACACACACACAGCCACAGCAGTCAGCAGGTTGAATTAGTTTATGGATCATAAATCGTGTGTGATTGTGTGTGTCAAGAATGCGCGCGCATGAACTCTGCCACCTAAAACATGAAACGTGTGTGCGTATCTGTGTGTGTGTGTGTGTGTGTGTGTGTTTGTGTGCGTGTGTGTGTTTCACCTGTCCGTCAGCGCTGAATGCGAGGCAGGCGATGCCGTGTGTGTGTCCGTCCCGGAGCAGAGAGACGGTCTGGACAGTGAAGGAGTCCCACACACACACGTAGGGATCCTTCCCCACCTGACCCGTCGCCACCAGGGAGCGCTCCGGGTGCAACGCCATGCTGTCGGGGGGAGGGGGGGGGGGGGAGGAGTGAAGGGATGACAGGTCACAGTCACACACAAGCTCTAAAAGAAGCCACATTTAATCAAGTAAAAGTCCTGTAGATGCCACTAAAATGCTAGTACAAATATGTCAATATGTGTTATATTATTATATATTGTGTTCCTTTTGACAGCATCAACATCTTTTATATATTTCGATATGACGTGTGTATAAATAAACAAGATACAAATAGAAAATCTTCCTCTTTATCTCCTTGAGGGTCAGAGTGTGTTCTCTTTTACAACGAGACTTCTATAAATACGCTCACTGCTTAATGGCATCATTATCAACTGCTTGTGTGTGTGTGTGTGTGTGTGTGTGTGTGTGTGTGTGTGTGTGTGTGTGTGTGTGTGTGTGTGTGCTTGTCAGGAAAGGTGTTCCTGGAGAGACTGTGAAGGAAGCAACAGCAGAATAATAATAAGTTAACAGAAATAGAACAGGTGTGTCAGCCACACATTGATCCCAGGGATGCTGTCTGCACCCTTCGACATCGCTTCTCTCTCCTCAACCTGCCAGCCAATGAGTCTGCTAGCTGCCACGGTTGCCGTGACAACCACATTGCCAAGGGCACAGGAGCTGAGGATTGAGCATAACAACTGTGGAGTCAAGGTCAAACATCACAAAACAAACACACACACACACACACACACACACACCTGCACTCACCTCTATGCTGGCTGACACATGACAACTTCATATTTTATTTCTCATGTATCAAGGTTCGTCATCATTTATCTGACGCTTTTGTTTCCGCTTCTACACATTTAGGAAACCAGCTTTTATTTTAATATCAAGGTTCTCTCTGTGTGTGTGTGCGTGTGCATGTGCGTGTGCATGTGTGTGTGCTTCCAGTATTTCTCTCAGCTGCCAATGATAAAAAACGCTTTTAAACTGAAAAATTCTTTACAGAAACAAATGATTAATAAAATCTAAATATGAAATGAAAATACATATTTACAAAATACTTGGACAAAAAAAGGAAAAGTGTTTTACTTTAGATATTTATTAATGCATATCATCATTATTAAACAATCTCATCTCGATGCTCATTGATCTCTGAGTACGAATAATACACCAGAGGAACTTCAATTTTCAAATGAACTTTTATTTCTTAACTGTGGATGTGAGAATGCCTAAATTAAAAACTGCATTGAAAAACATACACTAGAGGAACCGAGTCTCCACAGTAACACTGGTAAGACCATTTGTTACCACATAAATGTTCTCTGAAGGTCTAAAAGGCTGTCAAGTGAAAAATATGAGCATCGAAATAAATCAAAGATAGAAGTCTGTGTAGGAGGAAGAGCGGAGGAGAATAATGGAGACACTGAAAGGAAGCTATTACAGTGGCTTCTTCAACAACAACAACAACAACAACAGCAACAAAAGAATCCGTGTTGAACCACAACATGTTTCTTCAAAGCTAAAGTCTTTCTGATGAATGTACAGATTTATAAGTTAGATGTTTCAAGAAGTCTAACGCCTGTGATTGGATCATTCAGGGTGACTTTATGAGGGTTTTATTGATTTTAATGCGCATATAATTGTCCATAAATCTACTTCTAAATTATAGAAAACGATGCTCCAGAACTTCCTTGAGAATCTCCATGTGTTTAAGACACATCCATAATGAGAACATTGCAAACAGGAACTGCTCATAGATTATTCAGCCTGCAATATGTAAACAAGTAAAGGTGACCTTTGATTGAGACCAAATGTAGAAGAGTTACCCGAATTGACAGAATAATGCCTCAAGTCTATTATTGAGAATAGATTGTGTCTTGGTTCACCTCCTCTCTATTCACTCACCCTATTTTAGTCTTCCTCTTCCACTCCTTCCTGAGGCACATAAATCATCCATCTTTTTTTCCCCACCACTTCTTCTTTGCTTTGTTTTAAACGTCTCCATTTTCCCTTTGGCTGCATCCAATGCCCACTTTCCTTCCCTCCTTTCCTCCCTGTTCATGACCTTGGGACACACTGCCATCTGTTTGGTTAAAACGCCAGGCAGGTCTCTCTCTCACACACACACACACACATACTATAAAGTCCCTCTTGGCTATTTATAGAAGCCGCACAAACTATAATAGCCGCTACAAATAGCTATGCTGTACTGTGTGTGTGTGTGTGTGTGTGTGAGTGCAGCGATTATGTGATTTATAAATGATTCACCTGGAGAGAGAGTGAGAGAGAGAGAGAGATAAGCAGATTTTCTTCAGATTTATCAGATGAAAAAGTAAGTACTTTAGGATTAACTATATTCCTAACACATTGTATATGACTAATTATATGAGAGGGTCCTTGAACATTTAAAATTCAGGACTTTTAGTTGAGTCAATACTGCATGTGGAGTTCCCCAAGGTTCGATTCTAGGGCCCCTTCTCTTCGATTTACGTTACCCTTCGATGATGTCATCAGGAGACACCACATCTCTTTCCAAAGTTACGCAGATGACACACACCTTAATGCGGCCGTATTTTAGACACTTTATGCCCGGATGTCACACCACGTTTTACAGCTCAACCAGGATAACATTAAATTTTTTACGTATGAGTTCTAAAACTCAGAGATAGAAATTGGTTCCCTCGGACAAACCCAAAACCAACAAGCAGGAAGTCTTGGTGTGACTTTGACTCCGATCTGAAAGCATGGACGAGAAAGAGAGAACACATTACGGCTGTTTTGAAGTTCTTACATTGGTTGTCCGTTCGTTTATATTACATTCAATATATTTCACTTACTTGAAAAGCTACCTATTTAGCTACACCTTTGATAAAGGTCTGTTTATAGAAAATGTGTTCAGGTATCTTGTAATATCATATAATGTATACATTATTAATTATATATATATTTATTAGTGCTGTGAAAAATAACGCGTTAACTCAGTTAAATAAATTACAGGATTAATTAGTTTTGTTTTTTTACGCATTTAACGCATGCGCAGAATGAGCTTCCAATCCGTCTGTTGTTGGTCGTCTCGAACCAGCAGCATGTCATTCTGTCTCTACGTGTCGCGTAAAACACGACTCCGATCTCCGTCTCGCGCGCCGCAGAGCTCGGATAGAAAGAAAAGTCACTAGCACCCCCCCCCCCCCCCCCCCCCACGTCAACAACTCTTCTCGGAGCTCTTGCCTGTCTTGAGAGCCCTGTAAGTGTATATATGTGATTAACCTGATTAAAAATTGTAATAGTTTCACAGCCCTAATATTTATGTTTTACATGCATTTTTAAAAAGAATGTTTTTGATAAAAAATAAGTTGAAAATATATATATTTTTTTACTGTTATTTTATTGTATACGTTGGATAATTGTATTCTTTTTTATATATTTTTTTGTATTTTTGTTTTACTATTCTATTCAATTAAATCTCAAATATTTGAATTGTTAACTGGGTGAATTGTTTTAGTCTTTTCTGTGGTGGTCAGTCATCTGCAAAGCACTAACCTGTATGACAGGTGCTACTGGAATAAAGTTTGATTGATTGACAGTCTCTATATAATTTAGGTGGTTAAACATAAAAAAATAATGAAGCCACATATTCTTCAAAAATCAAATTACTTTTCCTAAATTACAGCCCAACAGTTTACAAGTGACAAATCTCCTGAATACAAAGTGTAGAAAGCGGCAGCGTCTGCTTGCTGCACATCAAAGCTGCCGGTGGGGAGATGTGAATGAAAGCCGGCAATCTGGGAAACATTCATCACAAGAATTAATCGGTAACGCACACACTTTAATAGTGCCAATTAAACTAGAATGGGCGCACATCCCCCGATTAATATTATAAATGCCATATGAATAATACATTAACTACATCTTTGTGTATGGTCATATTTCCTTCCTGTTTGAGCTATAAAAAAAAACTCCTTTGCAATAAAAAACATTTTCTCTGCCTTTTATTTTCTCTTCCTCTTGACTGAGATGAACCTTTCAGTCCAGCTGTGACCTCTGACCTTTGGCCACTTCACAAATACACACTACTAACTAACAGGCAGCTTCATAAACACACATGCAGATATGAATGAAATCGGTGTATGTGAGTTTATTTATAGTAGGTGGGGAAATTAGGGCAGCTTCTATAAATAGCTCAGAGGAACTCCTCCACTGTGTGTGTGTGTGTGTGTGTGTTTGTGTATGCGTGTAATACAACACATTGTTTTCCCCAGTCGCCCGTGTAATTCAGAACACCAGAGTCTTAAAATAATATTTTTACAGCCGACAGTATCTCGACTTTTGTCTAAATAATAGTTGAATATTTTGGTTTTGTGTGTATTTATTATAAAGTCTGTATAAATTAAACAGGAAGTTCCACATGCTGTTCCTCAAGTGATCATCAATTTCAAAATCACAATCTTCAAAACCTTAGTTAAGAATAAATTCAGTCTCAAGTCATTTGAAACCTGCGAGGTCCAAATTACATCTCAGGAAATTCAAGTTATTACAAATAAGTAAAAAATGAGTGTCTTCAAAACAGGTTAAAACAACTATAATCTGAAACGAATATAATCTGAAACGACAATAATCTGAAAAAAACATAATCTGAAACGACTATAATCTGAAACGACTATAATTGTTGTGTTTTCTGGCGAAGGTGAAGAAACAACTGTGGAGATATTGCCCTTCAGAGTTGCCCAACAATGTTGCTGCTGGGTATCAGCTGCCTCCAGAGAGAGAATAGAATGAGAAGTGGGTGGACAAGAAGCTTAATAACCACCTCTAAAATAAAGTGTACATCTTCTCTCTCTTTTTTTCTCTCTCTCTCTCTCTCTTTACATTAAGTTGCTTAAATTCAGTTTCCAGACCTTTCACAATTGCACTGACGAGTGACATAACTCCCCCTCCGGAGGGGCTTGTGTGTGTGTGTGTGTGTGTGTGCGTGTGTGTGTGTGTGTGTGTGTGTGTGTGTGTGTGTGTAAATCGGTGTGTGTGTGGGGACGACAGCGTGCGCCTCGGTGCGTTTGAGTGCCAGCAGATCGTGGGAACATCGGTGGCCGCAATAAGGTCTTCGTCATCGTCTTAATGAAGACCACCGAGCTGTGAATACAAAGAGCCACCAGGCCTGAGCTGCTCGCTGCCGCCATCAACAACCTCAGTCAAGTTACTGAAATAAAAGAGGCATCTAGGATTTATTCCCTGCTCCGCTCTCCCAGATCTTCATTAGATATTGAACACTTAAGAGTCAAAGAGAATTAATGACTTCAAAGTCAGCAACGTTCACTGTGCTGCTTTTTTTGTGCCATGAACTACTTACATCCTAGTGAGCAGATTTATTGGTTAAAATTAGTGCTGTGAAAAATAACGCGTTAACTCAGTTAATTCAATTACAGGTTTAACTAGTTGTTGTTTTTTAACGCATTTAACGCATGCGCAGAATGAGCTTCCAATCCGTCTGTTGTTGGTCGTCGGGACGAAAAAAAAGTCACTTGCAAAATGAGCTTCCAATCCACCACTTCAATCTGAACTCTGTCCGCTCTCATGCAGACGGTCTGTTCATCGGTAATGATCCTTCCGCAGGTTCACCTACGGAAACCTTGTTACGACTTTTACTTCCTGTAGATCAGGGTCTCAACACGTCGATCGCGACCTGCCAGTCGATCGCGGCGTAGTGTCGGTAGATCGCATGACATTAAAAAGATTGGCCCGCCCCCTCCTGACATGTTCTCTATAGCACGTCTTTGTTCTTTTATTAAACTAAACGTCTGTTGTTGATCGTATCTCCACAGCAGCATGTCATTTCTGTCTCTTCGCGTTGCGTTAACACTTATCGATTTCCGTCTGGCGCGCCACAGAGCTCCGTGCGCGCGCATCGGGACCGAGCAAAAAAAAAGTCACTTGTCAATCTGTCCACCTTTAGATTGTATCATGGTGGAGTTAATGGTTGACAAACAAGAGAAAAATGTTCTGTTTAACCTCCTGTTACCTTTACATTTACGAACATATTTTACCCTCGGGGTCAATTCGACCCCAGCAATTAAAACCTCCAGAAAATTATTAGAATTAATATTGCTTCCCAAGTTTAAGTGTGAGGTACTTTATGTTTGTTTGTTGACTACCTAAATAGCCCTTTAAATAAATAAAAAAGTTGATATTTCTGATATGTTTGACACAGTGAAAAACAGCCTGGGGTCAAATTGACCCCAAAGAACACCGACATTAAACATTGAATGGGGTCAAATTGACCCGAAAGGTAACAGGAGGGTTAAACATTCTGTTTAGGATGAAGATGTATTAATGTTCCATATGGAAGAAAACTGCTAAATAACTGCTGAGTTGCAGCACCATTGTATAGAAGAATGTATAAATGTATATATCCGTCTTTTGTCATAAATCTCTATGTTCTCACAAAATATACCGAGAATATCGGTAATATGTGATTAATCATGATTAATCCACAAAAACCTGTGATTAATCCGATTAAACATTTTAATCGTTTCACAGCCCTAGTTAAAATACATCTAGATGTTTCGGTTTAACCCAAAATCTGATCCTGGAAAGTGAACAAGTCGTGCATATTTATACATGTTTTATTATGTTGTATTATCAGTATAATGTCCTTTAAAGTAGTAAAAAAGTAAAAGCACTCACTGTGCATTAACATGTTCCATGTCAGTGATTTTCTGCATTAATGTGGATGATGCATGTTACTGCTTTAAAACGAAAAAGAAAAAACCTTTGTAAACACAGAACAGCCAAAACATACATACACACAAGTATTGGGATGTGCAATATTTTCATAGAAATTAAATAGTCATCCATAAATACAAATTTAAAAGCAGAATCACAAAATTCCTTTTTTCTGCCCTTTATCTCCGTGTCTCGTCTCCGTAAAGACCGTTATCATTTCCTTCATCCACCACGGAATAACTAATCACGAGTTCTGCTTTATACTTGTTGAGGACATCTCACACACGTCGGAACATCTAACGCCCTCGTGTTTGGGTTCATAACATTAATATCATATATATATATATATTTATTCATGACATCACCCGGAGGCTCACACAGCTCGGTCACTTTCACCGATGAAGTTAACTGTTACGTCTGAAAGACTTCCGCTTCCAGCGCTACGAGAGCGGAACATATACACACTGCGTCGCCCCAAACGCGCCGCCCGGACAGATGCCGCGTCTATCGCAGCCACACGCGTCTGCACGTTGACTTTTCATGGGATTCGGTCGCGCGAAAAAATCGCGTCGCTTTTGGTGGGGAACGCACCTTTACTGTCAAAGTTCGTCAGGCCACTGAGATAGGAAAGGGCACCCACGGCTTGGGAAGTTGAATGTGTATTTGTTGTTTTTTTGAGGGGGGGGGGCACCATCGTAACTTTTTTTGAGCAATTACATATATCCTTTGTTCTGCCTGTTTTGTGATATACATGCCTAAAAGGTGCCGAATATTTCTAGACTGAAATAATATCGGCATTATAATTATTATAACTATGATGATTTTTTAGTTGCCTATTTTTTGGTGCGCGTTATGGGAGCGGCGGCGCTGGTTAGCTCCTTCGCCTGTTAGTCTGTTAGCTTGTTAACACGTTAGCCTGTTAGCTCGTTAGCTTGTTAGCCTGTTAGCTCATTCTCCCATTAGCCTGTTAGCTCGTTAGCCTGTTAGCTCGTTCGCCTGCTCGTTCTGGACGTCGGCGAAGACGCACTGCATCCTTCAGTTCATCACACACATTCAACATCAACACACCTGGAAATACTCTTACTCGAGAGGAAGGAGATGAAATACTGCTATCTGAAAAGTACTTTATTTGTACTTTATAGAAAATCATGTCACGCTGAAAGATATAGGGCTTTGGCAAGCTGCAAGATTAATATTTTATCTGAAGTGTGTTTAAACAGTGACGTTTTGGCTTCAAGGATGGAGGTGTCTGTCGTTTGGTTTGACAGATCCAATAAATCTGGTTTCATCCTCCACTCTGATAGAAGAGCAGCACACAGCCTTTAATCTCATCAGGCAGAGGAATACAGGACTAAGTCATGGACGCTGAGATCAGATTAGGGCCCATTTGATTGTCGTTGCAGGACATTTGTCTTGGACTCAGTTATTGGTCACTGGCTGCTTCCAACAGACAGAAAACTCATAGAAAACATCTGATAAATGTGTCAAATACTGACACACCCATAAAACATATACATTATCAACCAGCAGGTTGATGAGTTACCCCAGTGGGAATAAAGCATCAAACCCACTTAGTTATTACAGTTATTAGTGCACCAAATCCAGATTAGCGCAACTTCCGTGATTTATCTTAATCTCCAACTCCTCCTGCTAACCTCCTTTCACACTCAACGCCCTTCAGTCCGAAAGCACGGCGGGCAGTGAACCCATCGCCGGCATCACAACAGGCCTCCCTTTGCTTCAGAGGACTCAGGGAGAGACACATGCATGTGCACGCGCGCCCAGACACACACGCGCACACACACGCACACACACACACACACACAAACAGCCCCGGGTGTCCCTGCTGGTTCGCCTCAACTCAGCGGTCCGGGCAGAATTGGTTGGTTTTGTGGCGCCGATGATGATGATGAAGATGATGATGATGATGATGAGTCTGTGTTAATGGATGCATGAAGTCCAACATGCCGTTAACCATCAGTAACATCTATAACTTAATTTACACCATAGGGGGGATGTGAGTTTTAATGCACAATGATTACACTGTTGTATTAATATTTTGAGTGAAAGCCCTTTTCTTTTTTTTAACTTGGTCTGAGGAAATATTAAAATTTTATGAGATAGGATTTTAGAGTTTTCTTAAGCTGTAAGCCATAATCAGCAATATTAAAAGAATAAAAGGCTTGCAATATTTCAGTTGATTTGTAATGAATCCAGAATGCATGACATTTTTGTTTTTTTAATTGCATTACAGAAAATAAAGAACTTTATCACAATATTCTAATTTTCTGAGACAGTCCTGTATATATATATATATATATATATAGGCCTACAAAAAAGGTGACAGTAATATGAATGCTATTTGAAAAACAACTGCACAAATAACAGTATTTCCTCCAATGTAATGTTTTTTTTCTGACTGTGTGTTTGACCTATATGTGAGTTTGTTTGCATGTGCATGTGTGTGTGCGTGTGTGTGCGTGCGTGTGTGTTTTTCCATTGCATTTTGTCTCTCAGCTAATCCGTACGTCAGCGCAGAAACCAACAATCAGCACATGGAAACAAAAGCAGCGACGACATGATGTGTGTCATTTAACAACATTTCCACAGCTGCTTTAAAAATGCTTTTGAAAGACATTTTTCTAATTTAAAGGCTCTATAAAGTATAACGTATGAATAGTAAATGTGAAAGGCGTCCCGACTCGGTTTCGCAGAGCGTTATACTTGCTGCTCTCATAGCGTCTCTCTCTGAGAAAAGGGAATAATAAAGCCACCGTGCAGCAGACAGACACTCCACCATTTCCCCCAGGAGTCATTAATTTATGCATTATTGACGTTGATTTCCCTCAGAAGACCAAAACAGGGCACGACTAACATTCATCGACACAAACACAAAGACTCCGAATAAATAACATGTTGCTCTGTAACTGCTTGTCAGGTTTAACAACTCAAAAGAGGATAATATTTAATGTCAACTGGTTTCTGCTGGAAACAAATAGACATAAAAAGTAGTTATTGCAGCTAAAATGTTCTCCAGTAAAAACACATCGACTGTATTAATAAAAGTATATCCTGACCTTCAGTATTGTTGTTTTGCTCTGGTCAGTGTAGAAAGTTTTTACTTACATAAATTCACCCAAGAAATGTATTGAAGTACAATTTTGAGGAACTTGTACTTAACTTGAGTATTCATATTTTCCACTACTTTATACTTAAAATATTGTACTTTTAAGCTTCACATATTTAACAGCTTTAGTTAATCTTCTGATTATAAATTAAATTAAATTAATATGAGCTCAATGATCACCAGATGTACCATTGAAGTGAGGAACACATTAATGCATCAATAACTAGAACGGGCACTCGGTAGAGCTCATACCTTCGCATATCACAAGATTGGGCATTGAATTATGAACATTTTGGCATTAGTTGCATGCCAATTGGATAAAAATTGACCGTGCTACACTCAAAGAAATGACTCATTGGATGAACTCAATGAAATTGTTGCCAGGTTTTCCATCCAGTAATTATATGCAACTCCAACTCAAATTTAGCACATCAGTGCAATAAAATGTAATTAAGTTAGTCCAACTCATTTGTATCAAATACATCTAAAATAAAATAACCATATTCATTAAATTAAATTAATTTATGTTTGTCCAACTCAAAATATAAACTAACTAACTAACAAAAAATGCAAACTCCACACAGAAGGAACACCCCGACTGGGAATTGAACCCACAGCCCTCTGGCTGTGAGGCAACAGTGCTAGCCACTACACCACCGTACAGCCTTGAAAGTGTGTTCACCTCATGCAAACAACTGATTTTCAGAAGGCGCATGCGCAAAGGGTAGTCCTCAATGAAACACATTTATTTTGAGTTGATATGCACACCATCTAACCTAAATAAATCTAATAAATGAAAGTATTCATACATTTTGTGTTACACCCATAAAATATAAATATCTATTTTTGTAATTGATTTATTTAAATGTATCAAACAATATTTAAATGTGTCACCTCTAAGAAGGGCTTGAATCGTTTTTGTGAGTGTAACCTAAATAAATCTAAAAATTAAAGTATTCATACATTTTGTGTTACACCCATTCAATATAAATATCTTCGTTTTGTAATTGATTTATTTAAATGTATCAAACAATATTTAAATGTGTCACCTCTAAGAAGGGCTTGAATCGTTTTTGTGAGTGTAACCTAAATAAATCTAAAAATTAAAGTATTCATACATTTTGTGTTACACCCATTCAATATAAATATCTTCGTTTTGTAATTGATTTATTTAAATGTATCAAACTATATTTAAATGTGTCACCTCTAAGAAGGGCTTGAATCGGTTTTTTGAGTGTATGGTAAAAATAAGGTTTTGACCTTTTCATGACCTTGACCTTTAACCCGATCGATCACAAAATCGAATCAAATGGTCCCCGGATAATAACCAATCATCCCACCAAATTTCATGCGATTCGGTTTAATATTTTTTTACTTATGCGAATGACACGCACGCATACAAATACACGGCGATCAAAACATAACCTTCTGCATTTTCAATGCGAAGGTAATTAGAATTCAATAATGTAATGTAAATTATTCTGAAAAGGAGCATTCTTCTGAATAAGTAGTTGTGCTTTTGGTTAAGTATATTATCATGCTAATACTTCTTGACCTTGAGCACTTCTTCCACCACTGGTTGAGTCTAAAGAGGATTTTCTCCAACAAATCACACAAAATGATGAAGATTCCTGCAAAATACTTATGCTTCTTCCTCTCCGTCAGTCGTTGAGCTATTAGACGGCTGGTTAGTTTTATCCAGTCAAGAAGAAATACCATCAAAACTGCACAGTGTGTGTGTGTGTGTGTGTGTGTGTGTCAGTTGATCGGTCAGGTTCTGCCTAAAGGCGACAAAGAGGAAGTGGGACAGTATAGGAAAGAAAGGAGAAACACAGAATGGCAGAGAGAGAGAGAGCGCGAGAGAGAGAGAGAGAGAGACTATACTGATGAACTGAACATGCACCAACCCAGATCCTTCAGTCACAGTTCATCTTTTGCCTTAAATGTGACATGAGCGTGACTTGCGTGTGTGTGTGTGTGTGTGTGTGTATGAAGGTTACATGTAATTTCCATACTTCAGCCCTCCTGACATGGATTGAACAAAAACTATACTAACTACTAACTGTTTGATGTAATGCTATTAAATCCATCTTTCATTAAACAATAAACGTGGTTAAACTGAACCGAGTAGAGGGACATTTAACTCTGGTTTTGACTCAACTAAAATAACTAAAAGACAAAAAGGAGTAAACGGAAGTGGACGTGAACTGGAGCGAGCTGAGCGGATCTCTGCAGCGCAGCATCCAGTCTGCGATATTAATCGCTGGTATTCAGCAGCAGCCTGATACATAAAAGGCGGATCGCCCCCCCGGGAGGCCTCGGCCATGAAAAAGCCAAAGAAAGGAATAATAAGACAGTCCCACTCTCTCTCTTTCGCTTTCAGAGAAACTCAACATAGATTTAACGCTGCAACATGGAGCCTGCAATTACTGAAGCAATCCATCAGACAGACAGAGAGACGGGAGCGAATGCAGTTATGATTCAGAGCTTTCAACACAAGGAGTCGCAGAGAAGAAAGAAAGACTTAACATCAATAATAAATATGATATCGAGTGTTGTTTCTAACCCTTCAGAAGATTCACATTCTGCTTTTTTTACATGCTTCAGAAACTGTAAATCGCCAACACGGACGATAAGAAAAGTTGATATTGTCAAGGGTTTGAGTTCAAAGTCGTTGTTTGTAGAATGATTGTAGCCAAGAATAAGTTCTCTGTTCGTCAACACTCGTGAAAAAGTGATGCTACTTTCTCATATTGAGGTAGAACTTGTCAGTGCTTCACAAGAAATACAACAATCTAAGAAAAACATGCTTTTAAAAGTTGCAATGTGTTCCACGTACGTCCAGAACGCCACAAAACGAACTATGAAGAATCAGAAAGACAACGAGTGTAACTCTTAGATTTGCCCACAAGTCATCGGGATTGTAATAACCTGTAAACTCATATCTCATATTCATGGACTAATTGCCTTTGTACTAACCCAAATCAAGTAATACATGCATTACGAATAACAACTTGAATACCCTGTAAATTGAAAGATAATGTCAAATATATTCTAAAATGAAGATTTAAAAAAATCCTGTTGCTAAATAATTTAAAAGTTAATTAGCCTTCTTTGTATAATCAATAATCATGTAAATAATGTTTTTAACAGTGAATTATTTATGACAATCACATGCTAAGTTACCAAAATGTAACCTTTGAGTTTTGATTGCTGAAAAGTGATTTGATTTATTTATATTATTATATAATGTATGACTGTTGTGTGGTAGTTTTTACTGTACACGTAACATGCTGTTGTACTCCTACTTCAGACTATCAGGCCTTTAATGTGCCTTATTAATAAAAGATCAATACCTGGAGCTGTCCAATCTGTTATTCACTCATTCTATAGAATGGAGGCCCTGAACGCTGCTCCTGAACGCATCATCTCACTCTTCCGGTAAGCTCCGGTTGCCAGCTCAGCAGCGAGCATGATTTCTTCTTCTCTCCCTCCCGCTCCCTCTTGCTCAGTGTGTCTCATGTATAGTTATCCCTCTGCCTCCCTTAATGATAACGATACATGCAACAAGTGTAGTTTATTTGCTAGGTTGGAGGCAGGTCTAAGTGGGTTAGATGCACGGCTCCGCGCCATCGAAGCTCAGACCGCTATGCTAGTTAGCCCGCCCTCTCCCATAGCTGGCACGGAGCTACAGTCAGCTGATAGCTGTTCCCCGGCGGTAACCGAGCAGCCGGGTGGTTGGGTAACTGTTCGCAGGAGTAGTAAGTCTATACAGAAGCTCGCTGTGCACCAACCACTTCACGTTTCCAACCAGTTTCCCCTGCTCAGCGACACACCCGCTGAGGAACACACCCTGGTTATCGGGAGCTCGATAGTCAGGAACGTGAAAATAGCGAAGCCGCGGACCAGAGTCGTGTGCCTCCCGGGGGCCAGAGCGGGCGACGTGGAGTCTTGTTTGAAACTGCTGGCTCAGGACAAGCGGAGATACAGTCAGATTGTAATACACGCCGGTGGTAATGACGCCCGAGCCCGCCGGTCGGAAGTCACTCAAATTAATGTGGAATCCGTGTGTGCTTATGCCAAGACGTTGTCGGACACCGTCGTTTTCTCTGGCCCTCTCCCAAATTTGCAGACAGACGAATTATATAGCCGAATGTCGTCTTTCAACCGCTGGCTGTCGAGGTGGTGCCCAGCGAATAATGTGGGCTACATAGACAACTGGAAGACTTTCTGGGGAAAACCTGATTTGTTGAAGAGAGACGGCATCCATCCCACGTTGGACGGAGCGCGTCTCGTTTCTGCAAACATAACCAAGTTGATCAACGGACAGCCAAATCTGTGACAATGCAGGGTTAATGTCATAAAGCAGAAACAGAGTAGCCCCACGCCCCTGTCATCCCTGTCACCCAGTGTCCCCCATAGCACATCCCTCCCCCGGGGCATCCGCCCCCTCTCACCCAGTCCCTCCCAGAGCTCCATAGAGACTGTGTCTGTCCCACGGCCACTTAAACTTAAATTAATTCTATCAAAAGAAAGCAGAAGAGGAGTCGTACACAATAACCTTATACAAGTTAACACCATTATTTCAGCAGTGCAACAAAACAGGACTATTAAATGTGGTCTCCTAAATATTAGATCTCTGTCATCTAAAGCTGTGTTACTAAATGATTTAATATCAGATAATCACATTGATTTATGTTGTCTAACTGAAACCTGGCTGAGCCATGAAGAATATGTCTGCCTGAATGAATCGACTCCTCCAAGTCATATTCATACTCACATTCCTCGAGGCACCGGTCGAGGAGGTGGAGTAGCAGCCATCTTTGACTCGAGCCTATTAATAAATCCTAAACCTAAATTACACTACACCTCATTTGAAAGCCTTGTTCTTAGTCTTTCACATCCAACCTGGAAAACACTACAGCCAATTCTATTTGTGATTCTGTACCGGCCACCAGGTCCATATTCAGAGTTTATATCTGAATTTTCAGAATTTATATCAAGTTTGGTTCTTAAAACTGATAAAGTTATTATTGTAGGAGATTTTAATATCCATGTGGATGTTGATAATGATTGCCTTAGTGCTGCATTCATCTCCTTGTTGGACTCGATTGGCTTCTGTCAGAGAGTGCAGAAACCCACTCACAGCTTTGGCCATACGCTTGATCTTGTTCTTACTTATGGCGTTGACATTGAGTATTTGAACGTCTTCCCACAGAATCCTCTTCTGTCAGACCACAACCTCATAACTTTTGAATTTATCCTACCGGAGTGTCCACCGTTAGTCAAAAGTTTCTACACCAGATGTCTAACTGACAGTGCTGTAGCTAAATTTAAAGAAGCGATTCCTAACTTTCGTCCGTCCCAGATTGATCATCTTGTTGACAGTGCCACAGGCTCTCTGAGAATGACACTGGACTCGATAGCCCCTCTGAAGAAGAAGACAGTGAGGAAGAGGAGGTTTGCTCCCTGGTATAACCCTCAGACCCGCAAACTGAAGCAAACATCACGAAAGCTTGAAAGCATATGGCGTTCAACTAATCTGGAAGAATCCCGCTAAATTTGGCGAGATAGTCTTAAAACTTATAAGAAGGCCCTCCGTAATGCCAGAGCAGCCTATTACTCATCAGTAATAGAGAAAAATAAGAACAACCCCAGGTTTCTCTTCAGCACTGTAGCCAGGCTGACAGAGAGTCACAGCTCTGTGGAGCCGAGTATTCCTATAAACCTCAGTGATAATGACTTTATGAACTTCTTTAATGAAAAGATTTTAACTATTAGGGACAAGATTAATAATCTCTTGCCCTTAACCAGTGCCAATCTGTCCTCAAGTGGAATGGCCTTGGAAACCGCTGTATGCCCTGGTGTATATTTGGAGGGCTTTTCTCCCATCAACCGTGACCAATTATCTTCAACGGTTTCTACTTCTAACACATCTACCTGTCTCTTGGACCCCATCCCGACGAGGCTGCTTAAAGACGTTTTGCCTTTAATTGGCAGCTCTCTATTAGATATTATCAATGTGTCTCTGCTAACAGGCCACGTACCACACTCCTTCAAAGTAGCTGTCATTAAACCGCTCCTGAAGAAGCCCACTCTGGATCCAGAGGTGTTGGCTAACTACAGACCGATCTCTAACCTCCCCTTCCTCTCCTTGAGAAAGTGGTCGCAAATCAGTTGTGTGACTTTCTACATCATAATTGTTTATTTGAGGAGTTTCAGTCAGGATTTAGAAAACACCACAGCACCGAGACAGCACTGGTGAAAATTACAAATGACCTCTTAATGGCAGCAGATAAAGGACTCATCTCTGTACTGGTCTTGTTAGACCTTAGTGCTGCATTCGACACCATTGACCATGACATCCTATTACAGAGACTGGAGCAGTCGATTGGCATTTCAGGCACGGCACTAAGTTGGTTTAAATCCTATTTATCAGATCGATCTCAGTTTGTATTTGTAAACGATGACGCCTCGATAACCACCAACGTTAATCACGGAGTTCCACAAGGTTCTGTGCTTGGACCAATTTTATTTACCTTATACATGCTGCCTTTGGGCAATATTATCAGGAAACACTCCATAAACTTTCATTGCTATGCAGATGATACTCAACTATATCTATCGATAAAACCAGAGGAAACCAACCAACTAAGTAAAATTCAAGCATGTCTTAAAAACATAAAAACATGGATGACCTGCAACTTCTTGATGTTAAACTCAGACAAAACCGAAGTAATTTTAATCGGCCCTGAGCACCTCAGAGATCAATTATCTGGCGATGTGGTTTCTATAGATGGCATTGCTCTAGCATCCAACACCACTGTAAAGAATCTTGGCGTTATCTTTGATCGGGACTTGTCCTTTAACTCCCACGTAAAGCAAATCTCAAGGACTGCATTCTTTCATCTACGTAATATTTCAAAAATCAGGCACATCTTGTCTCAAAAAGATGCAGAAAAATTGGTTCACGCGTTCGTTACTAAACTGGATTACTGCAACTCCTTATTATCAGGCTGCTCTAATAAATCTCTTAGGTCCCTCCAGTTGATCCAGAATGCTGCAGCTCGTATTCTCACTAAAACTAAGAAAAGAGATCACATCACTCCTGCACTAGCTGCTCTGCACTGGCTCCCAGTAAAATCAAGAATCACTTTTAAAATTCTTCTCTTAACGTACAAAGCCTTGATTGGTGATGCACCATCATATCTTAAGGAGCTTGTAGTACCATATTGCCCCACTAGAGAGCTACGCTCACTAAATGCGGGACTACTTGTAGTTCCTAGAGTCTTAAAAAGTAGAATGGGAGCGAGAGCCTTTAGTTATCAAGCTCCTCTTTTATGGAACCAGCTTCCAATTTCAGTCCGGGAGGCAGACACAGTCACCTCGTTTAAGAGTAGACTTAAGACCTTCCTCTTTGACAGAGCTTATAGTTAGGGCTGAATCAGGTTCACCTGGTCCAGCCCCTTGATATGCTGCTATAGGCTTATAGCTGCCGGGGGACGTTTAGGATGCACTGAGCACCTATCTCCTCTTTTCTCTCCTTAGGGATGAATTTTCATCTCTCAATCACACGTTACTAACTCTGCTTTCTCCCCGGAGTCCTTTTGACTTCACGTCTCATGGGGTCATCGGACCCTATGAGACGACATATATCCTATCTGCCTGATGGATCATCGAGGTCTGGGTCATGGAATTCCTGCTACTGACTACGCCACTATCCTGTTGAGACTCTGCCCACTGTTGAGACTCCGCCCACTCCTCCTCCCCACCGCCATCTGCCTGATGGATCGTGGAGGTCTCCATCGTGGAATATGCCTACTATGAACTATTCATACACTCTGTCACATTCATTGAATGTATTTTAACTCTAAATCTGTCCTTCTGTACACATTACATCTATTGCATCTGTCCATCCTGGAGAGGGATCCTCCTCTGTTGCTCTCCTGAAGGTTTCTTCCTTTTTCCCCCTGAAGGGTTATTTGGGAGTTTTTCCTGGTCCGATGCGAGGTTTTGGGGCAGGGATGTCTATGTGTACAGATTGTAAAGCACTCCGAGACAAATTTGTAATTTGTGAAATTGGGCTATACAAATAAACTGAATTGAATTGAATTGAATTGAACAGAAATGCATTAGTTGAATGAAAAGCCCTTTGAATAAGTCTCTTGTTATGACTGAATTACTTTGTAAAAAAAAGGTTATTATCCTCGTCTCTTGTTGCTTGTAAAAACTGCTGATCCAGGACCTGATGTCTTGTCACTCCCACAGTAAGTGGGTCCAGATCACAGCGCTGGCTAAGTGACTAAAATGCAAATGTAATTACTACCTCGGTCGGCAGATTTTTCCCCATCGGCTTCGGTTTACGGCAGCGGAAGGAGGAGCAACCGCAGTGCAGCAGACAGTCAAACTCTAAACTGATGTTTGGGTTGAAATTAATGAAACATGCAGCTGTTTTCATTTAACCAACTCTTTATTCCTTTTTCATCTTAGAGTTGCACACGGATTACAGCTTCAAAGGAGAGAAGAGGACGACTAGAGGAAGTCTGAAGAAGATCTAACAAAAAAAAACCTTGTTTCCGTCACTAACTTCTGATATGTTTTTTTAAGGTTTTCACCAACAAAAGAGATCAATACTATTCATAATCAGGGGTTTTCCAATAAACCACAATGCCTCAACTCTAGATGTGTTGATCGCGATAGCTTATTTGTTGGCTTCCCAAATGAAAACAGTTGTATCGTATTACATTACATGTCATTTAGCTGACGCTTTTATCCAAAGCGACACATCGACTAGGGCGGGGATTGAACCTCCAACACCCTGATTGAAAGATGGACCTGCTACCCACTGACCCACAGTCGCCCCTATTGTAAATAGAGATTGCATAATCCAAACGTGTGAATCATTTTCTTTGTGTCTCCGGAGCATGTGCATGTGTTCTCAGGTGTCCATAACTCATATTTTACGAGCCATGAAAGACTGTGGACCCTTATTGGGTCTAAGAAAGAAAAAAAACTTAGCGATATCGATGGATCAAAACCTCAAATATCATCTTTTTTAATTCCGCATGTTTTTTTCTGGCACCTACAATACCCACAATGCAACTGCTGATAGTTTGGGTGGCAGATAGTGGTGTGAGTAGTGGGCGACAGAGGTCTGATAGACTCACTTCTTTCTCACTCCACGACTCCACAACTGACGCTGACTCGAGTGACATCACTTGAGGATATTTTCACCAGACTTCACACAGCTCCCCTCAGGGGGCACTAGAGGGCATTACGGTGCATTTAAAACACGTTAAAAAAACACGTAGAAAGCCGTCCCTTTCAAAACTATCAAAACTAGAACAAAACAGAATAACAAAAGAAGAAAAAAAACTCGGAAGCACAACTTCTCTCCAACCGTTTGGAGCGTAACGATGACTTGGCAGATTTCCACCGTCACCGTGTCGCCAGTGGCGATGAAAAGGCCCGCTACGTCAGACTGGACCAGCGACGTCTCCTGCGGCCGGCAGAGACCACCGTCTGGTTCTGTTCATGCTCGAGGTCTTAATTACCGAGCAGCAGACACACGTCTGGAAGGAGACATCGGATGTGTCACAGCGGCTTCGAGGAAGGTTCATCTCGACAGTCGCCATGCCAACGGCTGGTAAAACTCACTGGTTAATACGCGTATCTTCTTGTTTAATGTATACCGTAACGGTGCTTGTATTCAAGTACAACTCTGAGGCTCCTATACTTTTATTTCCATGTTACGTTAAGATCCGTACACAGAAAACACAAGATTTTATAAAATATTATATTTGGTAATAAATTAAACGTCATAACAGTTTATACACGTGCAGCTGGAACGATTAGTTCGTTAATCAATTACTCAATTGATAATTTAAGTCATTTTATAATGTAAAACATGTAATGTGTCCACATGTGCTGCTACTTCTTCTAATAATGTTGGTAATTGTAATATATTAGCAATAATTGAGGTGTCACTTTGGGCTCTGAGTAATCAATATTCTTACAAAGCAAACAATTAATCTATTAATTAAGAAAATAATCAGCAGATTAATCTATAATGAAAATGAGGGTTAGTAAATAATAAAAATGAGCTCCACCTCAACCAAATACAACAGTAAGATTGTTAACATTTAATGCACAAGTAACAATAATCTAATGATTAAATATATAAAGATAAGAATGCAGGACTTTTAACACACTATGAGACGACATAGATCCTATCTGCCTGATGGATCATCGAGGTCTGGGTCATGGAATTCCTGCTACTGACTCGCCACTGTCCTGTTGAGACTCCGCCCACTGTTGAGACTCCGCCCACTCCTCCTCCCCACCGCCATCTGCTTGATGGATCGTGGAGGTCTCCATCGTGGAATATGCCTACTATGAACTATTCATACACTCTGTCACATTCATTGAATGTATTTAAACTCTAAATCTGTCCTTCTGTACACATTACATCCATTGCACCTGTCCATCCTGGAGAGGGATCCTCCTCTGTTGCTCTCCTGAAGGTTTCTTCCCTTTTTTTTTCCCCCTGAAGGGTTATTTGGGAGTTTTTCCTGGTCCGATGCGAGGTTTTGGGGCAGGGATGTCTATGTGTACAGATTGTAAAGCACTCCGAGACAAATTTTTAATTTGTGAAATTGGGCTATACAAATAAACTGAATTGAATTGAATTGAATTGAACAGAAATGCATTAGTTGAATGAAAAGACCTTTGAATAAGTCTCTTGTTATGACTGAATTACTTTTTTTTAAAAAGGTTATTATCCTCGTCTCTTGTTGCTTGTAAAAACTGCTGATCCAGGACCTGATGTCTTGTCACTCCCACAGTAAGTGGGTCCAGATCACAGCGCTGGCTAAGTGACTAAAATGCAAATGTAATTACTACCTCGGTCGGCAGATTTTTCCCCATCGGCTTCGGTTTACGGCAGCGGAAGGAGGAGCAACCGCAGTGCAGCAGACAGTCAAACTCTAAACTGATGTTTGGGTTGAAATTAATGAAACATGCAGCTGTTTTCATTTAACCAACTCTTTATTCCTTTTTCATCTTAGAGTTGCACACGGATTACAGCTTCAAAGGAGAGAAGAGGACGACTAGAGGAAGTCTGAAGAAGATCTAACAAAAAAAAACCTTGTTTCCGTCACTAACTTCTGATATGTTTTTTTAAGGTTTTCACCAACAAAAGAGATCAATACTATTCATAATCAGGGGTTTTCCAATAAACCACAATGCCTCAACTCTAGATGTGTTGATCGCGATAGCTTATTTGTTGGCTTCCCAAATGAAAACAGTTGTATCGTATTACATTACATGTCATTTAGCTGACGCTTTTATTCAAAGCGACACATCGACTAGGGCGGGGATTGAACCTCCAACACCCTGATTGAAAGATGGACCTGCTACCCACTGACCCACAGTCGCCCCTATTGTAAATAGAGATTGCATAATCCAAACGTGTGAATCATTTTCTTTGTGTCTCCGGAGCATGTGAATGTGTTCTCAGGTGTCCATAACTCATATTTTACGAGCCATGAAAGACTGTGGACCCTTATTGGGTCTAAGAAAGAAAAAAAACTTAGCGATATCGATGGATCAAAACCTCAAATATCATCTTTTTTAATTCCGCACGTTTTTTCTGGCACCTACAATACCCACAATGCAACTGCTGATAGTTTGGGTGGCAGATAGTGGTGTGAGTAGTGGCGACAGAGGTCTGATAGACTCACTTCTTTCTCACTCCACGACTCCACAACTGACGCTGACTCGAGTGACATCACTTGAGGATATTTTCACCAGACTTCACACAGCTCCCCTCAGGGGGCACTAGAGGGCATTACGGTGCATTTAAAACACGTTAAAAAAACACGTAGAAAGCCGTCCCTTTCAAAACTATCAAAACTAGAACAAAACAGAATAAGCAAAGAAGAAAAACTCGGAAGCACAACTTCTCTCCAACCGTTTGGAGCGTAACGATGACTTGGCAGATTTCCACCGTCACCGTGTCGCCAGTGGCGACGAAAAGGCCCGCCACGTCAGACTGGACCAGCGACGTCTCCTGCGGCCGGCAGAGACCACCGTCTGGTTCTGTTCATGCTCGAGGTCTTAATTACCGAGCAGCAGACACACGTCTGGAAGGAGACATCGGATGTGTCACAGCGGCTTCGAGGAAGGTTCATCTCGACAGTCGCCATGCCAACGGCTGGTAAAACTCACTGGTTAATACGCGTATCTTCTTGTTTAATGTATACCGTAACGGTGCTTGTATTCAAGTACAACTCTGAGGCTCCTATACTTTTATTTCCATGTTATGTTAAGATCCGTACACAGAAAACACAAGATTTTATAAAATATTATATTTGGTAATAAATTAAACGTCATAACAGTTTATACACGTGCAGCTGGAACGATTAGTTCGTTAATCAATTACTCAATTGATAATTTAAGTCATTTTATAATGTAAAAACATGTAATGTGTCCACATGTGCTGCTACTTCTTCTAATAATGTTGGTAATTGTAATATATTAGCAATAATTGAGGTGTCACTTTGGGCTCTGAGTAATCAATATTCTTACAAAGCAAACAATTAATCTATTAATTAAGAAAATAATCAGCAGATTAATCTATAATGAAAATGAGGGTTAGTAAATAATAAAAAATGAGCTCCACCTCAACCAAATACAACAGTAAGATTGTTAACATTTAATGCACAAGTAACAATAATCTAATGATTAAATATATAAAGATAAGAATGCAGGACTTTTAACACACTATTGAGCAACACTTTATCATAACTACAGGCTATGAAGCATTAGTTGAGTATGTGTAATCACTTAATTCATCATGTATAAAGAGTTGTTCCACACTTTATAGATAATAGATTCACCATTTGTAAATGAAGTATTATATAATGCTTCACACACGCTATGAAGTATTATATAATACTTCATTTGCAAATGGTGAATCCATCGTTTATAGTGTGGAACAACGCTTTATGAATGATGAAGTGTTTACTCATACATGCTCCATAGCAGTTATTATAAGGTGTTTTCAGAGTGTGTTATTACAATATTCTGAATACTTCCTCCACTATTGTTGTGAACACACACTTGTAAAAACAACAATGTGGGGCTCTAGCGTTGAGTGATTGTATGACGTTGATGACCTGAGACACAAAGATACTGAACACACTGCAGATAAAAAACCTGTCAGAGACACTTTGATACCAAATATATTGACAAATTTTTTTCCAGACTGGGGTCAAAGTTGCACGTTGAATAATCACATCACGCCTCTGCGTAAATACCTCTTCATGTCACAGGAATTGTCCATTTGTGCAGAAAACGTTTGACATGATGTCAAAAAACATCGACTCCAGCACAAATCTAGCACTCCTATCAGAGAGCGTGGCCCAGCTGAGGCAACATCCTTTTCAATTAGTGTGATACACACACACACACACACACACACAGGGCCACATGCAGCAGCTGACTGGCCTTCTGAATAAACTGTCCAAACACGCCTGCTGCTCCGATGACTCATAGGCTGTTTAGTGTCGATGAACATATCAGGTGTGAGTGTGTGCGTGTGTGTGTGTGTGTGTGAGACCACGTCGGCATGAATGAGCGACCTCGCTGATTCATCTTCCTTCTCCACTTGCTTTAATTTGTTCTCATCAACAGAGAAAATCCCTTCTGCCGCTTCTCCTTAATCATCAGCTCGACATGTAAAAGCTCCTCGTGTAAAGTCCCCTTCATGAAGAGATGTATGAAGGCTCTGTTTAGTATTATGGGATGTAAATGTATTGCTGTATCGGGGTGCAAACAGACAGAGATCCCTCTGAGCAACAGTTACATGAGATTCATATCCAGTATATTAAGAGATGATAACCTGTCCCATCCGTCATGAAACACACTGTGTTATATAATTGCCAGATAATCCCAGATTCAAGGCTGTGTGTGTTAAACAATGTTAAATTGGCTCAGGCAGATCCACGGACGGTGTTCTGGCCTTCAAAGGGGGGTCCTCTGGGATTGTGAGGCTTTCTTTTTCATCAAGTTGTGATTAAATCTCTACAGAAAACTATAATATCTTTGATCGTATATATCGCTGCGGTGAGATGTTGCAGAGACATGCAATAAATGCGCAATTCGATTTTTTTTTCTCCTCTGAATTTTGCTTTTGTTCTTTTTGCTCCCGCTCAGTTTATTAATCTCAGATGCGCATGACGTCGTACGTCACCTGAAACCTCATCGGGCTCCTCTAACGAGATCACAGCTGTGCAGCTCGTTAGTTCAGCTCAGGTCTCTTTGTTTTATTAGATTCACAAATTTCTTGGAGTTATTGAGCAGTTATCATATTACATGTTATTGGACCCAGAGCGGGGTTTTTCATAACTTAAAATAAGAAATATCTGAGTTGTCTCTTTATCCTGTTTAAACTCTTTGTTCGTGCTGCCTTCAAGTTGCCTGGGGCCTCTCAGAACTACGAGTAGAAAATGCACGAGTGAGGCAACGAAGAGGGAAATCAAACAAAGATGTTTATTTAAGATGTGTTTTCACCTGAAGCTCATATATTTCTATTTTTATCACAGTTTTATGACTTCATGTAAAAGATGAGTCATTATTTAGTTTTTTTTATATGTATTTTCATCAATTAAAACCATTTCATATCACATATAAACATAAACCTTTTTAGATAATTTCCATGTGAAAAGTCAGACATCGCATGGAAAATGATACATTTTGCATGTACAATACATCATATAGGTTAAATTAATCTAAATATAACAATAAATTACATGTTTTTTAAACATTTGACATGAATGATTTTACATATGACATTTTTTACATGTTTTGCAAAGACTTAGCCTCATCATAAGACTTAATTGCTCTTTAGCTGTAATTTTACTAAGTAAACATTCTGATGTGTACACATGTATGTGCAGTGGTCTCCATGGCAATACACTGTATAAAGTAAACTACACAATATTGAACACATATTAAAAAAATACTAATTTGTCAGTGACAAAAACATCACAAATGCTACAGAAAATATATATTTGACTTATTTTTTTAATTTAACCACTATAATTGAGTTTTGGTTGGGTTTAGGCAATTAAGATATAGGGTTACGCTCAATTTAGCAAAAACCATAGTAATAGTTCAAATAAACCTTCTTAGGAGGGTTTAACAGCGCTGCAACAAACAAAAGTAATAATTTGTAGTTTTATGTGTTTGAACAAACGTTTGGAGTCTCTGGTTGTGGCTGATATTCTGCAGAGGACTCACTAATGTGGTATGATATAAGAGACAAGTTTCTCCCAGAGGCTCATAGAGAACAAGACAAACTGACACCAGCAGGTCTGAATGGGAACATCTTGAATCTAAATATTTCTTTGTTACATAGATCCCCTTATCAGTCATCTCGATACTTTAAAGCTGGATTGTTTCGTGGCAGTGAAGACGTGTTTCTGTTTAGATTTTGGCTTCGGTCAAACAGAACTGTGTGGGAGGGATAACAGTTCCTAGAAAACATCTCAGAGAAGTTTGAAGAGTCGTCTTGAGACGTAACATAACAATATTCAGAGTGGGAAGGTGAAGAAGAAGATGCCATTCAGCAGAGTGTGTCCCTGAAGAAAAACATGTTCGCTGTGTCTCAAATATTTACTCGTCCGTCCTCTTACAGCCATATTTAACTATAAAAATGCTATAATATTATATAAATGGAACATAAGGAGGGATTAATTTTTTTACCACACACTGTACAAGCTAAATACATGTGGTGTAAAGAGGGAACTATTGTATATTATAATAATTCATATTATCGCTCTCTCAAAATGTTCAAAGTAGATCAGAATCAGATCCTTTATGTACACTATACAGATCCAGGTGTGGCAGCAGTCCTACCTGATGATGTCATCGTTGTGGCCCAGGTAAAACCTCTGGCTGTGCTCCCTGGTGTTGTACACCACACCGACCCCGGCCACGAAGTACACCACCTCCTTCCCGGCGGTGTAGAACAGGTTATTCCGGCACTGGTGGCCCCGGTACCCGTAGACCCAGTCCAGCCGGAGCCGGCAGCCCGGGGCGCTCCGGTCCGACATCCTCGCTCATCTGACGGGGGGACGCCTGCTGCTGGTTCACTCCGGTTTCTTCTGCTGGGTTAAAATCCTGCAGAGCACATCACAGGATTGATTATCGACCAGCTGAGATGTATCTGCAAATTTCTTTGGGTATTAGACGTCACATTTTTTATTCAATTCCTCATCTTTCTTTCCTAAATGCAAATAATTCCCTCTATAACGACTTTACAAATCGATATATCGATTTGTAAAGTCGTTATAGAGGGAATTAGAGAGTGCAATCACATCACTGGGACAACTCACTGGCACCTCACTGGCACTGGGCAACTCACTGGCACCTCGGCAACACCTCACTCACTGGCAACTCACTGGCACCTCACTGCACCACCGGCCTCACTGGCACCCACTCAACACTAAGTCTGTGGCAAGCAGACACCTTGCATAGAGAATGTGCATAGATAATGTATTTTTTATGCAACGACAAATATATGCTATATTGTGCTGTGTATACTGTACTGTATTTGCTTGCTACTGCTACTATATATAACATATTATATTCTATATATATGTATAATAATATATGCATATATTAATAAAATATCCTTAATTTTTTTTTAATATTATTTTTTATTTTTTACCTCTATTATACCTTCCTGAAATGCCACTTTGAGGAGGTCACAGCGTTGATGGCAGCGACACCACTGGCACTCCTGCCATCAGTTGCCAGCCCATGCCAGCAGTTGCCAGCAGAGCAGTTACCAGTGCCAAGTTGCACTACTAGTAAAGTGCCACTACTGGTTAAAAAAGTGCCACTACTGAAAAAAAAAAAAATGCACAAGGGTGCCAGCGGGCGGAGGTGCGTCGTTTAGGGCGATACTTTCATGATTAGTGGAAAAGTGCCCGGACAGCGAGAACGTAGGAGAAATCACTTTCATGATCTCACAGAATGGAGGCTGATGAACAGTCTTTTGTGAACACTTACTTACAATGATGATATAGTGCTGTACATTTGCTGTACTATTATTATTTAATATTGTTTGTTTCTACTCAATATATTGTGGTTGACGGGAACCGTTGTGTTGACTTTCGACCTGCTGCTAAGCTGGAGGAACTTATGTGTTGGAGGATTAATAACGCCGTCCCGTCTCCCGTGTCATCAGTGCCATAACGTCCGAGACGTTATAATATCATGGTATATATAAGTGTAGATTTTACGAGTGAAACGTAGTAGCAAACAATATTAAATATAGTACAGCAGCAGCAATGTACAGCATCTTATGCTTATTTGTCATAGTGTGTCTAAAAAAGATGAATATAGAGGGAATTATTTGCATTTATATTAGTGCTGTGAAAAATAACGCGTTAACTCAGTTAATTCAATTACAGGTTTAACTAGTTGTTGTTTTTTAACGCATTTAACGCATGCGCAGAATGAGCTTCCAATCCGTCTGTTGTTGGTCGTCGGGACGAAAAAAAAGTCACTTGCAAAATGAACTTCCAATCCACCACTTCAATCTGAACTATGTCCGCTCTCATGCAGACGGTCTGTTCATCGGTAATGATCCTTCCGCAGGTTCACCTACGGAAACCTTGTTACGACTTTTACTTCCTGTAGATCAGGGTCTCAACACGTCGATCGCGACCTGCCAGTCGATCGCGGCGTAGTGTCGGTAGATCGCATGACATTAAAGAGATTGGCCCGCCCCCTGACATGTTCTCTATAGCACGTCTTTGTTCTTTTATTAAACTAAACGTCTGTTGTTGATCGTATCTCCACAGCAGCATGTCATTTCTGTCTCTTCGCGTTGCGTTAACACTTATCGATCTCCGTCTCGCGCGCCACAGAGCTCCGTGCGCGCGCATCGGGACCGAGCAAAAAAAAAGTCACTTGTCAATCTGTCCCCGTGTCCGGGCCGGTGAGGTTTCAGCTGTGCAGCGGTGTCCCCGCCGTCCCTTTCATCACGGCCCAGTTCATGAAGAAAACCCACACAGTCAGTTTGCCTCAGCAGCTGCTAGAGCAGGGGTCTCAGACTCGCGGCCCACGGGCCAATTGCGGCCCGCGGAACGATATTTTGTGGCCCCCTGCCTGAAATCAAAGCTTGGTGTTAGTGCGGCCCGCGCGTTTTTTTCTCACATGCATCTGGGCGTTTTCTATTTTTTTTAACACTTGTGGGCTACCATAGCTCAGGCTCGTGACAACAACGCGAATTAGCAATTGATCACTTGTAACATATTTCGGGACTGTCACCGAGTGGAGGGAAAATATATCCTGTCACCCAGTGCTATACGGGTTTTTTCACCCAGCCCCAGTCATGTCTTTTTCTAAACCTGCTGTGAAGAGAAAAGTTGGCGATGAGCACAAACAATTTCAGGAGAAGTGGGAGACGGAATATTTTTTTGTTGAGCACAGGGGTATCTCAACGTGTCTAATATGCACGGATAAAGTTGCGGTGCACAAGGAGTATAATATCAGACGACATTACTCAACTAAACATGCTGAGGAGTATGCAAAATACCTGGGAGATGAGCGAGAGGACCGGGTCGCCAGACTTAAAACATGTCTACTGAGGCAACAAGATTTTTTCAAGAAAGCAAGCAAAGAGAGTGATGCGGCTGTCAAAGCTAGTTACGTGGTGAGTGAGATGATCGCTAAGGCAGGAAAGCCATTCAAAGACGGCGAGTTCATCAAACAGTGCATGTTACAGGCTGCAAATATAGTCTGCCCGGAAAAAAAGGGACAGTTTAGTAATATTAGCATGTCAGCCAACACAGTGGCAGAGCGCATTTCTGACATGTCAGGAAACATTTACGATCAACTGCGTGAGAAAGCTAAACATTTCCATTCATTCTCACTCGTTCTTGATGAGAGCACAGACGTCACTGACACTGCGCAGCTCGCAATATATGTCCGTGGTGTTGATGATAATTTTGAAGTGACGGAGGAGTTGCTCACAATGATTCCAATGCATGGCCAGACCACCGGTCAGGAAATATTCCGCCAGCTGTGTGATTCCATTGTGGATGCCGGCTTACTATGGAAGCGTTTTGCTGGAATAACAACTGACGGAGCGCCATCAATGACAGGGAGGAAAAATGGACTGGTGGCACTTGTTAAAAAAAAACTGGAAGAGGAGGGTGTGGAAGAGGCCATCACTCTGCACTGCATTATCCACCAGCAGGCCCTTTGCAGCAAATGCCTGAAGTTTGACAATGTGATGTTTGACGTTGTGAAATTCATCAACCATATCAGATCCAGGGGTTTAAAGCACCGGCAGTTTCGCGCTTTTTTGGAGGAAATAGATTCAGCATATGAGGACGTGCTCTACTTCACCGAGGTACGTTGGCTTAGTAGGGGGAAGGTATTGAAGAGGTTTTTTGAGTTGAGAGCAGAAGTGAAAGCCTTCATGGAGAAGGATGGGATGACTGTTCCTGTACTAATTCCCAAATGGCTAATGGACTTAGCTTTTCTGGTTGACATCACACAGGAGCTGAATGTACTTAATAAGAAGTTACAAGGCCAGGGCCAGCTTGTAAGTGCTGCATATGACAATGTCAGAGCATTATCCACAAAAATGGTATTATGGAAAGCCCAGCTTTCCCAGACAAACCTCTGCCATTTCCCAGCATGCAAGGCACTCATGGATTCAGGCACAACATTCAGTGGTGAGAAGTATGCTGATACCATTGGAAAGCTACAGGATGAATTTGACAACAGGTTTGCAGACTTCAAGACACACAGAGCCACTTTTCAAATTTTGCTGACCCTTCTCTTTCGATGTGGAAGATGCCCCTGTGCTTCAGATGGAGCTAATTGACCTGCAGTGCAATTCTGAACTCAAAGCCAAGTTCAGAGAGGTGAGTGGAAAAACAGACAAGCTTGGACAATTTTTGAGAGAATTGCCCCCCACCTTCCCTGAGCTTTCCAGGATGTTTAAGCGGATCATGTGCCTTTTTGGCAGCACCTATCTGTGTGAAAAGCTCTTCTCCACAATGAACTTTAATAAGTCAAAGTTCAGGTCCAAACTTAAAGATGACCATCTTAAAGCCATACTGAGGGTCTCAGTTGCTTCCTCCCTCAAGCCAAATGTGGATCAGCTGTGTGAGAGGAAGCGTTGCCAAATCTCTGGCAGCAAGGAGTAGGAGGAAGTAAGTTAAGCTTATGTTCTGAAGAACCGTTCATGTTCTGCACGTTCGGACTTATTAGTAAAGATTGAGAAGATTGGATCAGTTGTCAGTTTTTTTTTAAATACTTGAAGCCTATGTTCTGATGAACCGTTAATGTTCTGCACGTTCTGACTTATTATTAGTAAAGATTGAGAAGATTGTATCAGTTGTCAGGTTTTTTTTTAATACTTGAAACCCTTTTTTTGTGGAATACTTGATGCGGCCCAGCTTCACCCAGAGTCTACCTCCAGCGGCCCCCAGGTAAGTTGAGTTTGAGACCCCTGTGCTAGAGGAAGACTAGAGGCCTTTAGATTGTATCATGGTGGAGTTAATGGTTGACAAACAAGAGAAAAATGTTCTGTTTAACCCTCCTGTTACCTTTACATTTACTAACATATTTTACCCTCGGGGTCAATTTGACCCCAGTAATTAAAACCTCCAGAAAATTATTAGAATTAATATTGCTTCCCAAGTTTAAGTGTGAGGTACTTTATGTTTGTTTGTTGACTACCTAAATAGCCCTTTAAATAAATACAAAAGTTGATATTTCTTATATGTTTGACACAGTGAAAAACAGCCTTGGGTCAAATTGACCCCAAAGAACACCGACATTAAACATTGAATGGGGTCAAATTGACCCGAAAGGTAACAGGAGGGTTAAACATTCTGTTTAGGATGAAGATGTATTAATGTTCCATATGGAAGAAAAATGCTAAATAACTGCTGAGTTGCAGCACCATTGTATAGAAGAATGTATAAATGTATATATCCGTCTTGTGTCATAAATCTCTATGTTCTCACAAAATATACCGAGAATATCGGTAATATGTGATTAATCATGATTAATCCACAAAAACCTTTGATTAACCCGATTAAAATTTTTAATCGTTTCACAGCCCTAATTTATATACATATATATAGCGTATGTGTGTATACATTATCAGCATCCATAATAGAAATATGAGCTCTGATCGATCGTAAATAGGAGAAGGCTGAATAACTGATGCTTCTGATTGTCCATCTGATGATTATTAATATATAAATTAACAATCACACGTATGCATCTAATGTTATTTTAACGCTATAATCTTCTGTATGGGGAAATTACCTTCAAATTGAACTGTTACAGTTATGGCTCATGACGCAATATTCTGCATGTGGTACAGGAATATGTATGTGATGGTGCATGTACAGAAACATGTATGTGATGGTGCATGTACAGGAAAGTGTATGTGTGCATTATGGAGTTATTTCAGTACTCACTGGTCATTTTCCATCTTCGATCAGATCTTCATGTCCATAGTTCTGCATCCGGCAGGTGAATTAAGAAGCTCAGGGGAAAAAACAGGTGGCTCAGAGCTCTTTGCTCTCAATCAGCCATCATCTTCCTCATCATCTTCCTCCTCAGGTCTGCTGCTGAATGAATAGTCCTGCAGAGTTTCTCCAGTGTGGTATTTGTTATCTCTTGTGGTTTGAATGCAATTTCCTTTAATATTTCTAAAGGGACTCACAGTGCTCTTATTGCACTATAAATAATAAACCGTGACGTCACAACAAGCCCATCGTGATTGATGGTATTTAATAGCTGTGCAGTTTTTTTTTCTTTATAAAACGAACTTTGTTGTGTTTTTTTCTCTGAGTCTCGTTCATTTGAGCCTCAGCCTGGAAGATTCTCCGCTTTTAGGCAAAGGATTTACTTTTCTTTAAAAAAAAAATTCAAAGAGGAAATTAAAAAAGAACAAATATAGAACATAGAAGTTCTGTCCAATAAATTTTAACAAAAAAACAAATGATGGAGGATTCTACTCCTGAAAAAGATAATCCCTCCTCACACTAATCCTTCACATCAGTACCAGCCATGGTTAATACAGCACGGGTTGTTTGTTTGTTGTTCCTCCGGTATCCCCCCTCACCCCGGTTGTTCACATCAGCCCTCCAAGGATTTAACGCGCGTTCAGCGCGGAAAGGTGGAGAAGGGAAAAAAAGGAAAACGTGCGGAGGCTCACGAGCCCATTCACAAATCCGTGCGCGAGTTAAAATAATTGTTTTTTTAATCCAGCAATCAGGGGGACAGGGTGTGTAGCCTCATCATCATCTCTGAATTAAAAAGAAGAAGCGGATTATTTCCACTGTGAAATGATCGTTCCGGAGGGAGCCGGGGGAAGAGGAGGAGGAGAGAGGAAGAGGCTAAAAAAAAGAGGGTTTATTCACCGCAGGAGAGTCAACTTCAGCGAGCGGAGGAGGGGAGAAGCCCCGGGATCAGACCGCAGCATCCCGGCCGGATGACAACAGAGGGAAGTCCTGAATCCCGGTAGGAGGAGAGAGCATCCTCCCGCTGCAGCTGAGTCCCTCCACACAGGCAGGCAGACAGACAGGCAGGCAGGCAGATAGACAGACAGGCAGACCGACCCAGCTGATTAGTAAACCGGACTCCGGACTCCTGATGGGGACCCTCCCAGACCGCCGAGTCTCCTCTCAGTGACGTTCGCTTGCTGGTTCTCGGGCTGTCAAGCAAAGAGGCGTCAAGTTAACACCGAGCAGATGATCACACCGCGTTTCCGGTCTCTAAAAATAAAAAATAAAAGGCATTTTAGTGTGCTGTACAATAAAATACACAATATACAACTTGTACTTGCGCTGTACATTTCTCCGCTAAATACAAATTTAAAAAATGAGTGGAAAAGGACCAGAAACTGAATAAACGTACTGTGTTGTAAATTACTGTCATCAGTTTGTTGTTTACAATATGTATGTTTATGTTTTTAATATATATTTTATTCTAGAATAGAATATACACTTTTATTAATCCCCAAGGGGAAATTAGTTCTCTGCATTTAACCCATCCTTAGTTATTAAGGAGCAGTGGGCTGCGGTGAAGCGCCCGGGAAGCAACTGGGGGTTCAGTGCCTTGCTCAAGGACACTTCGACTTGCAACTAATGGGGAGAGCGGGGATCGAACCCACAACCCTGCGGTTGCAGGACGGCCCTCTTACCCCACTGAGCTAAAGCCGCCCCCAAAGATAAGTAGTTTAAGATAAATATTAGACCATACTACACGTTTGTCTTTTACTTCGTTGTTGCCTATCGGTACTTTTACTTTGGTACGTTTGGCTTAATATTATTGTAACAGGTACCGAACCTGCTGTCAAACTTCAAGCTTTAATTTTGAAGGTCAAATATCTCCACTTCCGGTTTTGTTGTGGAGGGGAATGTCACGCGCTTGTCGCAGTTTGGATTAGGGAGGTAACCATGACGCACAGAGAGAAAACACCCAGCTCCGCTGGAGAAGACGCACGACCGCTAAGCATGCTGGGACATTGAGTTTTTCCCGCTTTTCATAATTTCTTTTCAGTGAGGATAAAAAATAAGAAAAAACTATAAATACCCAAATTATCTGTGATGTTGAACGAGAAAGAAATTCAGAGGAGAGAAAGTTAATGTTAGTTATAAAACACATTTAATTACAAATAAATATATATATAATAAATATAGCTGCAAGCACAAGTGTTGACATACAGTATTATACAATATTTACATCACATAATCTGCACCTTAATCCCCACCACTTTATCTTTTGTTGTCACAAACACAATCTGGTATTTTACCTGATTTCATTTCCGGCATTAGATACATTAGATTTTTGCATTTTCTGTATAATCTTAAATGTGTATTTTGTTATATTTGCACTCTATATATCCATATATTTGCATTGCATCCGCTGCACAACGTGTTCCCTCAAGTCGAATAAAGATTTATTTTATTGTATCTCATCCCAAATTTAGATATTCACCAAAATGTACAGATAAAACCCTGAGAAAAATCACATCAATCATTTCTGATATTTCCATGAATTGATTGTTGCTCACATGTTGCCACCGAGACATGTATTGTTACTTTGTCCTCAATCTTGAATTTTTACAATATTTAACTCAAGAAACTTGTAATCCATCAATTATATAGTTAAAGACTTTATTAATACAAAGAATCACATTTCTGCTCATATTTGAAGTTTGCTTTCCTTTCTTATTGTTACCAATATGTCCTGTTTGTTTGTTTTGTTTGCTGTCCATTTTTGTTTTGTTTTGTTTGTCACTGTCTCTTGTCCCCATGTAAAGCCTATTTGTGTATTTAGAAAATCACTATATAAGTTAGAATTATTGTTATTATTATTATTATGTAATGAAAATATGAAATGTAATGAAGATCGAAGTTCCCTTTGGTGATTTTTGTTGCAAGTTTCAAGTAAACTTAGACACAAACAAGTTATATAACTTTTCTAAAAGAAATGTGCAGGCAATTATGAAATATAAACCTTTTGGTGCATCCTTGAGAAAAGCAAAGATTCCGAGTGAAATGTTCAGAATAACTACACAACCGTCTCCTCTTTTCAGAAAACACTAAACAAATTGAGTTCTAGTTTAATCTCACAGGAATCATAATACAATATTATGTTATATGAGTGTAAAAACACGTGTAATGGGTTTATGCTTTGTAGCACTGGAGACTGAAGTGGGAAATAAATACTGCAGAAGATCAGATGAGTTTCATTAAAATGGAGCACCGGGGAACGACTGTGTGGGCCGGCTCAGATTCATCTGTTGTTATGTTTACCTCTCATGTAATAATCAACACCCAACAGAGCTACAAACATGTGAGACAAACAACAACAGGAACTCGAGGAGATCAGCTCCCGCCGGACCGTCTAGAAACTCAACTCTATAAACTCAACTCTATAAACTACTCCATGGATATTCTGTTGGAAGCTGTTCCTGTTGTTTTTTTTGTGCTGGGTTTTTATATTCAAAACTAAATTCAAAAGATTATTAATTACCGTAATCTGAAGAAATACAAAAAAACACATCACAACAACAACAAATAGGAAAGATTTGTGCAGGAAGCTAAACACACGAGAAGAGTCATGTGACAAGTTTAATGGATTTGTATGAACGTATTATTGTATTTATTTATTTGATTGTGAATGCTTTTGCTATTTTTATTGTTATTGAACTTTCACCGAGTCAAATTCCTCGTATGTGTAACGTACCAATAAATTATTCTATATTCTTCAACTTCTCCCTCAAATCCTCTGACATTTTTTTTTTTCGGTGACCCTTTGGAAGAGCCCCGATCCTTAGGTTACAAGAAGTAGTTTATGATATATATTCGACTATTCTACACTTTATTATTGTACATTGTTGTTGCATACGCAGTGTAAATAAAGTTTGAATCACGTGTTTTCTCTTCATAGATTGTTTGTGGAGCAACAATAATTGATTGCACCTCATCTGTGATGCTCTGGGTCTGCGCCACCACCTGGTGGCCAAAGCACCACATTACACCACAGACAGATACAAGTTATTTAAGGCTTCAATTATTAAAGCTGGTTAAACCAACACATTAATGATAATCTCCTTTACTTAGTCATTTCTACTTACTATTTCTTTATATTATTCCTACTTGTAGTGGTATTTTACGAGAATTAGAATAGTTTAAAACAGAGAAAATGTTAATAAAATATCTCTAATTAGTATTAATTGCATTCATTATTCTTCTCGTTCTTTTTATTATTTAACTGGTGTACATTGCATTGTTCTTTCCCATTGTAATATATGAAAGTCTTATTATATAATTATTTTCATTACTATTACCAGGGGGTGATTTTCCTTCTATTATTAGTCGTATTATAATCAGGTATATTATATAGTATTCAACAAAAAAAATGTAAGTCTTTGAGAATTATGAAAAGCGCTATAGAAATGTTATGTATTATTATTATTATGATTAAAGTATTATTTATTTAATACTATTAGCTCATGCACCTCTAATCCTTTCAAAGAGTCCTAGATTACCTACCTGGGCTGATTGGGGCCTTGAACCTCAACCTCATTGAACCTCACATCAAGACCCACATGAGACCCACGAGAGACCCACATGAGGTCCTGGTGGAGGATCCTCTTCCCTCGTCGTCGTGTCGGACTCCCCCTGCTTCTTATCAGTCATTCATTTTCATAGAGAGTTCTGAGCTCGTTGGGCTCACATGTGGGTTTCTGCTGGTTGGTGGAGGAGCTGTGGCCAGACGTCACATTCAGTAACGCACCTTTAATGTTCCTATTAGCCGACTATGAAAGTATGTTCAAGCTGATTTTGCAGCAATAATCAATTGTTCCGAGTTCCTCAGTGTCTGTACGGCTCAGGACGATCGTTTGACATTCATCAGTTATATTTTATAGCTACGTCTCGGTCCGTTTATAATGGGAGTAGAGTGTGGATTAGTGTGGCAGCTGCAACAGTCCAATGATGAATGGGTGCATGCAAAATAAATGCAACTAATCTATAAATCAAAAACTCAATTAAATGGAAACCTCATCCAACAAGGAATCAGCAACATACAGTATGTATCCATCACTCTACAATTTACTTTCTCATAATCAATGCAATGTGGAATTTTTATTTTTAAATGTACTTAGTTAAAATGTACAACTGCGTATGTGTATATATATATATATATAAGATATTTATATATACATATATTAATTAATACATATTAATTTCATAATTTAATTTATATATAAATATATATGAATTTTAATATAAATATATAGTGTATAAATTAAGTGAATCAAAGTAAATACAATTTTTAAAAAAAGACAAATTATATTATAACTTTAGCCACAACTTACACGACACATTGTTTATGCATTCGTTTTTTTTCTTCCTGGTGGCAATGTGCTTCCATGGAGGGAAAACGCGAGCAGAAGCTAACTAGCGTTAGCCGGCGTGACAGACAGATGAGGAGGCGGGTCTTTCTTCGTCTAGAAGCTTTATTGATAATTGTTTACATCTCACAATGCATTCCACAAACACGACTCCCAGCTGGAAGCTTTTTATCATCACAATTGAAGTATGAAGTTTGTCATTCACAATTATACTTGCATAACAAAGAAATGCTTGAAAGGTTTCCCAGTCACATCGAGTTGTAACTTCATTAAGATATTTGTTCCACAGACAGTATGTTTTTTATTATTATCCCCATTTCGTTTGTTTTTTTCCTTTTCACTTTTTAAAATATTTAAACTGGTGTGGATGAATGTAAACGTATTTCTTCCAGAGGTTTTTATTACTAGACAGCTGCAAATTACATGGAAATAACGACTTTGAAGAAATTAATGTATTGTTTTCGTCGGGCAAAGGTGTTCTAGGCGTTTCTAGCTAGAGTTACTCAGAAGCAATGACATTTTTGTTGTTGAAATGGTAGTACCCCTAACCCCCCGTCCACCCTCCCAACGATGTTCACAAATCCGTCACATCCGAGGCAAAACCACGCCGCAGGTTACCGAGGAAACGAGCCCGAAGCTTTAGGGACACAATGGTGTTTTTAAGTTAAACAGCTAATTCACAAAATACTTCCAACTCCGTAATCATAGCAAAAAAACAAACGGGATATACATACGAGCGCTGCCGAAAAAAAATCCCTCTCGTTTCCTCAAAAGTGATGGAGGTAACCCCGAACTCCAAGTCAATCGACTTCCCACAATGCACTGGGTGAGGAGAGGTTTTTTTAATTTTTTTATTCATAGATTAAAAATGTGTTTCTGTAAATTTGCAGAAACTCAAAGAAATGGACATTTAAAACTTGACGTGAAATAAAGGTGAACCATCAAGCCGACCTCGGGGTCACGACGTCTGACCTGCTTCAGCTTTTCCAGAAAACACGAAAAAGGAAAAAAAAGGAACTGGAAAAAAAAAGTGTTTATTATTTTTAACAAATAAAGTTGGAAGGGCTGCATCCACGCCAGACCCCTCCTTCATATCAGCCCCCCCTCCCCCATCCATCTCTCCTCTCAGGACTTCATGAATCCAAACGCCGACTCGTCGTCACTTCACTCGGCTTTGCGCTTCATGCCGGGGACCTTCGCCTGGATCCTGGAGGATGAAAGGAAGTTTAACTAAATCAATATCAATTGTTTCAAAGACAAGCATTTATATATAAATAAAAGTAAAAACTTTCAAAAATATTAAAATATTTTAAATATATTATTCTTATTAATTATCAGATGTAATAATTAGTTATAGATCAGGAAAACATGTAAACTTATTTAGATATGTAGAATCTTTTTAAAAAAATATTATAAAATGTAACAGTTATTGATACATGTGAATGTATTTAGATATGTACAATAAAAAATAAAAAAAATTATCAGATGTAATAATTAGTTATTGAATGCATTTAGATGATATGTAGAAGCTTTTTAAAAATTGGATGAAAAGTTTTGAACATTTATGGAGGTAAATAAAAATAATAAAATGGTAATGAAATAAAGTCAAGCCTCTCGTTTTGTGTAGTTTCGACTATTAAAATAATTCCCCGGACTTCCACACGACGGGTCACATAAAGCTTGGCACAAAGCTGAAGAATACTTTATTATTATGTTATTATTACAGAGAAGAGCTCAGATTTAGGAAAGAAGGACCCACGACTTACTTCCCAACGACGTCTTTGACCTGGTTGCTGACCAGAGACAAGTAGTGGTCGATCTGAGCCTGAAGACACAAAACAAGTGTCACAGAAAAGTTCTACATTCAACATTGATATTCATATTGAAGTAAAAGTACACGAGTATAATCATCATTATGAATGACACAATGTTAAAAAGTTGAGGGAAAGTGTCTCTTTGGTGGAACCGGCAACCGACATTGAAGTGTGTAATGTATTTTATGACCCTGTTATGAATCTTAACAGGTAAATTAACTAAAGCCGTCAAATAAATGCAGTGGCGAAGAAGTGTTAAGTAGCATTAAATAAAGTATACTTGTTTAGAAATACTTCACATTGGTCCTTTGTAAAGTACTGGTTCTTAGTTACTTTCCACCACTGCACTTAATGAGACAGTTTG
This sequence comes from Pseudoliparis swirei, assembly GCF_029220125.1. Classification (NCBI taxonomy): domain Eukaryota; kingdom Metazoa; phylum Chordata; class Actinopteri; order Perciformes; family Liparidae; genus Pseudoliparis; species Pseudoliparis swirei. Next base: position 14,628,173 of record NC_079404.1, read on the forward strand.
TGATGTTGAATAAGTGGCTCTCTACATCCCTGCTTTGCTCCTCACAACCGTTACTATATACTGTATTTATGATGTAAAAATATATATAATACATGTATAATATTTATGATATAAAAAAAGTATACAATACATTAAGAATATAAAAATATATATAATAGATCTATAATGTTATACTATAAAAATATACATTACTTATATATATATAATAGATCTATAATAGTTATACTATAAAAATATATATATATACACAATATAAGCTAAACGAATTGAAAATCATTTTTAGACTAATGTTTGTATATTTATTGACTCAATCACTAGTTTTTACAACACAGGTGCATTTTTAGATAATTGGAAAATAAAGTTAAATTTATATGAAACCATTATAGACACACCAGCAAACAGCTGTCAGACTAGTAGCAGACAAGAGTTTGAGGTTTAAAAATATAAAATAAAACATGGCTGGTGAGACTGGTTCTGATCCATGATGAATCATTGGTGAAGACTCACCTGGTGTTTCTCATAGACGATCGGGCAGCTGAACAGTCCGATCAGAGCTGAAGAATAGGAATGAGAAGATGACATTATGTGACCAGTTTTACTGCCAGCTGCTTCCAGTTAGTCCAAGTTAAAACTACAAATCTCACTCAGAGCAACTCAAAGACACGTGATGCAAGTCGGTGTAATTCTCTATTCCACCACTAGAGGGAGCCAAAGTAAGATTTGTTTTGTTCCTCACCCAGAATAAGAATAGTGAGCCCGTTGAACAAGGAGCCGACGTAAGTCAGGATCCACATCAACCCGGCAAACTGCAGAGGAAGAGATAGATAAATAACCATTATAAAAAATTACAAACATGGATAAAAAGGAAAAAAAGAAATGAAAACCGTGCCTTTACATTTTTTTTTAGCAATGATTATTCCCAGTGGTGCTTTACTTCAGTAACTCAACATTTGTACAGTAGAATTTTTTTTATTTCATGCGACTATTCTTTTACTATTAAATTATTATTTTAACTACATCGCAGAGAAAAATATTTTACTTTGTGCCACATTAATTTTGCAGCTTTAGTCCATTTCCAGATTGATAAAAAAATCAATTATGTATTTTATAGATTTATTAGATTATAAAACAATTATATTTTATTCTGAAATAATTCAGCATAATCACTACTTTACATATTTTGGTACTACAAGTACATTTTTATGCCAATTCTTTTACTTAAGAGTTCTAATGACTTTAACTTCTACAAGTGTATTTCTACTCTATTGCTGTGTTGAAGTACTTTTGATTACTCCTTCCACCAACAACGATCGTTTAAGACACAAGTGGGAAATAAACCGCTCTGAATAAAGACCATTTAGTAGTATCTTCTCAGGAATGGAATTAATTAAGTTCATCAAGTTATTGTCATTAATTAATCAGAAACACATTTATATTCAGTGAACCTTAAAATAAACACTCAAGGAGTCAATCTAAAGCTGAATCCATCTGAGACGAGTCTGTTTCTCTTTATATAGAGTCCAAAATAACCGACACCGAACAGAAATATCTCAGCGGCTATGTTGTTTTACATAACGGACTCTGTTTACGTCGAAATGTAATCATCATTCGTATTCTGCATAGAAACAATTGCTGTTTATTACAAACTGGGTTTTATTTCCATGAGTCAAATATTTTATTTTATTTTTAAGTGAAAAGAATTGGGAGAAAATATCTGAAAAATGCCCAAGACGTTTAGTTTATTGAGATATATTTTAAAAAACACGTTTGAGGGGCTGGAAAATATTGGAAAGTTGTGCTTGATCAATCTTTTTATACAATAAATCAATTATCAAGAACGTCGACGACTCAAATAATTGTCACGAATATGTCACCTTGTTTCAAGATCCACGAGTGAAATGTTATTATAACTTGTGAAAATAAGACATTGTGATCAAATGGAGTCCAGTCAGAACAATAAACACCTCGATCTAATTAAATATATTGATATCTTTTGGTTTTCTGTCCATTTGATGGTTAAAACAAGATCAGGATGCAGCCATCTTGGTTTAGTAAAACTGAGCTTTAAACCCTGAAGTTAATATAAATGCTTCCAGTGCCGTCATGTAATGTGCCAACGAGGAACATGGACACATGGAGCAGAGGCGCCCAACATGGCCGCCACAGTGTGAAGACCCAACACGGTTACGTCAGAGAGATGCCCGACCGGACGCTTGAGGGGGAAGAACGTGACATTTTAATGACCCGCTGGTGTGGATGTAACCTAGCAACAGGAAAATAATTTAGGAGGCAGAAGAATAACAAGAACATTTAACATAATGCATCAAGTCACGCACGCTTGAAATCTGTTGAGAATATAAAAAATAATGTAAAAAATAAAAGTTCCAGACGCGCAAACTTCCTCCTGATGGGATTAAAAGAATCACTTGCGTGACCCTTTAAGGGAAGTTCCTCTGCGCTGCTCTCAGATCTGTATTTGGACTGCAGGTTGGAGGGTGCAGCGAGGTGACGACAGGCCTCAGACAGCTGCACAGCTCTGATAGCTCATCCGTTACCCACACGGATCTAGACGCACTAATCCACTGGAGGCAATACCGATTAACACGGCCGAGCTGTCAGAAAAATAAAAACGCTGACTGGAAGCACGGGCGGTCCCAAAACAGTTAAATTAAAGCCAACATTTAGTGTCCGAGAGAAGCTTGGGACAAAGCGGAAAGCTTAAAGAGCCAGTCGGGTGGAGACAGAATTACTCAGAAGTAGTAATACCACAGTAAAGAAACACTTGTATACTACTGGGTACATTAATTTATTATAATAAAATCATGAATTAGTTGATTATATTTTGTAGAAATAAATGAAATCTGCAAAGTAAAGTTATCAAATAAATGTAGTCGAGTAGAATGATAAAGTAGAACGAAATTTAAATATTAGATTGAAGTACAAGTACATCAAATTGTACTTGAGCACAGCCCTTTAGTAAATGTAATTAGTTACTTTCCACCACTGCTAACAACTAAACTCCAGCAACAAGCAGGGTGCACGGTTTAAATTGACATCAAGTACTAAACACTTAAAACGGACCCTTTAACATTGTATAAGACCCGTAAAGCATTTTCAGAGATTAATAGAATGTTCTGGAGGAGATCGTCAGGTTTTATGATGTTTCTACCCTCATTTATTCATTTCCATCCCATCACTCCGCGTCCCAGTCGCCTCACCTTGATGGAGTCGATCAGGTCCTCGACCAGGAACAGGCGCCTCAATTCACAGATGCTCTTGTTGAGTTTGGCCAGAGCCAAGTTACTGTATTTGTGGACCACGTCCTCGGACAGCGCCACGTCCTGGTCCAGGTACTGCCTGGGGGGGGGGTTACAGAGCGGACACGAGGATGAGGAGACTCTATGCAGGTGTAAAAACGGGTTAAAAGCACAGCAGGGTGTATAGAAATCCTCTTGTAACGTGAACGATGATGTTTAGTGTGTATTTATGGAACGTAGACGTAGCTGCTTGCACATGTAAATATGAAAACACAAAAGCATCACAATACTAACTTAAAGGAAAGTAAAGGACATGCGATGTAGGCCGGACACGCATCATATCCTCAGCAGACGGACCAGAGCGCCTGCAGCACTCACTGATCAGGAATTAATCAGGTCATTGATTTTTGTGATGAGATTGGCCGAGTTTAATCAGACCAGAGGTCTTCAGATGCTTGATTTTACATCCTAAGCTTCTATGCATGGTATTTCTACATTATTTTGAGACTCATTTAATTAATTCCTGGTATTCTGCATTATTATTACTTTAGAGCTGGCTTCTTGCTCCCAATATTAGCTGCTCTGCAATCAACAATGTTGGGCTGAAAAAGAAAAGAAATGTATTCATGTGGGCTGAAATTCTACCGCGGTGGCGTTCTATGGAGAGATGCAGCGACTTGAACCAGGAAGGTGGAATATCAGCCCAACATAGTACGGCCTATAAAATCCTGGTTTCGACCCTCTTCAATCTAACCACCGAGCAGACGGCCCGATTCGATTGCATCGATGGGGTTCAATAATGATCAAAGGGTGACTTTGATTTTCTAGACTGGGAAACAAAATGTAGATCCAAGATCAAATGGTTACTTCTCAGGTGATGCAACCCTGAAGAAATGTCGACAAAAGGATGGATGAAATCATGTGATAATCAGGCCCAAACATATCTGATAAGAGAGTCCGAATTATACCGTTTTTAATCACGATGAACATTGAAGGAAAGAAGAACATAAAGACTAGTGTAACACTTTATTATTCTCTACCCTCTCTCGCTGGTACTCACTTGAATGGGTGCCCGTCATCAGACTTCTGGATGGCCTGCAGGATGCCTTTGTATATCCGGAAGCAGATGGTGACCGAGAGCAGAGCGAGGCCGATGTAGGAGCCGACGCTCACGATGCTGCACACCGTCAGGGAGAGGAGGAGCAGCAGGGCGGCGCCGAACACCACACCGGTGGTCTTCACATCACGCCAGTAGAGGAGATCCACCACTGCAGAGCGAAGAAGAGGAGGAGGGAGGGTCAGTGACAAACATCCAGAGAGATGTGACAGTTTATGTCCTCAAATGAGGCCTGGAGGTTGTGCTGCATTTAAGCTTTATTTAATATTGAGATGCAAAAAAAATTACATTTTCGTAATATAAATATAAGTGTACTTCAATTGTGCTGCACTTCTGGGTTTGAAACTTTAATTATGGAACTCTATGCTTTTTATGTTTCATAATCTAAGAACAAATGGACCTTTGATTGCCTACATACCCAACGACCCGATTGAGTGAATCCCTTGAAAACTGCATGACCAGTTTTATTCAGTTAATCAGTCAATTTCCAAAATGAGAACAGATCAAGGAGTTTACACCTTTACGGAACAGCATATATATATATATACACACACACATGCAGGGGAATTTTAACCGCTTTACAATAAATGCCTCCCAATGGTTACCAGGTGGACTCAAGTACTGTAGTCAAGTAAAATGTTGAGGTATTTGTAGCCTACTTTGAGTATTTATATTGTATGTAACTTCCAATATACAGCTGTATTTAAGAATTAACTTGAATTATGGGATAATCAACTAAATAAGTGCCATAAATACCAAGAGCGGTAGCAGTATCTAAACATGGGGTCTCTCAGACGGATGGGTACTGCAGGGAGCCCTTGGCTCTCCAAGGACCCACATAGACTGGAGGTGGTGAGTGGGGATCGAACTGTCCCGAGAGACAGCTGAGCTCATGACCTGGGTCTTGCACCGAGCGTGCTTATATTTCAACAGGGAATTCCAGGCAGGTCAGTGGACAATTTTAGCCGTGAAGGAGTCCTGGGTTTCCTCCAGGCTCCGGCGTCGCTCACCGCTGACACATGCTACACTTGCGTCAGACCGCATGCTGGAATCTGACAGCTTAATGTTTCCGCTTTGCTTATTGGAAATTACAGTAAAAGAGCCATCGCATTACATATAAAAAAGGTTCACTTTCAAAATCAAAAGACACGAGCCACATCTCAAAAACACAATGCGGCTTCTACTTTAGAGACCCTGGATCGGATCAGAGTAATAGACCTCCATCTGTAGCAGCGACGATGTGATGTGTGAGGATACTGGAGAGGACTGCAGTGAAAAAATACCACTCGGCACAAATCAATAGTTCCAAATATAAAACCGCCCTGAATAATCCGCAAGGTCGAGCATACACCCAGAGATAAAGAGTGTTTCCCAAGCAAAGTAGCATTAAAATGCAAAATGAGGGTGCAGGTGAGCCGACGTACAGAGAGACGGTGGCCGGTGCTCGCCGCCACAGACTGACCATAATATGTTTGGAAGCTGACCAGATTATTCAAAAGCCAACAAATGGGCTTCACAGGCTGAAAATCTAAAATCTGATTTGCAAAGTGGACAAATACAACAGACTGCAGGACACGACAAACACTTCTTGCTGCTTCTCAAATATAATATAGGCTGCTTCTCTCTGCGTTACATCAGTGCATCTTTAGGATCGATGCCTTTGGACTGCTGGACGCATAAGGAACATTTTCAAGACTATTTTTCACTATTTTTAGTTTTTAAAAAGGCGTTATTTATAACATCAAGCCACTAGAGGCCGCACTATCCTGCTTTCCACTTGCTAGTTCCATCATGAATGCATGTAGAACTACAATCCTTAACTTTTAGTAAAAAGTAGTTTAACAGGATTAGAGGAGATTAAGGAAGAAAACAGAGGACACATATTGCATGTTAGCTCACCCCTTGGTCTTGCTGTGAAGTTACCTAATAAATGAGATAAACCAATGACAAGATCGCTAAAAGTAAAGAAAGGAACACCTAACCCGAACATTTTCAATACAGAGAAAGGTAAAAATTTTTTTTTTAAAAAGCCATCTGAAAGACGTAACCTTAGCTTCAGATAAATTAACCACGGCCATTGGTAAAAACATTTTGTAAATCTTATAGGGAGAGAAAGAAGAAAAAAAAGGTCAGATTCAAATCAATGAAAATAATTGTTAAATGCTCCCTGACTTAAATATATTATAACAACGTGAATAATATCAGTTGCTTTACAAATAAATGAAACATTAAAAACATGCTCCATTTTTTTGAATAACCTGCACCTCAATTATTTTATTTATTTTGAAAATGGACGTTTTTTAAAAATAAAAATGCATCTCAGTACTGCTGCTGTTTTAATGAATGGCACAAATAACAGAGCTGATGCTTTCCACTGATTTTGGTCTGGAATCAGTCGAAAGCATCAGCTCTGTTATGTGGTGCCATTCCAGAAGCAAAATACACTATAATCAAAATAAACATGCTTCATGCTAGTGTCGCTTCGTAAAGCGGGTGTGTACATGTGGGCGTTGACAGCCAGCTAGCACGTTAGCTGGCAGCTAGCCTCCCCCTCACTATCGCTCTGTGTGGTAGCTGTTAGCTTGGCAGTTTTGACTGACGTGTTGTCTGCATGTGAAGACAAGGACAGAGCAGCACGCACGAGGAGGGGCAGGTGGGTGAGGAGGAGGCAGGAGGAGGTGCCGCGATCCAATCGTGGCAGCCTGGCTACATATGGTAGCAGGCGTGCTAGCATGTCGGAGCGCCGCTAAAAATAGACTCTCCGCATCACAGCTAGCTAACCCTAAAACCCCGTGTTTATTAAAATCACCAGCCCTCTCCACAACATGGCCTCGAAGCGTTGAATTGTATTATCCTCCCCCTCCGGGATGTTAGTCCGGCAGCCCGGTCATCACCGGAGGGACCAAACGTCAAAAACCCGTCCAGCAATGACCTCCGGAGACGGCCCCGATCCGCCTCTCTCTCTCCCGGTACATACGGCCGCGGTGCCCGGTGTTCATGCAGACGCTCAACCAGCAGCACAACCGTGCGCAAAATGCGGCGCGTGTAAAAAGCGGAGAGGGTGGGTCGGTAAACAAAAGATTAGGACCAGACTAACCCTGTTTGGCGTCCATCTTGAACCTCCGTTAAGCATGCAGCGACACGGCGGCTGCGCCTGGCTGAACGGTGAGAGACCGAAGCGAGAGAACGAGGGGAACAAGAAGAGGAGGGAGAGGAGGGAGGCGGACATGCGCAGCTCGGCCTCCCTCCCTTTGAATGCACGACTGATTGCTACATAATTGGGTTCTGCTGAATGTATTCATAGGCGTTTTTAACATAACGTTTCAGCTCCATGACACATCCTGAAAAGAGGAAAATTAAAGAGAGGAAAATACCCGGATGTACATTTTAAGAAAATGAGGCCAAAAAACTAAAGATGGACAAAAACGATCATGTATCTTACGTTTAACTTATTGTAGTGAATTTTAAAGTAAAATAAACAAAATGTCATGTTCACGTGGGTAGCAAATCATTACTTATCTGTTGCTTTCCCTTCAGTATGATCCACATCAACAGATTTGACATCAACTAACATAATCAATAAGCAACTATGAATTAATTCAGGGTGAGATTGTGACAGCACAATGTTCAAAGTTCGACGAGGCGTGTATGTTAAAGGCCGTCTGTCACCATGCAGAAGCCGAGTTTAAGGATTATGACAGCAGCGGACAGAGGAGGTGGTGCGTTACAAAACCCTGGCTGTAAAAGGACAACCAGCCACAGAAATGCAGAGCAGAAAAGATAAAGTTAGGAATTCAAATCCAACCCGCAGTAAGAGAAGAAAGGGAAACTGTGCTTCAGTTAAATATCCATGAAAGGAACTGCCGGCTGTCTAGAAACACCAGGTGCTTGCCCTAAGTTATATACATATATTATTGTCTTTAATATCACTTTAACACAAGTGGAGTGAAGGCTAAAAAGTCAAACATCCTGGGATTTTTTGAGGCTTTAAGTAATCATTTAATACTAAACATATTGTCGATAAGTCACATTGTACTGCATGTCCCGAAGTTTTATATTTGTGCGCTCTAGAGAGCATAAACCGGTGTTTTGACTGTAAAAGAAACGCTGAAGGCTGCAGGACACAGAGACGTTCTAATACCTGCAAAACTGGAACAACAGTCTCACCTGTAGGCTAATCGTTGAATACCTGAGCAGGAAGCCATCTGCATGCGAGCGGCTATTCAAACACAGGTCAGGGAGTCATTTCCCACGAATGATAAAAATATAATAACCTACAGAAAAACAGACGGACATGTATCGATCAATATTATCTCATTGCAGATATATCGGCCGGTGTAGCGCTATAAGGCGTCACATTACACATCGAGGATCACACTGGGGGATGTGATGTACATTACATGTCATTTAGCTGACGCTTTTATCTAAAGCGACTTACACTCCTGTTACATTCACACACCGTAGACGCAGCTACAGGGAGCAATTCAAGGTTAAATGTCTTGCTCAAGGACACATCAACTAGTGTGGGGATTGAACCTCCAACCCCCTGATTGAAAGACGGACCTGCTACCCACTGACCCATAGTCACCGTAATCTATCTGTATTGCTGAAGTTATGTAATAAAAGTAATTATATCATTAGTAAGATCAGGGAAGGCAGATTATCCACTCAATTGAGAAGCTGGAAACACACTTTTGTTTTTACAAATTTGCTAAAAGAAAATTACAGACTAATACTCTCAATCAATTCACTGATTAATCATTTCAGCTCTAGTCACTGGCAGTCTTTAACAAATAAATATCGGATTATTACTTTTAATCGTCTCTCGGTGGCTAAAATCTGCTATAATTTTTAAGGCTTGCTGCGTTCTGTCTTTCGTTTGGTCTTTCTCTCGGTGACTGCCGCAACATGAAGAATAAATGAATAATGTTCCTCATTCCCAACGACGGCGTCCCTCACGCTGAACCATATCACTTCACTACGATTACAACGACTTTACAAACACGTGCTCAGACTAAAAATATAAAAGTGCTTATTCACTGCCGGCCTGGCGGAGTCACACTAAACCCTCCTGGCAGAAACACAACAGCCTCTTTCAGTGGAGCCGCGGACACTTGGTGGTCCTTTCGCTCGCCATCTCAGCCAAGCTGTGTGTTATAAAGCATAGCGTACACACGCACAACACGCACAACACAACACAACGGCTTCAGTGTTGCGATGAGAAGCGACCGACGGCACTATGATGCAACGACGGCAGGACACATGAAGATCAGCAGACGGCGAGACTTGGCATGTGATGAACTGCAATGTTATCCCCGTTCCATTTTCTAAATAACTATATATATACACATCGTGTTAAAGCCCCAACTAAACGCTATGATGCAAACATCACACTTATATTGAGAAGACGACAGAAACAGCTTCATCAAAAGGAGGCCTGGAGAACAGCTGCATCCACCTAATAATGGACTAAACAGCTGCTTTAATCCCTCAAGAGGGTGGAACATTTAAAACCGTGATACTTCACCCACACAATGTCCATTTGAAACTCAGTTAATCACCTTGTGCTACCTTGAATTCTTATAGAAAACTGTGTTCAAGAAAAGTGAAGGACAATATAACTATATTTCATATTTATTTAACCATTTAAAACCCTTCGGACTCATCTGAACTTGCAGACAAGTTGTGTGCATGCGCGAGATGGCAACACCTTTACATTTCAGAAGCTAAAAATGACCTTTTTACTTCAGAAATTAAAGTATGAACCATTATAGTTGCTAAATAATTTTGTTGTACAGGTCTTGAATAAAATGACCGATGACAGAAATACATAGTTTCTGTATAAAATACTTTGACTTTACGTCCAAACATGACACGAGTGGCAGTAGCACAGTTTGATCCCTGAGCTGTAAAACAGCAAACATGCGGTCGGGGCAGAGAGCTGCCAAACTACTGACCGCTAAGGCCCGACTCTCCTTCAGCTCATTAGCATATCCAAGGCACACTTATCAAACATTAAACTGCCACCTAATGTGACTGGTCACAAATCCCTCCCTCCTCTTCCGCTCTACCTTTGGTCACAGTGTCCGAGTGTCCAAAGGTTCTCTGTGTAGATGCTGCAATCATGTTATCTGTGAGGACTCGGCGCCTCCCTGCACTAAAGATAGAGAACAGCAGATGAATCACAATCAGATACAAATCCCACTGTCACCAAAAGGTAGTGCCATGAATGAATGAAGCAATAACAACTGCCACAAAAATAATCCTAATATAGTCAAATAGTCAAATTCCTGATGCCCCAGGAAATCATCCTGCAGTCCAATTTCATCCCGACATTAAATTAGATTTGCCCTCTTGGTTTCCAAAGCTCAGCCTGCAACATTTGAATTTATGAACCCAACCGTGGGACATGCAGCTGAATGTGCTGCAATGTCTGATCGATTTGGTCAATCGGAGTCAGAGTCAGAGTTCGTCCCCGCTCCAGCGCCAATGTCAAATATCTATTTCCTTCAGTCAGCATGAAAGAAGAGCTGAAACGATAAAATACCCAAAAGCTCTTATGGATGGCTTTTTTCCGTTTAACCCCTAAAAGTTCCCGGCAGCACCAAACGAGGCAGAGCACCAGTCCAACGAGGCGGTGACAGAAAGGTGGAGGTATATATACCCTTCTGCTTCCAGAGCTCGCACTCCTTTTTGTCCATAGAGTTGTTCGCCATGCCGTCCGATCAGCAAACACACATTCCAGACAGAGTTGCACAGCAAGTGGCACTAAATGTGTGTGAGGAAATGTGTGTGGGGGGGTTTGGCTGCAGGAGGAAGGAGGAGGAGGGAGCAAGGTTTCCTTAGGGGAAATGACTGCGGCGAGCGAATGAACGGTCTCCTGTCAGCTGACTGTCTGCTGCCAACGGTCTGACGCAGCAACTATAACCGTCTCTGCCACACCCTCCTCCCTCTCTGATCAGCCCTTTTGATCTGCCTTCCTTCCCTCCCTCCCTTATCATTCTGATCTCCCCCCCCCTCTTTTTCTCCTTCCAAATTAAACCCAACCACCCAATTCTCTTCATGCCTCATCTCACCCCTCCTCCGTCCCTCCTCCTACTCCTCCTCCTGCTGACGAAGCAGGAAGAGGAGCAGGAGAATGATTTGTCCATCTATGTGAAAGTGATTCAGTTGTATTCAATGTACCAAGCAGCATCAACAGAAACCAATACATATTGTCAATTAGAAGTGAAAAACAAAAGCAAAACATTTTCCAGAGGTATGAAAGTCCTGCAATTCACGATCAAAAATTAAATGAGTTTAAAATGTTCTAGATTGATTAACCAACAGTCCTAAAAACACATTTACAATGACATGCAGCAAATATTCACAGTTATATGTATGTCAGTCAACTAATCAGCTGATTGTTTAATCATTTGCTGATTTAAAAAGTTTAGAGAAGATTAAATTCCAGAAAATGTTAATTTGTGGAAAGTTGTTTTTGTAAAAAGGAAAATTCGTGGAGTTCAATCTTTGTCCTCATATCGCATGAAGCAACAAAGCAAAGTAAAAATATAAGTAAATAAGGAGTGAAAGTACAAAAAAAATAAAAAGACCTGAACCGCTTCATGTGTTACTCCTGACTCAACAGAAAGGGGGCTCTGTGGTGCCAGTGCATCACATTATTGTACAGTAGCAGGGAATTAGACTGAATCATCCCTGTTGTAGTCGCTGATTTATTCCAGTAGAGGGCGCAGGTCTCATCTCTACTGCCCCTCTTAAAGCCAAATTCAAAAGGCCCCTTTACTCAGCAGAACACAGATCTTTAAATGTGTATGTGAAGTGATTAAGATGCATTATTTTTCCATCAATCGCAGAGATGCTTCAGTTAAAGTTTCTCTTTTCTCCAGAAATGTGCCAATAAGGTGAAATGTTAAGTGGGATTCTTCATGTTCAGGACTGGGTGTCCCACCGACCTTATCATCCGCTGCCAACAACGTGGCAAACTACAGTTCACAAGGCCGTGACGTTTGGTGGTGAAAGACTATTGCATAAAGTGCAAAGTTTCCGCTGCTTTGTGCTCAGAGAGCCAGAGTGACCTTTCACCGTGAAAACGTTGCACCGCTTCACGATGACACACCCTGCAGTCATTTCACGCCATAAAACTGTTGACTTCAGTTCCATAGATCACTGACGATTCATTATATTGTTCCCTTAATAAACACATGTTAAAGGAGCCAGTCAAGGAGAAGCTGCGGGACTCGTCCCAACAGGCGAAATATTCAAAACCCTACAGCCTCATAAAATCAGAATTGGAAAATATATATGCCAAATATTGCAACATGCTGTATCAATGTTCACGTTTCACCTCAAATGGCTGATTTATTAACGAGTGAGGGAGATATTACCGTAGGCAAGTTTTCCTAACATTTACATGGTTGGCGGTTTAACCCACTGAAAGAGTTGAAAGCTTTCTGCAGCTTCACGGTGCCCGAGGACTCCGATTTCATCTAATTTCTTCAACAAGTTGCTCTATTCAGGATTTGGGGTCAACAGTAAAGTCTAAAGTATTGCTCAAAGAAAAGAAAAAAAGAAAAAAATGTAATAATTCATCAAGTAAAAGTGATGATATTCTGTGAGCAATAATTTAAAGTCTATGGGATTGAAAATACATATTTTAAAAGTTACCTCAATCAATTATATGGAACATTAATGATTATGTTAATAACCAAGTATTGGTCAGTCTAAGAAGTTTGTCTGGTAAATGCAAATTGATTATAGAAAAAGGGGCTAGCCGCTGCAATCGCATTTATAAAAAAATGTCGGTAACTGTTACGTAATCTGAATTTGTAATCTTAACTGTAATTTGTAATCCCGATTGATACTTCGAGGCCCAATACAAATCTTTTGTTGCCATTTGCATTACAAACTGCTGAGCACAGCAATATTAAAGATAAGTAGTATGTATGTTTCAGTACTGGTAGCCTTAGGATACACAATCCAAGCGAGTTGCGGCATGATGGGAAATGTCTGCTCAGTTCACAGCTTTGCACCATAAATTGTGTTATGAAGAACATTTGCTGAGTGGTTTCTGGGTCGGAGAACCCTTTGTGGGCCCGCCAGTGTCGCAATGCAGGGAGGGGAAGGAGGCTTTAATTAACAGGAGATCCCTCAAACACACACACACACTCGGTTAAAGCGTCGCCAGCTCGTCCCAAAGAGTAAAGTCCTACTGCTCCAGTTACACAGGGGCTTGTCTGCAACACTCTGGATGGCGTCTCTCTGTGTGTGTGTTAACTGATCGATATCAGTTTAAATAAAACTGAGTCATCCATTTAAATGAAGACGAAGCAATGTTGTCAGAGAGACAGCTGAGCCCTGAAGAAGGCAGCTTCGAATCTGTCTAACTGAAATCTCATTACATCAGTTATTTCACCACAGTAACCTCGAGGTACATTAAAGACACGGGGGTTTAATACTACTGAGATGATAGATATTAAACTTGCCATGGAAAGTCATCAAGTGGACTTTATCAATTGCATGAATTATATTGACGAAAGTAGCTGAACCACTTCTAAAAAACAACAACACACTAATCCTGCTTCGGCCTCTAATTGACGGTCATCTAAAAAAATAAAAGGGCCCTTTTAAATTCTGAGAGCCCACCATGACGTCTTCATATGTCTTTGCTCTGTCAGATGAACAGTCCAACTCCGAAAGATATTCAGTTTCCTGTGATATTTACCAATTTTGATTTACTGAGCAACTGACACGCCAAATTGTGGCTGTACTTTGGACTGCAAAAAGATGAACTGATTTCCTCTCCTTTGGCCTGAACCTACAGTTAAAATCAGAAAATAGCAATCGTTTTAATTTATGTTCTCGTACATAAACACTACTTAGGATCTAATTAACACATCTAGTGTCGACTTGATATTTCAGAAAGTCTTATATCAAACTACCTGCCAATAGGTACATATTTATAGTGTTCAACACACTCTAAAATCATTTCAGCTGAAGGTATTTGGCAGAGAATTTAATATTCAGGATTCAAATCTGATGCAATCACGATTGACAAGACGTGAAGAGATTGTATACCACGTACATCCAAGCCAGTGACAGGGTGTGGTTTCTGGTGCATGAGAGTGTACATAGTTGTGAGTGGGTGTTGGGGTCTATAAGGTGGTGTTGGGTTTCAGATTGGCATCTCAAGCTAAAACCAGACCTAACGTAATTTAATTTGATAGCAAGGACAGAAGAAAAAAAAATGTTTGGTGATAGAACGTCTAAACTATTTCTCATTTCTGCTAGTCATGCACAAAATATAACAGTAAAAATAGGCTTATCTTTACAACAGAACAGAAATCAAAATGAATGTCTGCACATCTTACTTACCACACATGTTAAAATGTAAAAAAAATCAACATGGTGACGTTATGGTAAATCTAATGAGAAAGAAATGCACAAAATGCAGCAAAAGCAAAAAGAACCACAATGGAACACACAACCACTCAGATTAAAACCAAAATGCGAGGGTTAATTATCAAAGAAAATGCAGATGGGATGATGCAAGAAAGGAAGGGTGAAACAAAGGAGGAAGTGAAGGGGTCTGAAGTGAATACTGGCTGCTGGTTGGGTGGCTGGGAGAAAGCAACTGAGGAGAACAAAAGAGTGAGGATGAAAAATTATGCCGATGAACATGGAAGTGCCAGTGAAAATCAGGTTGGATGAGGGTGGGGGATGGTATCCATGCCGGGACTGGTTTATTTTACCTGCTCTTATGTTCACGTTTGGCATCTTAAACACCTTGCCGCCCTCTGTGCTCTTCTTCGCGACCGCCTCATCTGGTTTGCGGACGGGGGAGTGGATGAGCGGAGCTTGGGGTGGGGGCTGCTGAATGTCGAGTTTCTCCAGCTCGGTCTTGCTCTTCTGGGGGCAGTCCTGGGTGAGGAGGCGGTAGGAGCTCTGACTTGGAGCCTCCTCTTCAACCTTGGGAGGTGGGGCTACTTCGGCCACGGGTGGAGCTGAAAATGGAGGCACATCTTTTTGCCCAAAGCTTAGATCGTCATCCATGGGGATCTCTGGGGGCTTGGAGGAGGCAAACTTGGACGTATCCAGAGCCTCAAGAAACTCGTCGATAATGCCCCTGGGTGGGCGCTCAATGAACTCAAACTCCTCAGAGGAGACTTCATGCTCAGAGACCTCCTCAGCCATCTCGGGCTCCTCCATCTCCATCTTCTGGTCCATCTTCTCGGTTTCCACCTGGAAGCTGGCGGGGTTCTTGGCCATCGCTTCCAGGACTGGAGACAGAGAGTCTGCTGTTGGCGACTCCGAATCTGAATCCTCAGCGGGGGTCTTTTTGTTCTGGAAGTCAAGAGGCTCGAACTTTTCCATCATTGTCGGAGAATCGTGGCTTGAAAACCAATCTTTCTGCTCAATCTTGACTGGTTTCTCTTCCATGATCTTAGTGGGGGTGGTTTCCTCCGCCTCTTTGACAAGATCGAATGCGCTGAAGCTTGTGTCGTCTTCAACTTTTCCTTTGTCAGTCCCTCTCACTTCCAACTGCTCAGTCATCTCCTTCAGCAGGGACACTTTAGCGTCAAAGGCAAACGGGTTGTTGGCCGACAGATTGATTGGGGGGTTGGGCGACTCCATCATCCTCCGTTCAAGGATGGGACTCTGCTCCAGACTTCCCTCTGAGGAGCCGGAGTCCATTTTGTCGGGGTTGAGGGGGGAAGACTTCAGAATTTCTGGAAGCGACGGTGGCAGAACAGAATCTTCTTCTTCGTCTTCATCATCGTCATCTCTCAGAACAGATGAGAACTGATTCACTGACTGCATGAGAGAGTCAGCAGCCATCTCGCCTGTCTCAAAAGTGTTTCCCACATCTAAGAAAGATGGTGGGGTGTCATGAGATTCTCCAGTCTGGCCATACTGAACCAGATCCGGAGTGGGACTCTCTGACATTTTTGAGGCCCTGTTATCGGACTTGGAGTCTCCAAAATGGGAGTAACCACTGTCCGCCAATGGGGAATAGCCCTCAAATGGGTTATTATTCTTCTTCACCTCATACATCAGGTCATCATCTTCCTCAGACTGGTTGTTGTGCAGGTCTGGCTCATACCTGGCAGAGCTAAAGGGAGCTGTGTCCTTGGAGAATGTATCCATGGAGACTTTGGAGTTGTCTTGAGATGTTAGGAAAGGTGAATCCCAATGCTCTGTGGGGTTAGAGGAGGCAAGGTGAGACTCCGGGACCTTCATCTGGGGGTTCACAGGGGAGGGGCCAGTGGAGGACCTGTCTGAGCTAATCAGTTTCTCCTCAGGTGAAAAGGAAATGCCACTGTCTTCATTCAGATTATGAGGCCCTGGGTCTTTCCCTAAACTCAGGTAAGGACCAGCTAATGGAGCTAGGTCTTCCTTAATCTTACTACGGCGCGGTCCAGAGTCACCCTCTTCACCCACCCAAGGCATGTCCTTGGAATGAGTAGTGGGGGGTTCAGTGGCGAAGGAGCCAAAGGATGCAGCATATCCCAAAGCAGGGGGCTGGTTGGGACTCTCGGTCAGAGAGAGCTCCTCCAGAGAGTCGGGGGAGTGAAGAGGGGAGAGAGGAGAGATGGGAGCAGGGGAATCACCCTTCTGCCCAAGTGCTTGAGTAGAGAGGGAGGAGGGAGAATGTAATACAGAACATATCAAAGACATACTCCATTCCTTACAGCGCTCAGCACACCTGGGTAGAACTGTTATTACAAACATTTTGAGGAACGCAAGACCAGACAAGTGCTGCTCAAATGTTGGCTGTGGCTGGTACATGCAGCTTGTTGATCAGTTACAACAATCTGTACGAGTATTGTTCATAAAAAAAGGGCAAAAGGGCAGTGTCTTGCCTTTCCTTGAAAACTACAGAGAAACCAGTTTTTAAATCAATACCGAGGCTCATCTCATTTACACTGTTATCCAGATTAAGTTATCATGTTAACTCTCATAAAGATAAATTGGTTCTTTGAACATAGTTTAGGACTGAATTCTTTATCCTGGATGAAGTTAGTGAAATAAAAACAGTACATTCTAATTTTGAAATAAAAAGGTAAAAGAGTTGAAACTATCAACTGCACTAATGTAGGGTAGAGTTGAGCCGGTGAGAAAAGAAAAAAAAACCCAATTTGATATTTAGGGATCTAAATTTTTAATTCCGAGCAATTTGCTATATTAAGATATAGTGGAGCTATGTCTATCTGACGTCATTCTCCCTCGCTGTGTTGGACGCAGGGCTTCTTTGCTCTCTGCCAGCCGCGCACGAAGTTCAAGTGCATGTTTGTACACGCGAGCCCAACTAGCTAGCGCCCGCATCTCTGCACTGCACTTACACAGTTACAGCTGCTGCCGTGGGCTACTTTAAAAATTGTCCAGAATGTAAAAGATAACAATATAATTATGTTAAATGCCAATTCAACCAAATCAATCTTGTACGCCGGACCAGTAAAACTAGAAATCGACCCAACTCTAATTGAGAGAGGTGGCCTACCTTTAAAGTAAAACACTGAGAAACGTGGAAGTAGAAATAACTAATAGACTGTTATGGACATAATTTCACCTTGAAATCTTGATTTTATCGCTTACACCTTAATTCTCAACAATCAAGTTTGAGATAAGGCCAGACCTACAAATTAAGACCCTATAAAAACATTGAACTATCTTTTGAGTGTTGGAAAAGCTAAATAAAACTCAGGTAGAGAAGGAAATCAATGTGTCTTAAAGCGAAAGCTATAAAAGTTAGCCATGTTTTGGAATCAAACAGGACTAGAATATAAAGGTTTCCCATGTTGTTTGGAAGACTACCTTCCACAGTCAGGAGTTGGCAGCATTTGTCTGGTGGTCTGTATTTACCACCCTGGTTTGTTGGATAGTGGTAAAACATGTTTGTCCCCAGGTCTGGCACCAATACACCATGCCCAATCCATCTTACAAACACAAACTATTAAGTTGTGGTCGATAATGATTCCTCTCAAAGAACGTTCACCAAATATTGTTAAATATAATGATTCAATATTGTTTCGGTCAATCACTGAGGGGAATCATTATTTGTACGATACTAGTGTTAAATTCATGTCAATCTACTCCACAACATCAATCACATGAGTCACAATGCAACACAAGCAAAGTCAAACACCAAAGAGGTGACATAAATCTACAGCTTCTTACATGCAATGGGGTTATTTTTGCCACGTCATAGCAAAAGAGAGGGAACGTGAACTAAAGAAGTGGTGAAAGAAATTAAATGGGGGAAGACGTGGGGGAAAACCAAGCGAGCAGAGAGAACTTGCCTTTAGGGAATTGCATCAGAGGGTGAGGCTGAGCTTTAGAAGGAGAAGGTACATCTGTGGAGGAAAGAGAAAGCAGCAGAAAGTTTAGTCAGCCCAGAAGAGAAAAGACCAGGGGGAGCGACGGCGAGCAGCTTCATCATCACAGAACGCAGTTTGCGATGTCCGAAGTCTAACGTGGAAAACAGGTTCTTAAACCATCTCAATGGGCGAACATTTCTGTAAGTATCAGCTGGAACGTCTTAATTAGAGCTTTTGGGTGTCGTTAAATAAAAAACCAAAAGAGGGACACGTGGGTCCCTGCAGGGAAATCTTCACCCAATTTCTAAAAATACTATTTCACCAGAAGAACATTGGCTGCACCTTTTTAACCAGCACTGCATGTTGAAAGTGATGGTGCATGTTTACATGGCTTACTCAACCAGTTCTCTCTGAGGTGTGAATATTTGTTAAAGGTTTCATTCTGTAGTTGGGAGAAGAGGACAAAGGATCAATGTCACAGCGAGACCATACAGACACGACAGCTTGCTGTGGAGAAAGATAAGGAGGGCTGAAAGGAAACAAGAGGACAACCGTCGTGAGGAGACGCGAGAATAGAACAAATTCCCCTCTGATCGGGTTGAAGTGATTATGACTGGTTTGCAATAGGGATGCACCGATCTGATCGGCGCCGATCCATATCGGCCGATATTGCCATTATCGGTTTTGATCGGCGTTCTCAAAACGGCCGATCAGATGACGTAACATCTGCGAGAACTATCAGACGTTTCAATCGCCGCGCATCGCAACGGAGACGATGCGCCCGGCGAGGGCCGCAGAGTGAGAGGTCAGAGGGGATCCTCACCACCGAGCGGCGTCCCCGTCTCCCGAGTTGAATCTCTGGGTCGACTCAGCCGACTCTCACATGTCTGAGCCCCTAGAGACTGATGCTCACGGAAACTCATTCGATCGGGAGCGCGCGAGGGTTTTGATAAAGTTAGCGGAAGGATTTATGTGACAACATCCGGTTTTGCAAAGTTAGCAGAAAGAACCACGTGAAACAACATCCGTTTTTCAAAATAAGATGTCGACAAATCATACACTAGCATATAAAAGTAAACAATGAACTGATTTTGTATCTTTATAGATCGTTTCTGAGCTTTAGCTTAAATTATGCTAACATTAAAACATTTTTCCTGTACCAAGGAAGAGTTTATAAAAAATAAGTCAGACTTTTGTATGTTAAGAAAAGTCCTGTAAATAGATTTCCCCAAGAGTTCCAGGAGATGAATGATGCAGATGTGTTCCATACATATCTGGAATACCCTACAATAGCAATCAAACAATTTTAATGTATCAATTAGGACATTTTTCAAAGTAAAAGTCCTAAATGTTTAAAGAAATCTGTAATTTCTTTAATGTTTGAGTTGCTTTATATATGTATTTCCTCATAGTCCTAGGCAATAATGCTACACAATAAATAGAATGCTTCAATCGACACCGTGATCGGTATTATCGGATCGGCAGATACTGATTTCAGTGATCGGTGATCGGCACAAAAAACCTGATCGGTGCATCTCTAGTTTGCAATGATCAGATTTCCCAGAAGTGAGCAACCTGAACGGCGAAGTGCGGCGGATTGATGTCAAGTCAGTTTAGGATAATAAAAAAAAGAAAAAGGTTTGCCACGTTGCCATGGGAAAGCAAGAAGTTAAAACTACTGACATGGTTAGACATCTTTCCTTAGGTCAGCGGTAAGAGCCAGTATTGGGTTTATTCTCAGATAAAATGGATGGCACTGGGCCTGCACAGGTGAAATGGAACTATTTATCATAAGTAGTCAAATATAGACACACATAATGATGTTGATAGAGCTGAATCGAAAATATGTTATATTTGTGACAAAGTGTAAACATATTCCATCCATAGCTCTGCTTAAAAAACACAAAGAGATGCTCCTTATGCAGAACTTGCACGAGAGTCATCCGATTTTTTAAGTTGTCTTCAGTGTCAAATGTATCCAGTTGTGGAAGGAAATTAGTGCAGAAGATCCATAACAAGTTTGTCTAGTCAGGTGTTTGATCCAAAAAGTGAAGAGCGTTTTTACTTTTGCATTTTCAACATATCATTTCTGATTCAACGACAGCGTCCGCTCCTTCAAGCACAACAGAAGTGCTTTCCATGAAGTCATTAAAAGCATACAAACAGGAAAAAGAAACACAATAACTGAGGAGATGCTCTCAAGCAAGGCACGAGATTGCCAAAGAAGATTGGAGAGAGCTCGGTTTGCATTGAGCAGCTCCGAATGTGAAAATAAAAACAGTGTGGGAGACTCAAATACGCTCCAAAGTGATCAAAGTTACACATTATTTCGAGTGTGGACTCAAATCAAACTTTGACAATCAGTCAAAAATCTGCAAAAGTGCATCGTAAATTTAAGATTAAGAGAATTTGTCGGCAATAGAGTTTCTACTGATCTCATAATCTGATCATTTGTCCAATCTGATTGTTCATTTCAGGCCGCTTGGTTTAGTTACCTCTGCTGTCAATGTTTAAGTTCCAGCCATGATGAAGATCTGTAGGATGGAACCAGACAAGTTAATATTAAACTGGTTGTAAGCTTATCAAACATCAGACTAAATGGGAACCAAAAAGAATGCCTCTGGTAGGTACAAATACCAGAGATGATGCTTTATAGAGAAAAATGTAAAACAGTTGGTGATTTATTGTCCTGCAAAAAATCCCAGCTCGTGATATTATGACTGTCATTGCGCTACTTCTTGACCGTTTTCAAATCTGTAGGAAAATTTCAAATTATTTGGGAGTAGCATTTATGTCTGCTACAGGAAGGCATACACATATTTTTGAGTGCCATGAAGCTAAAGGTTGTACAGCACAAATTCAGGCTGTACCAGTGATCCGTAGCGTGTATCCTGTTATGAGAGTTAGACTACATACAAGAGGAACTGGGCCGTCTTTAGCCAATGTTACCAGATTAGAGTCAACATCACATGCCATCCTAAACATAGCTGGGAACAATGCACACTTCTGCTGGCTGAAGACACTTAAAACCTGCAGCAGGCAGCTGCAGTCGTTGAGATTTTGGTCATATTTGCTAATAATATTCAATAGGGCTGCAACAACGAATCGATAATTAAAATAGTTGGCACCAATCGATGATGAAATTCATTATCGATTAGTTGTGTCTCGTGATTATTACGCCACTTCGATTAGTCGCGGAGATGTTTGAATATTAAAATAAGTTGAGTTGAGTACAGAGGTAAAGGGAAGACCAGAATGAAATATAAAAATAAAAAATATATTCTATTATCTAACTTCCCGTTTATCTGCTCTGTCCTCTATACTGAGGTATTTGTCTCCTCCTTGAGCTATAAGTATCTTGATGCTTTTACAGCTCAGCACTGATATACGACTTCAGACCAACGGCTCACCTAAACAACTCAATGTACGATTCTCTGCTTCCTGCTGGTTTAAAATACACAAGTACGTAGCCTGACTATTTCAATTATTTGGAAAGGCAGTTCAACAATGCAGATAATTTTGGTCTATTTTGGAGAATAACTGACAGAATATCTGCGGTGACACTCGTTATCATCGTCTCTGCAGCGGTCTCGCTATAATCTACAACACCAACAGTTCTGCAACACTGCAAAAAAAAACTACTTCGATGTGGCGTCTCAGACTCTTTGACGTTCAATTTTGGAGAAAACTGCAGACACGACAGTGTGACAGAGAAACTGGCCTCCAGCTAAAAAACCAAGGCAATCCTTACTGCATGTCATCAGGACACCAGAAGCCTTTTATAATAAGGGGATGTCAGCGGCTCAGTAACATTTTAAATCAGATTTCAACCACAATTCAAACGGCCCTGAGTCTGATATCCATGTATAATCTCAATCTCTGGGTTTCCTGACGCTGCTACAGAGGAATTAGTCACGACAGAGCCCGGCTAGCCGTTTCCCCCCACTACCAGTCATTATGCTAAGCTAGGCTAACGACATCATGAGACCAGCCCTGTACTCCAAGGACATAGCAGATACTATAATCTGCTTTTATTCAATTACAGACATATTGGTTTTGATTTACAGCATATGACGATCAATAAGTAACATGACATGTCACAGATATGTGTGAGGTCATTCAGAAACAGGGTCTCATTACATTAACACTGTTAACGCTGTAAATTGTACCACTCATGACATAGTATGGTTTAAGATTGTAAAAGGACCATCATCAAAAGGTTTTGCCGATATTTCTTTCTTCTTTTCTTACTCTCAAATATCTTTATTGGTCTTTAAAGACATTTTCTGGCAGTTTCTGTATAAATCAGACTCAATCGCAAACAACAACCTGGTGATTTCACCGAATTGTAACAAGCAAGCCATCTTTGAAACACGAAAACATTTCAAAGACTGCATGTCTTTTGCTGAAAACTCAGCTTTAATGTGATTAATCAGCACAACATGGGTAGGTCTCATCATCTGTGGAAATCTGTTTATCACAGAGACAAGAGGCAAGATTTAAAACAGATTAACATGTGGTTCTAATTAAATATTGGAGTTTGATTCGCTTCCAGACTTTAAAGCCAGCTGCTGTGTAGAGTAAAAGCAACAGAAGCCACCTGGTGTGGCTGATTTGGGTTGAGGGGGCCTGACTGAAGCCCACTTGTGTGAAGCATTCACCAGGATACAGAGAAAACAACACTGGTCAGCATCAATTGAGCTTTAAACCTCCGTGACTTGTGTCCAACGACTACCCCCTCTCCATTTAATCCACCTGACCACATCACAAGCTCTTCACAAATACACAACGACGGCTTTAGGTGACCCTATAATAAGATGTAGGCCCGGCAGAGATCGTTCATTAACCATCCCGTCAGTCACGCTGTCGGACATGGCCGAGGGTGGGGTCAGAAATATTTTACCAAAAAGGTGACGACATGAATCTGAGTTGTTAAGTCACAGCAGCACTCATCGAATAAGAGTCATGTCCAGAGAAGAAGGACTAAAGAGACAATAGAGGAAAGAAGTGTGTGGGGTGATATTCGGCTATCGCACCATTTACCCCAAAGACATTGATGTGATACTTGTTTCTGATACATATTAAAATATATATTGGGGCCGAGTAGGATTTTAAAATCCTAGAGCCAAAATTGTCATTTTCAATATCAATCAATCTGCCAATAATTGTTTTCGATTAAATAAATAAATAAATGTTAGATGTCAGAAAGCATACTTGTTGCATTTGCTGGTGGTCCAACGTGAATGACACCCAGACAATCACCCCGTTTCTCTCCCCAAAGTTCCCATCTGCCCTCTAAACTGTAAACTATTGAATAGAAACAACAATGCTGTAAAATATTACGTTAAAAGAGGAGTTCCTGATACAGTAAAGGTCCCCTTGTGGACAATAATTTATGAATGCAGCATTTGCATCTCACGTTGACACTTTTGGGTCACATTTAGCTCGTCCTCCTCAGTTTGCTGGCATGATATAATTAAATGCAGACGATGAAAGATAAGAATTAAAGAAATGTTTAAAAAAGAAACAATAATGTGTGTTAAAAGATGGGAGACCATCTAAAGAGATGAAAAAGAGAAAACACATGTTTTATTAAATGGAAAACTGAGTTATTGTGCTCAAGTGTTAGAACATATGAATAATTGATTTGTGTCTTTTGTTTGGACTCCAGACTGCAAGGCTTTAACTGAAGCTCATGGCTTATTCACCTAAATGGGCCTTGCCAAGCAGCCCCACCCTGTCTCTCTGCTGCCAACGCCTGGAGGAGGCAAGACAGGCCTGTTAACCTGCTATCTGCCACATTCCCAATAAACAACAACAACAGCAGCTCAGAATAAACACTCGCTGTAATAAATTCCAAACATTACAAATACACCACTAGAAGATCATTCAGACCTGTGACAGCAAAGAGAGAAGGCTCACAGGCCTCACTGGCTAAATGTTTTTTCCAGATTTAGGGTGTTGGTTTGGGTGGAGATGGACGGAGGGGAGGGATGGAGGGAAGGAGGGGGGTGAACGCCTGATAATAGGCCGGCAACAGCAAAACACATAGCACCGATTAAAGGTTAGTCTGGAAATAATATGGAAAAGCCAGGAGACCGACAGGGAGTGGACGCGGAGCGGATTCCTTTGTTGTTACTAATCTCCGGGTTACAGCTCTGGTAAACCGTGGTGTGCTAACGAATCCATGCACCCATTATCGGACGGGTGCTCACCCCCAACGTGCGGTTTCATTATTGTATTCATCCGCCAAGATATAAAGTCCACCCACGCTGTATTGTCGCTATTTCAATTAAAAACCTCGTATTTTCACATGAGTGAACGACCAGGTTCTGGCGCTAGCCTGCTGTAGACAACCTGACACCGTGCGAGAGAAACATGATACCACTGGTCGTGTTGGGCCTGCTTTTGAGCTTTGTATAGCAGGGAAGAAATACCCGGGTGTCTAAAACCTTTTCAGCACTGTGGTATCCCTTTTTTATTTATACCGAAACCGACAAAACGCCCGATGTCCGATCATCAAAATACCCGATGTTAGCAACACCGGGTCCGAGGCACAGAAGCATATGTTCTGTCCGACCCAATAATGGCAAGTCCATCCGTGAAATACGTTAAATATGTGCCCGGGAAATGTTCAGTAAAGCACCACTTATATTAATATAAGAGGAGCAAGCTGTCAACGCTTAAAATGGTGCAATAGTGCCACCTCATCCAGGCAACAGGACGGCGTGCCTCCTGCAGTGTGCCGAAACAGGTGGGCCGCATCCCTCCAGCAAAAAACCGGAGCGAACCCGTGAGCTCATTCACCGGGAATCTGTAAAGCTGACCGACCGGACATAGCTCCATTTATTAAACCATGCACACACACGACCGGTTAAAAAGTGTGTTTTCAATACCCCCCGAAAAAAAGGACAGACATCAGGTTAGCTTCACGGTGAAACCGCTCCCCGGAGCACCGCTAAGCCCGCTAACCGGCTAGCCTCACTGTCACGGAGCATAAAATACATTCACGAAATATTTCGACACGATATAACTGGCAATAAAAAAAGTTGGTTAAAAAAAGATATAAATGTGGCACCACGCCCCTCTTTTTATAATTCATCTCCTTTTCGGCGTCCGGGCGAGAAAACAATGCTAACGGTCGTTCGATAGAACGTTCAGTAAACGTTAAAAGAATCTCGGTTAACAACATCACACTCGAAACGTTCCGTTCGATACAAATGTATCTCTTTGAGGTAGATTACATATTACAAAGTTCGATACATTGTTTCAGTCACTCACAAGATGCTGGAGCTGGAGCTGGTGCTTCCTCTGTCACCGCAGGTTGCTCTGCTGCTGCTGCTTCTGCGGAGGCTGGGGCTGCTTTCCAGGGTTCAGCCGCTGGGAGGGCGTCGTTCTCAGGGGCAGGTTTAGGTTCTGGCTCTGGTTCAGCCTGTGGCTCCGGCTCGATGTGCGAAGACTCAGGTTCGACTTTGGGGGCGATAACTTCTTCGGGGCTCTCGACGATTAAAGACGGGATGTCGTCGCGAACGAAAGAGAAGCTCGTGGAGTCCGGCACGGCTGGCTCCGGAGACGGTTCCGTTATCTCTGGCACCGACACCGGGTCCCACACTCGGACGGGCTCTGGTAACGTTACTGGCTCCTCTTTTGTGAACTCGTGTGCCTCACTGTCTTCAGCTAAGTGGCGGTCCAAGGCGTCCTGAGCCCCGCCGACCAAGTCCACAATATCATCCACGTCGTAGTGGTCCTGTTCGGGCTCGTCCGGCTCGGCCTGGTAGTGGTGCGCCTCCCCACCGAATAGAGTGGTGGAAGAGACGTGGTCGTTGTCTGCCATTTTTCTTTTTGTTTATCCTCAAACTGTCTTCTGAGGTGGAAAAAAAAGTTTCCGATCGGTTAGAACTTGGGCTCGGTGTCCTCGTGTTACTAACTTCCACCGGGGGGGGGGGGCAGGAGCAATGAAACCGGTAACTCTCTCCCGGTACGACTGCTCGTGACACCGGATAGAGTTGGACAAGTGAGCCACAAGTCAGTTGAGTCGGACCCGAGACTCAGACGAACACCGTGAATTTGAGAAGGAGTGGAAGGGAACTCTGCTGACCAATAACCTGCGGGTTGACCCCTGATTGACGCAACCTGTGGCCAATCAGAGCCCGTCTAAATTAGAGGCGGACCCCGCACAGCAGAGTGGAGGTGTAATGGGACACCTCCTCTAAAATTTAGGAGCAGAACGTTCAGTCTGTTCTCTGACATAACTCCAACAGGTCGGTTATTACATAACTTTAACCTACTTTGTTTCTACTTCTGGCTCAACACGTGTCATACGGTAGCCTTGAAGTACTGACACTTTACTTTAGCATTACCAATTCATACTCATACTTCAAAAGTATAATTTATAATTATTGCAATTAGCTCGTTCTAACCTGTAGTTATGACATTTATTTGATTACTAATGTATAACTCGATTTAAGTAGTGGGGCAATTATACAAAGCAATACCACAATGTAAAAAAACTAAATTATAAATAAAAGTATGGAAGTATTAACATCTAATACTAATCAATACAAAACATGACAGTGAATGTTGTGCAACATTAAGATGTAGTAGAGTGGAAGTATAACGTAGATTAAAATGGAAAGATTCAAGTAAAGTACCTAAAAATAGTACTCTTTTTTTCCCCACCCTCCTGCCACTGTGCAGCCAACACGTGGCACACAAAGACACGCAGTATTGGGAGAAGTATTCAGAAGTTTTACTTTAGCAATGACTTATTAGAACACGTTATACCTCAAAAGTGTTATATATATTTAAAGTATCAAGTTATCAGGCTTCCTACATGATGCTGTAGAGGAGCAGGGGGGACAGACTCAGCTCCAGTTTGAGATATACAATTACAACACATACTGATGACAGGCTGGGTACCATATATAACACGTGAAAGTATACGTATATATATATATATATATATATATATATATATATATGGCAGCTTCAGACTATGCTGATATTCAACAAGTGTCTTCATGCACAGACTCAAACCAACATCTATCAACAAGTGTTGTGTGTGTGTATCAAAGCCTGATTTATCTTCTTCCTCTGTGTGATAGAGCTCCATTGTTTTCCAGGAAAACTATCAATGAGCCTCCCTGTTGCCCCGGGTGACACGTTCCTTCATTACCATGAACTCACACACTTGTAGTTTATTTTGACTCAGTCCTTGATACCAAAGGGTAAGTATTAAGACACGCACCAACACATTGTTGGTTTGTCAAGAAGAAAAGTCTGGAATGTCTTTAATTGGTGTTAGATGTAAATGAATCTTCTGGTATAACTATTGGGAATTTGGGAATTTGGCACTTCCTGGATATTTTGTCCATCTGCTGATGAGGGCATCTTGTCATTTTGCAAGCAGCTTAAACAAACTGTCACGTTTACATTGATAACTTTGGGAGGATATTTATCCTCCTGTTCTCCGTGGAAATAAATGGTTTGGGAACAAACTGTGCTGGAAACAATGAACTTCAATGTGACATTCTTTAGGTCTGAGTCATAAAGGGGACATTGTTTTGGTGAGTCACAGGTTTAACCGTCTAAAGCATAAAGAAACCTACAGTCTATTGTTTTGAGAAATGTAAATAACAGGATCTGAAAGCTTAGAAATATTGAAACTAGTTGAGAGAGTCTGAAAGTTCAGACAGTTTGAGGGCTCAGGGTTTAAGTGTCATGGCTCCGGGAAACTGAAGAAAATCCTCTAGGTGCAATTCAAGTATGAATATTAAAAATGATTTAAGTTGATACGCAGAGACATTAAAAGGTCATGGTTTCAGTTGAGTTCAACATTTTATTTAAAGACACAGGAAATGAAATCCAACATTCAATTCAATTCAGTTTATTTGTATAGCCCAATTTCACAAATTACAAATTTGTCTCGGAGTGCTTTACAATCTGTACACATAAACATCCCTGCCCCAAAACCTCACATCGGACCAGGAAAAACTCCCAAATAACCCTTCAGGGGGAAAAAAAGGGAAGAAACCTTCAGGAGAGCAACAAACATGCTGACAGTTTTTTCTATTTTTATTTTGGGGCTCGGGGGGGCTTCCCATATCTCATCTCTATCAACATGGTGTATTCATGTCGCAGTGCGTGATGAAGAAACGGGGAACTTGTTAACAGGGTCTGAAGTTCCAAACATGTCATTTTTTACTCTTTTCTACTCTTGTTCTATTTCTATGATTGCAGCTCTTTGTCCAGCCCACAACTTCCTTGTTCTGGTTCACTCTTGCTGCTTTCATTGCATCAAATTCAGATGAAAAGCTGTAAAAAATAAACACTGGGTTGCAGCACTCGCTGGATCATTTAGCAAAGAGTCAGATATTTCTCTGGAGTTGGTGGAGACCAAAACAGAGCTAGAAAAAGGTGAATATTAGACTTAAAAGAGTGAGGTGGATACAAACACAAAATAATAGGTAAGTATTTTTTAACAAGTGCACTTTAGTTGAGCATTGACCAGTCAGGGGACTCCTGTATTTAGGAAAATTTAATTTATCATGAAAATAAAACTTTCAAAATCCAAAGTTCAGCCTCTGTGCTCCTAACACATGCATACGGTGTTGTACGAGACAATGTGTCTGAAGCAAGGCACAGATGTCAAATCCCCGGTGGCGGATATGAGGCTTACAATCGTGTATAGATGGGTGTGCACAACAAATCACAAAACTGGTGAATAGAAAAAAAACTGGTTGTACACACTGATGTAATAGAAGTGACGCGATAGTGAGGCGCAGGTGTGTAGGTGTGTCAGTCAGCAGGTGGAGGACTGGATGAATATTGAGGCAGCCGTCATGAATATTAGGAAAAAACTAGGAT
The DNA here is from genome assembly GCF_029220125.1 of Pseudoliparis swirei. NCBI lineage: Eukaryota > Metazoa > Chordata > Actinopteri > Perciformes > Liparidae > Pseudoliparis > Pseudoliparis swirei. Next base: position 14,657,731 of record NC_079404.1, read on the forward strand.
GAGATATTAGAAGTATATTCACAGTGGCGCCGCTCGACTTGATTTGTGCCCCTAGAAGGACGTAAACACGGTAGTGATGTTGCCTCCATGTTGCAGCGGACTGTTTGTTTTCCAGTGCGTTGTGATGGAAACGGCAGTCAGCTGACTGGAGGACGCCGCAGTAGTCGCTGTCGGCCCAGCGGTGAGTCACGGCACACCGTGTGAGCTCCTGTGTCTTGTTGCTGCTCACGCCTATTATCAGACACTCTGGTTACACTCTGATCCGCCGAGGTCATCTCTGCAGTCGCTCCCACCTCACAGTAGGCCTCCGTCAGCACTTTTGGAAACGCCATTTTTGTTCTCCTCTGAGTTTCAGCCTCCAGAGGGTGTTCATCTTAAAATAGTGGCTTTGTGTTTCAGGGAGGTTATTATTAGGAAATGAGGAAATATTACAGGAGGTGATTTGGAAATATTACAGTGAATAAATACTCTGTTACAAGTCTACTTCAGTAAAAGTACAAAAGTATAAAAATATACTTAAAGTACCCAAAGTAAAAGTACTCATTCTGCAGAACAGCTTATTTAAGAAATAATACATATTATATTATTGGATTCTAATTATTTATTAATGTGTTCATTCCTTTAAATGTTGCAGATGGTAAAACTGAAGCTAATTTGAAGTATTTTATATACTGCTAGGTAGTTTAATCTAACATTATAAATCATAATGCAGTACAGTGAAAAGCACAATATTTCTGTCTAAAAGTATAAAGCAGAAAATGTATATACTTTATACCAAGTAACTTTAGTAACTATGTACACTACCGTTCAAAAGTTTGGGGTCATCCAGACAATTTCGTGTCTTCCATGAAAACTCACTTTTATTTATCAAATGAATTGAAAATTGAATAGAAAATATAGTCAAGACATTGACAAGGTTAGAAATAATGATTCATATTTGAAGTATTAATTTTGTTCTTCAAACTTCAAGCTCAAAGGAAGGCCAGTTGTATAGCTTATATCACCAGCATAACTGTTTTCAGCTGTGCTAACATAATTGCATAAGGGTTTTCTAATCAGATATTAGTCTTCTAAGGCGATTAGCAAACACAATGTACCATTAGAACACTGGAGTGATAGTTGATGGAAATGGGCCTCTATACACCTATGGAGATATTTCATCAGAAACCAGACGTTTCCACCTAGAATAGTCATTTACCACATTAACAATGTATAGAGTGTATTTCTGATTAATGTTATCTTTATTGAAAAAACAGTGTTTTTCTTTGAAAAATAAAGACATTTCTAAGTGACCCCAAACTTTTGAACGGTAGTGTAAATGAAAACAACTAAAATGTGAATTTGTGTGTGTGTGTGTGTGTGATTGTGCGTGTGTGTGTGTGTGTTGATACACAGGGATATCTTTAGTCATCTAGCGGGGAGGCTGGGGATGATGGCAGCTGCTCGGTTGCCGAGCAACAGGTTTGGACTGTTGACAATGTGTTTTAGTGGAAGTTAACACACGCCTGCAAAACCAGAGTGTAGGTCACATAAATATGTACACATTTAAGGTACTTGAGTATTTTTATTCAACTTCTAATAACTATCTAATGATATAATATATCGTATTATATATAATATAAGAGTCACAGGCGACATTTTTATACTTGTATTACTTTAACTACATGGCGTCATCAAGCCTACATACTCTTACTGAAGGTACATTGTTAATGTGGCTTCTACTTGTTAAAATACTTTTACAGTGTAGTAATTGTACTTTTACTGCAGTAAAATATCTGAATACTTCCTCCACCACATCAACAAAGACAGAAAGTATCCCGTTGTGTAGAGAGATAATCAGAAAGCATCCATTCATTAGTATATTTTATAACAGTTTGTGAGTTTGTCCTCCCACATCTTGTTTATCACAACGACATGTTGTTGACATCTTTCCATCTGAATGATGATTAAATTAACTTTTAGAACATTTCAAACAAACACGCTTCAGTCTTTGCTTCCATCCGAGCGTATTTGAGGTCGTATGGTGCAAACATTTAGTTTATTCTGTAATTGTACACGTTACAAAACTGTTTCCCAACATAAATTGTTTTTGTGCTTCTTCTACTTTTTTTCTATTTACTTTCTGTATGTCTTACTCTCCTCTTCAGGATTGAGATAGCGTATTGATTTCTGTGTGTTCTTCTTCTTTACTAGTTTTGTCAGCTTTACAGAACATTACTGAAAACTGCCTGTGCAATATGTTCACCTCAACACAATTACATATCTCAAACAGAAGAGGTGAGGACGGGAAACATGTCCTCAGCTTCAAGGTCTGACACCCAAATGTCCTCACAAAAAAGTACATGAATACACACACACACACACACACACACACACACCTCAGCTCCACTCACTGGGAGACAGATATGAAGGGGAGGGGGATATTACACAGCATTTTTCTCTTCAATTCTACTGATGCCTGAGTATTTATATCCCCCCCCCCCCCCCACACACACACACACACCCTCCTGACTGAGAGTATTACATCATTACATCAGGAATGGCCATATGCTTTGTGTAGTTTATTCCAGATGATATTTCCATGGAATTAAAGGTGTTGTTGCTGTTGGTCTGGTGGAACATACTCTGCAGAGCTGGCTGATGGAAATTCGAGGCGCAGTGAGTCATGGCACATGATGATGATGATGTGTGTGCGTGTGTGTGTTTGTGTGTGTGTGTGTGTGTGTTAATCATTTATATATGAGGGTAACATTCAGGTCAATAAGACCCACTTCCAGGCATACATCATGGCCGACATGTACAGCTACGGCCTCGTCATCTGGGAGATGGCCAGACGCTGCGTCACCGGAGGTACACACACACACACACGAACACACACACACACACACATTGCATGAGATCTATAGGCTGTAATTGGAGCCAAGCAGTTGTGAGTCAGCACTGAATCGTTCCATCATCTTCTCATGTCCTTCTGCTCTTCCAATATGAATTTGAACACTAAAGCATGAATCTAACTTCAGTGTTACTTGTCTATGTATGTTTTCTATATGCTTACCAGCCTCATGTGGGAGTGGACGACGCCATCATCTACCTGCTGCAACGAGCTCAGTCGCACCTGGATGGAACCGGTGTCTCTGTGAGAGTCACTTTCTTTGACTTCTCCAGTGCATTTAACACCATCCAGCCACTGCTGCTGAGTGAGAAGCTGCGGGTGGTCGGTGTGGACGCGTCCACCATCTCCTGGATCACTGACTGCCTCACAGGCAGACCACAGTTTGTCAGAATGGGCCGTGTGCTGTCTGGAGGTCAGTGATGTTGGAGCCCCACAGGGAACTGTTCTGTCTCCCTTCCTCTTCACCCTGTACACCAGTGACTTCCAGTACAACACGGAGTCATGCCATCTGCAGAAGTACTCTGATGACTCTGCAGTGGTCGGGTGTATTAGGGATGGACGGGAGGAGGAGTACAGGGCAGTGGTGAGTGACTTTGTAAAGTGGGCCGATGAGAATCACCTTCGGTTGAACGTGGCCAAGACCAGAGAGATGGTGGTGGACTTCAGGAGGAGCGACAGCTCCTCCACCTCTGAGTGTCCTGGGAATGGACGTGGACATGGTGGAGGAGTACAAGTACCTGGGCGTCTCCATCGACAGCCGACTGAACTGGAAGGCCAACATCAACGCTGTGTACAAGAAGGGGATGAGTCGACTCTTTTTCCTGAGAAAGCTTGATCCTTCAACGTGTGCAGCAAGATGCTGGAGTTATTCTACCAGTCGGTTGTGGCCAGTGTGCTGCACTTTGCCATTGTCTGCTGGGGAGCAGCATCGGGCCGTGACACCAGCCGTCTTAACAAACTGGTTAGGAAGGCTGGCTCCATCATCGGCTGCCAGCTGGAGCACCTGGAACAGGTGGTGGAGAGGAGGACGTTGAAGAAACTGCTGTCCATATTGGACAACCCGGACCACCCTCTCCACCACCTCCTACAGGGACAGAGGAGGACTTTCTCCAGACGTCTCCTCACGCTCCGCTGCCACAAGGACAGATACAGGAGAACATTCCTGCCGACGGCTATGAGGCTCTACAACAGATCACCTCTTGCCAGATCATAGTGCAATAACTGCAATAATAACTTCATATCCACACTATGTTGATCTGCACTTCACACATTTCATTTATTTACACTACACACATACACACACTTTGCATTTTGCACACTCTGTCTATATTTAATATTTTAATATTTAATTTAATTTTACACTGCAGTCATTAGTATTGTATTGTGTATGCATATATGTTGTATATATACATATATATTTTAGTTTATATTTGACTTTGTATACTTCTTGTATACATCTATATCTTTCACTTGTATACATCTATATCTTTCATCCCTGTATTTTATATTGTATTTTTTATTCTCGTGTGTTTAGTTTATTGGTGCTGCTACTGTGACGAAAAATTTCCCCTTGGGGATTAATAAAGTATATATCTATCTATCTATCTATCTATACATAGTGAGCATCCCACACATCCAACGGCTTTGTTCTGAAGAACATTTTAATGACATGCTGTGCTAAAATACAGGTATAACAGTGTGATGCACTGTAACCGCTATACAAAAACAAAAAACGCTCTTTATTAAATTCCATGTCTACCACATGGATCATTAACCGGTGAGGATGATGACTTCGCTTTAGCTCCGTCTGTCAGCGTGACGGGAGCCATCAACTGCATGTTCGAGACTCATTTGAAAACAAAGCGCTGGAAACCACCCGGCGACCTACCGACAGTTGCTCACGTCAAACTAAACACGTGTCTATAGTCCTGGATAACAGAAAGAAACTAAATACTCAGTGAAGTAAACCGACAGCTCATCAAAAATCCCCCACGGCCAAGAGACAAGTATTTTAGTTCAGTTTATCTCCAAACTCCGACGCCCTGGCTTTCTTTTAACACTCTGCTTCATCTTTATGTTATTGGTGCTGACATGGACCACCAGGGAGGATCAGTTTATTAATGTCAAATGTATTTGGATGGAAAGATGTGTTGGTTATTGTTCGATGTTACATGAGTTGACTCAAAAGGATGCGGGCCAGCAAGTCTGTTAACAGGACTAGTACCAACAGGACTGGCGAGGGTTGAAAACCGGTTTGGTGCGGTGACTGTGGACCGGCCGGACCGCCTTCCCACGATCAAAGATAAACTCTGACAATAGTGGTTTTATCTGTTGTGAGCTCCTCTGAGTTTACAGCTTCATTTCCTCACTTTTAAAGAGGAGACAGAGAGGATGCTGGGTAAACAGTCAACCTCAGTTTATAGACTAGTGGGAGTGTGTTTGCTCAGTGTGTGTGTGTGTGTGTGTGTGTGTGTGTGTGTGTGTGTGTGTGTGTGTGTAGTTTCATTCATAGATTCAGGCCTACAGCTCACACAAAGCCTCTTCTGTGTGACCCGCCGAGCGTGTGTGTGTGTGTGTGTGTGTGTGTGTGTGTGTGTGTGTCGTCGGGTTAGTTGGACTTGTGAGGACTCGTGGCATGCTGCTATTCTTATGAGGACGTATTGGTTCAGATTAGTATTAAACTGGGGTTATGTTAGCTATATTAAGGGTCACATTTTAGTGTATTATGATAATCAGTGTTGGGCAAGTTACTGAAAATTAGTAATTAGTTATAGTTACTAGTTACTTTAAAAATTATTTACATTTTACTACTACTACATATATAGTAATAATTTAAGTATAGAAAAGTAACTTTTTTTTTTTTATGTTTTTTTTTTGTTTGTCATGAACAGTCAAACACAATAAACATATGTTTGTACTATTTGTAGACAATCACAACACAAACAACCCTTCAAATCAAGCAAAATCTTTTGTGGTTTCTTTTACCCACATTAGGCCCAAATAAAAAAAAGTGATTGGCTACAAGTATTAACAAAAATTAAAAAAAAAAACAAAGTGAGGTTGCTGCATATAATTGGGGGGGAGGGGGGTAGGCGTGTGCTGTACTGATCTTCATGTAATTTGCATGCAAAATAGGTCTACCCGACCAAGCGACAAAAAAATTCAACCAGCAAAAAAACCGACGCCCCTGGCACACTGGGCTGTCAATGTGGTGTGTGTGTGGCACCGTGCTGGGCTGCGAGGGGCGTGGCGGAGTAGAGGAGGAGAGGGTGTGCCTGTGATTGGCGGAGGAGAGGAGGGGTAACCTGTGTCGAAAACGGAAAGTTGGGTGGTTGTGGTGGTGAACCAAGGGAGGAATATAACGTCGTCCCGTCTCCGTGTCATCAGTCCATAACGTCCGAGACGTTACAATATCATTGCGCCACCAAGGTCCGATGATGTCAGATCAGAAGCAAAAGTAGCCTAGCTTGTTCTTCTTGTCTGCAAGTGTTCATTTTTCAAAGAAAGAGAAGAGTAACGAACTCATTTAAATTTCAGTAACTGTAACTGCGTTAGTTGATTTAAAAAACTTCGTTACACTCTCGTTACCGCTAAAGTAGTAGGATTACAGTACGCGTTTACTTTTAACGCGCCACTCTCCACTGATGATAATCCACTAGGATTTAAGAGTTAATTTAGTCAACAAGGGATTTTAAATACAAGACTTTAACTTGTAACAGACTATTGTGGTGTAAGTATTTTTCTTTCAGCAGTGATGCTGTCTGACCGGATACAGGTGATGTCTCTGTTTGTTGAGAACCCTCCATCTACCTGCTCGTTATCTGCCTCATTAAACACACACTGCAAACAGTCTGTGATTTAGAGCTCCGCAGTCTCATTGACTCCAGCTATAAACAGCTTTAATAAACGGGATGTTTTCAACCAGCGGCAAGGGAGAGAAGTCATGACATTATAGTTTCCTTTATCTTTTTGTTGTATTTCATGCTCTGGGCTGACGTTATTTCTGAATTGTGTTCCATTACATATTACAAACAAATAAAGAATAGACTTAGTCAGGTGGCAAATTTTGTAAGCGGTTAAATAAATAAATAATTTCAAAGTGAATTTAATCGAGAGTCCGTAATTATTTAATTATGCCACTTTTCACGGCAGTGATCACCGTTTTCCCGAATTAGCATATTAGCAACTGCTAGCATGAGCAACAACAACTACAGGGCTCTCAAGTTTTGGGGCTAGTGACTATTGTTTTGCTCCGTCCGGATGCGCGCAGACCGGTGTCGGAGCTCTGCAGCGACCGCGATCGACCTATCGATCGGCGTATTGAGCACCCCTGCATTCAAGCATTAAATAGCCGAGAGTTTTTTTCAGCGTGAGAAATACGATGTGTGGCGGGAGTGCGTGAGTTAAGACCGAAATGCATGAGTCTCACGCTCAATGCGTGAGACTTGAGAGCCCTGCAACTAACATATTACATTTAACATGAAATAATACATGATGACGATGGTGTTACATGTTATCATCTGTTACCACCTAGTAATCTGTTAGTGGACAATTCTGTACTTTTGGTACTTTGTAAATATGTTATATTCTTATAGTATTATTTACTTGAGTAACATTTTGAATGCAGGTCGTTAACTTGTCATATAGTGTTTCAACACTGTGGTATTACTGTGGTATTGACTACTGCTTCCAGGTCACTGGTACTACTAGCTTTTACTCTTTTGTAGTATTTCATTCATAGAAGGTTTCTTTCATCAAACTCTGGGAAAAGTAGAAGCATGATCCGGAAGTTTCTTGAATTTATGAGATAAATGAAGATCTACAAGAGAGTTGCATTAGGACACATTATAATTTTAACAATGTTGTGCTTGCTTTAAAGGTGCTTTATAAGTAAACTATGATTCTCATTGCTCCACCTCTGCATATGAGTGTTTGAAGGCCATTTTAATTTGAGTTTGTGAATCTGGTCGCCACCTGCTGTCTGTCAGCCGCCACTACTTCAGATTTTTACCTGAGTCATCTCACTGAAACAAAGAAAAAATCAAAGGTCAAAGGTCTCCTAGATAACTGAAGAATCAAATGTCTGTGAATGGGATTACCAAAATGGGCACAGAATAATTGTAAAAAGCACATTTACACCTAAAAATGAGCTCCTTCATTCTGCCGTTCTACTTTTGTGCAATGTGGGACTTTAGCGCCGCCCTAGATTATTGTGATTGTTTAAAGAACTAAAAACAAGCCTGTTTATGATTATTCTACCTTTCAGCTTCATTTTTCAAAGGAAGACGTGATCCATGAGCCGGGCTCCTTCCAGGTCCGGGGACAGGACTCTGGTCCCGCTCTGGTTCAGGAGAATGGACCGGATGGCGCGGCTCAGGTCAGCCCGGTTCAGCTCAGAGCACAGAGAAGCCACGGCAGTCCAAAGGTCCACTGAAGAGCTGCTGTCCTGCAGGATCGCCTCCTCCAAAACCCCTGAGAGGACCGAGACACACGGTGGGGCCGAGACACAGGTCAGATGGAGGATCCATCTTTCTTGTCCCGTTGTGGCTCAATGTGGAAAACCACAAAACCGACATCTTCATTACATTTTGTACAAATAACTTTCAAGAAACTTATTTTATAAAAATTTGCAAAACACATTCGTATTGTCATAATATTTATCAGACTTCCCTGTATTACAATGACTAGAGCTGAAATCTAGCTAAATTACAAAATATTCTGATGCAACATGCATGAAAACAAAGTGATAATTAATAGTTGTTTAAAAAGGACATTTGTTAAAGCACAGAACATACGTGGACTGTGGCACATTTATATTTATATTGGGCTCTGACAAGCTGTTAGCACCGGTGGTTAAGGCGCTATAAATACCCACAACTGTGCAATATTATGACACCTGTTCTGTTGGAGAACCTCAAAAGTGTCTTATTTGTTGTTCAGGTCTAATGAGTATCAATATGCAAATAATATATACATACAGTGGGTACGGAAAGTATTCAGACCCGTTTAAATTGTTCACTCTTTGTTTCATTGCAGCCATTTGCTAAAATCAAAAAAGTTCATTTTATTTCTCATTAATGTTCACTCAGCACCCCATCTAGACAGAAAAAAACAGAAATGTAGAATTTTTTGCAAATGTTATGTTATGAAATATTACATGGTCGTAAAATGAAATAAAATGAACTTTTTGGTTTTTAGCAAATGGCTGCAATGAAATAAAGAGTGAACAAATTTAAAGGGGTCAGAATACTTTCCGTACCCACTGTGTATATATTGTTTGGCTGCGTTTCTACTTCCATTCATGGCTCACTGTGGGAGAGGAAATGAGGCTTGTGGTGATGCTTCCAGTTCCACCATAATTTACATTTTTTAAACAGAATCCGGCGTCTGTGCAGCTTTATGAATCGGGATGAAGGTAAGCGTTTGCATATTTCTGTTTGTTTGTAGATTCATGAATAAAATCTGGCCCCAAAGTGTTTCTGTGTTTTTGAGATAGGAGATGGTCTAAACAGGTATATGTTAAAACAACTTGTTGCCAAGATATTGCACTGCGGCAGCATTTGTTGGGAGTCAGGACACAAACACACTGCATCAGAACTGCGTTGGTGTTACTGCTGACAGTTGGTGTTTACCTTGTCCTTTGCTGACAAAGCTGTCCAGGAGCTGCAGAGCGAGCTGCTGCTGAGGGTCAGCCAGCAGCGTGTAACAGGTCACGCCCACCGACAAGATGGCGGCCTGGCCCTCTTGAGGCGTTGTCAACAGCTGGAGGAGGGAGAGGCTGGGCGAGAGAGACAGAACCTGCATACAGTCCTCTGAGAGAGAGAGAGAGATTCAACAACTAATTATTGGATAAGTTATGCAAGAAAAAACATTTGTCTTTCTATATTCGGGAGGACAGTTTGACGATGACATTTTCAAAATCTGGTGTTGTTGTTTTTTCCCTTTTGAAATATATGAAATAGTTTGGGCCCCAGAAGAACACCTGATAATTACAGCTTGATGTTGTCTGCATTATTGTGGAATTTCCCTTTCCGTTGTCTCTCTGGTTGAACTGTTGTACAGTGTTTTGTTCCAAACGCACAGACCTAACCCTCATGCAAAATAACATCGATTGGTAAAGAGGACTTTTCTACAGACTAAATGCACAAGAGACCGTTACAATATAAAGAGTAGCTCTCTCAGTCATCTGGCAGTAACACAATCTCAATGAGACTCCGCCACTTTTGAGACTCCGCCCACTCCTCCTCTCTACCTCCATCTGCCTGATGGATCGTGGAGGTCTCCATCGTGGAATATGCCTACTATGAACTATTCATACACTCTGTCATATTCATTGAATGTATTTTAACTCTAAATCTGTCCTTCTGTATACATTACATCTATTGCATCTGTCCATCCTGGAGAGGGATCCTCCTCTGTTGCTCTCCTGAAGGTTTCTTCCCTTTTTTCCCCGTGAAGGGATATTTGGGAGTTTTTCCTGATCCGATGCGAGGTTTTGGGGCAGGGATGTCTATGTGTACAGATTGTAAAGCACTCCGAGACAAATTTGTAATTTGTTATATTGGGCTATACAAATGAACTGAATTGAATTGAATTGAATTGAATGTCAGTTTAATCCTCCAACCCCATCACCTCCATTTTAATCTAACCGGAACCTTGAAACCAAGTCAAAGAACAAACCAAACAGTCCTTTAAAATCGCAACAACTGAACCAAAATGTCCTCACACTGCAGGAATGTCGTCACCAAGGTGGTAAATCAGGTAAAACAAACACACAAACACAGACCAGCTGTGAGGTCCTGGCTATGGCTCATGAACTCGGCAGCGCTGTGGATGAAGCCTCTCCTGCAGAGACTCAGTGCGATCTTCCTGTCCAGCCTGCAGGCCGCGTAGACGGTGGTGGCCAACGCCAGACACAGGTCAGCCACGCCGGGGTTCTTCTGAGCATGCTCAGTCAGGATGTCGCCCATATCCTCAGAGAAGGTCAGTCTGCGGGAATAAAAGACTGTCAAGAGCCGAGCAGCAGCAGCTGATCGCCAAAAAAGAAAAAGAAACCGGTTGCGTTTACTTGTTGTTGTTGACGCCGTGTGTGATGAGCTGCGTGGCGCCCTGCTGCAGGGAACAGAGCACGAGCTGCAGGGAGAGAGCGGCCGGCAGCTCGTCACCGTCCGGGACGGACACCAGTAGAGCATGGAGGAAGAGGAAGAGAGGGGGGAGAGAGCCCGGGGGGCCCTTTACACCTAGGAGAGAGACGCAGGTGTTCAGGAAGACGTGTTTTAACAACAATCAGGAACCAATAAACAGAAACAAACTCTGTCTCGTTCAGCTCTTGGAGGTCTGGAGGGCATCCGTTTTATTGGCAGTGAAATAGAAAAAATGTCAAGAATTAAGAAAATCATAGACAAGCTAGACAAATGTGGGATTTATGTTCTAATGGTGTCATTTCAGTTGTTGGCTTAATAACAGAAGAGGCTCTCTTCTCCTTGGACTAACAGTCTCGAAGGGAGATCCTCCCGACAGGACACATGTGTTACATCTTAAAAATGTCTTTTCAAAAAGTAAAGAAACTTCACTCAAATTTGGGCGTTCAAGTCAACTAATGGTACGTCGGTTTCCCACCTTTAAACATCTCCATGGTGTCGAGGTTCCTCAGAACTCCTCGAGGAGAGCGAGCAGCGACCAGAGCAGCTTCCTCGTACTGCGCCGAATCAAAGAGCTCAACGAACCTAGTGGGCAGAAAAAGAGAATAGAGGCTTCAGAGAATCTGCAGAGTTCAGATAAACTGATCAGGAATTTGTCTGTGAATGCAGCACCTGTTCAGGTAAACCGCCAGGAGTTCAGACTCATCGGCTGGGCTCGGCTCTTTGAGCTCCAACAGTTGGACGTCGATGCTGCGGCCTTCATCCTCTGTGACTGCAGGATGAAGATGTGTCACTATAAAATACATTTAATGTTACCACTTCACTTTACCTCAGATTTTTTTTATTAAGGCCTGAGTGTTGGCTCAGACGCGACACATAACAAATATCAAGGCAGGTTTTGATAGTTATGAATATAACTTTCATGTAAATGACGTAAAATTTCACTGGGAGTTGGAACAATTGAAATTTATTGAAATGTTTTTATTTATTTATTCACCTTTGTATTAATATATATAAATTTAATTCACTTATCTTTTTTCCCCCTAACTTTTAATGTACCTATTTTGGTTTCAACTGTATTTTAAAATATGTTTATTAATTTTTTATAGATGCATTTATATATATATATATGTGTAAATATATACACATATATAAATACATATATTACAATATATTTTATATATTTTCCTTTCAATTTATTTCCACAAACTAATATTTTTATCTATTTATCTCTATAATGTTATTTATACATTTCTTCATGCATTTCATGTGTCTTTATGCAAATGAGAGGCTGTGATCCCATGTCATTGGGTCAACTTCTATTGGTTGATCGACATTAGATTACACAGATGTAATCCGATGCCTTGCTCTCATGATACCCATGAATATGAATCCCCAAGATGTTTTTGGTGTGGAGCAGCGTCTCACCGCTGGTCTGTCTGATGTTCTCCAGGGTGGAACCCAAGAGTTCCTCCAGGGGAACCTGCTGACTCTCGCCCTCCCAGCTGGACAGACAGTCAGACACTAATCTCAGACGCTTGTATCTGCGGACAGACAGAACAACATGATCATGCATTTGGAGAATATTGACGACAGGCTGCTCAACAAGCGTCCTTCTGTAGGTATAAATGTGTGACTGTTGTAAATGTGTTCCCGGTTCTTCGGCTCCATTTAAACATGAGCTCTCACAGGACTTTCAGTTGGTAGTTCTTGGTGTCCAGCTGGTCTCTGTGGTCCTTGGCGGTCTGCAACTTGGCGTCCAGCTCAGCTTTGACCTCCAGAGAGACGCAGTGAGTCTTCCTGTCCAGTAGAGCAGCTCTCTGGGATTCAAGATGCTTCAGGTGTGCGTCCAGAGCCTCCGGGTCCTCTGAGTTCGCTACCGTCAAACCTGGGAGACGAGACGGATGTGAGGTTAAAACATGGGTGTTTTCCAAGAGATGATGCAGTGTTTCACTCTCATTCTGGGCAGGTTGTGAGACAACCTCTCCTAAAAGACATTCAGACTGTACATATTAGCACCTGTCTTGTTCCTATACATATTACCATCTTCTGTATGGTGTTTTCTTTTATCTTTTGTATTTTTTTCTTTCTTATTATCGTGTTATTTCTAAACTGTTGACTCGGAGAGCCCTGCACTAGATTTGCAATGGGTCAGGACTGTTGGTCGAGGCACAAATGGCAAATACATCCTTGAATCTTGAATCTTGAGACTGAAACTGTGTCTTAAGCAGCCAAAGTTCTAACACCACGGCAGTTTTAGGCACAACACCTCTTTCAAAGTGCCTTTTCTCTCGTTTTGTGTCTTTATAGAGTAGTTTGGCATCTCTATGGCATCATTGTGTGTCTATTTGTAGTAAATTTGTGTCTCTAGAAACAATGCTGTCAACTGAATGATAAGTGAACATGGACAATATGTCTGTTTTTGTTTTCATGCAGACAACATTGCATGGACCATAAACTATTACTACTATAAAAACTATCAACTATAAACTACTATCTATTCTCATGCAAATATATCGGGAGAAATCAATTTATCACTGTAGAACGAATTGTCTACCAAAATATAAATACAAACCGTATGCAACCCATGTACAACACATTAATCTAAGCAATCTGGCCTGAGTATAAATATCAGTGGTACCAGGTATCCATGTGCTCTGCTCTTGAGATGATTTCTGTCTCTTCATCTCCTCTTGAAGTTCTGCTGTGTCCCTCTGAATTACACCGATTCTGGAAAAAATCAAGGAGAGGAATGCGGTCAGAAAATGGATGGTGAGTTATGTTTAAAGCCTCACAACAATCCCTCACGCAAACTAGATTGTCAAACATTGCCGTCCTATCAGGAATTCCCGCGAAAAGGTTTAGCTTTTTAATTGTAATTGTTTTAAAAAGGCAGGCATGATGCATAATAAAACATGTATAAAACATAATGGATCTCAAAAAATAGTATGCATAAAAAAAAAAATTTATATTGTATATACACCTGTTCACTATTTCACACACACAGAACCTTAAAGCCCATGATAATGGGGGTTCCACATCTTAGGTTCTATTAAATAACATTAAATATTCATGACTAAATAGGCACCTAAGTTAAAGTTTCTGAAAAAGAAACCACAAAAATGGAGCGTATCTGCTTCATCGGGTGTGTTCTGGTTTGGTTTGAACAGATGTATTTGTATTTGTAAAAAAATACTACATGTGTACTTAAATTGAGCCTTTTATTTGCATCCTAAATCAAGGTTTTTACATTAAAAAACATAGGAAGAGTTTATAAAACATGATGTTTTGCTTAAAATTGTACTTCCCAACAATATATACAGGTAGGCAATAATCCAATAATCAATTAGTTGACAATTATAATTACAGATATAGCTCAGTTGAAATAACTCAAACTGTTTAAGTGTGTCTTCATGTAGGAACTCATAACCCATAGTAAGATTCTAAAATATGACCTTTAAACCCTCGCCATGACGTTTAAACCCTCGCTATCCTTCTCAAGAAATGAGAAGTGGATGAAATGTCCTCACAAACATAGCACAATAGCACGCACCTCTCCCTCAGTTGGTCGGCTCGTCTCTGGCAGGTTATTGATGATTTCGAGAGTGACGTCGAGGCTGCCAGAGTCCTCTGAGCCGCCCTGGCCTCATCATCCTTCCCCTGCAGCGCCCTGATTACATCATCATACTCCGCCTTTATGCTCAGCAGAAGTCTCTTATAGCCCGTTGCTCGTCGAATAACCTGTAGGAAACAAAAATAACAAGAGAGAAGCCGAGTCAGAATCAGAGGTACAAACCCAATAATCAAATGTCAGCAATATAGTAATACAACAGTTTTGAAAATACCCACAAGTTAGAAGTAAAAGTGTAATTAAAACCTTATTAAAATAAAAGTACTACAAGTAAAGTACGTAGTTTGAACAATGGTCCATTTCAGAATAATATCAACTTAGATTAGGAATAATTAATATTAATTTGATAAACTGCTGGGTAACTTAATTTATAATAATACATCATAATGTATTAGTCGATTATATTGTATCCTAATAATCTGAATCTAAAAATAACTAAATCCGTCAGATAAATGAAGTGCAATAAAAAGTACAATATTTCCCTCTAAGATGTAGTAGAGTACCTGAACTCTTTTTATTATTATTATACAGCCAAAACAAGTCATACAAAGACAAACATCGATGGAAGTAGTACTCAGCAATATGTACAAATATTCATATTTTAAAAGTACAGTACATTTAAAGCATCAAAAGTTATACAGAATGGTTGATTTCAAATTGTATTGATTTTAACTGCAGTTAAGTCAGGGTGTTACTGACGTGAAATTCGCAATACCACAGTGTAGAATACTATACAGTATTAGCATCATAACATTTAGTGGAGCCAGAAGTACAATCCAACATGTTATGGAGTTGAAGTCTAAAGTAGCACAAAATATCAAGCTTATAATTTAGAATAGAGTCATCATTTATGGAAACAAGGCTCTTAAAACATTAGATACAATCACCCCTTTCCAAAATAGAGATGGTGGTATTCATCGGTGGTGGAAGAAGTATTTAGGTATTTTACACGAGTAAAAGTAACAATACTAAAGTGTAAAAATACTCCTTTTGAAGTCAAATTACTTATTAGTATTAGCATAGTACATTGTAACATATTGAATTGACCAAAATATTTAAGATCATAATTGATGCAGTCATGGGTTCATCACTAATGCAACTGGAAAATGTATAACCAATGTAAACCCCTTTAGATACTTCTGGGTAGTTTAATTTATATTAATGTCATAATTTACGTTTTATAATATTATGTTTTAATAATTTGAAATGTGACTAAAGCTTAAAACAAATAAAGGAACTAAAAATTGTACTTTAGGAGTTACAGTTAACTAATTAAGTTAGATTATCTTAGTAAATCTACTGACCTGTAGACATTAAATCCCTTCACTTTAAATACCTTTACATTAAATACCTTCGTGTTGAACACCTTTACATTAAACCCCTTCACAATAAATACATTTACATTAAACCCCTTCACAATAAATACATTTACATTAAACCACTTCATAATAAATACATTTACATTAAACGCCTTCACGTTAAACACATTTACATTAAATCACTTCACGTTTAATACCTTATTAAACACTTGACGGTAGACGGTGTACCGGAGGTCGTCCGGTCCCTTCTCCGGACACCGGAGGCACCGTTTCTCTTGTTCGACAAACTCATCCAGAGATCGGAAAAACTTCTCATCGCTCTCAGAAATCAAAATGTCCGGCGTTGACCATCTTTCTTCTGTTCTTGAAGATGAACCGATGGAGTTTCGTGGCTCAGACATTGTTAGGATTTTTTTTCATACACGTAATTAGTTTTATATTACCTTGGAAATGAAGTTTTAGTTTGAGATGTTTTAGTTGAGCATTTAGTTGTTTCCTTTTTAAACAGGCCTCTATAAAAATGTGGACTGATACAAACTGAAATAATGATAAAGTTGACAAAAAGACGTAACATATTTGGAGATCATTTCGGTACTAGCTAGCTGTTAGCTAACTTTGACTTGCGTTGCCATGGTTACCGTGAAAGTGTAATTGGGAAATTATGTTTTATTTTTAGGACAGTTTTAAAGTATAATATTCTCGACAATGTTCATGTTTAGACAAACGTTATTGTCGATACGATGGACAAAAGGTCACACAGAAGAAAACAAAATCGGAATTTGGTTAATAATTTCGATCAGGCGCTGTTGACGGGCTACCCACCCCGTGCAAACGCGGGCAGGAAACCCCATTGCTCGCTTTCGAAAGCCCTCTTCTCATGATCCGCCATTAGGACTGTACCAGTGGTAAGATCGTGCTCTGTGTTTAAACCGAACTATTATCATAAAATAACGTTTTAAACGAGCACATTTCTGCATCAGTAACAAATCATAACGCTTATGTGTTTTCCCGTGTAGGTGGGTTGAACGCCAGGATGCAGATTTTCGTCAAAACCCTCACGGGGAAGACCATAACCCTCGAGGTGAGTGAGCCGGGCTGCGGTGGGGTGATGTGGCGTTCAATGGCTGCTGCTACTTCGAGTTTTATGAACAATTATCCAATATGCCAAGATTTACACATAATATTAACCCCATTATTTCCTAACTCAATCTGATACGGTGCGTACGCGTTTTTAAACATCGCTGAAGTGGATGATTTGCACCGTCGTAGCGTATAGTAGAAGCTAGGTGGCTAAGCTAGCAGTTACGCAGAGCACGGTAAACACGTGCAGATTTTAAATTGACCAATTTTCCACGATATATTTTATTGATGAGAACAAGTTTCCACTCTTAGCCCACATTTGATTGCAGCGTTGACCGGAAGAAGGTGTCATGGCTGACATGTCTTCTCTTTTATTTTTTCACAGGTTGAACCTTCAGATACTATCGAAAATGTCAAGGCCAAAATCCAAGACAAAGAGGGTGAGTTATTTATAACGTTATTGTTTTTGTGGCAAATAACTCGCTCCTTATTATGGACGAAAAAACGGTTACAGGAATCTAACTAATACAAATGTAATTTGTACTTTTGCTGGACAGTTCTGTTAATACTCTTAAGCACCTTTTAAGGTTTTGGGCAAGATAAAATTTAAAGAGGCAACTTTTGCCTTTTGGAAATTAACTACTTATTGTCTGATTCATTGATAGCTATCACAATTGTTACTGTTTCAGGTGTTGCATCTTTAAAAAAGCCTTGACCACCATTTAAACCTAGTCAACCTGTCACGTCCCTGATAAACTGTTAGTTTGATAATAGATCATCTTGAGTATTAATCAACTTAAATTGTAACTTTTTTGTAATGTCTCAATTTGTAGCATTGGTTACATAAATTGTGTTTTTGTTAAAGGGCATGGAAGTTGCACAGAGTTAAATTCAGTCAGTCTATTTTGCAATCTTTTGAAACTTTGAGAGCTCCACTGAAATATAAATACAGATCTGAGCGTTTGAACAGTTTGTCAATCATTTATGAGAAATGACTAACTAGAAATGGGTGTCACAGGAAAATAGAGATTGGATAACAAGCCACAAAGGAAGTTAACACTATATGGGCATTATGTTGTTGCGTTAAACATGTAATGAATGATTTTAGGACGAAATATTTATCTTCATTGTAAAATTGAGATAAATATTCAGTAGCAAAACAAAAATTGTTGCGTAAAACATTTCTACAGTATGGGTTAACACTTTTGGAAATTGTATGTAAATCCATTTTTTCTGAAGCTGAATAATTCCCATTTGTATCATGTGTTGACGTGTGTTTTGTTTGATGCTCCACAGGGATCCCTCCAGATCAACAGAGGTTGATCTTCGCTGGAAAGCAGTTGGAAGATGGACGCACTCTGTCCGACTATAACATCCAGAAGGTGAGCGGGGCACAGAAGACCTCTTCACACTTTAAATCGTTTTCTATATTTTTATATTTAGATATCTGTTTTTTTAGTGTTGACTGTTGTTAACTTTTCTTCTCTTCAGGAGTCCACCCTGCACTTGGTGTTGAGGCTGCGTGGTGGTGCTAAGAAGAGGAAGAAGAAGTCTTACACCACCCCCAAGAAGAACAAGCACAAGAGGAAGAAGGTCAAGCTCGCTGTGCTCAAGTACTACAAGGTACGGTAAAAAAATACCTCGAAACGAAAACATTAGAGGTTTTATGCAACGGAAGATATTTAAAGATGCAACATCTGAAATACTTTGTAAAACTTTTATTCTTTCGTAACTCGTGCTTTTTTGTCTTATGCAGGTGGACGAGAACGGTAAAATCCACCGACTGAGGCGCGAGTGTCCCGCCGACGAGTGCGGCGCTGGTGTTTTCATGGCGAGCCACTTCGACCGTCACTACTGTGGCAAGTGCTGCCTCACCTACTGCTTCAACAAGCCTGAGGACAAATAGACCAACTGACTGGTGTTAATAAAGATGGCAATGTTTTGACCCAACTGACCGTTTTCTCTGAAGCTTTTTAATTGAACTGTTAAAAACATTCTCCATCCAAAGTCTTTACAAACGATCTGTAAATTAAGTGGTTTTAAATATAGCGGCTATACATTTCTGACATTGTAGCTAATCATGAATAGATTCCCAGGGATATTGTCAAACGTCAAGTCAATTTAAGCAAAATGCACATTTCCAACCTTTCTGGTTCAAAGAAAAAGCTGAATACTTTGGTGTCGACTTAAAGTTTTGCCGTATTTCATAGAAACCAACAAAACGTTGCTGCTGGAAAGTTTCTACGTGAGGACCGACTGTCTTAGAACGTTGGTGATGCAAATCCTCTTACTCGGTCGTCCTAAATTTCTACATGAATCGGCAATTTGCACTTATCCTCATTTATCCATTTGTAAGTCAGGGACTCATGACAGGGTTTTTCCTGCATAGAGAACATTTGGGCGGCTAAGGCAAAAAGGTCCGCGATGGGAAAAAAAACCTGTGTTCATCCCGTGCATGTCAGCGAATATGTTCTCAATAGTATGTTTCAAGTCGGCTACAGCCGAACCCTCGTTCTGTTTTGATCAATAGTAATCGAGTTCAGTGTCTCCCCTAGGTTTACAGATTCAGGGGGGCGGGACTAGTGCCGCTAGCCATGTTGGTGCCCTAAACTTAATTTAACAGCACACCTGTGTGCGCGCATCACGGCTGAGCGAGGCGCGCGCCGGCATCGGAGCTCTGGCGCGCGCGAGCCGAAATGAGTTGTTAACGGACTGACAGGGGGGGCGGGGGGGCGGGGTGCTAGTGAGTGTGCTCACCCGTGTGCGCGGATCTGTGCGCGCCGGCATCGAAGCCGTGATGCGCGCGAGCCGAGAAGTGTTGACGGGGGGGACGACGAAAATTATAGGATGGCGGGCGGAGATTTCACGCTGTTATAATGGTAGGGGAAACACTGGAGTTGATAAGCGTGTCTTATCAATACGCAACTGTGAGGTGCACGAATTGATAGAGCGGCCAGCTGCTGATAACTTACTCAACAGCCCGACGTGCATGAACAGATGCTGCGCGCTGTGCGCGCATACATTTTTTTGGGAGCGCCGAAGACCCATTTTGACCCAGGAAAAACCCTGGACTAATGTATACCTAAGATTAGCGAAGTTGATCTTAACGCCTGAGTCTCCAAATAATTTTCACCATTAAACTAATTGCAAAAACCTCGTACATGTCTAGCATGTAAAGGCGATCTTCAATGGACGATCATTCCTGATGTTTGAAGACATCTGCACATTTCCCACCTGGTTGTTTAAGGTGCAGTTTATGCATTTGTCCAGCAGGTGGAGATGTTCAGGTTTTAAAAGTCACATCAATGTTGCAATCCGCCCATGTACTTTTTTTTTTTTTAAATGTGGGCCAATACAAATGTTTGGGGAGATGGTTTATTAAAATATGAACACTTATAATTTATACAATGATGTCTGGAACTTTACCAGTTAAATATGGTTTTAACTTGTTTCAGGTTCAACATGTTCTGTGTGTTCGTTTCATGTAACTTTCTTTTAAGGAAATTAAAATGAGGAATACAAATCATTTGACTGCAATTTTAAAGTCATATCTTAACTGGCTTCAAATAACAGCTAGTACAAATTGTTTTGCCAATATCATTAAAATAATGTAGATTTGACCATCTGGTTGAGTTACCAAATTGCTTCAAAGGAATACTAAATAATAAATAAACCACAAGTGAAAGAACAGTTTGTGTACTAAAATAAGGTTATTTACTTAAAAATCATTACATTGGACAGACTGTATACAGAGTTTTTCATTTCCTTGGTAAACTCAAGGCACTGAACCAGATGCTGTACAAAACACCAACACATTTACATCAGAGATTATTCCTATACGGGGACTTTCCTTGCATATTTATTACAGAGAAAAACACTAAAGTCACTGCTCTTAAATGTGTGAACTGTATAATCCGTTAGCTTCATACATACACACACGCGCACACTGAGGAGAGAACACGCAACAGTTAAAAAGGAACAATACAACATTTTAGGTCCAGGGTGTTTAGCTTAGCACAAATACTGTAAGTATGGGGAAGCTGCTAGCTTAGCTCAAATGCTAACTGCTGCTAAAATGTCTAATTGTATGTGTTGGTTTCTAAACAGATTCCCCAAAAAAACAACGAATAAAACATCAATCCACAATATTTAGAGATATTAAATGTTATGTTGCAAAGCTAACCGTTTCCGCTCGCTTTCAATCTTTGTGCTAAACTAGGCTAATCCGTTCTGGACTGGTTTCCCAAATAATATTAATAAGAAGGTTTAGTCCCAAAATGCAACTGAAGTAACGCCTTTAATGCATTAAAATAGAGGATAATTGAAATAAATCTATCGTAAATCCGGAAGAAATCTGAGTGGGAGGAGCCAAAAGTTAATATAGAATTTTTTATTTATTTAATGGTTTTAATGATGTCCCTTCCATCCTGCTGCATATCATCCTTTGGCTTTTAAAAGGTTTACATTTTTTTAATTTTAACGTTTAAGCAGTCGTTTATTTTTGACATTCCAGGAGGTATCGAACATTCGTCTCATTAAAAATCGAAATAAACTTAATGAATAAAAGATTCAAGTTATATTGCAAATCTTTCAATTTCTTAGTCGTACAGGACTTTATTTAGGAAAACATAAAGTAGTAACCGGTTAGACAGAATCTTTATGAATTGTGCCGTGAATTACACATAATGTACATTTATTACAGCAAGAAAGTCTAATTTTGTAGTAAAACTATTGAACTGTGAAAATACTTAATTAATATTGCATCAAAACAATTATTCTCTTGCCGTTGACCAACTTTAAACAATATCTTTGCATAAACAGCGGAAGGGGCGGGACTTAGCTTCTCCTTTGGCACTCTGATCAATTAGGCTCCTCCCACTGAGGTTTAAACTTCAACCAATCAGATTTCTTTGTGACACCAGAGCAGCTCAACCTCTTTACATCACTGATCAATCTCCAGACAGACAGCCGGGACGTGGACAGACGGACAGGACGGCAGACGTCTCCGTAGTGACTCCATCGTCGTCTCCTGGAGTCGGCTGGACGTCAACACCACTGCAGCATAGTGTTCTGGTGATTTACAAAAAAGCCTCTCTGGAGTAGGCACGGCATCTAATAACATTTATTTACACATTAAAAGTCACATATTATAATAGTACCTTTTTTTAATATATAATTAACTCTACTTTTTAGAGTGGAGATATATTTCGATATGGCAGGAGAACTCGGTCCTGAAGAGAAAGTAACAACAAAATTGGCTTTTTTTTTTAGCGTCTTGAAACTCGACGAGTCCTTTAAAAAAAAAAAATAAAACATTTGTGTTCATTCCCAACGAGCATCGAGAGCCTCCCTCTCTCCTCGCCATCATCGTCTCATTTGGCTTTCACAGAAAGCGTCAAACCGGGCAGAGGAAGAGGAGGAGGAGGACGGACTCCATGTTTGTTTCCAGACATACTGAAGATGGAGGAAGGAGGAGATGCGCAGTTCAGCCCTGAAATGGGTCCATTATTATCTCCCAACTTCTCCTCTTCCTCCTCCTGATGAAGAGGGTGATGCACTGAGCCTGAGCAGGTCCAGGTTAGTTGAGTGTGTTCAGGTGGCACGAAGGAGGAGGAGGAGGGCGGTCAGATCTTGATGTCCTGGGACTCCACCATCTTGGCGAGTGTCTTCTTCACTCTGAGGATGGTGAGGCGGGAGGCGGGGTTATGAGCCCAGCACTCTGACATCAGCTTCAGCATGGCGCGAAGGCACTGCGGAAATACCACACACACACACACACACACACAGTTAGGAACACCTCCCTCACAGGGCAAGAGGTCAAACATGTAAAGGTCATGATGGTTTGCAGAAGAGTGAAGAACGAAAATTAGATTAATTATGGGGTGACTGTGGGTCCGTAGTTCGCAGGTCTGCCTTTCAATCAGGGGGTTGGTGGTTCAATCCCCGCCCCAGTCGATGTGTCCTTGAGCAAGACACTTAACCCAGAATTGCTATATAAATTGTAATATTATTATTAATTAAGTCGAGCTACAGAATATGAATTTGCAACTATATTCTTGGTCTGATTATATCTTAGTTATTATTTTCTATTTTCAAGTGATGCCTTTTGTTTCACGATCCCAGTTGCCGCTGTAATAATATTATATTAATTCTATGAAAACAATAACATATTATTGTATCTTTCTGTAATTTGCTTGGGATTTCTTTACGCATTATGTCACAATAAATACAATATATTGAGGCTTTGGACGTCGTCGTCTCACCTCGTCACTGTTCCAGCGGTTGGACACCGCCGGGCGCATTCCTTTAACACAAACCACCTCCAGCATGTCTTCATACGACGGGTCAGACGGGACCATCTCGTAGTACGGCGGCTGGTAGTCCTCCACGATACCTGAGCGGAGAGGCAAAAAAGAATATTACAACAAAACGATTGCCATTTCATCGTCTACCTTGTTGATTATTCATTGTATTATTTTGTTTATAAAATGTCCACTAATATAAGCTCTTCAAAGATTTATTGTACATTTGGTAGTTTTAGTTGTAGTTATCCTTTCTATTATTATTATTATTATTTTGGCCGAATTGTCAATTTTTTTATCTGGGAACTGCTTTAATATTATAAAACGTTTCACTAATGTTTTAATAATATTTTGGTAAAGATGGAAATGGAGGCTCTGGACCGTCCTGCAGGAACATGTTTTCACCAGCAGGTGGAGCCACTGCCTTTATTAAACTAACTCATTCTGCTCTGTGCTGATTTCATGAGAGAGAAACAGCTGACTGCTAACCCAGAGAGATGAATGTTTTCACTGGCCAATCACAGCTCAGGATTAAACCACAGATCATCTCCATTCGCAGAAAAGGACAGAAATGTGTTCAGATAATTAATTTGGGATAATTACTCTGAAAAGTACTTTTACAGAACAGCAATTATTATTGATAATTGACGTATCTTTTTATTTTTTGTTTACATTATAACAATTGATCTATAGATTATCTTCTTGATTAAATAAAGAATAAATGAATACATATTACAAATTGAAAATATTCTCAAACCTCTTATCCGTAAAATATATATTTTACCCAAAAGCCCAAAATATTTGACAATTCAATGAAAATCACGACGCCCGAGGAGCTGAAACCAGAAAACATTTGGCTTTTTTTGCTCAAAAAATGACAATAACGATTAAAAGTTTCCAGTTAAATTTCTATTGATCCGTTATTGTTATCAGATTTTTACATCTCTAGATTTAATAAAGATTTGCCTCACAATAGTTTGAAATTGTATTAATGTGTTTAATTTCCTCTTTAACCACAACATATACAGACATACACTCAGTGTGCACTTCATTGGGAAAACCTGTGTGTGTGTGTGTGTGTGTGTGTGTGTACCTCCGGTGACGCAGCGTCTGGCCATCTCCCAGATGACGAGGCCGTAGCTGTACATGTCGGCCATGATGTACGCCTGGAAGTGGTTCTTATTGAGGCTGTCGTCCAGGACCTCGGGGGCCATGTAGCGCCTCGTCCCGACCCGGGTGCTCAGGGGGACGTCCACCTCGTTAGTGTCGCTGTGGCAACACAAAGAAAAAACGAGAGCGCCGTCGGTCACGTGACGAGGTCACAGCAGTTTACGTGGCGATACAAAAAGCGACCCGCGACATCGGCGCACCTGTTGAACTTGACGGCGAGGCCGAGGTCGGCGATGCAGCAGGCGCCGTTCTTCTTGATCAGGATGTTCTTGCTCTTCAGGTCCCGGTGGGCGATGGCCGGCTTGCCCTGCGTGCCGTAGATCTCGGTGTGCAGGTGGCAGAGGCCGCAGGCGGCCGAGTACGCCAGCCGCAGCAGGGTCTGCGTGTCCAGCGTGCTCAGCTTCAGGTAGTCGTGCAGCGAGCCGTTCTCGTGGTAGTCGGTGATGAGGAAGAGCTGCGTGAAGGCGCCGGTGCCTTTGATGTCGGCCGCGATGAAGCCTGCGGCCGACATGAAGAGAAAGAGATGATTGACAGGTCAGACCTCCACTGATGATGCAACATGGAAGGAAAACATTCATCGTTAAGAGCTTTTTCTAACACACACACACACACACACACACACACACACACACACACACACACACACACACACACACACACACACACACACACACACACACACACACACACACACACACGTGTGACATCAGAGCAGACGGCTAATGACGGCGCTCGCTATCATTAGTTTAAATCATCAACAAGATTATAAATCAATCGAGGTATTGATCGGTCCCGAGTCTTGGTCTGTCGCTCTAAATTCACAGTTCAGATATTCAAGCTGATGTTTGCAATTAAAAGCGAAGGCTGTGCTTTGGTACCGAGGATGTTCTCATGTCTCATTAGGACGGTCTGGTAAATCTCAGTCTCTCTGAACCAGCTGGCTTCCTCTCTGGTGAAGAAGACTTTGACGGCCACTTTTTCTCCCCTCCATCGGCCCATCCACACCTCGCCATACCTCCCCTTGCCGATCTGACGCACCATCTGGATCTGCTTGGCTATTGTTCGCTGCACCTGGGCGTCCAAGAGAGAGACAAAGAGAGAGACAAAGGAGGTTTTATGATGAGTGGACGTTTTGTTTCGTTCACAAGAGAAATAATTCCACCTCAAACTAAAGCTTTACATTTAGTTTAAAAGCATTAGAAAAGACACAGCGACACCCAAAAAAAGAAAAGGAGAAATAAACAACACAGAAACAAGTTAGAGTACTTTAACAATCCGAGGTGAAGTCAAGCCGATAATCCAGATCAATTAATTGTCCTACTTAGGATGTTAGTTGCAGCCCGGCTAACTACGGCTCCTCCTGCTTCCCAACATAAGATATTCTGGTCAATTTCAACCTTTAACTATTTGCTAATTTCCTCTAATAAAGACTGAGATTATCATGTTTTTGTTTATTTAGATAGTTTCTCATGTAGCATGAAGAACTTTGGTTTCTTTTGTTAAATGGCATTAAAAAAAAAAGTATATATTTTTAGCCAGAACCGAAATTCAATTATTGTAGCGTTGCATACAGCTGAGAAGAATCAGGAGGAAAACACATGAACCTGTCTGAGAAGGTTGACGAGATTATTTTCAGTATTCAATGTGATTTCACTTTAGTCTAAATCGGATATGGATGTAAATACTCTCCCTCTTTATTTTCAAAGTGCAGTTTAATGTAATTAATGTTTGTCCTCCAGGTGCAGTGTTGCGTCCGTACCAGCAGGGGGAGCCCGGAGCCACTGCCAGAGCTCTGTGATTGGTGGATGAGGTCTTTGAGCGACTCTCCCACAGGGATGAAGACCTCCTGCTCCAGATCCTTGTGATACCGCTGACGCTCACTCTGCCACTTATACCTGACACACAGAATTAGAAAATAAATACAGAATAACAGGCAGTTTATTATAACATACAACCTCTACTTGAGAGAATAACATTAATAAACAAAAGTTACACGGCACACAAGTCTTAAAATGACAGTATTTGCATCCTACCTGTAGTAGCAGACGACGGTGACACAGATCAGAGTGCAGCAGCAGACCGTCATGGAGATGAGGAAGGCCAGCCAATGAGGGCTGCCGTCTGGAAACACAAAAACACCGAAGGTTTGACTCCACTTCCACGTGACAAAACACCTGGATCCCTCCGCTGCGGGGCGGCGTGTGAATGTTACCGGGTGGCGGCTGAGGGGGGAGGGTGGGCTGCAGGTCTCGGTTGCAGAAGTCGGTGTTGCAGCACTCGATTGTCCTCCTGGTCTGAGCATTGGGGGAGTCCTGTCAATCAGAGCAATGAAGCAGATCAATCAACTAAACCTCGTCTTCTGTCTCGCGGCTGACGGGAAGAGACCGGAGCGTCTTGGGAGGAGGAGATCACTCTCAACTCGCTAAAAACACTCATTTATGGCTTTGTGGCATTTGAGAAACTTTTCCTTTAAACCTGTTTTAAAGAAATTGCAAAAAAAAGAGCTGTGGAGGAATCCTGGCCAGGTGGGAGGTGCCAGGAGATGTGAGTATATATGTTCTGCATATTATGATAGGATTACAAAAATAATCTTCACATATAACAAGGGGCTCACAGCCTCATCGCAACAGGAGAAAATCAGCTTGAAAATCACTTGTTCAGCTCCTTTGTTGATGAATTTCCCCGTCGCTTAAAAACAAGCTGCAGTCATGTCTTCATGATATTATATTGTTGCATGTATATCTATAAATAGCTCATATTGGTTCAGCGGAACAGTTTTACGTTTTAGAGACTTTTGACTGAAGAAGTAAAGATCGGATTTCATCTGTGAATGTAAACACAGACGGAGAGAGAGACTCCGTGTGTGTGTGTGTGTGTGTGTGTGTGTGTGTGTGTGTGTGTGTGTGTGTGTACCTTGCACTGGAAGTGTGACCCTTCATACTTCATGCAGCCGGACGTGAGGATGGTGTCGCCGTGCTGCTCGTCCTCCTCGATGATGGCGAAGCACTGACCGTTGGTCCTGAGGAGACGCGCACAGATCGGCCGCACGGATCAATAACAATGATTTCAACCTTCTGTGATCGATCAGCTTCTATCGTCGTATGTTTTGGGGATTCCTCCTCTTGCCGTCTCTACTCACTGGCAGGTGTTGTTGACGGCGTCCTCGGGACAGTGTCCGGAGCAGTAGCAGCTGAGGAAGCGGGCGGCGTCCTCGGGCGCTATGGTCGAGTCCTCGCCGGGCCGCCGAGCTTCGGGTTTCACCCCCGTGCCCTGCAGGACGTGGTCCGGGTTCTGACCCGCAGCTGGAAGGAGAAACACAAACAGAGTCAGAACCAGGTTTTAAATGAAGAATAGTCGATGCTGGAAAAGAAGGAGATGCAATGTGATCTCATTTAATCGTCTTGATTTAAACTCCGCAGGAATCACAGGACTCGGGTCAGATTTATGAGAGCGACTCCTGCAGGAGGTGAAACATTCCTCCTCTATCAGCGGGACACCAACAGGAGGAGGAGGAGGAGGTCCAGAAAGGACCAAAGGCTATTTATACAACTGACAGTGTGACCTGTCATTCTTTATATTTTTTCAGCACAACACAAAAAAACTTCAAGCAACCAAAAGTAAATCAGCACTCAGGTGACTTAACACATACCTTTATTTTGTAACTGTAAATAAAATGATTGTTATTGTGTTCCTGTTAAATTATCTTTATCAGGATTATTATTTAGAATGGGAACTTTATTTTTCGTTGAATTTTTAAATTATTGTTCCTTTTTTTTTTTATCCTTGTAAATCTGGATGTACACTTGAGGAAAATAATCAGAAAAAAATCTG
The DNA here is from genome assembly GCF_029220125.1 of Pseudoliparis swirei. Lineage (NCBI taxonomy): Eukaryota > Metazoa > Chordata > Actinopteri > Perciformes > Liparidae > Pseudoliparis > Pseudoliparis swirei. The sequence goes on from NC_079404.1 coordinate 14,686,098, forward strand.
ATGGAAACAGAGCAATTACCCGCCATAGACAAAAAATATTTTCAACATCTGCAGATATCTTCTGATGATTTGATTTGTCCGTGAAATGTCAGGATATTGTGAAAAAAAAGAAGCAAATCTTAATAAATGTTATGTTTTAAATCACATTTTCTGATTTAAAAAAAAAACGCACGAAAAGCACATTCGAAGGAGCAGTAGCAGCCGACACCGTCGATCAATTCAGCTTCATCAGACAGAGATGATGTTCTTTAAAATGTTTATTTACAAAAAAAAAAAGGAACAGAAGAGGTAAAGAGGTCAGAAGTCGTAATCCCTCCATCCCTCTGCCTTCTCATTCAGCTCTTTGTATCCCTCTTATCAGTCCACCTTCACTGTCTTTTGTTGATCTCCTTTAATCCCTCTTTCTTCTCTCCTCCCTCCCTCCCTCTTTATTACCGTGCACGTCTTTTACTTATCAACCTCCCGTCCCTCCTCTCTCTCTCTCTCTCTTAAACTCAAAGTAAAAACAGTCTGAGGTGTGCAGACAGTCATGTGGTCATGTCTGGACATGAAACTACCTGCACAGCTACACTTTGAGCTGCCTGGTAACCCCGGCAACAGTCAGTCTGTCTGTGCGTCTCTCTCTCTCTCTCTCTTTTCCTCAACAGCCGCTACAGAAGACGTCTGCTGTGATTCTGCAGACTCTGACTCATGAGTGATAAAACAGATTAAAAAGGAAAAAACACGACTGTTTTTGATGAGACTCCTCACATTAAGCAGAGTCGGCACATCTCTGTTGGGGCAGATCTGATTGGGACAAAATAATAAAAAGCTTTGCGTGCCTGAAGCGAGGAGGAAGAAGTAAAAGGGAATGGTGGGTGTGCTGAGGCTGGAAAATGGCTGCTCTCGTTTCTGTCTCCATCCACATGTGTGCTTAATTGGACCGGCAGTCAGAGTGGAGACTGAGGTCTGGCAGAGAGGACACTGGGTAATCAGACTCTTAAAGTCACAGCGTCGTTTCAGGCCGCCTGTTTATTTACATCCAGCAGCAGCAGACTGATGAAACACTCTGATCTCTCACTCTGTCCTCCCTCATTTAAAAAACAAACATCTAACCTGCTGCCGGAGGAAACCGTGAACACGGACGCTCAGTTTTTTGGGTGAAAGCCGTCGGTGTGCTCCACAAAGTTAACTCTCATGCAGAGAAACTTTACGAGTTAGTCAAAAATGACTCACCGTCTGAAGCCTATTAAAGTTCATACAAAGGAAAAAAACAATACGGTTAAAAGAATGAAATGGATCAAAAGAGAAAGTTTAAAAAAAAGAATTGTTAATAGCCATTATTTAAATTAGCAGCTTCTTCAAATGTAAAGATTTTCTGCTTCTGCCACATATTTATATTTGTAAAATGAATATCTAGGTTTGAGACTTTTAAAGGACATAGTTTGCCAAAAAAAAAAAAGAATCTGAAAAAGAATCTGTAGATAAAATCAATCAGGAAAACAATCGCTAGTTGAAATCTTAAAAGATAATAAAAAATATACACGGTTGATAATAGAATAACCTGTTTTCTTTTCTTTAAATGTACAAATGTCGACACTTTTAAAAGAGTACATTAAGCAGATGGACGTATAAAGTTAGTAATGTGGGTGGAAGCCGACTGGGGTGCATTTGTTTTATCTCCAGTTGCTTAGAGTGGGCGCTCGGTGCGGTGACGCAGCAGTCGGTGTGGTCTGCGGACAAAAGTTATCGGCTCTGCTCTCCTGCAGAGAATCTTTTACGACGTCGAGCGAGTCGACGATGACTCACCGACTGCAAATATGCAGAGAAATAAAAGATGGTTTGATCAAAGTCGACGGATACCCCCACCGAATAACATGGAAATAACATATGGGAAAATAATTAAGATGCAGATAACAAGAAACAGCACTTTAGGGATAATAAATACATCAGTCTTTGAACTCTTCCCTGGTAAAACCAGGCCAAAGAGCGCTTGTTTTAGCACATGGCCCGTCCCAGTGGAGTTTTATTTGTATTTTAAATTGCGGATGACGGAGAGGCGGGTTAAACAATATCTAAAAGTCATCGCTATCTTCTGCTCGGTGTTGGAAATGTACCAGACTCCCTGTGAACTACCCCGAGGTGATAAACTCCACCCGTCTGGTGCAACATGCGTTGTAAAACAAACAAATGCTCTGTACACACCGACTTCACAGCAGGGCTCAGGACACGGGGTGTTGTTGTTTCCTGGGCTAAATGAGTGGCAGCTGGACCACTTAAAACTATCTAAACAACCTTTATTCTGGCGGCAGATGATACGATCAGATGGTGATATTTAATGGTTTTAAAGTGTGATAATGTGATTTGTTGTAAGGGATATCCCACCTCTGATTAGACGCCACTGGATTGAGTTGTAATCTTGCAACTTTCATTTTGCGTTTCATCAAATATATGTGTTTTAAGTCCTCGTGTTTATACAACATCTACATTTTGAGCCTTGGCTATAAAAAAAAAGGCGTTTTCAGACATTTCTGACATTTTTATCCAAAACGATAAAGTTCTGGTCTCTTACAGACATCTTTTTAAACACTTTTTAAATTGAAACATTCAGGTTAAAAAAAAAAGGTGAAAATGTGTTTTTCATGCCCGCCGCTGCTCATCTAAACAGCGACAAATAAAAGGCGGAGGGAGGGAAGAGAGGACGGCCCAGCTTTCAACCACGATGGAACCCCAAGAGGACGATCGGTGTCACCTCCCTCCTCTAACCTTGGAAACAGAGGAGGACGAAGGGGAGGAGAGGAAGAGCGAGTGTATGAGATGACAAAGCAAACGGGGACAAACTGCCTCCGAGGCCAAGAGGGGTGAAAACGATACACTATCAATTCTCGAGTCACGAACCAGAAGAGGGGGGGCACTGGTTGGACTTCTTGATATGACACATAACTGGCATTTAAGCTCAATGGTCTCGATGAAGGTCGCCGCCAAAAGCTGAGAGAAGTGGAACAATATCACGGCTTATTTCATTGAAAACATTTACTGCATTGATTCGAGCGTGTTGCAGTATTTTCTCCGCGTGAGAACAATGGAATCAAAGTGTAATTTAATAACCAACATCACAGGATAATTATTTTTGGTGGTGAAAAGAGAGAAAGGGGGAACAAATGTTACGTAGTCCATTTGAGTTTTTCTGAAGGGCGAGTACAAAGCAGTCACACAATGCTTCAATCTCCACGTTGCAAAGCTCATTATTAAGTTATTGAACCCCAAATGCTGCTTAAAAAAAAATCGGAAGCACAAGATCAAGACTTGATTCAGCCCGCTTTATATTATGAATAAAAGAATGAGCACCAACAGACTTGGAAAGAGATGCTTCTTGTGCTCCAACTAAGTTGTGGGTCCAAAATCTACAGTGCAAAGCTCACCTCGCTAAAAGGTCAAAAGGTTTGACGACATGTGGAGGAAGAGTTGTTTTAAAAGCACTTTTAAGAGTGGAAAGTATTTCAGGAGGAACCTGGTTGACATTTAAATGATCCAAATAAACATCCTAAATAAATCTCCTCATAGAATCAGAGAACGTGATCCAGTACCGATGCAACATCCTGGTAGTGGATCACCTGAGTAGTCGTGCAACGACATCCACAACTAGAAAAGGCATCTCAGGTTAGTTTAGCTAGTTATTTAAGTAAGTTCTGATGTTTTTGTTGTCGTTTTCAAACCGAAACTGGGACCTCATAGCATTCTTACTTATATGCTCTTATTTTGAAGGCCTTCATTCCTGACCTTTTGTGCCCTTAAGATATTAGTCTCAAGAGAGCAGTTTGTGGACCTTGAACGTGTAATACTTTGACCTGGAGTTTAAAACCTCCACATTAAATTAAATAATAAAGCTGTAGTTAGTTAGAAGAGACAAGATTCCTCAATTTAGTTTAGAAGTCATTCATTTTTAGTGGTTTCTTGGGAGCTTGTGGAGTGTTTTGATTGATGGAAGAGGTGCGAAAGATGAGATTGGGAACATTTACAGTTCCTCTCAACGGCTCAACATGGCGGCGCCCGAGCTGGCGCCCACCATCGATGCTCGCGGCGCTAAGTGCAAACAAACAACTGCAAAAGTAATGACAGAGCTAACAGTGTCCTCAGCTACGGCGCTTCCACGGCAACGCCGTTATCAGCTGTAACCGCCACCAACCAGTGGGGCACTAAAAACACGAGCAGCTATAACAACTAAGAAAGGAGAAGCTTCGATAACACCAGAGGAGAATCTGTGCTGTAAATATTGAATTTAGCACTTCAAAAAAACAAGTCATAGTAATCATGAATCGTTAGGTGGAGCTCTTAAAGAGTCAGAACTAAAACACGGAGAAGCAGCGATCAGTTTTCCTGCTCTACACATCTGGAACAAAGTCCCTGAAAGTTGCAGGTCTGCTGAGACCTTCAGAGACCCTCAGAGAATGTTCTTAATAGTCTTTAAATCTCATTTTCTTTTGCATTATGTCCTGATGCTTTTATGCGAAGCCCTTTGAATTGCCTTGTTGTTGAAATGTGCTTTACAAATAAACTCGCCATGCCGAAGTAGCATGCCAGGCAACTTCATTGGTATGAAATAATAAAATCACATTCAAGAAACACAGTCGAAGCGAGAAATCCGCCGCAACTCCATCTCAGTGGCAGAAAACATCCACTGGAGGGGAAATAACGGGGTTTCAAAAGGGCCGTCGTGTCTCCGGAGGGACTGAAGGATATTTCCGGAGAACAATGGCAGCGTGGAGCACTTAGCGCCGCAGGCGGCTCGTACAGCGCCATACAGGAAGCAGTTCATGTGCGGAGAGGAAGTAAGAGCGGCAACAATCAGCTCAACAGCTTCCTGCAGGGACGAGTGGTGGACGGCACAGAGGAGGAGAGTCACAGGGGCCAAAGCATCACTGGAAATATAAAAGTTAGTGCGAAAGCTTTTTATGGGGGGGGGGGGGGGGCACTCGTGCTTTTGAGCGATATTAGATTAAATCCATTGGAAAACATTATAGAATAGAAGAATATAGAATATACACTTTTATTAATCCCCAAGGGGAAATTAGTTCTCTGCATTTAACCCATCCTTAGTTATTAAGGAGCAGTGGGCTGCGGTGAAGCGCCCGGGAAGCAACTGGGGGTTCAGTGCCTTGCTCAAGGACACTTCGACTTGCAACTAATGGGGAGAGCGGGGATCGAACACACAACCCTGCGGTTGCAGGACGGCCCTCTTACCCCACTGAGCTAAAGCCGCCAAATAGAATATTGAAATAATAAGTGAAGCTGAAGTTTAAAAATGTTAATAAACAAGTGGAAAAATAGTTTGATAAGACAGAACCGGTGTCTCCCTTTCCTCCCAGATTGTCACGCGGTCTGAGTCGATCACAGCCAGCAACACCCTGCCGAGCGCCGCCCTGCTCTTATCAGCCGGCCGTGTGTTTGTAGGTCAGACGGTGTCCTGTTCTCATGTGAGGGCGGCACTTTGTGACTTGGGACACATTCACAGTGAGCTGGCAAAATGTAATTATCCGTTTTAGCCATTTCTCGGCGATAAATTGCCTTTTTTACACCTGAAAAACAGCTTTAAATCCTGTAGAACATGCCAATATGATCCACTCTTTGCTTCTCATTCGTAAAAAGTACGGGAGTTGGAAAAGGCCATTTGTTTTGTTTAACTGGATTGGAGGCAGAGCCACTAATACCGATTGTTTTCTTTAGTTTGGCAATGAAAAGACCTTTTCTGGTTTTGTCAAACCAACTGCCTGAAAACTAACACGATAAAGTCTTAATTTGATTTGTAAAAATATTCTAAAATGTAGTGTACGCTTAAACCGATATAGATCTTTTGGGGTCTTTCTTTACGCCACAGCCCTTCAACACCATAGTTTCTATATTTATTGTATGCAAGTGTAAAACTTTGTAGTTTATTGTGTTTCTTAACACGGGCTCCAAGAGTAGCTGAACCCAAAGTTACAAACTATTGCAAACAAAACATTCCTTAAAATCTAACTTTTTTTTTTGTCACATACTGCTGGAAACAAGGCTTTAAATACTGCAGTTTCAAGCTTGTTGTTTTAATTAAAAATACTTCTCCTCCCAAACAACACTTTATAGAACAATAAGTCAACTAGTTAATTTCCCAAACACACGACCATCCATCTGTAGATGTCAGAAAAAAGCAAAGTGGTTTCAGAAGTTTAAAAGGAGTGAAAATGTCCTCTATTGTTCCCAATAATCTCTAAAGTCTCTACATTATCAGCAAATTGAAACGCAATTACAGCTTTAACAAAAGTCCTCTGATACAGATGTGTGTGCACAGGGAGGGAGGGAGAGAGGGGGGCTGATTACAGCCGAGAGGCATAATAATGACTTTTAATGTTAATGTACTGCTTATCTCCCTGAAAACAAACTGCAGGGTTAATGAGTAACTCAGCATCTGAAACGCCCTCCGTGTTTGAAGACAGTCCACGACCCAAAAAACAACAAGAACAAGGATAAACCAGAGGAACGGTGAGGACTTCGACAGGTGGCATCACATGAAATGGTTTTGCAGCGTAAAGTTACAGAAGGATGTATCGCACCTCTCTAGAGGAGGATGTACGCGTAGTTCATGGAGTAGATTGAGTAACCGCACAGTACAGAAATCAACCATTACAACTGGTAGTCTATTAAGAATGTAAATATATATATTTTTTTACAGTTTAAATACTTTCTTTGTGATCTGTGACGCTGATAAATTTAGGCTTTTTGACAGATGAGTTGTCTTAATTGACTTCCTCCTTGGTGGTAAAAGAAACCTTCAAAAACACCTAACATAAAACGATTAGTGAAAGTATTGATCTGAAGTTATGAATCAATATCACCACTGTAAGAAGCTTTAATTGGTTATTTTCTCTTTACAGGACAAGACATACATATATATATACATAAATATATATAAACATATAAATATATATATACTAGGGCTGTGAAACGATTACAATTTTTAATCGGGTTAATCACAGGTTTCTGTGGATTAATCATGATTAATCACATATTACCGATATTCTCGGTATATTTTGTGAGAACATAGAGATTTATGACAAAAGACAGATATATACATTTATACATTCTTCTATACAATGGTGCTGCAACTCAGCAGTTATTTAGCAGTTTTCTTCCATATGGAACATTAATACATCTTCATCCTAAACAGAATGTTTAACCCTCCTGTTACCTTTCGGGTCAATTTGACCCCATTCAATGTTTAATGTCGGTGTTCTTTGGGGTCAATTTGACCCCAGGCTGTTTTTCACTGTGTCAAACATATAAGAAATACCAACTTTTTTATTTATTTAAAGGGCTATTTAGGTAGTCAACAAACAAACATAAAGTACCTCACACTTAAACTTGGGAAGCAATATTAATTCTAATAATTTTCTGGAGGTTTTAATTGCTGGGGTCAAATTGACCCCGAGGGTAAAATATGTTAGTAAATGTAAAGGTAACAGGAGGGTTAAACAGAAAATTTTTCTCTTGTTTGTCAACCATTAACTCCACCATGATACAATCTAAAGGCCTCTAGTCTTCCTCTAGCAGCTGCTGAGGCAAACTGACTGTGGGTTTTCTTCATGAACTGGGCTGCGATGAAAGGGACGGCGGGGACACCGCTGCAAAGCTGAAACCTCACCGGCCCGGACAGGTGGACAGATTGACAAGTGACTTTTTTTTTGCTCGGTCCCGATGCGCGCGCACGGAGCTCTGTGGCGCGAGACGGAGATCGATAAGTGTTAACGCAACGCGAAGAGACAGAAATGACATGCTGCTGTGGAGATACGATCAACAACAGACGTTTAGTTTAATAAAAGAACAAAGACGTGCTCTAGAGAACATGTCAGGGGGCGGGCCAATCTTTTTAATGTCATGCGATCTACCAACACTACGCCGCGATCGACTGGCAGGCCGCGATCGACGTGTTGAGACCCCTGATCTACAGGAAGTAAAAGTCGTAACAAGGTTTCCGTAGGTGAACCTGCGGAAGGATCATTACCGATGAACAGACCGTCTGCATGAGAGCGGACAGAGTTCAGATTGAAGTGGTGTATTGGAAGCTCATTTTGCAAGTGACTTTTTTTCCGTCCCGATGTGCGCGCACACGCCGGCATCCGAGCTCTGCGGCGCGCGAGACGGAGATCGGAGTCGTGTTAACGCGACACTAGAGACAGAATGACATGCTGCTGGTTCGAGACGACCAACAACAGACGGATTGGAAGCTCATTCTGCGCATGCGTTAAATGCGTTAAAAAAACAAAACTAGTTAAACCTGTAATTTAATTAACTGAGTTAAAGCGTTATTTTTCACAGCACTAATATATACATACATACATATAAATATACACATAGATACATATACACACACACACATATATATATATACATTAGGGCTGCAACTAACGATTATTTTGATAATCGATTAATCGGTTGATTATTTTATCGCTTAATCGGATAAAAAAACTTTAATTTTCAACCCTTTATTCAAAACAGGGTTCGTACGGTCATGGAAAACCTGGAAAAGTCATGGAATTTTTAAATGGCTATTAGCAGGCCCAGAAAAGTAATTGGAAAAAATAAAATCCCAAAATATTTGGGAAAGTAATGCAAATTTGTTTTATTCAAATTTTTATTTACACAGTATATATACGGTATGCTTTGGAATTCTCATTGTTAGTTTAAATACTACATCTTCTCACTTTGTCACGTATAGACAGAGTTTTCACAACATGTTTAATCATAGAAATTTGGTTTAAAGTCATGGAAATGTCCTGGAGATCCACTGGTCAGCATGTGGATGAACCGGGTTTACTCTCCTGAGCAGTGGTTCCCATTTGGACCGGCCCCCTGAACAATATCAGAGACACGTTCCGATTTATTATTTTTTTCACCTGGCCCGCTGGCATTGAGATTCCAGTGAGACGCGGAAAAAATGTGAAGTGGTGCTCTTCGCAATAAAACATCTTTGATGGGACGTGTCGCGTCTCGGCCAATCAGCGTGCAGATGTCGACAGCGTTTGGGAAGTTAGGTTAGCTTGAATGTTAGTCCGCTACATCTACTGATGTCACGCTGCATCGATACTAACAAAGTACCCGTATGTTAAAAACGATGTGATTTAGCATATTTTTAGTGTCGATACTTCATTAAAAGAGCGATTAGAGCTCACGCGCTGCTCCGCTCCGTTAAATGTTGTCTGCACGCGCAGCGCTCACAGCGAGTAGCGTCGTGGCTTATCTCCGTGGAAAAATATTTTCCGCTGTCCACCACGGACTAAATAACCACGTTTTCTACGTTATACTCTTGTGGAAATGCCACACACGTCGTGACATGTAGCGCCCTGGTGTCTGGGTTCATAACGTCACCCGTAGGCGCACTTAGCTCCGTGAATGTCTCCGACTACGTGAATGACTTCCGCACCCAGCGCCACGTGAGCAGCAGCAGCCAATTAGATTCATCAACAGAGGAGCAGCTCAGCGTTGATTGGCTCTCACAACGCAGCGTTCTGTCCTCTCCCTCCGCTCTGGTTTCTCCTGCGCTGCTCTGCGCTCAACTCAACTTTGTTTATACTCCGTGATTTATTGAGCGCCGTAATAATCGCGCGAAACAACGAATCGATAATGAAATTCGTTGCCAACTATTTTAATAATCGATTTTTATCGATTCGTTGTTGCAGCTCTAATATACATACATACACACACACACACACACACACACTATATTTGGGACAATATGGTGTTGTTTTTAATGCCCTGGTCGTCACCACTCATATCCATCAATCCATAGAGACTAAAAGGAGTATAAATTAATTAATCTATTGCTCATACTTATCTGTTGAGTATAATCTGGGTCAGGACTGACTTTAGTGCTTTCATTTGCTCAAACAGGTTGCACAGGGAGCCAGAAGTGTTAAGTGTGTCATCTGCATTCTCATTTTTTACAAGCCACTCGCCAATCATTCGATCATCGGTCAAACGTTTGAGTGCTTCCTCTGAATACAATGTGCTGCATGACAAGTTTTAATCAACGCGTTATCTATTGAATATAATCTGGGTCAGGACTTTGACTTTCATTTGCTCAAACAGGTTGTTCACCAGAAGGTTGACGTGTGCAGTGCCACCTGCATCCTCTTCTTCATAACTAAAACTCTCGCTCACCAATCATCCGATCAAACTTTTAAGTTCTGTGTACTACTGTGATGAATGACATGTTTAATCAACGCGTTGTCTTGTGAGAGTCAAAGTTCATGAAGTAAAAAAAAAAGGTGAAGCAACGTAAACCAAGCAATAAAAATGTCCTAGAAAACGTCCAAAAAACTTATTTCAATACTTGCGTGTGACCTTCTCTACATAGTGAAACAGGTGATGATAAGTGTCTTACCGTCGGCCCTGAGGGTCAGCAGCAGAGCGGCGGCAAACACGGCCCACCAGAGCGGCGGACCTGCCATCCCGCAGCGGAGACTGAACCGGAAGTGGGACCGGAACTGGGCCCGGACCGGGCCGGCCTCTTGTGATCCGGAGCTTTCTGGTCAGCTGATAGTCAGAGTCTTGATAAAAGTCTTTAATCCACAGCAGGAGTCGAGGGAGGTGGGGGGGGGGCGCAAGTAGCTCCAGCTGCCCAGAAGAGGCCTCGGAGAGATGGATGCAAAAAAAAAAAAGAGACGACGGGAGGGCGATATCACAATATCAGGTCTTCTTCTGTCTCACTGGCTCTTTGGGTCCAAAACCCTGAAGGAGGAGAAGAAACAGAGTTAGTTGATTTAAAACAGATGATGGGTGGAGGTGTGCTGTGACCCGGTGAGCCGAGCCGGCCTGGTGCTGGCCTTCGATGGTCCTATCAAACTAACTACCAAATAATTTGTCATGGGATGTTCTGCAAATTACAGGTGCCGGCCTTGAAGGGGATGGAAGTGTGTGTGCGTGTGCGCCCGTGTGTGTGCGTGTGCGCGCGCCCGTGTGTGTGTGTGCGTGTGCGCCCGTGTGTGTGCGTGTGCGCCCGTGTGTGTGCGTGTGCGCGCGCCCGTGTGTGTGTGCGTGTGAGTGAGTGAATTAGTGGTGATGTGTAGCCAGTGTCCATCACTTTTCATTTGCCCGGGGGGACAAAGAGGCCCGACCTGTGACCCACTTTTCACACATCTCTGGCTGAGGAGCCCGAGAACAAAGCGCGCACGTGCACACACACGTGTGTGTGTAAAATAAAGTTTTATTATCCTCGAAGCCAAAACACTTTCTGCTTTTATATCCATATCTGGAGGGTGATTATGGTCAAACGACTACCTTTATGAAAAATTAACAATGAGGCAAAACATCCATGCACTAAATGTGGACTTCTTGTTCTTTCCAGTTCCATTACAGTGTGGCATTTCTTATCTTCTAGTCATGTTGAGAGCGACTCCAATCAGATCTGATGATGCACACACAAAGCAGCCAAAGTTTGAGTACAGACAGATAAGGAATGTGCAAGAGAGAAAGGGAGGATGTGTGTGTGTGTGTGTCAGTAACTAAAGGCGTGTGCATTCTGATACTGTACACGCAAAAGTGAATACGTTTTATCTTTGTGTCGGCGTCACAGAGTCGATAACAGGAAAGTGAAAGAATCTGCACCTCGCTGCCACAACAAAACCTAAAGTTTATTTGAGTTTCTTTGCTCCGTTTAGAGAACAACAACAACAGCAGCAGGAAGAGGATGGTGAGATAACGCACACACAGAAAGACATACATTCAGATAGTCAGACAGGGAGCGGGGGCAAGACGAGGCAGGTTCAGGAAGGATCATCTGTTGTGAGCCACCGAGACATGGAGCTGGCCCCCCTCCCCCTCCTCCACACACACCACTCCTAAATCATCCAACACATACACCTCCCTTTGAAAACACAAGGTAAAGAGATTGCATACACTGTGCGCACACATATATACACATGCACATATACCAACACACAGATACACACACAATAACATTAGTCAACACAAATTAAATGTATATTCAAGAGAGGAAATGCAGGATTCTCCTAACCCTAAACCCTTTAGGTGTGAGGAAACTTTCACTCCTTCCCCTCTTCCTCCTCCATCTCGTGTTCAAACTCGTCTATAATGCTTCGTCTGTTTCTCAGTCAAACAACAAACTGCTTCCCTCAAAAGCTCAGAACGATTTACTAAATAAATGCCGCCACCAGTGTCACGTTTTCACCACCTTTTCTGCCCACTCGCGACTTAAATGTACGATTTCTGTGGCACGTTGACATGCAGATATTTAAATAATCGGTGATGAGTGTTGAGGTTATAGAGACTATCGCAGGTTATAATAGTTCTGCCATTGGTGGAAAGTAACATGTCCTCAAATAATGTATTTATAGGAAGGTTAGATACAAATGAAGGTCCAAGTAGATGCACAAATAACTGTAGACTCTGTAAAGCCTCCTCCTGCTCTGTAAAGCTTCCCTCCTGCTCTGTAAAGCCTCCCTCCTGCTCTGTAAAGCCTCCCTCCTGCTCTGTAAAGCTTCCCTCCTGCTCTGTAAAGCCTCCCTCCTGCTCTGTAAAGCCTCCCTCCTGCTCTGTAAAGACTCCTGTGGCAGCGGGGGGTGTTTAGGCTCGGCTGCAGAGTGGGTGGAGCGGGGGTGTGGTTCAGGGAACGGTGTCTGATTGTCATCAGCTGGACTGATTGGTAATCAGATTGGTAATCAGTCCAGCTGATGACGATATGTGTTTGTGTATCTGAGGCTGTCTCCATAAAGGAGCTGGACGGACAGAAGATCGGGAGCGTGGAGAGCAGAGACACAGTCTGCGGTCGCAATAAAAGTGATTAACAAATATCCCTCTGGCTGCTCAGTCCTTATTGGTGCTTAGGGGGGGGAAACCTACTGGTGACGGCTACACGCGTGTCACAACTCCCTCCTGCTCTGTAAAGCCTCCCTCCTGCTCTGTAAAGCCTTCTCCTGCTCTGTAGTGCCTTATCCTGCCCCGTAAAGCCTCCCTCCTCCTCCAACAGGAGGTTAATGTGGCGTCGCCGCTCCGGCTACCTGGACGTGACATCACAGTCTTGGAGGACAGGAATGAAGGGACGTATTGTTCGCAGTCCCACCTGTACAGAATAAAACACTCTTATAGGGAACCACCGAGCCATAGCCATAGCCAGGCAGCCAGCCAGCCAGCGCCCCCCCCCCCCCGGGGAAGGAATTTGAGGTCACACTGCTCTGAGGATGCTTGGAAATTTGATTGGATAGAAACCCAAGCAGCGGGTTAAGAGTTGTAAGAGAAAGAGAGCTCTTTAAGGGCTTCTGGGTATAATAACTTTTCATTTGGCCGTAGAGGTAGCTGCCAATAAAAACTATTATGTAAAATGATATTACACTGCAGCGGAGCGTACCAGTTGGACTGCGACTGCTTCTACTATTAGTGGGGTTAATCTGGTTTTAGTTAGTTTAATGCAGAGCAAGGAGCCAGGGGGGGGGGGGGATTTGTAAAACATATTTTGAATTAACATCTATTCCAAAATCCTTTAAAAAAAAGTTATTTAATAAATAACACATTTAAGTATACGTTTATGAACTGAATTTCATATATACTATATTAAAATCACACACTGATGGCACAGCGCTGTGTATTACATCTTCTTTTTTTTCGAACCAAAAATGCTTTGCGAAAGTTTGCGCTACTACTTAGTTGTTTCTTTCACATGGAGGTACATGACTGAATATTGAGAACCACTGGGTTAGAGGTTCAACTCCCGCAATGGGTTCTGGTCAGATGGTATAAATCCTGGTTTGGTACCGATAACGATGAAGTTATTTGTGAAACATTCGCAAGTTCTAGTTTCTCAAACTTGAAATACGAAATTGGAGAAATCACTTTTCATTAAGTAAGTTGAATATATTTTAGTTTGAGGACAAAAAAAGACATTTAACATAATACCTCAGTAATGGCTACTTTGACATTTTATAAAATTAGCAAACAAACTTGGTAAAAGTATTGTTTTGTTTTTCACATTTATCACCACAAAAAGTATTTTCTTTTATTCGACAAGACCAACTTTCAGCACTATTTGTTAGGTCAAAAATTGTTTTGCGGTTGCAACACTGTATGAACTTTTGGAAAGACTGAGTTTATTGGGAAGGTTTTATGATATCATGTTGGACAGCTTGTTTTAGAAAGTGTTGCTCCAGCTCCTCCACTTGTGATTTATTACCTTTACAGCTTCTTTATAGAGCTGCTCAAATTCTGGAAAGTGACACTAGACCTTGGTCGGGAGGCATTAATAATCCATCTCTCATGCTTCCCCCACCTCTGCATCGTCCCCGTGGACGGACTGGAGCGCGAGGGGCCAGACATCAATAATCAAGCCTTAATGCGTCTCCACTTCCTGCTCCGGGAGAATGGCGGCAGACTAAATAAACGACACAAGAGGCCTGATTGGAGTACAGCGGACCGAGGTCGTTTGTTTTCATGCATTAGGTTTCATCCCGAGCTTCTTATCGGACCGGTCAATTTTATAGAAGTTTTCTATCTATTTCTTAGTCTATAAAATTGTTAGAAAATAGTGAAAAGTTGATATCAAAGTGAGTTAAGGCGGAAAGATTGCATTGATTTCTAAACGAAATAGTATTATTAAAAAAAGGAGCATCGTTCAAATGTTACTAGGCAGACTTATCACCGTTTTCAGAGATAATAAAACAGCAGAGTTGAAAACCATATATTTGGATATTGATAAAGAATCGGATTGATTAACATAATAAAAGAATATCAGTCCATAAAACCTTCCGTCTCTACTGATTAGCACATTAATGATGCGATTCATGTCTGAGCGTTCAGATTTAACGAAGTTGTGACTCAAAGATGGAGCGTGATTTCTGTTGCAATCGCTAAAATATGGAAACAGTTTGAAAATGAAAATGAGAACGAGCCGACACGATTACATTCATGTGTCTTTACACATCGGCAAAGTGAACCGAGAGAACAACAACATTATATGTTAGTAGTTATTATCTTCGCTGTAGTCTGCGGTGACAACACGATCACAGGTGGTTTAAGTACGGTGGCCTGGATGTGCAAAAAACTAGAGGCGTTCAGTTTTGATTCTTTCCTTTTACAAATTGATTTAGTGTTTATTACCTTACTTTAGTATCTTATTCACCCCCTTTCTCCCTCTTCATTTGACTGATTTCCCTCCCGAGTCCTCCTTTCCCCTTCCACTCGTTTCCTCCTCTTTACCCCCAGTCTCCATTTCCATTTGTTGCTCTCCCTCCCCCTCTCCTCCCGCTGCTCATATCTCCTCTCTTGCCCTCCATCTTGGCCCCGTTCCCCATCCCCTCCAGGGGCCCCTCCTTGCAGGCGGGCCTCTGGGTGCTGCAGCAGCAGCCTCCTCGTTGGGGCCGGCGCCCTGCCCGACATGCCTTTCAGGGCCTGGGAGACTGCAGGCCAGACTTTCTGGCTCCACTGCCATTGTTTGCTTGGCTGCTCTGCGCCTCATCAGCGGCGATGGATTAGCATAAGAATACCCAAAGCCACGGTGAGCAGCACCGCAGGCCTCTTCCTCCTGCATCTCAGAATCAGAATCAGTTTTATTGGCCAAGTAAGTTTGCACAAACAAGGAATTTGACGAGGTAAAGTGTCTCTGTGCTTACACAAAATGTACATTACAATACAGAACAAACAAAACAAATAGTGCAGTACAGAACAAACAGTGCAACGGTCTAAGAAGTTTTAGAAAGTGACTTAAAGTATATACAAGAGGAATGGCTATATACAGTAGCTGTGAAACAGTAGTGCCAGAAGAAGTGGAGAGTGCGAGAAGTGCAGGGATAAATATATATGCTACAGTGGGTTATTGTTTAGTAGTGAGACGGCGAGGGGGAAGAAACTGTTTTTGTATCTCGAGGTTTTGGCGAACAGGGATCTGTAGCGTCGACCAGAGGGGAGGAGTTTGAATAGTTTGTATCCGGGGTGGGAGGGGTCTGCAGTGATTTTTCCTGCCCGTTTCCTGACTCTGGAGGTGTACAGGTCTTGGATGGTGGGCAGGTTGGCACCGATGATGTCCGTTGGAGTCTGTTCTGATCCAGTTTGGTGGCCGATCCAAACCAGACAGTGATTGAAGTGCACAGAACAGACTCTAGATAAGATAAGATATATACTTTATTAATCCCCAAGGGGAAATTAGTTCTCTGCATTTAACCCATCCTTAGTTATTAAGGAGCAGTGGGCTGCAGTGATGCGCCCGGGAAGCAACTGGGGGTTCAGTGCCTTGCTCAAGGACACTTCGACTTGCAACTAATGGGGAGAGCCGGGATCGAACCGACAACCTTGGGGTTGCAGGACGACCCTCTTACCCCACTGAGCTACAGCCGCCCCAATTACAGTCGTCTATAAATGCGGTGTAGAACATGATCAGCAGCTCCTGAGGCAGGTTGTACTTCCGAAGCTGGCGCAGGAAGTACATCCTCTGCTGGGCCTTCTTGATGATTTTGTTGACGTTAGGTTCCCACTTCAGGTTCCGGGAGATTGTGGATCCCAGAAACCTGAATGATTCCACAGCCAACACAGTGTTATTGAGTATGGTGAGGCGGGGGGCAGTGCTGGGGGGCTCCTCCTGAAGTCCACTGTCATCTCCACAGTCTTAAGCGTGTTCAGCTCTAGGTTGTTGCGACCGCACCACAGGACCAGCTGTTCAACTTCCCGCCTATATGCAGACTTGTCATCATCACGGAGGAGGCCGATGACTGATGTGTCGTCTGCAAATTTTAGGAGTTGAACAGATGGGTCTCCTGAGGTGCAGTCGTTGGTGTAGAGGGAGAAGAGCAGTGGGGAGAGCACGCATCCCTGAGGTGCACCAGAGCTGACTGACCGGGTGCTGGATGTTGTTTCTCCCAGCCTCACCTGCTGCTTCCTGTCCATCAGGAAGTTTGTAATCCACTGACAGGTGGAGGCCGGCACAGTGAGCTGGGTGAGTTTGGTGAGGAGGACTTCTGGGATGATGGTGTTGAACGCTGAGCTGAAGTCCACGAACAGCATCCTTGCATCGGTCCCTGGGGAGTCGAGGTGTTGCAGGATGGAGTGCAGCCCCATGTTGACTGCATCATCCACTGACCTGTTTGCCCGGTAGGCAAACTGCAGAGCCTCCTCTTGAGTCTTCTCCGGCATCTTCATCCTTTAATTAACACTATTCTTCCACCGGGGTTTGTTCGCGACAATTAGATTTACTTCACAGTGGAATTAAACCCATGACCCAGTGCATTTATTAGATTACAGGTAACTTTAAATGAAGATTATCTGCATTACTATACGGGTTCATTTAAAGTGTTTTATTCAGAAGATAGCTAAGGACTTTATTTGACAAGCAAAATGTAAAGTGATGGCCATTAGACAGGACATTAATCTACATTTGATTATTGCTTAATAATTAAATGACTATAATGATCATCTTTACTTGAGTAGTGTAATTATGATGGACATCATGGTTTCATGCTTTAGAGGCAATTTTAAACTAGAAAAAAAACGGATAGACTTATCACGACTGCAGCTGTGTGTATTAAAAACATATTTCCAGTGGTTGCGTGTATAAAATCATGGCGGCCAGGGCAAGAGGTTGATTTTCTCCATCTCCAAAGAGGTTTTAACTTTGATTTAAACTATACATTTGAAGCTTTGTGTATGACTTTTATTGGAAATGCAGCCTTTAAGCCACTACAAGAGCAAGTAGACGGCTTTTGGCTTTTAGTCGTTGTGATCTCAGAGGAAATTGAACCTGGCAGTGTTTGAGTCTTGTTTGTCTCTCGCACACACAAATGAATACGATGAGGGCGAGTGTGCAGCGCAGAGAGCGGGCAGCAGCAACGCCTAACTTCATTAGAGGCCGAGAGAAGCTCTGCCGAGCAGCTTCAGCTACAAACTGGAGGGGGAACACTTACTTCCCTTTCCTCCTCTTCATTTATCATGTTACAAACACAAATTACCCAGCATCCACGGGGGCAAGTCAGGTTTATGGCCCATGTGAACTTATGGCTTAGAACAACGTTTATAAATAAAAAACAATCGTGCCTTTAACTTTGGCAATCAGGGTAATGAACTGCCGCCGCTTCCCTGAAGGCCAATCAGCGCAGAGTAGACACGCTAGATCTCTTCAGAGCGATTCAGTATCAAGACACATTGGCACCATCACGACTGCATCAGTCTGCCTCACGTCAGCCATTAAAAGATGAACTTTACCATTAGGTGAAGCTAAATGATGAATAGTTCTACAACAACCGTAAAGATTGCATCGCCAATCGCCTTTTTTTATAAAAAGAATCTGGTAGAAGATCATTTAAATCACATCAATCAATCATCGATTCAATTGTAATTCAGATGTAAAAAGAAAAATCTAAGATGGTATTTATCGGCCTTACGACTCACAGGGTTGAGTTGACATCCATATGAACTCATTACTGATTAAGAATAAGCTTTGTGTTGGGATTGATGCTGTTCAACCACCCTGTGGACACAACTGAGTCACAGACATTGAGCTTGACCGCAAAGTCATTAAGTAATAAACCAGTACGACCTGGTTCGCTGAAGGTGATTTTAATCACTCTAATCGCCATAGAAACGGGTCTGTTCATCACCGACGGCGTTGCCTTTGTCCCGCCACACAAGAGTCATAAAAACCAAACACTCGACATCATAAAAATCCAACATTTATGTTCATAAAATCACACTGATGAGAAGACTGGGAGGTTCCCAATTGAATCAGTTAGCCCCCGCTAGTGCCGACAACAGAGGAGGCAGAACCAAGCTCCAAACAGACGTTGGTAAAGTCGTTTCAAGGGAGGTAAACAAAAGTACAACAAAAGCTGTGTGTGTTGAACACACACACACCAATCACTAGAAAACGCGTTTTGGTCCCTTTGACCTTGACTGACATAACATGTTACATGTGAAGGAGGTCGGACAGACCGATATGTTGTAATAAATATATATAAATTAACATATATATAAACACATAGATATAAATATAAAAAATAACATATATAAACATATAGAAATAGAAATATTAACATATATATATAAACGTATAGAAATATATATATTTCAGCAGGAAGAGAGATAGTGTGCAGACGCTTCAAGATGACTCCTTCCTCTGCTGCACCGGTCACCTCAAACACAATTGTTTTTAGCCGTGTTTTAAAAGACCCGATTATACATTTTAGGGTGATTCAGCCAGCTTGTGTGTAACAAATCCTCCAAAAAGAAAACATGACGTTGACTCTTAACAACGTCGTGGTTCCTGCTAGAATATGTAAAAAAAACAAGGAAATATTCACCTCAACGTTGCGATGAAAACCTTTTAGTGAACATGCGTCGCTGCTTTGTCACTATCGTTTACAAGACTCTGAATACCTAAAATAATTAGCCGTTTATTTCACTATTTTATACAAATGAGGCTGCAGCTGTAAATGATTAGATTAAAATCTTTCAAACTTGTGTTATTTAAAAAAAGGCATCAAACCAAAAATGTAAAAGAACAAAATCAATTTCAAGACGAGGGAACCAGAAGTGCAACAAGTGTACCCATTCGGCCGGCACTCCATTTAACAACTTAACTACGTCAACGAGAGATTAAGCAACACAGGTAATGGAAAATACACCTCACAAGGAAGTCACAGCGCTGATAGTCCTCACTGTGGACTGATTGTGAGAACAAGTGTCACCTCTCCCTCTCTCAGAGACAGGAAGTGCAATGTTCAGTCCCGCCCACCTCACGTGCCGCCAACCATTTTTCTGTCTGAGCTCAACAGCATCCAGAGTAAATCTGACGCGGATGTCGAGTTTCTTTCTGGTGTTTTTGGAGGATTTGCCATTTGGAAAAAGTCATTTTCTGCCTCAGCTGCTGCCAGCAGGCCATACTGGTTTGATCCCAGTATGAAGGAATGGAAACCGGAGAGATGGACTGGAACTCAGACAGCTTTCCCCAGAGACACAAAGAAAAAAAAACATGAAACTAAAATATAGCTAATTATAGCAGACAGAATATTGACTGAGAGTGTGCGTCTGTGGGTGGGTGGTCTGGTCCGAGACTGGACTCCGTGAAGGGAGACCAGATGGTTTCATCCACCGTGTCGTCATGGAAACTACAGCCAGGCCACAGAGCCGTGTGTACGGACAAAACAATGATATAGGTGGTCCAGCGTGTGTGAGTTTGTATAAAGAAGAAGCGGAAAAAATAAAAATTAAAAAAATTATTTATACCGATGTAAAATTAGAAGAAAAACGCAAAAAAAAAAGAAAAGAGGCTGAAACACACAAGTCTTTTTGTGGAGCGGATCAGAAATCAGTTAAACTTTCTGGGATTCAACCTCAAAATGTTCATGAAAAACCGTCGAAGAGTTGTACAAACGTGGATTGACGAGTTTAGAAAGAATGATGTCGTCTAATGTGAGACCAGACGAATGAGGCTGCGTTTTCGTGAGTGTGTGTAAGCAGTCATAAGCAGTGTGTGCGCGTGTGTAGTTGTTTGTTTGTGCCAGTCTGCCCTTTGATGACTTCAGTCCAACTCAATATTCTCTTATGACTCAGATGCAAAAAACTAGAATTTTCTTAACCAATGGCAGTTGTTTAAATTATTTTATCTTTATATATAAATATATATCCTTTTTTTTAGGATTTATTTCAATTATGGCTCTTTTTAACTGTTTTGCTTAAATAAGTAACTATTCTGATAACAGTGCATGTGTCAGATCAGGTGACTTCTAGTAATCAAGAAGTCCACTCAGGGCGTTCGTTTGGCTTCTTTTCATACACGACAATATGGAAGACATTTTAAAACCACGGTAGGCTTAATTTAATACATTTTGTTTGTTTTCCACATCACTCCCTTGGTATTTGCGGTAATCGCTCCATTTTTCGGATGGCTACTCGTCTCTGATGCTGCGTGCACATTGAAAATCAAGACCGATTAAACACATTCAGGACTTATAAATTTCAGAAACCAATAATTTTTCAAAGCTCAAACAAATGATAAACTGTGAAGCCGTGACTGCAAGCTCATTACAGTGACTCACTCAGAGGAGTGTCTGAGGAATTTATAACAACCCCCCCCCCCCCCAACAGCAGATTTGCTGATAACCAGCAGAATCCAGACACTGACGACCACTGAGAGGGGGGGGGGGGGGGAGCGTAAGCAGTAAAGATAAATCAAAGAAGCAACAGCTCTGCCATAACTAGACTGCACGTCGTGACGTCAACAAATGGTTTGTGGACTGTCGTTTTGAAAGCCTCTGGCATTTAGCAACCGGTGAACGGAAAATACCATATTTGGACTGCGGAGGGGGTGACGTAGAGACGGCGTGAACAGCTCTGGTAGTGACCCGTCAATCACACGGTCTCCGCCTCGTGGTGTATTTTAAAAACTAGCAGTTTAGCTCATGAACTCATGTTTACTGAGGTAGTGAATCAAGTGAGAAGTAGGGCTATTTTCCTCAGACTTCCATACAAATCGGACTTCTTTTTGCAACCAGAGGAGTCGCCCCCTGCTGGCCAGTAGACAGACTGCACGTTTAGGACATTTCCACGTTGGCGTCACTCTTCAGAGCTGCAAGTTGCCGCCTGACCATATAGTCCATCTTCAATGAATGTATAATAAATATTTAAATGTAATGAGTCAATTATATTTGTATATGCAGTTGTTGTAAATGTGTTGCCCTCTTTACACACCTGAGGCAGGTCTGAATATAATAAAGTCCAGTAAAAACATCATTAACCATGAGCTCAGTGCTAAAACATATCATTATATTATCTTAAACTCCTGACCGCTTCAAAAAAATCCCCAAAAATGATATACATTATAAAAGTAGCAATTGATAGTAGTTTAGTTTGATATTGTGATATAAAATGACATTACCAAGCCATTTCTACAAGAGGGTTTACTCTGAATTTGTTTTCTTCTCTTTTCTGTGGATTCAGCCCCAAATCATCTGTACTTAAAAACTGAATGTAGTCCAACCTCGTCTCTCTGCCAGGACAGAGTGTAAGCTGAGCCGGGCCGACCTGATCCGAACTGCAGTGTGTGGGTGAAGCGTGCAGGGCGGCGCGTGTGTGTGTGTGTGCGCGTTGGGGGGGGGGGGCTACCGAGGAACATATGGGAGTGATTTCGTGTGGCAGACTGGTCGACTCTGTTTGAAGGTCTGACAGCGAGCTGAGATTCAAACGCTTGAGTCACCGCGTCCTGAAACAAAAGGCAGCGATCGGCCTTGTTCTCTCACACGGTCACGTACTCCCAGAAAACTCAGAGGTGTCAAACTTTTCCTTCCCGGGGCTCGACAGTAACGTTCAGTCAGAGTCCTGCTCACCACGACACAAACCGCTACAGCAACGTCAAGTACATTACGGTGCGTTCAATGTCTGAACAGAAACAATTAATATTGAAGGTACAATAGAACTTACTGTCCAATGGAAATCTTTTTAGAATTGGGTTTTTGATGAGGAATGTATATAAATACAGTTTAAAATAGAGGCGTTTAATTTATTAAGACTAGCTCGAACCAGCTTAATAAACTACTAATTACCCCCCATAATTATTCAAGAATGACCACACAACAAACACACATTTGTTTCCATTGTTGTCTTGTTATGACACAAAAACAAACTAAACATCTCAAACAAAAAGGTAAATCTTCTTGAAATGTCTGGAAACGCAGGTAGACTCCTTTGTGCAAGCTGGAGAGGAAACCCATTTTTGGTAGTGGCGGGAAATTACTTTTTTTTTTAAAGGCCAAACGCCAACACGCATTGTGTGAAGAAGAATATTTTGTTAGATAAAAACATGTTGTGAAATTTGGAAATGATTACATCGATCTTTTGGACTAAGATGATAACGCAAGCGCACAAGAGAGTCAGAGAAGGTCAGAGGTGGACTGTCACACTGTTTCTGGCAGAAAGGTGCAAACTAGAAAGGCCTGAAATAGCCTCACAAAAAAGTTCAGAACATTTTGAAAGAAATAACAATGTATAGACACTCTGGGATCAACATACACCACCCAAAAACCAAAACCAGACACACAATCTTTCCTCACATGAAGGCATGACTTCACATTTCACACACACACAGATATCCACACACGGCTATCCACACACACGCAGCCTTCGGGCTCAGTGTAATCACCGCTCTTCCTGCTCTCTGTGTTGGTTATTATTCAAACCAGATGACAGCTCAAATGACTCAATCAGAGCCTGTAATTAAAATCCAGGAAGCCTCCTGATTGGCCAGCTCTGCCTTTGGCATTGAGGTCAAGGGTTAAGCTCCTAAAAAGGGCGATGAGACTGGCTAGTCATGTTTTTTGTACAGAGTTTTCGCGTGTGTTTGTGTGCGTTTGTTATTGTGTTTTTCATGGAACCACAATAAACATCCTGCAGACGTTACACACCGACTGAAGGCAACTGAGCTGGAACAGCCTTCTGACTGTGTGTGTGTGTGTGTGTGTGTGTCCACACCTGACTGGTGGCTCCATGGTACAACAGTGTGCGTGTCAGCGCACAGCTCCATGGGAAATGTAGTCACGAAGCAGAGGAAGCCGGCCGGATTTAGACCGTCATCCCAATCAGCGACCTGCAAGAGAAAAACGACAGCGTTCAAACTAAAATGTTTGCATATTTCAGTGATCATCAAACAGTCTGGACTTTAAGACTGAAATGGAACATTTTTATTAGGCTTGGGCAAAATGACGGTATTACCGGGGTAGAAAGAAATCCTGACGGTATGATTTTCAATACATTTTGATGCACAAGCTGCTCTAGTTTTGCTAATAACTCATTGACTCCTTGGTTCCTCTCACTGACTCCTTGCATCTAATGACTAATAGAAGCTGATTTAAGACCACAATCGCCCGCCTCAAACTGATTCTTAGCACCCTCCCAGGATGCATACACTTTACTAGGGCTGCAACAACGAATCGATAAAATCGATTATTAAAATAGTTGGCAACGAATTTCATTATCGATTAGTTGTGTCGCGCAATTATTACCGCACTCTAAGTCGCGGAGTATAAACAAAGTTGAGTTGAGCGAAGAGCGGCGAAACAGAAAGAGCGGAGAGGACAGACCATAATGCTGCGTTGTGAGAGCCAATCAGCGCTGAGACGCTCCTCTGTTAGTAAATCTAATTGGCTGCTGCTGCTCTCGTGGAGCTGGATGCAGAAATCATTCACGTAGTTGGAGTGACATTCACGGAGCTGTGTGCACATTGGGTGATGTTATGAACCCAGACAACAGGGCGTTAGATGTGAAGACGTGTGTGGAATTTCCACAAGAAGTATAACGTAGAAAAAGTGGTTATTTCTTCCGTGGTGAATGTCGGAGGAAAATATTTTTCCACCCAGCAAAGCAACGGAGATAAGCCACGCCCCCTCACCGGCACATATGAAGGGGTTAACCCACAAATAGTCGGAGTAAACTCAGGCGAGTAAAGCGCTGTCAGTTCTGTTTGTGACGGGGTTCATACACATGCTGACCAGTGGATCTCCAGGACTTTAAACCAAATTTCCATGACTACACATTTTGGGTACACGAAAAAGATGTAGAATTTAAACTAACAATGAGAATTCCAAAGCACAAAGTATATACACAGCCGAAAGTAACATATGAATATAACAAATTTGCATTAATTTTCCAAAACTCTTGGGATTTTTTTTCCCAATGACTTTTCCAGGCTTGAAAATAACCATTTTAAAATTCCATGACTTTTCTAGGTTTTCCTTGACCGTAAGAACCCCGTTTTAAATAAAGGGTTGAAAATTACAGTTTAAAGTTTTTTTTATCCGATTAATCGAAAAAATAGTTAATCGTTAGTTGAAGGCCTACACTTTTAAAGGTCCACTGAAACCCCCTCAGGAATCAATGGAACCTTCTTAGACTCAAGACCCCCTGGACGAGAATGTGCTCAATCATGAGATCCGTGTTGATGCCGGTGCATTAGCAGCGTGTTGCTGTTTGTGAGGAGATAAGTGAAGCAGTGTTTCTGACAGCCGGAGCGTCCTCCTCCTCCTCGAACACAGAAGCCTCTTTATTTGACAGCGTAGAGTTTCTCAAATCCTGAAAGGAGGCTTTATTTATCCAAGGAGGCGGACGTCAGGAGTGCGAGTTAATATTCACACCCGAGAGAGAGAGAGAGGAGAGTCAAACCCCGACCAGCGGTTTAAGGAGTCTGAGCAGAGATACTGCAGAACAGGAAGCTGCTCACACAGCCGCCAAACTAAAACAAAACTCCTGAGGTAAGAACACATGAGGGGGAGCACATCCCAAACCCAGCTATGACCTTTTCGCCAACAAAACACTATGTTAAGTCAAAAATAGCACCGCTTAAAAACTTTTACTGAGAGAGATACAAACAGGTGTGACACCGTGTTGTAAAACGCCATCACACAGTGGCACCTCACCCATAAAGCATGAGCATACCACTGAAATACATGCAAATGCTTTGGACACAAATTATGTCAACGAGGAACTGCAATACCAGTTGAAAATATAATAAAATGCAAATGAACTATGGAATCTAATCTAAAACATCTTTTTAACAAGTCACACGAGGCCTGATCCCTGCAAACGTTTCCCGACCAGAATCCCACTTTATTTATTTAGTGTTTGACTAAATCACACCTTTCATTCAAATACAATGCAGGTAACAATTTAATAAGTTGAAGATTTGATGATATTTCACACTCTGTACCAATTATTTGGACAGACTGATGAAGAAGCGAAGGTATGTATCGTAGGTAAAAACAACACTAGCTCAATGTAAAAAAACGCAGCTCTTTAGCAGGGTGTGGAGGGTCTGCAACCGCCTCCACCGGCTTCACAGGAACACCACCCTGCTGTCGCCTAAACCAACACACTCAGCTGGAAAATGTACTTAAGAACAGTTTGGAAAACTGTGTTGATGAGTTGACCAGCAGCTTCACTGTGTGTGTATGTGTGCGTGTTTGTGTGTGTGTGTGCGTGTGTGTAGCTCCACCTCAGGGGAGGAAAACGGCCGCGGTGGGGATTCAGCCGCCGAGTTATTATAGAACAGACGAGGAGAAAATAGATGTCCGAAGACGGGGGCTGAGCGCGGTCACGAGGTTGGCGAAAGAAACAGCTGCTGCCTTCTCTGTCCGGCACACACACACACACACACACACAACGACACACGCACTTCATTTATGGATGGAAAGGCGGTGCCAAGAAAAAGAGACAGACTGAGGGGAAAACAGATCTCCCACACACACACACACAAAGGTGAACTGAAGCTCTGAATCCAACAATTTGTATGTGAACAACGATGCAGTCGAGCAGCATTTATTCAGCAGGTCATGTTATTAAAAACGTTATTGGCATTTGAAAATTGGAAACGACCATGTTGCAATTTCATATAGTTTGCATAATTGCGGTTGTGGTGCGGGGTCGTGTCTTGAACATCAGACGTGTGCAAGATTCTGACTCATAATCTATTCATTAGTCATTCTTACCATTTAACGGATTACATTACTAAATAAAGTAAACTGTCTCGAATAAATATGCACAGATGCCCATGGCAATTTACGGTGTACTGTGTTTCTCGTATATTAGTATAAAATGGAAACGCTTTACTGTGTTTTGTTGCTGCATTTCTCTACAGAGTTTATTTATCATGCACTACTGCGTTTCTCGATAGAAACCGCAGCAAAGTTCAGAAAAGAACCGCAGTGGAGAACCAGCAGCCTGTCATTCAGCCAGATGGTCCTGCACCAACAGTCCATCCTCAGTAAAAAGCTGCAGGACATGGCTCTGGACTGTTTACACTCTGAAACACACCCAGCAGCTATTTTAAGGAAACCCAGCAGTGTGAGAGAGACGCAGGGAAACAGAAAGCTGTTGAGAAATGTTGAATTATAGTTATATCTAATTAACAAAACGGCTGCAAAGTAGTTTGTATTGCAGTAAAAGAACAACGTTTTTTTATTAAACAAACTGTATGCGCAGCAAAAATCATCAAATAAGTTCTCCAGACTTTTACAACCATGCACAGGCAGTGTGATCTCGGCAATCATGTTGCTGTCGTCTAAAGATCTATTAAATAAGCCCAACACTACAAAGAAAAGCAAACATTGTTCACGTTCAAGCTCCGTTTTCCCCTCCGGCCTACCGTCGCTGTGAAAGCCAGTCATATCAGTCATATCAGCGGCGAAGTGACTGGAGAAGTTTCCAGAGTTCCCCGGTCTGTTTTGAAGCATAAACTGCTCGGAGGCAGCCGGTGGGGACTTTTTAAATGCGTTGAAGCGACGTGTCAGAGGAAGGTGTGAAACCACCGTCTGAAAGAAAAGCTGTGAAACCAGTCCTCCTCTCAGAAGGCAGGCAGAGGAGGAGGAATGCAGGCTGTGATAAACACCCACATATGAGCAGAGGCTGACAGCAGAGAACAAACACTCATTTTCTGCTGTTTTTAAAGTGAAGTTTGACTTCTTCTTACATCAAGGAACGGTCATCTGTCTATACATGTCTAATACTTTTTACAGTGTTATACCTGTACATTGAATAAACTTTGGTTATGGAGTGCGATGGACTTTTATTCCCCATTTTACTTCTATAATTTCTTATTATTTGAGAGCGTAATCTAGAGAACAATATCACAATTTTACCAAGTTACAAAAAAAATGACAGTCCCATTTCCTTGCAAGGCGTCTCACTGACGCATTAATCAGTGAAAGTTCAATAAACATGGCTGTGGGGAAGAATGTTTACAAGAGAGTTCCCAGAACAGAGCAGGTTAGTCTTTGAACCGGCTCAAGTTGGGGTTCGGACAGTCGGTTGAACATTACGATACTGGACATTTTTTATTGTCTAAACAGTCGTCTACTTCTTCGGTGATGCAACCTCGAACCATTTCTTTGCTCCCCCTGTTCATGCAATCGCCCGACTCTTTACTCTGATTTATTTATTATACAGCCTTGACGAGCAAACCATCTGCTTAAGCTAGTCAGTGAAACAATTACCTAGCCCTCGTCTGAAGGTAAAGAGACCGGTGCAACAATGACGTCTGAAGGCCAAAAGCATTTATTTGTTTCCTCCTCGGTGACGCCGATGTTAGTCCAATGAGAACATCTTGTTGCCAGGAAACAGCCGGATGATCTGCATCCTCTCAATCGTTTAATTGTGCTTCGCTAACAGGTCTGCCCATCTGCATGTTCTCAAACAGCTACTGCAAACCATACCGAGTCTGCAGTGTGTGTGTGTGTGTGTGTGTGTGTGTGTGGTTGCTCAGCGAGCTGGACGCTGGCAGAAAGTGGAAGCGAAGCGTTCAGATTCTGATCGCAGCAGTTAAAGCCATCGGCTTTCGCAAAACCAACAAGTGAAGACGAGAGCAGAGGGACGAGTGTGGAGGCTTGGAGGAGAGGCTAATGCCATCAAAGTCAACCAGCAGCGTGAGCTAATTGAAATTAAAGACCAGAAACGAGGAGGTGGGGGGTGGGGGACTGCTTTCGCAGGAGCCCGGGCAGAATGGGAAAACTCAGCGAGGAGGACTAATATTTCCTCATGGTCAGCCAAGGATAATAAAAACACACAATAGAAACAAACAAACAAAAAATGTACGCCTGAAAAACATCCTCCTGCAGTTCATCAGCCTGATGACAATCAACCAACATGAACTGGGAGTCTAAAGAACAACAACACATTCAGAAAACAGGTGTGAAGCGACACAAAAATACAGCGAGACAGAATAGTGTCACAAGAAGCGACGCTTCGGTACCAAGTCGATGACAGAATTCCGCAAACTTCGGTAGTTGTTTTTCTACAGGACAGTACAGGAGGTACGGAGGGAGCTCGAGACTTATCGGCGTCTACAAGCCGAAAGAACAAGAGTAGACTCACTGTCGACGAGCCAGGGGGCAGATTATTTTTCCCTAATAACGCAACACGGGAACAACAAACCAGTGTTGAACTCGGCCGGAGGAAAGCTAGTTAACGTTAGCCGTTAGCAGCCGGTGGGCAGCAAAGTCCTGCAGAGCGAAAGTTAACGTTGAGTTTCCTTATTATGCTTTCAAGCTCCGACTAATTACGTAACGATAATTTACTACATCATCTTGATGTAAAATGTAGAATACATAGTTGTTTGTAGGTAATGTTTTGCAGTAAACATTTTTTAAAAAAAGATATCGGAGAGGGAAATATAAGTATATTTGTTCATAAAAAATACTGTATCCCTATGCCTGAATAAAAACTAGGTCAAATGGTAATATGTTCCCAAATACAGCTGAACTGAAAATGTCAGACTGGTTGATGGTTTCGTGCCATTTTGTCTCATTTTCATAAGAAAATTGAAGTCCAAAAAAGTTGGCAACATATAAAATTGAACATGTACAAATGCAAATAACCAACATGAAAAATAAATAAAAAGAGAGCCGTAAGATGTGAGTTTCCTATAATCACCAAAATACTGACTGAACAGAGTGAAGCCGTTCAGCAAAACTCATTTACACTAAAAAGTAATTTTGAAATTTCCCCAAAACACAAACACTAAGAAAGCCATCAGACTGTTAACATCGGTTTTCATCTCATGTGCAACCAAACCGATCACCAGGCAACCTAAATCTTCACAAACAAGGATCATATTAGGCTTTTTCCGTCAGATATCTGCCTTTACACATATTTCTTTCTCATCTCACCCCTCAGAAGCTCTGAGAACGTTCAGATTCATCGGCCGACAGTACTCCAGGGCTCCAGACTAACTTTTTTTACTAGGAGCACAGTGGCCCCTAACTTAAAATTTTAGGGGCGCAAGCAGAAAATTTAGGGGCGCACACAGGGTTTTTCCTGGGTCAAAATGGGTCTTCGGTGCTCCCCAAAAAAAATGTTTGCGCGCTATGCGCGCACCGTCTATTCGTGCAGGTCGAGCTATTGAGTGAGTGATCAGCAGCTGGCCGCTCTGTCCATTCACGCACCTCACTGTTGTGTATTGATCAGACAAGAAGACACGCTTATCAACTCCAGTGTTTCCCCTACCATTATAACAGGGTGAAATCTCCACCCGCCACTCTGTAATTTTCGTCTACCCCCCCCCCGTCAACAATTCTCGGCTCGCGTGACAGAGCGATGCGCGCACCGACATCGAAGTTCTGCCGTGATGCGCGCACACGGGTGAGCACACTCTCACCACCCCACCCATTGATTGAATGCATTCATAGAAAGCAGTTTCTTTTAGGAAACGGAATCAAAAATAAATATTACTATGCAACACGTTCTCTTTTCAATACCATCTAGGGTTTGATGATGTTATGATTAGAGATGCACCGATCAGGTTTTTGGTGCCGATCACCGATAATACCGATCACCGAGTCGATTGAAGCATTCTATTTATTGTGTAGCATTATTGCCTAGGACTATGAGGAAATACATATATAAAGCAACTCAAACATTAAAGAAATTACAGATTTCTTTAAACATTTAGGACTTTTACTTTGAAAAATGTCCTAATTGATACATTAAAATTGTTTGATTGCTATTGTAGGGGATTTCAGATATGTATGGAACACATCTGCATTATTCATTTCCTGGAACTCTTGGGGAAATCTATATACAGGACTTTTCTTAACATACAAAAGTCTGACTAATTTTTATAAACTCTTCCTTGGTCCAGTAAAAATGTTTTAATGTTAGCATAATTTAAGCTAAATCTCAGAAATGATCTATAAAGACACATCAGTTCATTGTTTACTTTTATATGTTCGTGTATGATTTGTCGACATCTTATTTTGATAAACGGATGTTGTTTCACGTGGTTCTTTCCGCTAACTTTGCAAAACCGGATGTTGTCACTTAGATCCTTCCGCTAACTTTATCAAAATCCTCGCGCGCTCCCGATCGAATGCGTTTACCGTGAGCGACAGTGTATAGGGGCAGACTTGTGAGAGTCGGCTGAGTTGACCCAAAGATTCAACTCGGTGGTGAGGATCCCCTCTGACCTCTCACTCTGCGGCCCTCGCCGGGCGCATCATCTCCGTTGCGGTGCGCCTCTTTTCACACATTAGCCCCCCCCCCCCGCTCTCACACACAGGCCAGCCTTCTGCTTCGGTTTTCGTCTCCTTTCTTCTTCTTCTGGAGTTAATGTCGGTTAGCAAACCAGTCATTCAGGCATTACCGCTAACTATAGTGGGCTGAAGTGTAGAACAAGTTTGTCAGCAACAAAAATATTTCATAACAAAAAAAAGAAATCTGCTAATTTACTGGTCGCGCATGCGCGAGTTGATGATAAATTTACTCGCACTGTGTCTAATTTTAGGCGCAAAATGCGACCATTTGGTCGCAGTCTGGAGCCCTGTACTCGCTTTTGTGAATAAAGAAAAATCGGCGTTAAGTCGGTCAGACGGTCTAATCCACATAGGGAGGCGACCACTGTGTTAGTGGCGAACTGACAGGGGTCAGGGGGGGGGGGGGGGGGGTCAGGATTGAGGGTCAGGGGCCACAGTCACTTCAGAGGGATCACTGCACCCATCAGGCTGGAGGATTACCAACAAAGGAAAAGCAAATCCGCCTCAAGAATGAAGCAGGAACACAAGCAAGACGCCTAAAAAAGGCATCCATGTTGTCTTTTACTTCAACGCCAGCGTTCATTAAATATAGCTAAAGAACCACCGACTTTAAGGTTTTTATGAAAGAAACAATAGCCCTTTTAATTAAAGCTTAAATCTTAATTGAGCTTGTACCGCATCGTTATTAAAACCAGTGTTTTTGCTCACTTGTAAACGTCTTATCTAAAGAGATTGGCTTGATTATGCTAAATAATGAAAACATGTAAAAATAAAAAAATTAGTCATCGTTAAAAAGTGGCACCAAAGTTATTTTCTTGGTAGAGCACACTAAAGAAATGGGACCGCAACCGACGATTATTTTATTATCGCATGATTAATCTCCAGTTCACATTGTTAAAAATGCCCATTTCAAGTTTCCCAGAGGACTTGGTCTTCAGATATCTTGTTTTGTCCATCAAACAGTATAAAACCAAAAAAGATATACAAGAGAGCAGAGAAAAGTAATGAATCTTCACATTGAAGAAGCTAAAGCACAACAATCTGGCCTCAAGAAAAATATGTCCAGATGTTGGGGAGTTTCACTGCACATGTTTTGAATGTAAAGGAAATGATCCTCGCACTGAAGAAACGGTACACACCAAACAGGAGAAAAAACAGGAGTTATTCACTATTTTTTGTTATCTAACTATAGTAAAACAACAACTATGCCGCCAGTTTCTTTATGTTGTGAAAGTAGAGGATTGTTGCACAATATAAAGATCTGATTTCGTTCCTGTGGTTTGGTTCTTCTGATTTGTTTGAACTCTAGAGGAATGCCGTCCCGTTTGCAGTCGTCACATGACCACATAAATCACACATGGCCACAAATAATCACATTTTCACAGAGAGTAAACGGAGAAAGGGCCCCGCCCCCGACAGACGACCTCCCCAACGTCCTCCATTAGAATGAGAGGAATGTTTTCCATCCTACACATCAAACCACTGTGGGGAGGTGCATCTGAATTATTCACCGGGTGTATTTAAAGCAGAGATCAATACCATTAAAAAGCTGGAGGCTGTCGCCCGGCAGACTGAACATGCAGCGCTGCGTTGACCTTCAACTGCAGACCGGACGGACATGGAAGCATCACTGTGTTTGTAAAAAATAAACAAACTATATGGTCTTGACTGACTGCATGTAAAGTGGGCCATGTTTCTTAAAGGTGCAGTACAAAAGCAGAGGAATATTGATCAAGTAGGAATTTTAGATTAATAATCAGCAGGGGGAGAGTGAGCAGAAATACTTTAATTCAAGCGGCTAAGCGGGATAAATAGATGATTGTAAACTATAAATCTTTTCGCTTTAGACATTTTATACATAGATCGATAGATAGACATCAAATAAATAATTAGTTACATCACTACATCAATAGACCAAAGTAAATACATTCCCAACCCATTCGTCTGCATCTTCCCAAGCAAGGTAATCTTGGACAAAAACATTCTTCCAAAGCTCGAAGTAAAATATATATTTTTTTAACTCCAAAGAAAACAAGATACAAAGAAAACAATATACAAAATCATTACATAAAGATGACTACCGTAGCTGCTAAAGCCACAAGTGTCTTACAGCTACCACTTCAAGAGCCGCCCCTCTAGACTTCACTGGCAGAAACACATTTTACTGATTTCTGAGTCCAGGTTTGATCTTCAGCTTCGGTCGTCTCAAGAAACTCAAAGTCTGCCTGAAGCCGTTTCACCTTTACCACACATCCAGGAGAATGAAAACACACGGCGCAGGATATAAAGTATCTCTGCCGGGATGGATGAAGGGGGGAGGGTGGGGGGAAGAATCGTCCCTCAGTTCCCCATTTACTGCCTTTATTTATCTGCTGTACTGCAGCAAAGAGGCTGGACGTATGGAGGAGGAGGAGGAGGAGGAGGAGAGGGGTGGATTGCATGTTTTCCTCTCTGGCTCAGCCACTCTGTCTCCAGGCTGCTGGGGGGCTGGAGAGGAGGAGGGAGGCGGGGCAGACAGAGGAGAGCGCTGGAGATGTGAAACCTGATCTCCTTCTCTACCTCCTCGCTTCCTCCTCCTCCACCCCCACCAGCACTGCCACCTCGCCAGTGAGCCTCCGAGACTTCCCGAGTAATCTGATCCTCAGCCTCTGAGACTGGAAACACACTCCGAGACAGGGAGAGGTGGAGGAGGGAAGAAAAGGAGAAATGGAGGAGGGAAAAAGGGGGGGGGGGGGAAATAGAGCAGAGGGAAAGAGAGAGATCCCCGAGCTCAGAAACAGTCCCAGGAGACAGAAAGCCGAGAGGAAGTGGACCGAGAAGAGGAATGAAGAAAGGGGACGAAACAGAGATGGAAAAGGACTAGAAAGGACAGACGAGAGAGTAGAAACAGTCAGAAAAGAAAGAAAGATCTGTGTTTCTGATCAATATACTTTTTTATTTTGTAAAAAAAAAGGTACATTTTCCAAATTAAAATAATCACATATAATATATATATATCATTGGTCATAGTTTGGAGGTGAGCAGTTACTTTAAGGTAAACCTAGTTCTGGTTCTAATGAGGAGCCAATAAAAAAAAGTTGTTAAAAGGGGGGAAACAGATGTAGGAAACAAAAGGGAACAAAACAAAATGAGGTAAAGTGCAGGAGAAAAACATGTTAATAGCTTTTAGTGTTTTGGGGATTATTTTAATTGTTTCACTGTGTACAATCTATTTCAACATCAAGGTCCAAATGTATGGGACCAGGGGTGTGAGAAAAATGACATTTAATAACAAATTTGATTCGAGTCACAAATGATGTGAAACAAACATAAGTCATCTTCTGAAAGAATGGTGATAAAATAAAAGTATATGTGGAGAGATGTCCACCATTAAAACAAGTTGTGTTTGAAGTTTAACTACAATGTTATGTCCCCTGGACGATAAAAGCCTCATCGGGTTATCATCGACATCAGTGAATACCTCGTCGATCAGTGGCCACGCCAGTTTATTAACAGACACATCGGTTGTCGTCAGTATTGTTGAAATTAAATCTGCGGTGAGTATTTATCTTGTAGCAGAAAGAGGTATTTAGTTTCTCTTGCCATGAGACTATGAACATCTCTATCTGCAAGGGAAATGGTGGCAATGCAATTAAACAGCCGAGCTACACACAGCTGCAATGAGCATGGCCAAGAGTAAAGAGTAAAACGTGTATGCCGGCCAAAAGGGGAGTGACTTTGATGGTGTGGCTATGAAAGGTTTGGTTGACAACAAACCGCATGGTCCACGCTATAAGTTACATTGTAAACGCTCTAAAGCCACAAGGCACGCGCTATAAGCTACATGTTACAAGATAAACAGGGAAACAATAGAGGCCCCAAAGAAAAGGGTCCACAATTTAAGCTATATTGTAAAAGCTCCAAGCTATAAAGATACATGTTACAAGATAAAAGGGGAAACAATAGAGGCCCCAAAGAAAAGGGTCCACAATTTAAGCTATATTGTAAAAGCTCCAAGCTATAAAGATACATGTTACAAGATAAAAGGGGAAACAATAGAGGCCCCGGAGAAAAAGGGTCCACGCTCTAAAGCCACGAGCTAGAAGCTACATGCTGCAAGATAATAAAAGGGCAACAATACACGCTCCAGAAACAGATCCACACTACAAGCTAAATTGTAAATGCTCTAAGCCACACGCTATGTTACAAGATAAGGGAAACCATACAGATTTTTTACTTAAAAAGGTCCACACTATAAGGTACATTGTCACAACGCCTCGAGTCACAAGCCGCAAGATAAAAACGTACACGGTTGTCCAGCTGGCGTGTGCGTTCCCAATGCATTTGATTAGCCAATAAAAAGCCTTGGATTGTGCGGTGGAACAATTCAAGCCAGTTATCAATTTCATCTTGTTCCAAGCTCTCTGTGCGAGCAGGTTTGGTCCCAGGTGAGAGTCCGAACACGGTCCAATATTTCATTTCCCAAGAGACTCCACCAGCATTAACTGGCCTTTTCCTGGAGTGTTCTCTGGTCCCAGGACAGAGGTGGTGGTGTCATTCTATGAGAATAGATCTGACGCTATATACACACACACACACACATACGACTGCCACACCAAAATAATCACTGAATGATAAACAATCAGTGGGTGAAAGGGAGATTACATGCCTGTGTGATTGGTGATAGATGGACAGAAAAGTAAAAGGCAAGACATATTTTAACCCAGCCATTGCAGTTTCATCCTGCCTGTAGAATAGACGTCTACCTGCCGCCCTGTATCAGGGTCTTTTGGTGGCACACAATGTAGAAGCTAAAATCACTATATCAAGGCGATTTATTTTAGAAATCAGTTATAACAGTTGAGGTGCAGGAAACAAAATTAGTGCATTTATTCCTTTGGTCAAAAGCATTTTTGATAACAGTCTGACTTTAAAAACGTTAATTTATTTGTACTCGAGCCGATTACTCTTTAGTAATTTATCACGGACATTTATAAACCCCTCGTACTGGCCAGCTCCTCTTTCTGATATTTTTAAATATTGGACAGTTTGATGGACAAAATAAAAAATGTGCGTGCTTTCAGAGTTACGATCTGTAAGTATACAATCCATTGAATCAGATCGATTCATTGATTAGGAAAATAATCGTACTTCTATCATACAGGTTCACACGTTAAAACGTGAGCAATGCAACTTTGACTCCAAACGACAATAGCAAAGGCATAAAGGAGAAAAAAAGAGGCGACTAAAACTCAAAATGCTCTGCAGGAGGCAGCGTGTCCTCAGATTATATTTTGTCTTTTTAAACAATACGTCCATCTCGCTCTCTTTTGTTGTGGCCTAGCTGGCTCGCCCACCGTCAGTCACTGTTATTTTGGTAACAGAGATCCTGGGCTTGGCTGTGGAATGTACAGCTGTCTGGCATATGGATAATACTAGATTTTAATTTCCAACAACGCCCCCCCCCCCCTTTCCACGTCCGATATGCTCGTTCCCTGGAAAAGGGGAGAGGAGGAGGAGGGGCCAATGGACTCCAGAGGTGCAGTGTGTCTTCTGAAGAAAGCTGAAGGAGCACGACTAAAACTAGTTTCAGTGCTTTTTAAGCACATCATTAATTTTATATGGCTGAATAGTAGAAAGGAAAGGACATCCTTGTCTGTGATCTCCGATGGGGTGTTTGCAATAAGGTAAACTGTGTTGTGACAACAGCACCAAGTTAACAGCCCATCCTATAGTCAGGTGTCCTCCTGGCCATTGGAACAGGTTTTGTTTTGGGTTATCATTCCTCCCGTTTGTACAGAACAAAAAGTGATTTACTAAAATGATGGCGGACAAAAAAATGCCTTCAAATATTTATCTGAAGCCGATATAGGGTCTGTGTCAAAAGTTACAAGTCATTTGTGTCGGAAATGCCCTCGTTGTGTTCCTCCATTGAAGCTCAACAGGTAAAAACAATACTGGGAAAACACAAAGAGGGAATTTTGTGCTGAAAAGACTTTTGGAGGATAGACTACAGCTGAAGCTTTGTGTTAACTTCAGTTTAACGTTGGAATATATTTTTGCATAGAAAAATAACCTGTGGATTTTGTTCCCCGTCTCTTTTATGAGCTGATAATGGAGAGGAGGAATGATGACAGCAACAAAGCCTGCTTCAACATTCACCAGGGTTTTTCCTGGGTCAAAATGGGTCTTCGGTGCTCCCAACATTTTTTGTTAAATTAAGCTCAGGGCACCAACATGGCTAGCGGCACTAGTCCCGCCCCCCTGAAGCTGTAAACCTAGGGGAAACACTGAACTCGATTACTATTGATCAAAACTGTAGCCTCCTTGAAACATACTATTGAGAACATATTCGCTGACATGCACGTGATGAACACAGTTTTTTTTTTTTTTTCCATCGCGGACTTTTTTTTGCCTTCGGCGCTCGGGATTTGTCATAGGCGCTCGGGAAAACGGCTTAGGCGCGCGCCCAAATTTTCTCTATGCAGGAAAAACCCTGTTCACACGGACGCCTGAATATTGGTTATTTTAGACAGACTTTATCAACTGTGCACTTGTCCTCGGCTAAAACTTGACCGACCTTTCGGCAGATGCGATAGCTGACGAGCTAACTTACCATCCAACCCGCAAAACCATATCATCAAGTACACAAGTCCATCTACCAGATTGAAGTTAAAATGTTTAATGGAGGCATCGCCACACCGACAATCGACTGAAGTCAGATGCGATTTTTTTCTAATTTAGTGAAAAGTAAATTGTTCTGCCTAAAAGCAAAGATGACATCATCATAGATGAACGCACACCATCCCTGGTACATTAACAGAAACGTATGAGACCACCATGTACAGAATATAAAATAGTACTTTCTACCCTTTCAATATTGTTTTAATTTACTTTCATTTGAAAATGTTGCTCTAAACAGTGACATCAAGATAATATCAAAAACAGAGAACATCAAATAAGAAAATGGTCATTTTTATAGATGAAGACTTTTTTTAAAGCACTTATTTACCATTTTTCATACAAATCTATCTCCACAGAAGTAGACTCTGAATAAAGGTTTGTTTACGAGAAAATAAACACCAAATGAAAACATTGAAATCCAAGTGAACTTCACGGTTTAGTGGATTTAGTTCACATCGAGATGGAGATGTTGTCATTATTTACCTCATTTGGGGAATGAAAACATGCCAACAAGTTTGTAAATACAGGTGGACTCAATGTGACACCTGTATGATCCTTGTTCCTAGTCAAGATTATGGTGAAAATAATGACGGTGAAAGTCTCGATGAAAAAGGGATTTGATTGGTCAGACAATCTATTCAAAAAGAGGGAGTGCTTGATTTGAACACAAACGCCCAATAATTGCCACTAGTTTATAAGTTTAACTGACTGGAAGCCAGATATTAGTGACCATAGGTGTTACATGAGGACCTGTGCAGACTTACAACACAGACATATTAAATTATGATAATATAATCATGTACGGTGACAGCAGACTGCACACAGAAAACTATAACTGATGAAAAATGTATCCACATTTTGATTATTTGACGAACCCTCTCAGCATCAGAGTGAGCAGCCAGATTAATTGGTACCAAGTGGAACTGAATCTTCTACGAGTCGCTCGGCAGCTTCTGGACAATGAACCAGCTGATCAGCCATTTGGTTACTAATCAATACATGTATAAAAAAAATCAAATCATGAGAGTTGGACACTGGAGGTTAAATTAGTTCAACTACTTGTTTACAACAATAAAAGTCAAAAAGTTTGACCTTTTAGCTCGAACCATAAAAACCACCATACAGCCGACATCTGTGGCCCAAATATTTACAACAGAGACTGAAATCAAACACGAGATTCGATGCCGCCATCATCCATCTGATGCTGAGTAGACTTGGTTATGTTACCAATACTGGTAACTTTTGTGTGAACCAGCCAACCGTGTTGGAGGATGATGACGTGAAACTGAAAAAGGAGCTACTCTACTGACTTGTATACATACATCCATGTATTTATTATCTGTAACCATTTATCAGTGTTAGGGTCACCGGACTTGTATACGTGATATGTAATAATGAACCCCCTTAAAAAGGCTTGAAGACTGTCTGGGATCTGTACTTACTAGACGAGGGACATTTATCTAAAACTACATTTTTAAGGGGTTCAGGACTAAACAACTCTGGGATACTCTGGCAGACGCTTTTTACTGTTTTCTGATTGGTATATAGACAAAGGACTTAAAGTATGACACATAGATTAACTGATAACACAAATAATCGTTAGTTGCAGCCTTAAATGTGTAACCTCAGCATCAATACTGGTGATTAGTCTTTTTTCTGAATGATACTTTTCACCAAGTACAACAAGTGTGTTTAAATAAACTAGTGAATTGAAAATATGTGAACTGCAAATAAACTAAAGTCTCTGAAGTGAAACAAAGGCAACGTAACAAAAGCCCACATGGCAGAAGATCTGATTAAGTTTCCTTTTCTATTGAATTTAATTAAGCAGGTTTATCTCTGAACATAAACACACAGAGCTCTCAGGAGATGGTTCAACGTTACAGTTTGGTTACCAAACTCAGAACAACAACATCCAATGTGATTTTTAAAATGGCTTAACTATGATAAA
Organism: Pseudoliparis swirei; assembly: GCF_029220125.1. NCBI lineage: Eukaryota > Metazoa > Chordata > Actinopteri > Perciformes > Liparidae > Pseudoliparis > Pseudoliparis swirei. The sequence continues at coordinate 14,725,722 of NC_079404.1, forward strand.
CAATCATAAGTAACTGCCCAAACAAAGTTAGCAGATGATGCTAACAACATAAACATGCATCAATGTTTTTTAGTGCAAGAAACATCACATTAAAAGGAAATAAAACACCGGATTAGACTTCTGGACCAATCAAACTTCGACCAAAACAAATCCTCTCACCTCAGATTGCAAAACCAAATGAAGAAAAACAAACAGAAGCTAAACTAAAAAGTGACCTTAAACATTCAGAGATTAGAACAAGTTGCCTTTGAGCGTGAAATAATAAAATGGTCACAATGTTTAGACTGAAGAGTGTAACTTGGTCGCACACGTTCAGGCTTTACTATAATTACAGGCAAGCTATGTAAACTATGCAGCAGAGTTAGCTCACGAGGAATGTGGCGAACAGGGCAGTAAATATCCTTTACCCGACAAATCAGCATATAAAACACGCGATAAACACAATAAATTACTTATTTATTATATTAGGAACTGTGATTTTAGAAACAACCAACTTTGCGCGGCGGCAGAATTGAAAGAACCTTTTTTTTTCTTTCCACGACAGCAACCAGAAGGATCCGTCTATCTCCTGGCGCCAACACACACACACACACACACACACACACATGCCAAATCTGTTCGGTGAACCATCTTATTGTTGATATTAATATTGAATAGATACAAATGAGCATTATATATTCACGTATATATTTTACACAAAGTCACGTATTAAAGTTCGGCTGTTGAAACTGGAACCATCGTAAACATGGAGCGCTTGTACCCAGGGACCGAGTTCGCTCCAGCGGTTAGACGGAGTCCCAAAGTAGGGCAAATTTGGAATGAAGTTTTTTGGGTTCTTCCTTACCTTTTCTCCTTCTTTCTTTACGTTCTCTCTGCGTGTGCGAGAGTCATTTCGACGCTATTTCATCGGAACAGCTCAAGGAGAAATTCCCACCATTGTTACCCCACGGAAAACCGTAATTTTCCAGCGCTTTTGAAAATCTTCGGCGGCGTACAGTCCCTCTGCTCCCCGATCCCGTCGGTCTGCGGTCGCGGCTGCTTGATGATGGAGGAGAGCAAATACCAGCCTGACAAAGATCGCCTGTGACCGGAACGATGGATCACTCTGTGGTTCGAAACAAATAGCCGAATTTCCGGTTGGCAACAGTGGGTGTTGACTGACCACGCATGCGCTGGTTCTACCACCTTTCAGGTACCTTGAATGGATGCAACCTTCCTGTGTTTTCTGTATTCTCTAGTTTTCTTATAGTTGTCCAATTGAGAAAAATTAGGTCATGTTTTCAGAAGCTATTTTTTCCTGTGATTTAAAATAAATAAATATGCAGATTGCACTACCATATAAGAAAAACAACAGGATGTAAACGGCTGATTACTTTATTTTTTAGACTTAAGTCCTTGAGCAAGACACGTATCCCTCTACTGCTCCCTTTAGCTGTGTCTATGGTGTATGAATGTAACATGATTGTAAGTAGCTTTGGATAAAACCGTCAGCTAAATGACATGTAGCCTAATGTAATGTAATAAAAAATACATCCAAAATTGACAAATAAATCAGAGCCCCAAGCTGGAGCAGACTACATCCACAGATGAAGAATCTGAGAAAACTAGTAGCCCAAAGTGGTTAATTTAAGATGATCTTGTCAAAAATATATTTCTAGTGTTAACTTTTTAAGAGTTGTATTGAAAAAAAAGTTTTGTTTGACGAAACGTAAACCTCCAGCTACCTCCAGCTTTAAAGAAGCAATCTAACATGTTGTTTGTTTTATGATATAATTTCCAAATCTAATTATTGTTGATTCAATATTTTCATATTTTTACCATCTAAAAGCCTTAACAATACAAACCACCATCGAAACTTCATTATTAAACTCAGTGTTTCAATTGAGCGTTTATTCCTCTGTAAATAAGTAAATATTAATTATTTTATCACTCATTACTTTTGTTTTCCCGATATAGTGACAAAGTGGGACCTCTTTCTTTTCCTCCCTCTTTGCTTCCGAAAACTGCTGCCCTGTTCAGTCCTGCAGGGACCTGGGGACTTTATTTTTAAGTCAGATATAAGAGCGACCAAGGCGCCCTCTGGTGTTGATTAAGACACACATTTCACTAACTTTACTAATTCTACTACTTCTCTACGACTGCTACTTCTTTTATATTGAGAATAATATTTTATCGAAAAAATTATCTAATTTACAAGAGTATAGGGCTGCTTGCATGCAGTTAGTTATGTAGTCTTATTGGAGACTGAAGCTCAAAATCTTTTGATCAGTGCATAGAGTACTGCTGGGATTTTAAACCAGGATATCTTATTTACCAGACCGGCACTTTGATCAAATAAGCCAAAGCACCACAAAGAAATGGTTCTTCTCAAATTATTAAACCTTCGATGGTCAATTTCCACAGCAATAAGAATGTTTTTCCAGGTCAAATACGAGACTCTTGATGAAGTTTTGTGTACTGACAGTACCCTAGTATGAGGCACTGCTGGGATTTGAAACCAGGATCTCCTGTTTACTAAAGAGGCACTTTAACCAATTAAGCACCAGCGCCTATATACAATTCCCTTTTCACACTATTTCACCAATTAAATAATAATAATTAAAAAGTTAAAAAAATGTAAAAAGTACTAAAAAGTCATAAAGAATATAAAGTTTTAAAAAATTATAAAAAAGTTAAAAAGTAATATAAAATTTAAAAAAGTATTAAAAACCATTTACAACTATGGGAATTTTAGAGATCAATCAACCTGAGCATGTCTTTGGGAGGAAGCTGGAGAGGGAACCCACGCTGCCAATGGGAGAACATGTAAACTCCACACAGAATGACCACCCTGACTGGGAATTGAACCCTCTTGCTGTGAGGCGACAGAACTAGCCACTCCACCACCGTGAAGCCACACCCATCTAACCTAAAAAACTAACCTCCATATAAAAAAGTTAAAGAGTAATGAAAAAGATAAAAAGTAGTAAAAAAGTAATGAAACGTTATAAAAAAGTTAAAACGTTATAAAAAAGTTATAAAGTAAAAAAAAAAATTTTAAAGTTAAAAAGTAACGAAAATGTAATAAAGTATTAAAAACCATTTGCATTGACATCTGAGGGAAATTTTGAGATCAATTAAACTGAGCATGTCTTTGGACTGTGGGAGCAAACCAAACCGGGAATTGAACCCACGGCCCTCTTGCTGTGAGGCGACAGTGGTAGCCACTACACCACCGTGAAGCACAAGTATAGAAATAATTCCTACATTTTGTTTACATCCATTGAATATGAATATATTCATTTGTGTAATTGATTTAATAAAAAAAAATAAAAAACGTAATTCATAGTACAAAAGTAATAAAAAAGTAAAAAAGTAATGAAAAAGTACAATAGTAATGAAAAAGTACAAAAGTAATAAATATTACAAAAGTAATGAAAAAGTACAAAAGTAATAAAAAGTACAAAAGTAATAAAGTAATAAAAAAGTACAAAAGTAATAAAAAGTACAAAAGTAATGAAAAAGTACAAAAATTATGAAACAAATAATTATGTAATAAAAAGTATTTAAAAAGTTTAAAAAATGTCAAAAGTACTAAAAAGTCATAAAGAATGTAAAGTTATAAAAAATTATGAAAAAGTTAAAAAGTAATATAAAATTTTAAAAAGTATTAAAAACCATTCACAACTATGGGAATTTTAGAGAACAATCAAACTGAGCATGTCTTTGGACTGTGGGAGGAAGCTGGAGAGGGAACCCACGCTGCCAAGGGGAGAACATGTAAACTCCACACAGAATGACCACCCCGACCGATAATTGAACCCACAGCCCTGTAGCTGTGAGGTGACATTGCTAGCCACAACACGACCATGAAGCCTGACCCATCTAACCTAAAAAACGAACCTCCATTTAAAAAAGTTAAATAGTAATGAAAAAGATAAAAAGTAGTAAAAAAGTAATTAAAAGTTATAAAAGTTACAAATCGTTAAAACGTTATAAAAAAGTTTTAAAAAGTTAAAACGTTATAAAAAAGTTATAAAGTTATTAAAAAAATTAAAAAGTTAAAAAGTAACGAAAATGTAATAAAGTATTAAAAACCATTTGCACTCACATCTATGGGAACTTTAGAGATCAGTTAACCTTAGAATGTCTTTGGACTGTGGGAGCCACCCCAATCGGGAATTGAACACACGGCCCTCTTGCTGTGAGGCGACAGACCTAGCCACTCCACCACCGTGAAGCACACCCATCTACTAAAAAACTAACCTCCATATATATGAGAGGAATGAAAAAGGTAAAAAGTAGTAAAAAGTAATGAAAAGTTATAAAAAAGAAAAACGTAAAAAACTAAAAATCGTAATTCATAGTACAAAAGTCATAAAAAAGTAAAAAAGTAATGAAAAAGTACAAATGTAATAAAAATTACAAAAGTAACAAAAAAGTACAAAAGTACCTAAAAAAGTACAAAAGTAATCAAAAGTACAAAAGTAATGAAAAAGTACAAAAGTAATAAATATTACAAAAGTAATGAAAAAGTACAAAAGTAATGAAAAAGTACAAAAGTATTAAATATTACAAAAGTAATGAAAAAGTACAAAAGTAATAGTGATAGCCCATGACCACCCGGTTCCAGGCATGTGCTTTTAGTCCCGGTAGCCCCCAGGAATCGTCCCGCTATAGGCGTTGGAATGCCCAAAATCGACGAAACTTTGAAACGCTGTAACTCCTCAGGGAAAGGTCCGATCGACACCAAACTTGGCACACATGTTCTTGGCGTCGACTCACCAGGTCAGATATTTTTTTGGTAAATTCGATTTACGAAACTTTGAAACGCTGTAACTCCTCAGGGAAAGGTCCGATCGACCCCAAACTTGGCACACATGTTCTGGGTGGGTAGCTGCGTCGTCAGATATGTTTTGGTAAATTCGATTTAACGGGCCCAGAGTTTCGGTTTCTTTTTCGCGTGATAGCCCATGACCACCCGGTTGCAGGCATGTGCTTTTGGTCCCGGTAGCCCCAGGAATCGTCCCGCTATAGGCGTTGGAATGCCCAAAATTGACGAAACTTTGAAACGCTGTAACTCCTCAGGGAAGAGTCCAATCGACTCCAAACTTGGCACACATGTTCTGGGTGGGTAGCTGCATCGACTCACCAGGTCAGATATCTTTTTGTAAATTCGATTTAAAGGTCCCAGAGTTTCTGTTTCTTTTTCGCGTGATAGCCCATGACCACCCGGTTCCAGGCATGTGCTTTTGGTCCCGGTAGCCCCAAGAATCGTCCCGCTATAGGCGTTGGAATGCCCAAAATCGACGAAACTTTGAAACGCTGTAACTCCTCAGGGAAGCGTCCGATCGATCCCAAACTTGGCACACATGTTCTGGGTGGGTTGCTGCATCGACTCATCTGCATGTCTTCGGACTGTGGGAGCCACCCCAACTGGGAATTGAACACACGGCTCTCTTGCTGTGAAGCGACAGAACTAGCCGCTCCACCACCGTGAAGCCACACCCATCTAACCTAAAAAACTAACCTCCATATACAAAAGTTAAAGAGTAATGAAAAAGATAAAAAGTAGTAAAAAAGTAATGAAAAGTTATTAAAAAGTTACATATAGTTAAAACGTTATAAAGTTATAAAAAAAGTAATAAAGTAATACAAAGAAGGGAACTAAGTTATACAGTTGCGAGGTTCATTCTTAACTAATATGAAAAACAAATACAGCTACTAACCAAGTAATTTAGTTGGTATGAGTCTGCATTAATCTTGCTGCATCTGGTCAGGTCACAGTCAGGAGCAAAGGCTGAAAGACGACAGAGGCGCGAGATCTGGCACACGTGCAAAGGGTAGTCACCAATTAACGATCAGGCATTTAGGGAGATGGTGAGAGAGGGGGGTGTTTTTAAATCCAATTCCAAATGCCCCATGTCCACATTAGTGGGAAGCAGCGTGTGGTGTAATTAACAGGAGGAGCAGGATAATATGTCAGGCTGTAATGTTCTGTATCTGTAAAATGATGCACAGCAACAACTGTTGGACACTGGTTAACATGCTGCTCCACAGAGTCTCTGGAGCAGCTTGTAAAGAGCGTCCGTCTATCAGACAGCTGACACGGTGCTGGGATGTGCGTGTGTCTGTGTGTGTAAGGCTCCAGTTTGACCCCAGGACACAGGGTGTATGATTTCTGAGTAAAGACAAAACGATGGTTAAAGGAACAGTATTGATTCAATGGCTCTCAAGTGGATCATCATTCATGACCAGCAATGATTTTCTGTCACAGGATGTCTCTCGCCTGCAAAGCTGTAGGCAATGTAACTAAGGGAAGTGCACAAACATTGCATTAAACTGCAATCTAAGGGAAATGGTGGTCTTAACAGCCCTGAACTAGATGTCCCAAATATAATAACCTGCTGAACATGCTAGATCCTGGCAAGACCGTTACACCTTTTGATCTAAAGAGGTAATTGTGCCTTTGTTTATTTGTCAAATGGAGGAGCGATGAGCAAATCTAGGGCCACACTGAGCAGTTTCTGTTTACAATTTCTATGCACTGGTACAGGAATAATGCTGGTTGTTTTGAACACACTAACCATTAGGGATGGGCATCGAGAACCGGTTCTGTTTTAGAACCGGTTCCCAGTGAACTGATTGTTTGGGATCGTCAGCCAAATTCTTTAACGGTTCTGCTAACGGTCCTCTGTGGCGTTGCACATGCGCACATTTTTTTCAGACTGCAGCAAACATGGCAACTAGCGTTCTAAAGTTTGGCTCTATATCACACGACAAAATGACAACTACGCCACTTGTAACGTGTGTAAAAAGTCTATTTCGTCGAAGGGAGGAAATACAACAAATATGAATAAGCATTTGAACACAGCATGGAATTAAATGACAGGAATGTCATGTGTTCGATGCAGCAGCAGCTCAGCTAACGTCGGCGCTTCATCTCTTTCTGTCCAAGGTAAACTCCTCAAAAGTGATCACAACCACTCACTGTGTGAAGCAGTTTGCTTTTATTGTGTGTAGTCGATCAAGTTATCTTCTGTCCCTTCGTTTGAAGCATACATTTTAGCTCCGGCATTGGTCTCCCATTATTGATCACTTCACGTTTGGATTGAAAGTCCAGTTTTGAGAAATGTTTGATCGTAACGGTGTTAATTATCGGAGGGCGTGTGTTATCAGCAAACGTTTGCGTTATCGTGTTAACCCATTATTAAACTGAGCATATCGATTTTTAATCCATTATTAAATTTAGCATATAGCTACGCTAGCTTAGCTATAGAATCTTCCATTGTCACCCTACATTGAGGCAGAGGTCGTGTTTGCCTCCCCTCTTAATCTGGCTTTATGTCAGCTCAGCAAATTCAGCGATTTTGTTAGTGCCATTTGTTTCATTGTGTAAACCAGCTTTCACTATATAAATAATCTCCATTGCCATCCAATTTATCTAATGACGTTCAGAGTCAGACCGGTTCAGAGGCTGGTAGTTTGTCTGGGTCACAGGCTACAGCACGTCTTGTACACCTCCTCATATCTTTGTGTTCATCCTCCACCCCATCTGAGAGAGTGTTCTCCACGGCTGGAGACACAATAAGTCCTGAGAGATCGCGTATCCTCCCGGAGAAAGCAGACATGCTTATTTTTCTGCACAAGAATTGTTGATGATCCATACAATTGATGGTTGCACACTTGGTATTTGCCACTGCTAGTTTCATTTTTGGCAGCTCAGTTCATATACCCTTTAAAAAAAGGAAGGAGCACTGTAATTTCTAGGAACATGTTTAAATTAAACAGAATACATTTTATTTAAGTTATGTAAGTTTTATTTTAAGTTCAAGAGGAATATGTATAAATGTTTTTGGTTTTTTTTTTTTTTTTACATGTGTATGTAATGTATACATACTGTATATGGTGTGTGCAGCATTATAGAAAATTATATAAAAGAAAATTAATGTAAATAAACCCGTTTGTGCTCTTTTTTTCACCCCTTGCCCAATAAGAATCGATAAAAGAATCGATAAGGAATCGAATCGATAAGCAGGAATCGATAAGGCATCGGAATCGTTAAAATCTTATCAATTCTCATCCCTACTAACCATACAGATAAAGGGCATATAAATGGAGTATCACAGTAATTAATATAATTGTGCTCTGTAAGTGTATTCCTCTAAATTGAGAGGGGCAGACTGGGACTAAAATCTAGGCCAGGGAGAAGTCTTTTATTCAATTCCCCTGAAGGTGCAAGACTACATGTTATTGGTAATAATTTAAATACCACATTTTTTTTGTAATATAAAATGTGATCTGATGACCTTCAAGACAGTTTAGAATGTCTCGCTGGCACATGCTTTCTCAGTTTTTATAAGCACGTCACCAAGGCCCTGAATAAAAACGAGACGGATGAGCCAAGTCCCTGAGTTGGCTGATCGATGGCCCTGCAAATGGATGTAACATGGGTGCCAATAGTTGCAGTGAGTTTCCCAATTTTTAAGAAAAGTACAAATTAATTCCCATTTAAGGAATAGAATTGGCTCTGTGTTTTGAGAAATGGATTAATATGAAGTCTTTATCAGAATGAGCCAGGCACATTCAACATGGAGAAGAAAGATGCAACTTCTTGTTAATGTCAAACGTGGCTTCCTGGACAGAGTCATCTTGCTGGCTCTGGTGACAGTCAAACTGCTTAACCATTTAGGGAATCCTTTTGTTCCACCTCAGCCTGATTTCTATGTAAGGAATAGGTTAACATGAAGTCTAGTGGAGTTCAAGCCCAGCACAGGGAATGAGGGAACATTAGAAATAACTTTATTGTCATATATAGTTGTCTGGATAGAGTCATCGGCTCCTGATGGCAGGTCAAGCAACAGATCCCTGCTCTCACAGATGAGCATCACACACAAAGTGAGATATTAACTTCCCAAAATGTTTGCCACTCTCTATACACTTAAAAAATGTCATTAGGCTTTTTTCAACATGCAGAACATTATACATGTCTTAATTATATGACAATAGTTTAAGTGTAAATAGTTATTTCAGTTTAATCCAGTGTCTGGACAATATAACATGAGTAACTGACAATGATAGTAAAGGGGGATGACTCACACTTTTTCACCCCCCTCATTTGTCAGTTGACATGTTTATCGTTGAGATGTAGACAGAAAAAAAGGAAGTTTTGTTGGGGTCAGGAAGCAACCAAAAGGATAACGTTAGATCAGATTCCTGCTGTCTACACTGATGAAAGTAATAACGAATAGAGGAAATTCTGTGAGTTTATACATACATCATTCAGTAGATAAAAATGTCTATCCTGATATCATTGCCAGTCCCGTGTGCTTCTTCATAGCAGGAGGCCATCCTTCTGCAAATTGATTTTTGCCCGCAGCATACCATGGTGCTATGGGGGAAAAAATATATCCAAGATTCAACACAAGCAAATGTGCATCCCATACTTGTTGACTTATTTAAATAATGTTCCAACACTATCCAACCTGTATTTTTAACTCTTCTTTCTTTTCATTGAGCCAGTTACAAATAAATATTACAAAAATATTAACCATCAAGTACTGAGAGTAAGGCTTTGTTCTTAATTCGCACTGATGAAGTGTTGCATTCAAATGCATTACATGAAACAAAACCTGCGATTGCTAGTCTAATTGACGATCTTGTTTTTCGAGTTTTATTTCGACCATAATAAATTATTAGAATAATACACTTTTCTTTTTCTTTTTATAAAAATGATATTAAATGTTGACACTAACAAGACAACATATACATTTGTAAAAATGTTCAATGTCATTCGAAATGTTTGTGAAGTGTACATGGCTTGTGAGTAAGTGCACAATACAACCTGGAGGAGAAATGGTGATGTGTAAACACTCACTTAGAAACAGCCCATTAGAGCCAAACAATGAGACGCCAAGCTGCATGTTCACAGCAAAATATGTCTTTGAAAATGTTGGTTGTTCAGGAAATGAAGGTACAGAGAGAGAGAGAAAAGTCCACACCTGCACTTACTGACACTTCACCCCCATGGGCCTGAGCTCAGAGAATAATGTAGACTATGTCAAGGACCCTGATAATGACAAAATGTCCAAGCTGTAGACAACAGCCTCAAAGAAGATTTGCATAAGATGTGACAATCTTTAAAAAACGGTTTATATTCCAAACACAAACATATTGGCCAAATCAGAAGAAGCATGGCTAAGATAAATGAAAAGCAATACGACTGAGTGTGGACTGAGGTTGATCATACAAAAGTTTGGCTGCTTTTCCTACTTTACGCTAAATGGTTAGCAGCTTGTTAAAAGGTGTATGAGAGTCATAATCACAATGTGAATGACCTTTGTAACCCACTGCTGTGTGAATTATTTTAGAGCTGTTATATGCATTCATGGAAGTATAATTATGTACTCTTCGCCATCCACACACATTGGAGCATATTGTATCTTCTTAGTACTCCACTACATTTGTAAAGACATTTGAGAGCTACTATTTTAGAAAAATAACAGTGATAGAGTGAAAACATCTTGTTGTGAGCCCTTATGCCCAGGACAAATGTATCACATAATGATTATTATATTGCTTGTATAGATTTTTTTTATTTCTAATGCAGAATATCCAATTTACATTTGTATATTCCTTAAATAAGTACAAAGAAATGAAACAGACAGCATCACTATTTCCTGAATTTAATGACACTTACCAGCTGTTTCAAATTATTTAAAATGCAAAAAATGTGTGTGTATAATTCATAAACACCATAATACAAAACATGATTGTGTTGTTCACAATTATAATGTCAATAGTGTAAATAGGATACAAAGCCACAGTTTGATGCTCTGTAACAGTTTAGCTCCACACCTTCCTTTTTGTATTAGTTGTTTTCATCCTGTCACTAACTATCATGTCATTCCAGATCCTGCTTCCCATCTCGTCAATCCAACTCCCTTCACCTGCCTCTGATCACTCCCTCGTTAGTCCCTCATTACCTTCACCTGGTCTTCATGCCCATCTCACCTGGCTGTTACCCCAGGGTGTCCGCGGGTCCTTAAAAAGTCTTAAATTGCTTTTCCTAAAAATAAGGCCTTAAAAAGTCTTAAATTGTCTTAAATTCAGATTGGATTGGTCTTAAATTTTTGGGTGTCATGTCAGGGGTTTTCCTGGTCAAAAATGGGGTCTTGGCTCCCAAAAAAAATATGGCTGCGCGCGCGCATCTCTATCTATTGCAGGCGAGGCTGTGAGTGATCAGCAGCAGTCCCGCTCGGTCACATTCGCGCGCCACCAGTTTGCAGATAAGAATCGAACAGAGAACACGTTTCCAAATATAAGTCCCCTATAACAACACCAAACACCCCCCCGCAAACGCGACAAGCGCGCGCGCGCGCGCCAGCGCGCCGCGCGTGATGCGCGCGCGCGCATGCGGCACACCATCACGACACCGTTCTACCCCCATAACTACACGGTGAAACGCAAAAACATAGAAAACATGGCGGGATGCAAGTTCAACAAAACAAAAAAACGAAAGGTGTCTGTGTGTGAAATGTGTGTGAAATGTTTTCTGCTGGCGGCTTATGTCGCGAGACTTTCAGCGATGGAACAGAGCACAGAGAGAGAGAGAGACGCTGCGAGCTGCGAGCGCGCTGCGCTGCTGCTGCTGCTCCGCCTGCCTGCTCGCTCCTCTCCTGCTCTTGCCGCCTGCGCCGCTCCCTGCTCGCCCTCTCCTCCCCTTCCGCGCTCCGCCAGCTCTGCTGCTGCTGCTAGCTCCGCTCCTGCGCCGCTAGCCTCTGCTGCTCTGCTGCTCTGCTGCTGCTCGCCACGTCACAACACTCCGCCGCTCGGTCACAGGTCAACTACAACGGAAATCCAACAAAAGAAATCATCACCGACGAAGACCAACGCTGCAGTCAGCCTCTTCTCCATTCCACGACTGACCAACCCAGCTCTGGCAGAGACACTTCATGTGCTACATGGCATGACCAGGAGGGCCAGGTCCAGTCAGATCCTCAGAGGACTCAGGGCCAGGGACCACATGGGCCTTCAGCAGCACAGCAAAGTAAGTCTATATATATAGTAAGTCTATCCTAAATATATATATGTATGTTATGTTCATATAGTATGGTTTACTATGTGTCAAGTTAATAACAGCTGTAACACTAAACACATTAATTAAAGACTAATAAAAATAGAATTACTAGTAGTAAGTAGAGTAAGTATAGTGGTCAATATAGTCAGTTTAGTCACTAAGAGATGGAGATGGCTCAAGAGATGGTTCAAATTTTTAGCTTTAGTATTCATTCCTATTTAGTTTTTGACATTAATTGGTGTCATGAGAGTATGGAGAGATGTGGTGACTGTTGGTTGGCTTTTGTTTTTTTTTTTTCTTTTTTTCTTTTTTTTTTTTTTTCAAAAGTTTGGTTTTTATTTTATGGAAGTTTTTTGATTTTCCTAGTTTTATAAACAATCAGTTCAGCAAACATCCATCCTGTGCACAAACATCCATCAACATCACACACATCACACACACACACACACACACACACACACACCACACACACACACATATTACACACACACACAAATGTTAAAAAAATTATTATTTATTTTTTTTGTTAAATGTTATTTATTTATTTTATTTTTTTGTTTTCAAATATTTTTTAAATATATTTTTTTTTTATATTAATGTTTTTTGTATTTTATTTTATAACAGTAAAATTTAAAATGTATTAATTAATATAATTTATATAATTCTTAATATGTATTTTTTTTATTAATTTGCAATACTTATTACATTTGTTTTATTTTTTTTTACTGTATTTATTTATGATTTATTTAATTAGAATAATGTATTTAAATTTCTTAAATTAAATTTAAATGGTTTTTATCTTAAATCTTAAAAAGTCTTAAATTTTTAGCACCCATTCCCTAATTAGTCCCTGTTTACTTAGGTTCCCTCACTTGCACTTGTCCTCTGCCAGATTGTCTTGTGTTTCTCAGACTAAGCCCTTGAGCGTTCCACTGTGTGTTTGTTTATTCAGTCTGTTCCGTTCCTGACAATACTACCCTAAATGAACTTTATCAGCATTATCTGTCTCCTGAGTCGTGCATTTGGGTCCACCCTAATCCCGTCGTGACATGCTCTTATAACTGCATTTTAACAAGCCAGAAAATAAACTGCAGGCTGTCTGCCCAATATAAAAATGTAATAAATAGATTTGTTTCAACATGTTTTAATGTATGAACAAAGTATCACCAAAAGCTTGATCATTATAATTTAAGAGTTTTTACATAGGAATGTTTCTGACCCAAGTCTTGTGATCCACTGTAAATCTCTATTAGTGATTTCAACTGCATTTATTTTCAATGTATCTCATTGTTTTGTATCTTAAAACAAATCCATCTACACATTACACATGGTCCACTTTGTTCACAGCGTATAAAGGGGAGTGCCAACAATAAAACCAATACTTGGTGGGACATAAGTATGTGTCAATTGTCATCTCTCTAGCCCTCCCTTGTTCTCCTCCGTCTCCTTCTCCTCCTTCAGCTTGTCCTCTTGTATCGCTCTGCATGTGTGTCCTCGGCTCGACCTCCCTCTGTGAGTGGGTATTTTCTGTCCCAGCTATGAGAATCCTTTGCTTGAGCTTCGCCTCTTGAGAGAGTGGAGTTGAGAGATGCTGTGTTTCCATGCTGATTGTCAACCAATAAAAAAACAAAATCAGCGTGAGGTGACAACAGGTGTGTTCCTAGATTCAGCCGGCTCATTCAACCTCCAGGCGGACTGTTTACTTCCATTTAACCAAAGCTTGAAATGTGATTAGTCAATACGACTGTGACTTCAGATGGATACCAGAACACCTCAGATGTCAACACATTTACCTGTTGCCTTCAGAATCTACGTGTGAACACATTATTTGGTTTTAGAGATTAAGGTTGCAGGAGGTCCTCAATGTCATTTTACTATGTTTGTGTATAACTCAGTATCTACTGCATGTCTCTCTGGATCCCTCCTCAGTTGCTCTACCTGAAGTTTCTTCCACTTTTCCACTTATTCAAATCTTTATAAAAAGAGAATCAAAATACGGAGGGTAACACATACTAGTTTATACTCTACCCCACGACCTGTAACACCACCCTGAAACATGTTGATCAGTACTATCTGCACCTCCCTCTTCTTCACTCCTCTTTCAAACCCCCTTTAGTCTCGTTGGTGGTGAACTGCCTCTGGTCTCTTAGATATAGATATACTACTTACTGTCTTTTGATATGAAGAAAAGTTCCCTCTTAAATTCTAATGAATTTATCGTCAGATTTTTATAAATATAGTCCAGTCAGTGCACATATCAAATCTATAAAGAAACCCTTGCATGTTGATATGAGAAAATGACACTAACAGCTGTTGATGTTTAATTTATAATGACATTTTGCAACATTTTGTATTATCTCTCAGGAAAGAAAATAATTAACTGACAATGTTAATCTAAGGACCCAGGAATCCCAGGTACCTCTCAAACATTTATGCTGAAAGGATTTTACAGAGTCTGAGTGGGTAAAAGTACACAGTGTTTGATATGACAGAAAGCATTTTTAACGCATTTGAAGACTTACAACTGATAATGAGCGAGTGCATGGATTTTAAAGGCAACTCTTATACTGGAACATGCAAATAAAAGTATAGCTCAATAAAAAAAAACAGCTTTACTTTCAGTTGTTTCATTGTTTATTACAGTAAATACATATAAAGTTGAAATTGAAATACAAAAGCAATGTTTTTTTTTGCAACATTTATTAAATGGTTATTTGACCATTTAATTAAAAAAATGGAAACACATAATTTTAAAGATTAACCCCTGGTACTTATGTATCATCTTAGATCAGCAAGTTTTCATTCCCAGGACGTCAAACCAATGCATGACCATGCTTTGTCACGCACCTCGACATCCGTGGCACACGGCACCCTTCAGCGTTTGTATCAACGCTTCAAGCGTTCAATTAACGACCATGTCAACCCATCGGCGACATTTTTAGACACTCAGAGATAATGCTCTGGATGTGTGATTTTGGTCAAACAAACACAGACCGATATTTGAGATCAGTGTTGAGTTAATATTACATTTGTAATATCTGTGAAATGTTTTATGTATTTATGTTACATGTTTGAATTTTACTTAGTGTACATCCTTATTGTATGCCCAATCATGATGGTTTTCTTAAACCTTACTGTTTTTTGTTGCTTCAGTAAGTGTTTTTTGTTGTCGTTTCTGGTTTCCTGCGACTGTGCACTGTTTCCCTGTGCAATAGAAATTGTCGCCAAGGGGTCTGACAAAGCGTAAGTGTGTGACACGTTGGGGTGACAAAATGTTGGTAATGGCAGTAGTCGCTGTTTTACAAGTCTTACATGTATTATACACATTCTACAACATTTTAAAATACCACAGTGTATAGTCACAGTGTGCACAACAATTGCATTCCCATAATACATCAAATAATCTGCTGGCTAAAAAGGGATGAGCCATGTTGACTTATTAATCAGTGTACTCTGGTGTCGGGGTTTGACCTTTCTAAAATGTGATCTGAACACAAGAGAAATGGTCCATGTTAAAAGCATCACTGTTAACCATGTAATTTCTTTATATCAACAACTCACCAACAAATGACTGCTATGTTAAAGACTTTCGTCTCTTCAGCTCAAGTGAATGCATTCAATCTCCTCTGTTACAGGCATGGAGGAGGTCCTAATATCCATCTCATCCACAGTCTTGCTGGGGGCATACGTTGACCTCCAGCGCATCAGTACAATCTTCTTCAGGTACTTCACCGTGTTGTTCTTGACACTGACAAAACAGAAGGTATTGATGATGCTGTTGCTCATGGCAATGCATTCGATGATGTAGAAGGCCACCAGTGAGTTCTTCTGGCGGGAGATGAGCGTTGGGTGGAAATCTCGTAGGATGGTGAAGCCGTAGTACGGCGCCCAGCACAGGATGTACGCCGTCAAAATCCCGATCAGGACCATCACTGTCTTGCGGCGACAACGCAAGCGCTTTCTAATCTGCTCCGTCTGGAAACCGGGGACATTCTTGAACCAGAGCTCGCGGGAAATTCGGGTGTAACACAGTGCCATGACGATCACAGGCCCAACAAACTCAACAGCAAAGATGAAAAGGAAGTATGACCGGTAGTAGACCTGGTGGTCAACAGGCCAGATCTGGGCACAGAAGACTTTGTGTGTGATTGGGTTGGTGCCGCTATGAGGGTACATGGTCTCAGAGGAAAAGTAGGCAGAGGGAATTGATATCACAATGGGAACAATCCAGACCCCTGTAATCAGACAGTAGGCAGTTTGGTAGTTCATGCGAGGCCTCAGAGGATGGACTATCGCCATGTACCTGGAAGAACAAAGACATATTGTAGCATTGAAGAGGCAGGAAATAACCAAACACAACAAAGCAATCAAACAGCCCTTTTGAGCAGTCTGAGTGCTGTGCAAATTTAATAGATTCGACAAATGACTCCCAGTCACTAGTAGGAGATTGAAGTTCAATATGAGGCACTCCATTATTCAGTGAAACGGATTTCTCATACTAATAGAAGTGTAATTTCTGCTACTTACATTTCCCTCTCTTTATCTATATGTAAAGCAATAATTAAATGCATAAAAATAACAACAGTTTCATGCTTTAAAAAAATACACAGTGTTACTATTGATAGATCAATCGTTTCAATGTGGATACCCTTGTATCATATGTATAGGTCAAACAAGTCACATTTATATATTTACTTAATACATCAAGTTGAACATTTTCATAATATTCTGTGCAAGATATTTAGAATATTAAAAAAAACATTTGACAGTGTAAAATTTGTTTGGAATTCAAAATCTGAAGTGAAATAATTCGTTAATTTTGGTAAACGTGTTTTTGAGGGTGAAGTCAATAAAACACCTATCAATGACTTCAACACTGTTTAATTTGCATGCTGTATCTCTTTTTTTTTAACCTGCACTAATATAGAAATCTGAAAACGGCTATTTTGAAGACTCACTCTCTCTGTTTCTCTGTGTATTGATCATCTTACACCACAACTTGTTCACACCTGCTTCACACACACTCCACTTATGTTGAAAAAGTACTCGGTACTAAATGGTAATCAGCAACATCATTGCACAGCATCCTCTTGATTAGATTTCCATTAATATAATGTAGGGCTGTCAGCGTTAACGCGTTAATATATGCGATTAATTTGGCCGCGTTAACGCACTAAAATATTTTAACGCAATTTTTATTTTTTATTTTTTATTTTTAACCGCGGCAGTACGGTTTGACACTGTTTCCGTTTTTAAAACAATCATTTCTCCACGAAAATAAGGAGCAGAAATCAGTTTAACTCGTGGATGAATCAGTCGGGTTTCCTCCTGCTCCTCCTTCCTCCCGTCTCCCCCTCTGACACACAGAGGAACGAAGGGGCGACGTGTCGGGTGACGCGGCGCGGAAAGAACTCGACACACGAAACCTTCAACGTGATTGGTCAATCCGTTTGTCTTTCAACATTTCGGGGGGAAAAACAATGAACACTCAGTAAATCACAAAGGACCTCCCACCTCACAGGTAAGGCTCATTTAGCAGCCTGTCAGTCAGAGAACCAGAGAACACAGCGCGAGGACAATGAGGCTCATTTCAGAGCTGAGATTGTTCTGGAATGTTTGATGTATAACACGTGGGGGTGTGTCACATGCAAAAGACTTTAAACGGTGAATTTAATTTATTTTGTAAAATGTATAAAATGCCCCCAGCCTCCAGAGGGTTAACGTGACATATTTGAATGTCAGTCAGTTACCAAGGCCACTGGTTCTGCTGCTGTTCAATGTTAAAGATGACAGGACCAATGGGGTCTCAATATACCTCATTTTTTTTTACTAATCTGATGTTTCACTGAAGAAACAATTTATCATCCACGATATTAAATACCTCGCTGGCACTGTATATGTAGGAGCCTCTTTGAAAACACAGCTCTGTGTGAAGTTTTGTCTTTAAAAAAAGAAAAGAAACACTTTTAACCCTTGTGTTGCCTTCGGGTCATTTTGACCCGATTAAATATTTAACCCTCCCCCGCCTTTGGGTCATTTTGACCCGATTCAATGTTTCACCCTCCTGTTACCTTTATATTTACTAACATATTTTACCCTTTGGGTTCAATTTGACGCCAGCAATTAAAACCTCCAGAAAATTATTAGAATTAATATTGTTTTCCAAGTTTAAGTGTGAGGCACTTTATGTTTGTTTGTTGACTACCGAAAGAACACCGACATTAAACATTGAATGGGGTCAAATTAACCCGAAGGCGGCAGGAGGGTGTAATATTGATTCGGGTCAAAATGACCCGAAGGCAACATAAGGGTTAAACGGTGAATTTTTGTTTGTTTGTAAAATGTATAAAATGAGCCCAGCCTCCAGAGGGTTAACGTGACATATTTGAATGTCAGTCAGTTATCAAGGCCACTGGTTCTGCTGTGTTCAATGTTAAAGATGACAGGACCAATGGGGTCTCAATATACTTTTTTTTTTTTACTAATCTGATGTTTCACTGAAGAAACAATTTATCATCCACGATATTAAATACCTCGCTGGCACTGTATATGTAGGAGCCTCTTTGAAAACACAGCTCTGTGTGAAGTTTTGTCTTTAAAAAGAATGAACTTTTAACTTTTAATTGCGATTAATCGCGATTAATTAATCGCAATTTCAAAATGTGCGATTAATTAGTTACTTTTTTTTAATCGATTGACAGCTCTAATATAATGTCATGATAATGGGAAATCTTCAGTTAGATCTTAAATAAAAACTAGAAAATATTTGAGTCGTTAATTTAGTGACGAAGCAAGAACTGATTTTAAAAATATTTATTTTGTAATACTCACTGTCTTATTCATTAATGTGTTTTGTTGCAGCATATACTCTTAAGCTACTTTAGAATGAATCCAAAATTGTAAATATGCTGCCTCTGTGCCTCAGCCTCGTTATAGTTTAGTTAGTGAATCTTAATGCAAACTTCATCAACATTTTCATTGCAGCACGCAGGTTTTGTAGCAGCAAGCACGACCATAGCGTAACCCCAAAAGCCCCCTTGAATACAAAAATATGAAAGCGGCATGATTGCTGTTTTACAAGTATTTTTAGATGCAATTTGTTAACGCCACTTCAGGCCATATCAATTTATGTTGGCAAAGGGAAAACACGGTGTTGCTGATTTCATAAAAAAGGGCTTTGTTGCATGGCGTGTCCATTAAGCTGTGACAGTGAGCCAGCATGCACAATACCAGGACCCTGACATTGAAGCAGCTAAATGAAGTCCAGCCATAATTAATTTCATCATTTACACCTGTGCTTTATATACAGTTTCATGTCGGATGTCTTGTGTGAAAAAGGTCTCATGAAATGTTGTTCTGAAAAGAATATTGCAGGATAAAAACATGAAAGCGTTATAAATTCAATCCTCTATAGACTATGCTGGAAGGTTGAAGTATTGGCTTTCTTAATTGAGCCAATAACCCAAAGAAATATAAAAGAAAGAACACACTCACCTGTCAACTGCAATGGCCAGCAATGCGTTCGTGGACACATAAAGTGACACCGTCCGGAGATAGTTGACAGAGGCACACAGCACTAATCCGTGACCCCAGGAAAGCTGCTTCACCACATAGTAGTCCAACAGGAACGGGCAGCACACCACCGCCACAATAAAGTCTGAGATGGCCAGGTTGGCGATGAGCAGGTTGGTGAGGTTGCGGAGCTTTTTGTAGCGCGTCAGTGTGGCAATGAATATGAAGTTTCCAAACCCACAGACAAGCATGATGCAGACAAGCACCATGCCGATAACAATGGTGGCCACGAAGAAGGCCTGGCCCTGCGTCGTGTCTGGGATCTCATCAGGAGAGATACCATAGTCCAAATCATAGCTGCCCATGTAATGATCCAACTTGCCTGCTGGGAGACTCTCCAGCACCTCTGTATCGCTGGTGTTGGAGTCTTCCATGTCTTAGCACACGCTCTTATCTTGGTTTAGAAAGACTTGTATTTGATCGCAGTTTGATTCAACAAATTAAGTGCAAATTGATACTTTTTGGTTCGTGAGGCCAATGATTCCTTGAAACCAGCTTAACTATCACATACCATGTTTGTTGAACATTTGAACAGGCTTTTTCTTTGGAAATAGAAGTACATCTTCACCTGAAAAGGAAGGTTCCCATCTCAGTATTAATAATGCAGAGTCAGGATGCACAGAGACAAGATATGAAAAAAAAAAAAAAAACATGATCTCAGTGCTTCAGGCTTACTAAGCATGCTGGCACGTTGTCTATATTTTTGGATGAAAAATGTAAGTAGTTGAGGTCTTACAAAGACCTCGATGTAATTTATTAGTACCGTGTCACTTTACAGCAAGCTAACATCAGACTAGGCTCAGCGTGATGACGGGGCATTAGGTTTGGAATAAGTGGTCACTTAATCCCCCGGCAAGCATATGAGGTAAAGCAAACATAATTACAAATAAAACATGGAACTAGATTATACTAGATTTGTGTTCAGACAGTAGAACAGGGCAATTAAGTGCACACTCCTATCATATATGAGAGGTAGACAGAGAGATGATTATGTTCTCAAAAGATCCCACCCATGATCCCAAATAATTTGGTTTTACAATCATGGTTTAGGTAATTACATATGGAGATAATATATTTTGAAAGCAACGGCATGCAAAAGAAGCATACAATATACCAATATATGCATATCTAGAAGCAGGCAAGTGCACAGACATTTTGGGGGGCAGGTGCTCAACCCAAGAAAAAGGGCACCGAATGCCCAAAAAAAATTCTGACCCGAGTTGAAGCATAAGCAGCAATACACTGATGATGCTGTCCTCGACCTGCGTTTCCTCTGGCAGCATCAGACCGCTAGCTTACATTTTCTTTATGAATAAAGATGAATTATTATATAGTAACAACATTACAAGCGTTCTGATTGGCTAATGGGTCGTCATGCCAGCCACGTATTGCCCTCCTCGCTGGTCTGATACGGATCCGTTTTGCCCTTTTACGTCATTTTCAAAATGAGCGATATTGATAGACATCAACAGCCAAGAGCAGTGGTCCTCAAACTAAGGCCCGCGGGCCGGATACGGCCCGCCTCCACATTTGGCCTGGCCCTCTGAACAATACCAGAGAGGCCTTAGGATTTTTTTTTTCAGTCTGTCCACGCAAATCCTAGACTTGCCCCTGTTAAATAGAACGGAATAAGAATGTTCTCTCTCTTCTCTTTCTCTCTCCTCTCTCCCTCTCTCTATTCTCTAAACATAACTTTGAAATCACGGATTTCGTGAGTTTTTGTTTGTTTATTTTTTTCGAAAACGTCGGACCAGTTGTGACGTCATGTTTTCAGCAGCGCTAATGTAGTGGTCGATTTATCACAAAACAACGTCAGGGAACAAACACCGTCATGACCTGTGTGTCTGATTCTGCGCGTCAGAGAAGGAGGTGCACCCGTTTGGTGGCGCGAGGAGCACTGCGCGAGCACCAAGTGGAGGAGGAGGAGGAAGGGGCGCGGCAGGGGGAGGGGGGGGCTCGTGAGCTCCGCGGAGCATGTCGGGGCGAAATTCTCACAATAACTCAAATAAATGCCCCGTCGGATATCAAAACACATTTGGGGGGACTTGATGACAGAGAGAGTAACTTTTATTCTTAAATACTGATGAATGAAAAAAGTGTCTCCAGCAAAAAGGGCACTTTACTCATCCAGGGCAAAAGGGCTGGTGCTTGAGCACCACTAGGGCTCTATCTGTGCACGTGCCTGTGACTAGAAGAACAATTTACTTTTATTCAAGGATCTGGGGTAGTTTATAAAAGCAAACGTGTCTCTAAGCAACAGAGGGTCCCAATGAGGGAGCATGAAGCTGTTATAGAGATCATCCTGGAGGGAGATCACAGCCTGTGCATATAAATCAAAAGAGTAAAAGAAAAAAACACTCAAATAGACTTGAATGCGAGAGACTCTATCTCTTTTTTTACAGTAAGACATATGTACATATGTATCTCTCTAATAAGTTTGCAGGGATACAACTCAGTTAATTAAAACATCTTAAAAGACACTTACCAGCCAACGTTGTAAGAAGGTCGCGCGACTTCTCCCGATCATTAAAACGAGTGTATCAGGTGTGACGGTTGTATAACTGGAGCAGACAGAGGGTCACTCTCCATCAGCCTCTGCGCACATCCAAGAAGAGAAGAGGGAGGTGTAAAGTCACGTCTGTCACTCTTCAGCCTCACAGGAAAAAGAAACGACGACAGGCGGAGGAAGCACGACCTGGTGCTGACGGGAGGTGCGAGAGAGGCAGGTGCGTGTGTGCGCGCGAGCATATACCTGCGAAGCGTTCACGGGATCTATAAACAGTTTAAAGATCAACCGGCTAAATGTAGGAGCATAAGAGCGTTGTTGTAGGAAACATGAGATGGTTTTCACTTTAATTGCTGCAAACCTTTCAAGATTGATGGATGGAAGGAGGGAGCGATGTCTTACAAATCTTCTTGTAATTTATGTTCAAATTAAGTTTATAAAACGTGTTTAAAACAGCAATAACTTATTGGTTTGAAACAATCTGTTGTATTAACTGCTTTAATATCGTGAATCAGCGTACAGTCACTCTCCACTTCCAGGAGAGATGGAGCCACTCGCGTCCATATGGCCACCTGGTGGATGCGAGTATAACTGCAGGCCCTTTTCCATTGGAAAGACATCGTGTGCATATGGCCCTGGGGTTGTGATCTGCTCCAACATGAAATGGGTTCTTCCTGCCGATCATGAACATAGAGCCAGCTAATTTGCTGACAAACAAACCAACAAACAAGCCGAACTGAAAACAGAGCCTCCGTGTCAGTCATGGTTTGGGGTGCTGAGAGAAATTCAGTCTCTATAAAGATGTCCAATTAAATGTCACATTTATGGTTTTTGCATTCATTTAAATGGTAAGGGTCATTTATATGGACTATTTATAAACACCTTTGACACTCATTTTGCCAACGTTTTATTTTACAAACGGCAAACTTGAACACCAACATGTATGTCGAAGCAGCAACAAACCAGAACTATTGAATGATAACTGCAAGGAGGGGAAGAGGCTGTGTGGTGGTGTATGGCCAGGTTATTATAAAATATAATAATGCAGTCTGTGTAGCCAATATCTCAAACACATCACTGATGAACTGAGGTTTATACAAAGTTACAATCATACTATATGATGGTTTATATACATATTATTCATTATTATTATTAAATATAGTAATCAAACATGAGAATAAATCTGTCCGTCTGTTTGGAGCTGAGAGCATCAGAGCAGGTGTGTCAGAGCTGGCTGGTGGGTGAAATTACTTGGGACAAGGCCATCATGTCCAATGGAGAGAGGGGCTGTGCTTTCCTAATCGGTGGTTTTCAAAGAATTTTGAAATTTGAAGAATTTTGGCCAGAGACATGCTAACCCCCTAAGACACATATTCATTGGCATTCCATTATGAACTGGAGGTTGCGATGCTGTATGCAAATAGATGCTTGCCAGCTAGGGAATTGCTTGCTCCTTAGCTAATGTCTGTAAATAAGCAACCTGCGCTTTCTCCAACAACTTTTATGGCATTGTGACGTAGCATTTCTTTTTTTTCTTTTTTTATGATGGCCCATGACAAAAAAAAGAGGGATCCAGAAAGTACAACTCTTATCTCTCCTTCGCAGACATGTAACCACAGCAGGAACTGACACAAATGACTCTCCACTGCATGTTTTTTTCTTGTTATATTAGCTGCCATGTAAATATTGCCCTCATTTGCTTAAGGTTGAAAATGTCCAACTTATGACACCTCTTCTTCTCGCCGGTCCAGCATTATCTGGAATCCCACAATGCTTTGTGAATGTCTTGTTGGGCCATGCGTGGTATGTGTGAGGACAATTAAATGGAAGAGGAATAAACTTCCTTACTGAGTTCGTCAATGTGGCAGCGGGGTGTGTTTAAGCTCGGCTGCAGAGTGGGTGGAGCGGGGGTGTGGTTCAGGGAACGGTGTCTGATTGTCATCAGCTGGTCTGATGACAATCAGACCAGCTGATGACAATCTAGGTTTGTGTATCTGCGAGGCTCTGTCCCCATAAAGGAGCTGGACAGGAGGAAGAGGGTGGCCATGAGCAGAGACACAGTCGGCGGTCAGAGCGCTCAAATAAAGCACGTTAGCAACGTTCCCTCTGGTTGCGCATTCCTTGGTGCTTAGGGGGGGGGAAACCTACCGGTGACGGCCACGAACCTGTCACACTGGAGCCAAACGTGGGACCCCTTTAAAAAAAAAAATGGAGAGCATCGAACAAGACCCAGATCTGCCAACCCAGCACGTGATGGTGCTGGGGCAGATGCTGTGTCAGATGGCAGCAACGATGAAGGACCGGGCGGAGGCAGACCGGCAGATACTGGGGAGCTGGTCCAGGCAGAGGAGCAGACTCGGGCCCTGGAACTGCTCGCCGCCCAGACCGCGGCGGCTAAACGTATCCCTTCCCCCTGGGCGGGGGTGGAGCTTAAGAAAATGACGGCGGAGGACGACGCACAGTCATTTTTGGAGACGTTCGAGACGGTGGCGGAGGCATGCGGCTGGCCAGCGGGGGAGTGGGCGGTTCGCCTCCTGCCCCTGCTCACCGGGGAGGCGCAGACTGCGGCCCTGGGCCTTCCCCCAGCTTCACGCCACAGTTACACGGACGTGCGGAAGGCGGTGATAGATCGGCTGGGGCTGACTCCTGAGGATCACCGGCGGCGGTTCCGCGAGACGACGATGGGGCCCGATGACCGGCCATTCGCATACGCGCAACGGCTGAGGGACGCCGCGACGAGGTGGCTGCAGCCCGGGAGCACAAGAGGGGCGCAGGCGGTGGCAGAACGGGCGATCCTGGAGCAGTTTGAAACGTCGACGTGGGTCTGCTGCCACCCCCCAACATCGCTGGAGGCCGCCGTCACTCTGGCGGAGGACCACCTGGCCGGGCACCCCGGCGGCCAGGCGGACAGCGACGGCGCACTGGCTCCGGCCAAGCCGATACAGGCCCTGACGCGACCCATACCGGCCCCAGTAAACACCGGCACCCTTCCCAACCCACAGGTAGTCCCTCAAACACCAGGGCAGGAGTGTTGGCGGTGCAGACAGCCCGGACACATCCGGTGGGAGTGTCCGCTGAGGGAGGTGGGCCAGGTGATCCGGGTTGCCGGCTCTCCAACACCCTCCCCAGGTCCGGGAGCGACATACCGTGTACCGGTAAGAATCCAGGGGGGTGTACATCAGGCAATGGTGGATTCCGGCTGTACACAGTCTATGATCCACCAGAGCCTGGTTCGACCAGGGGCATTGGTGGAGGCATTGTGGGTGAAGATAAGGTGTGTGCATGGGGACATTCACGAGTATCCCATAGTGTCAGTGGAAATTAGACATGGGGGTAAAAAGCATAACGTGAAGGTTGCGGTTAGCTCCCGCCTTACGCACCCCTTAATCTTGGGAACCGATTGGCCAGGGTTTGATAAGTTAATGGGGAAGGCTGCGGGGGTGCGTTCACGGCAGACAGGGTCATGCGGTGTGTGCGCCGTGCTCAATGGTGACGCGAGGTTGTCCGACACTGCAGACGGGGAGGGGGAACCGGTGGAGCCTCCTATGGAGACTCCTCCGGCTCCCGAGTTTCACTCCATGGAAGATTTTCCACTCGAGCAGTCTCGGGACGATACTCTACGCTCAGCCTTTGACCAAGTGATACGAATTGATGGTCAGCTGGTGCGCCCTGACGCAGCGCAGACATATCCGCACTTCACATTGATCAGGGACAGACTGTACAGAGTGAGCCGTGACATTCACACAGGGCAGGAAAGCACCCAGTTGCTGGTGCCGAAGAGCCGCCGGGAAATGGTTTTCCAGGCGGCTCACTATAACCCGATGGCTGGTCACATGGGGTATGATAAAACTCTGGACCGGATAATGACCCGATTTTATTGGCCGGGCATCCGGGCGGATGTGCGCCGTTGGTGTGCGTCCTGCCCGGAGTGTCAATTGGTAAACCCTCCGGCCATTCCGAGGGCACCTTTGCGCCCTCTGCCATTAATGGAGGTTCCATTTGAGCGTATCGCTATGGACCTAATCGGGCCATTTCACCGGAGTGCACGCGGATATCGCTTTGTTAGTCTTCGTGGATTACGCAACACGATACCCGGAGGCGGTGCCCTTGCGCAACATTTCTGCAAAGAGTGTCGCGCAGGCGCTGTTTCAGGTCATCTCCCGAGTCGGAATCCCGAAAGAGATTCTGACGGACCAGGGCACCCAGTTCATGTCAAGAACACAGAGAACTTTACGGGTTACTGGGCATCAAGTCTATTCGGACCAGTGTGTACCACCCACAGACCGACGGTCTGGTGGAGCGTCTGAATAAGACTTTGAAGTCCATGATCCGTAAATTTATTAATGACGATGAACGTAATTGGGATAAATGGCTTGACTCTCTGTTTGCAGTACGGGAGGTTCCCCAGGCCTCCACGGGATTTTCTCCCTTTAAACAGTTGTTCGGCAGGACTCCACGGGGGGTGCTCGACCTCATTAAAGAAAACTGGGAGGAGGGGCCGAGCACCAGTAAAAACGAGATCCAACACGTCCTGGACCTGCGAGCAAAGCTCCAAACACTGGGTCAGCTGTCACGGGAGAATTTGCTCCAGGCCCAGGAGCGTCAGCAGCGGCTGTACAACAGAGGTACCCGGCTGAGACGATTCACACCGGGAGAGAAGGTACTTGTATTGCTTCCTTCTTTCAGCTCTAAACTCCTCGCCAAGTGGCAAGGGCCCTTTGTGGTCACACGGCGAGTGGGGGATGTCGACTATGAGGTGGTGCGTTCTGATAGGGGCAGAGCTACACAGATTTACCACCTCAACCTCCTAAAGGCATGGAGGGAGGCGGTGTCTGTTTCTCTGGTGTCTTCGGTATCTGAGAGAGGAGCTGCGGCCTGAGGTCCCAAAATCCACCAATCCGGCCTCGCTCCTTTGTGAAGACCGTCTCTCCGGGACCCAGAAAACAGACATTGCCCGGTTGCAAAAGCAGTTTGCTGATGTGTTCTCTCTCCTTCCAGGACGCACAAACCTCATAGAGCACGAGATTGAGACTCCTCCGGGCGTGACGGTGCTTTTACGACCCTACAGGTTACCTGAACACAAGAGAAAGGTGGTTCAGCGGGAATTGGCTGCAATGCTGGAGATGGGGGTAATAGAAGAGTCCCACAGTGCCTGGTGTAGTCCCATTGTTCTTGTGGTCAAGAAGGATGGGTCTATTCGGTTCTGCGTGGACTATCGCAGGGTGAACGATGTGTCACGGTTCGATGCTTACCCAATGCCCCGGGTCGACGAGCTCCTGGACCGACTGGGCACTGCGTGTTTCTTTACGACACTGGATTTAACCAAGGGCTACTGGCAGATTCCTCTGTCGCCAGAGTCTAAGGAAAAAACGGCCTTCTCCACTCCGTTTGGGTGATACCAATTTACCACGCTTCCCTTTGGGTTGTTCGGGGCCCCGGCCACCTTTCAACGCCTCATGGACCGGGTGCTGCGTCCGCACGCTGCATATGCTGCCGCCTACCTGGATGATGTGATCATACACAGCACCACCTGGGCGGAGCATGTGCGGCGGGTGGGCGCGGTGCTGGAGTCCCTGAGGCAGGCGGGGCTTACGGCCAACCCGGGGAAGTGTGCAGTTGGACGGAGGGAGGTACGGTATCTGGGGTACCACTTGGGCGCCGGGCAGGTGCGCCCTCAGGTGGACAAGACCGCCGCCATCGCAGCCTGCCCACGGCCCAAGACTAAAAAAGAGGTGAGGCAGTTTTTGGGGCTGGCGGGCTATTACAGGCGGTTCGTCCCGAACTTTGCGGAGCTGACCAGCCCCATGACTGACCTGACCCGGAAAGGTGCCTCAGATCCGGTCCAGTGGACGGAGCGGTGCCAGTTGGTGTTTGAGGAGGTAAAGCAAGCTCTCTGTGGGGAACCGCTCCTCCACACACCTAACTTCTCTCTCCCTTTTACTCTGCAGACTGATGCGTCGAACAGAGGGCTGGGGCCGTTTGTCCCAGCAGGTAGAGGTTGACCGCCCGTGCTGTACATCAGCCGCAAGCTGTCGGAGAGGGAGGGCAGGTACAGCACGGTGGAGAAGGAGTGCCTCGCCATCCGGTGGGCGGTCGACTCCCTGCGCTACTACCTCCTGGGACGCTCATTCACCCTCTGGTCGGACCACGCCCCGCTCCAATGGCTCCACCGCATGAAAGATACCAACGCCCGAATCACTCGGTGGTATCTGGCTTTACAGCCTTTTAATCTCAAGGTGATCCATAGGCCGGGGACACAGATGGTCGTGGCCGACTTCCTCTCCCGCTCTCATGGGGGGGAGGGGGAGTAGGTTAGGCCGGATGTTGCCCCGGCCTAAGTCGGGCGGTGGAGGTATGTGGCAGCGGGGTGTGTTTAAGCTCGGCTGCAGAGTGGGTGGAGCGGGGGTGTGGTTCAGGGAACGGTGTCTGATTGTCATCAGCTGGTCTGATGACAATCAGACCAGCTGATGACAATCTTGGTTTGTGTATCTGCGAGGCTCTGTCCCCATAAAGGAGCTGGACAGGAGGAAGTGGGTGGCCATGAGCAGAGACACAGTCGGTGGTCAGAGCGCTCAAATAAAGCACGTTACCAACGTTCCCTCTGGTTGCGCATTCCTTGGTGCTTAGGGGGGGGAAAACCTACCGGTGACGGCCACGAACCTGTCACAGTCAACTTGTACAACTCTGCTTTGCAATCGAACCAGGACTTGAATACATATAAAGAGGATAGTTATTTACAGAATATTCCACATTCATTCAGCTAGAACAGACAGAAAAAATAACTAATTCTCATATGAAGAAGCCTTTAAAAACTACAGTCCTAATCAAGCATTTTATTTATTCTTGTGTACAGAGATCTTCATATTTTTTATGAAATGGGAGATAAAGTATTCAACTCCTTTTTTAATGCAACAAAATAAAACAATTTGAAATACCTGAACATATAGTTTATGTTTAAAACATCTGAAATGATTGTATGACAGTGCACGGTTTGGCTTTTCTTTCAGTTGGACTGTTTATAGTTATGATGTAAAGCAGATAGTATTATACACAATATTAAAGTGTCATGTAAGTGAAGTGTCTCGTCTGGCGGTAAGTGCTCTCGTCTCTGACGGTCTGACGTTGCTCACACTGATGGCGTCGTGGCTGTTGGAATAATAATCAATATGGAATATATTTGCTCATAATATACGAGAAACAATGTCTTACTTTCTGCTGCAAAACAAAAAGCTCTCTTTAGAAATCATTTCTTTGTAATCTGACTTTCATTAGGTTCAGTGGTTTGGTGATGAACTGCGTTGTTGCTGGAATACGAACGACTTCTTTTTCCTCTCTCACCGAGCAGAAAGCTGTCGCCGCCGAATCTCTGAGGTTAGCCATCCTGAACAGCAGATGAAGAGGCGCAGGCAGAAGCCCTGATGACTTTTTCAGATCAATTCCTTATTGTGATGGAAAGCCGTGCAGCACGACTTGGTTTTGTACCGCCTCTGACAATCATCTGTTAGCAGCGGGCGTGATGGCTTCTTGTGTCCTCTCACATTAAATGCAGAGATAACCGGCGCAGTTTAAATGTCATTACAGATAACAAGAGACATGAGTGAACTCGCATACAACTCCTTCTGTCATCCACAATGGACGAAGGATGATGCAAACAATTATTTTATTTTATAGAACTTGAACAGCTTATAAGATATGAGAGAACTACCTCTGCGTGTTCCTATTTGTTGTTTTATCACCCTCTAAATATTAGGCGCTACATGCCTGCTAGTGTCTGTCCCCTGGAGGCCTGATAAACACTAGGCTCTCATTTCCAATTCTGGATATCTCTCAAATCTCAACCGGGCCTCAGATTTACTGCCACTCGTAACCAATAAATATAAATGGAAAATGGCCGCAGTGTGATTCTGGCATTCTCTCCAGTCATGGACAATACATACAATCTATGGCCTCCAATTGAGGTTGGACAGATAGTGACATAGTTTATTAGTGAGAATGTTACGAAGGATAAGCAGTAGTGATCCCAAATCCATATATATATACAGGCACGTGCACAGATAGAGCCCTAGTGGTGCTCAAGCACCAGCCCTTTTGCCCTGGATGAGAAAAGTGCCCTTTTTGCTGGAGACACTTTTTCTCTCTGTCATAAACTCCCCCCAAATGTGATTTGATATCCGACGGGGCATTTATTTGAGTTCTTGTGAGAATTTCGCCCCGACGTGCTCCGCGGCGCTCGCGAGCACGTTTTTGGTGCGGCTGCGTTTTTTAGAGTCGCGTCTGGTGTGATCGAGCCCTAAGGGCTCGCGCAGGTCTCCTCGCGCCACCAAACGGGTGCACCTCCTTCTCCTCTGACCCGCAGCACCAGACCCACAGGTCATGACGCTGTTTGTCCCCTGACATTGTTTTGTGATAAATCAACCACAACATTAGCGCTGCTGAAAACATGACGTCACAACTGGTCGACGTTTCCTAAAAAAATAAACAAACAAAAACTCAGAAATCCATGATTTCAAAGCCTTGCAGCTGTTTACTGATGTCGTGTTTGAGTGGGAGAGAGAGAGAGAGAGAGAATATTTTTTGTGTTGTATAAATGCTGTTTAGACATATTTGAAAGTATGTTTATAAATGTCACGAGAATTCACAGCCAGAAAATAGGAGCTAAACTATTCTAACTATGCTAGCTCTCGGTGTCATGCTATCCTTGTGCATCATTTTTTGTATGTGTTATCTCTTTATTTTGTCTGTTCCAGTCTTACAACGATCAATCTTATAGAAAACGAACAACACAGCTCAGCTAAAATAGTTTTAATTTACAGTAAAGTAACAACACAAGTGATCCAAACTATAGTTTCTCCTCTTCATCACTTTCAATAACACATTTTCGCTGCTTCTGAATTTCTTCTTGGCTGTTGATGACGATCAATATCGCTCATTTTGAAAATGAGGTCAGAGGGCAATACGGATCTGTATCAGACCAGCGAGGAGGGCAATACTGGCTGGCATGACGACCCATTATCCAATCAGAACGCTTGTACTGTTGCTATATAATAATTCATCTTTATTCATAAAGAAAATGTAAGTTAGCGGTCTAATCCTGCCCAGAGGAAACGCAGGTCGAGGACAGCATCATTGGTGTTATGCTTCAACTTTGTCAGAATTTTTTTTTTGGCAATGGGTGCCCTTTTTTTTTAGGTTTAAGCAACTGCCCCCCAAAATGTCTGTGCACGTGCTTGTATATATATATATATATATATATATATGAGGGTATAAATCTGAGCAGAGGCAGTCTGTTTTGGCAAAATGTTCATTTTTCTGGGGATCTCCGGTTCCTCCAGTCCTTATGCTGAAGTGCCCTTGGGCAAGACACTGTGTGTGTGTGTGTGTGTGTGTGTGTGTGTGTGTGTGTGTGTGTGTGTGTGTGTGTGTGTGGATTAGATCCTGATGAGCATTTTGGCACCTCGTATGGCAGGCTCTGACATCAGTGAATGAACGTGTGTGTGAATGGGGTCCGCTCCAATGTAAAGCTCTTTGATGTGGGGCTGTGTGTGTGTCACTCAACACGCAACAACTGGAAACTTGTTCATTCTGTGGATGAACAAAAGCTAAGAGTGCTCATTGTGGGAAATCACTGCACGTGGTGGAAATGTCACAGGAACAGTCTGAAGGCTTAAGGAGTCAAGCCATGAAACATACAAGAAGACAGATAATTACATACTGACATGATGCGTGAATGTAATTTGTTAAGTTATGTTTAAGTAAGGTGTGATACAGTCTCTGTCACCCTAATTTTGGAAGCAAGTTGGTCGGAGGATTTTGACATACTTTTTTTTTTTGTCCTACTTTTTATGTTTGACTGTCCGTCGATTACACTTTCATTTGAACTATATCAAATTATTTATGTATACCACTGCAGGTAGAAGTACAGTAGGTAGGAGAAGGTAAAGGTCTCTGGTTATATCTATTTGATCAAATAACTGTGAGTGTGTAAAGAAAAGCACATTTTAATGAGAAATTAGTTATCTGTTACTCTGTTATGTCCATGACATTTGTTAATATCTTATTTTTCACACTGCAGCTTGTGTAGCTGTCGGTCCGGCCTTGAGCCGCGGACTTCGCTGGGGACAACGCAGATGTAAATCCATTTGACGTGTGTTTCATTCAGCCGTTTTACAGCATGCTAGATCTGTCGAGAGCGACATTTTGACTGACCTTGTACGCCAGCCGGCAGGAGCTCCTCTGTCTCCTCCTCATTTACATCACTCTCTCCTCCTCTCATCTCTGCTAAATGGCACTGAAAGGGAAATAATGGAAATACAAAAGGGTAATAACAAAATACATTGAAAGCACCTTGAGGATAACAACTAGAAGGTATATTTCTTGTTATTTAAAGTAAAGTGCTCCAAAGCCATATTCCCAGCAAAACACAAACATTGCCACATACTTTGCATTTGAATATTGTCTCTTCTCTTTGATCACTTCTATTTAAACAAACAACATATTGTGAAGGAAGATTTATACTTGTATTAAATTCTCAGGACCCCACCCGATTTGCTCAGCAAGATTTGATGTTGTTTGCTTCCAGTTTTAGTGTTTTTTAGACCGAACATCTGCAATAAACAACTGTTAAACACTCATTGAACTGTATGAGCCGCCCAGCTGTCTGCATGTACATTTATGTAATGACGGGTGACTTGTGCAATATTTTTGAGATCATGAACCCATGGACCCACTTTTTTGGCTTTCAGCATGCTCAGTGTGTCAACACTTGCCCACTTCTGATAGGAACAGTTCTCCACAGTCCACACAAATTGCACTGCACGAATGTTCCCCTCTGTCCGGTGGTGGGCCACCATCCAATCTGCCGTATGAGGGATCTAGAAAGCAGCTGACTAGGAAGCAAAATAATGGTGTGCTTTCGCGGGCCAGCTGATTGTTTGTTTTTGTGCTTCTGCTTTGTCATCACCAGCGTGGCTTTTCAAATCTCTGCCACAAAGGCAACAATAAACTGTGGAAGGCCCCAGGCTCGTAGTGTGCGCGGCCGCAGCTATGGGGAGGTTTTGGGGGGCTATTTCGCCAACGGCCATCGATGTGCAGCGTTTAGTCTAGCATGAGACAGCCAAGGGTGAGCACCCGAGTTTTCACACAATAAAGGTGAGGAAGGGGACCGAGCACTCCGGGGAGACCACCAGCCCACGGGAGGGAAGCGTACCAAAATGTACAAGACCAGCTACCTGCACGAGGTGTGCAAGGAAAAGTACGAGCGTTCAGATGTCTTCAATGAGGAACCCGTGGACTTTGAATCCTCTGCCGGCATCTCCGCCATCCAGGGCTGGGAGAGCCTTCAGGAGCTCAACAGTCGCTTTGACCGCTACATCAACAGGGCGCGAGTCCTGGAGCAGCGCAACGCTGTGTTCCGCAAGCAGCTGGAGACGCTGCAGCGGATGGAAGAGGCGAGCGGCCTCGAGGAGGCCTTCACAGAGCAGACTGAGGCCAACAGGCAGCGCATCCGAGAGCTGAAAGATGCTTGCCGCATGCTGGATGAATTCAGCAGCAAGTAAGAGATCTGGGCCGGTCGTATCTTCTTCAGAGATGGAGGGATTGGACATCTATAGGCAGGAAGTGATGCAGAACCGTTATCTAGTGAACATGCTGGTTCTAAAGAAATCTGATAGTCAATACTTTTCAGCAAATCAGCATGAAACTGTTAATTAATAGATGGAATGGATGCAAGCTTCAAGGTTGAATTTAAATTAATTTTACTGCCTTAAAAGCAGGTTTATCATAAAACTTGCTGAAACATTTATTTATTTTGAAAAGTGTAACCAGTTTTGTCATAAAACAAGTATATTAATTATTTTAAATAATGGTAAAATGAAGGATCAGTTTGCCAAGATCACTTAAAATCAATTAAACAAACAAAGCATACATAGATATGTACACAGATGTCTTAACACTTGGGCAATAATATAATATCTGCGTGGATAGTATTTGATCGAGGGTTTATCTGTCCTGTCTCTCACTGCGAGCACACAGCACACACATGAAATGATACATTCTCCTGCTTTTATATTAGACTAACACATAATCCAGATGTTTTATGTTCCAGATATAGAAATGAATGTGATCATCAAGAACAGCTGCGCGGCACACTGGAACAATTGAACAAGGTTTTGTATCAAATAAACTGGATTAATCAAGTGTTTACACAATTGTACAAACTAACATTAATAGCATTTTAGTTGTTCTGCATCAGAATTCTCCAACATGTGTTGTGCATATGAAACAAGAGACAGTACACATCATACAAAGTATGGATTTGACATGACACTGAAGTGTTTTGCAGCTTGTCACTTCAGTATTCTTTGGCTCTCGATGAACTAAATACACTCGGCACTGAACCTTCCACAGTTTGGTTCCTATTGTCGTTTGTACTGTTGTTTGTTCTTCTCTCCTCCTGCAGGAGGCTGACAGTTCTCTGCTGAGAAACCTGGAATATCAGATCCAGTCACAGTTCCTGCTGGATGACATCAACTCCACCAAAGACAGGCACAAGAAGGTCAGTGGCGCTTATGGTACATGTTCAAAAGGAAACTCCTAGGCCTCAAACAACCCCTACAACACAATACAGATGTGGAAGAGGAAGCCAATAAGATAAGGTCACGCCATGTTCAACACACTAGTTTTGACAGCATCAACAGAAATAACTTTCTGTAAATGTCTAATGTTTTAATAAAACCTCCTTTAAACAAGAACTCCTCCTGAAGGCTATTCAGATCTAAAGTTTTGGATTGTCACAGGACTCTCCTTAAAATTTTATTTACTTTTATGGCACTTACATCGTATGTTCAGTTCATAATGCACGTTTTATTACTTTTTAAAAACGTATGTATTTCCATTGGACAGTTCACCTGTCTCATTTATAAAAGCCCAACAGAAAAACCCTGCATCCCAGAAATTATGTTTCTATTCGTTGTATATTAGTTTCGCAAAATCTTAATTTGTAAATCTTAATTTAATTGCCCGTCAATGTTTTGCAGATACCTTCACTTGGAAGGTAGAAGTCATTTACATTTCAGCAAGATAGAGTTGCACAGTACTGCAAATGATGTTTAAATACAGCTGTGAATGTGTTATTTGTCTATTCTGTGGAAATTATAAGCGTACCATAAACAATTGAAACATTTAATAGGCTAGCATGAAAAAATATGTGACAGAAATGAATTGTTTTGTCAGTGCCAAAAGGGAGAGTGTTTATTAATTTATAAATCGATATGTTTTGATGTTGGAATAAAGTGAAGTGACAATAATATTGATGCTCACATGTAGTTCATATCGATGGCTGCCAGAAACAAGACCCATATAAGCCACTCACAGAGAATGGCTTTATAGTTCATATTTATTGTTCATAGACGTTTTTATTGCTGACATGTTGCTCTTTATAGGGCAACCGCTTCAGGAAACTGTGCCCATGTTGTTCTTTTTGACAGTATCTTTGATCTCTGGTTGGTATAGTTTGTATTGATTAGTTGGATAACTCACAGTGATTCGGGAAAATGAATCCACAACAAATAATATTAGTATAAAATAGTATTTAGGACCACGGCGTGTGTTTTCCTTTCTGTTGCTTTTGAACCCTCCTGGCCTCAACCCTTCTCAAATGACAAGGTGTTGTGATGTACCTGGGGCTTCTGTGATGTGATTGAGGAAAACGTAAGGGAGACAATGTGGCACTGCGCTTCACATGCACGGCAGGAAAGCATTTGGAACACAGAAAAAATGAAATATTATCGTCTTCGATGGCTTGAAGGTGCAACATGGCAGACGACAGCCGTTACATTATGCATCAGGCATACCTTCCATAGACTTTCTTCCCAAGGCAATTTATCCCTTTTTCATTTTCACCCAGCACTATACTTTTGATGAAGAATTTGAACCAGACTCTGCAATATTAAGATAGCATATGAAAGGGCCCTGCTGTCCTTGTATTATGTCGGAGAGAATAGAGAGTCTCACATGAATACTGGGCCTGTGGTCCTGAGCTTTGAAGTATGCCTCTGGAGAGAGGAAATATGTCTCTTCTTCTTTATTACTGAGTCTTAGATCACACTAGTACTAAGGGAATATTAGGAGAAACTCCCTTTGCTGTGCAAGCGCCCTTTCTAAACATATATTCAGCTAAGTAAAAGCCTTTTATTGGATTTTGTTTTCTCCCCCAAGAGCACAGTAAACATGCAAGAGGTTTTTGAGCAGAGGAGATAAAGTGGCTCAACTTTGCAAAATGGTGGAGCTTGGGGATGCTTATCCTTTTGCTGGGTTGTATACTGTATCATGTTTTCCTTTTATATCCTTCCTTTTTAGAATCTTGCAGAGATCCAGACCTACGTAAACATTTTACAGCAAATCAACAAGACACTTCCCCTCGCCCCCGATGTGTCAGTGGGCATCTCTGAGGTGAGGTCATTGAGGTTGTCACCGTGTCTGTGTGTGTGTGTGTGTGTGTGTGTGCTGGAGTCCCTGCAGGCAGAGGATGCTGTTTGCATGTGTGTCAGCGCTGGCTACGTGTCCGGGGTTGACGAGGTTACAGGCTTCTCAGTCGGTCTCGCCTGTTCCTGCACTTGTCTGTGTCGTCTTGTGAATACTTGTGCGTGTGCGTGTGCAGACAGTCAAACAGTCAAACAGTCCATCGGCTACATGGACAGGCCTGCAGCTTGAGAGCGTCAGGACACATAAGCAGCAGAAATCAGGAAAAAACGCTTTTCATGTTAATTTTTGAGCAATCATGCCAGAGTAATAGGCATTTGTGGAGGAGACTGGGATTTTATTTTTACAAACATTTCTTAAAGGGACATACCACAATGCATACAAGCAAACACCACCGTTATTGGCTTTCGTCGATTTTGACAAAGCATATCACATGCTAGTTTTTTCCCCAGGTGGCTTGGAGATTTAGAAAGAACAATTCAGAATAGAATTTGCAGTAAATATATATCTCAATCATGCAATTGAGAAAGGGAAGATAAATTCAGTTTCTAATACAGTGAGACTTAAGGAAGAGACATGACTGATGTGTGTGTGTGAGTCTGTGTGTAACCTTCATGTGCTGACTGATTTGGGTTCTGTGTTTGAAGGAACAGGAGAAGATGCTGGCCCAGAGGAAAGTGCCAGGGCTGCAGAGTCAGCTGGAGGAATATAACATCGCCCTCTGTCAGCTGCAGACCCAGAAACAACGCCTGGAGGCGGAGGTGGGTCACACGGTCACCATGACAACAGGAGGTTTCATATTAATGACATGTTTCACATAATCTTCTTTTGTTTTTACCATCAAGCTAAGATTGAAAGAGTGGCACATTAAGCAGGTTTTTCATAGTCAGTCAAAACTCCTGTCCTCTGTTCCGTAACTCGAACAAGTATAACATTTTATTGGTTGATTGATTGATTGATTGATGTATGTGTCATACACAGAGAGTGCCCAACCCTAAAATACAGCTGCAGTTGTTTCATGTTCAGTAATTTCATTCCATTAAAAATAGATATATTATTTTACTCCTTAGTCTAAAACTAAATATTCTGCATTCTCTCCCAAGCTTGGCAACATAAATGAAGGTAAATTTACGAAAATCTACATCCCCTGTGTTCTTGTACATAGTAAAACAAAAAGTTGGCCTCATTCTCATTTGCACTAAGCTCTCACATCAAACAACGTCTGTCATCCTCTAGAGTGGGGCTACAAATGAAGTTTATTTTCATTTTTGATTAATCTGCTGATTGTTTTCTCAATTAGCCAAAACGAAACAGATGGAGCCGGAATACAGATGAAGCGGAAAGATATTCAACAACAAACAAATGATACCATTGTTATAATATATAAATATATATATATATGTATATATAAGATATATACATATATATATATATCACTTTGTTTCAAGTCAGTCATGTTTTTCAGTGTGCATATGCTTTTTTAATTCATGAATAATGGAACCGTACCGTGATGCTAATAGCTAGATGTTGCAGAGGCACCACTAGATGTCAGCCATGACCACCTCATGACTGAAGGGCAGAAGGTTGATTTTACTTTCAACTTGCTCATCGTTTTTCTTTACTTTTCACTTCCACAAGCAACTCAAGAAGGGTTTTCATTTTAAACAAACATCCTAATTCCTTAATTAATATTGCCTTTGTCATATCTGTCAGACTACAGTGTTAGAGCAATCCATCAAAAGCACACAGGAGAGTTATGACGATGAGATTCAGATGTACAACCAGCAAATTGAATCTCTGCGGAAGGAGATCGAGGAAGCTGAGTGGTCCCTCGAGAAGATCACCAGTGAATGTCGCCACCTGGCCATGTACCAGATATCCCTTGAGAATGAGATGGAGAGGTACAAGCGGATCATCGAGAACGAAGATAACAGGTAGACTGACATGAGCTCTCCACTGAAGGCTGAGAACTCATATTTACCTGAAATTAATTAAATATAAATGTACAGATGATACATAGTTTAATCATGAAGTGAACATAAACAGAAAGCAAATGCTGCAAATAATGATCTTGAGAATGTACATTATTTAGAAATTATATCTCGAAAGAAGTAGATTTTTTTCAGAACACTAAATGTTTAGCCATCGTGGTATGGTTGTATTCCTTTTTTATTTTTATTTTTTTTACGTTGAATTTAGTCTGAGTTTCTGTAAATTTGATCTGCCTACATGAAGTTATACATGCTGTTTTATTGGCCTTCTCCACACATACAAAGAGGTGGAAGAGGTTCATCTACCTCGCGAGAAACACTTCATTGTGAGAAAACAGAAACGTATAAAGCTATTGACACAAATGTTTTTTTCTTCGAAAAGATTAGCTAAATTGGTTCGTTATTTAAATTGACCAGTTGTTTCTTTGAGTTCACGGCTGTTTCATTTCTGACATTCCATTGGTTTTTTTCCTGCAGGTTGAATTCAGCGATAATTGGCACTCCGATTACTCTGTTCACCACTAATTACCGCTACACTCACACACCCACTGCATCGAGCAGGGGGCGAGGTGAGGGCTCCATCAGCACATCACAGCTGGTTGACATTGGGAATCACTTTTGAATGCACATGCAATCAGCTGCCAGTGCTAGAGGAAACTCTATACTATTTAAGACTTTGAGTCTTACGAAGCGAACTAAAGTGATGTCTTAATTGTATTTTGCATCTCAGAACATTTGAGTCTGTTGATGCGTACGCAATTTAGGAATTTTATAAACTGGTTCACCAGTTTCACCTAGTTGACTTATGGCCTCATCTGTGTCCAGATATCACCCAGGTTATCCAAGCTATCACTAGCATTAAGCCCTGCCAGAAGATCCTGGCTAAGAAAGTCCTGAAGAAGAAAGACCTGACCCCGAAAGACGTGACTGACAGTGGCCAGGAGGATAGAAATAAGGAAGCTGCTGGAGAGGCGGCAGATGAAGAAACAAAGGAGGTCCCGTCAGTGGAAGTGCAGCAGGAGAGCGTGAAGAGGCCTGCACTCACTGGAGTGTCTCCACAGGATGTCCCAGACGGAGCTCAGATCAGCAAGGCCTTTGACACTCTGTGTAACATCGTCAGAGACAGAATGAGGACGTACAAGAAGTCTGAGCCAATCGCTGACTTCTATGCCAAGGGTCGTTATGTCCTTGTCACCGGCGACGGCAGCTACCCAGATCCATGTTTCTACACCTCCACGCCATCAGCCGGCCACATCTTCGATACAATCAGAGATGGAATGAGGCCTCGCTATGATCCTTACGCTCCCATCACACCCTCTCTTCCACCTCAACCTCAACCTCCTCAGCCCATAGAAGACCCCAGGCCTCCCAAGGCCCTCCCGCCCTTCAATGGAGGAGGAGGCAAAGACAATAATAAGGGGGGAAAAGATAAGCACAAGAACGGAGAGCGTCACCCTAAAGATCCAAGCCCACATCCGTCACCCACTGGCCCCACTGATCCCACCCCGGCTGCCGATCATCCCAAGAAAAGCCAGGATGACATTGGGCCCATTCCAAAGCCTGTGCCTCGCGATGCCAGCACCAGGTCCAGCACCATCACCAGCTCAAGCAGCTTTACCCCAGACGCAATGAGCTACGAGAAGCTGGAGGTTGTGGAGTCTGTAGAGAAGTTCTCAAACGACGAATAGCTTAAAGGTTATGAGAAGACTTCAACAGTGGTGGAGACCTTGATCGAGAAGTCCAGCAAGAAGAAGCATTGAAACCACATTACCTGGCATGGAGACTCAGTCAACTCCAAGAGGGTCCTTCATGGTTCAGGCCCTCTGACAAGAAGACAATACTGATAAACACCACTGTTCCTCAAACTACAGCAATAACACCAATATGTTTTGTCTCTGAAGGAAACCAACCAAGCTTAAAGACCAACTACACATTCCTGATTTGATATTCAATGCTCTTTCATTTGCTTGCAGTCTCTGGAATATGAATATGTTTTGCTGGTTCCATAAGTACTGCTGTTGTGGTTCGACCTAACACCCATGCTCATGCCATAAGTCCTTTACTGTCTGAAAACTTGGGACGATGAAAAACTAAGCTCCATGCCACCAATTCAATTTAAAAAGAAAAGATTATTTTTTTTAAATTTGAAATTGTGCCACCATTCTGAACTATTTCTTAGAACTCCAACTTTCCCGTTTGAGCTGATTTGTTAAATTTGATGCCACTCCCTCAGCACAATTTTGCTGTGTATTCATTTGTTTTGATATATTGAATAATAAAAATTATTAAACAAATCAATTAATACCCTGGTCTGCTTTTAGATGGACACTGTGCATCAAGCACAACACACACATATTTGATGGATCCTAAAACCACAAATGCATGTGCATGTGTGGACACAATTTATTGTATGATAATTACGATTAAAAGATGCACCCTTACTTTTGGTGTGCAGAGCAGATGCAGATGTTGATCTCAAGGGTTAATAATTCTGCGACAGCATCCATGGAAAACTTTTTAAAGTGTCCTTTGTTATTATTTGTTATTATGAGCAACTCTGACTCCGACAATTATATAATAGTAAGAGTAAGAGAAAAACGAATCAAATGTCTGATATGAAAGACTGCAAAGAATGTGTGTGTGCTTATAGGGTACTATTTTTGAGTATTTATTTTTGTATTTGTAATTTTGCTTTTACCTACATGCTTTTTATCTCAAAGTTGAGTGTCCGTCACAAAGGATACACAAAAGTGAGACGAAAAGGCCTTAAAAAAAGCCAAATCAGCATCGGAGGAAAAAGCTGCAGGTGAGTTTGCGGCCCCAACAGGTCGAGGGTAACACTGAAAAATAAATGATGAATGTAATTGGTCAGGTTCTGAGAGTCAGTGAGTGTGAAGCTCTTGTAGAATTTTACTAGATATGATTATGCAAAAGCATCAATACAATTGAAAACCAGGTGAGGCACAGTTATGGTTAACGTAATTGTAGCACAATTGTGCAGAGTAAAGAAAGGAGGCAACAGGTCTGGTTATAGTGGGACCAAGGGAGTTGGACAGAGGCCGCGTGGACTTGTTATAGTTATCTGTTAGCCTACAGCTTGACATAATGGTTCAGATACTTACCAGGCCGCAGTGGCAGTGCTTGATATATTACTCATAGACTGTATGAAATACTACATTTAAAATAAACCATATGTTCCACAATTATTTGTTTGCTTAGGTCTCCCTGTGTTTGCCATTAAGAAATGTGTATGTCTTTCTCTGCTCGCTTTTCTTGTTTTGGCCATAAGGGGGCAGCAACAGTAAGCTACAGTACAAACAATCCCTTGAAATGATGTGGTAAACATACCTTTTCACACAGTCCGCGATGTGATGCATTATTGTCATTCACTTGGATGATGACTGTACAACTTCTACACTTTGTTCAGCAACTGTTTGCTCAAGGAGTTGTTTGGTGCTGGCTACAGTGTGTCAAGTGGATTTGTCCTTCTCTGCTATTATGAAATCCATCGTTTTTACTCCAAAATCCAGCCGAGCAGCAGCATGTATTGGTCAGATTCAGTGAAGCTGCATCTTCTTGTATTGGTTCACATTCAATCTATTGTAAATTGTTGTGACAGTGGTTTTATTGATGCTTCATGCAGCACCATTAAAACAAATACATGTCTAAAAAGTGAGGATTACTTTTGCAGAAGTAGCTCAAGCTCTGCTTCTTAGGAAGCATTTCCTTATATTTTCCTTTTATTTTCAGAACAGAATTAAAGAAACAGAAAGATTTAAAAACGAAATGATTCAGGCAGCCGTTTTTTTGCTGTTTAGACTATTCTTCAGACAGAGACATTTTACTCGATGTTATTTGATATCATATTCTTTGTTGTTCCCTGTTTGCGTTTTGGCCCCTGAATGGCAGGCTTCATTTACTCAGTATCTTTTGTCGTGTGTTGCAAATCAAGTGCTTAAATAAACAGCTGAATAGATTTATTATAGCATAAGTCAAAGATTATGAAATATGAACTGAGGACCACAGGTTGCAAAATAAATCACATATTCCTTTCCTTGTTTATAGAAACAATGCATGTCACATAAAAATATAAACGGAAATAAGTATCACTGCTCTGTTTGCAAGATATTAAACTTTAAGTAGAATGACACATAAAATCATTTACAGTCACAAACTGTTCAACAGTTGGCAGAGGAGAGGTACTGGGCAGTTAAAGCAAAAGCATGAGAGAGTGGATTATATTTGGTTCAATGTACAATTCTGTAAAGTGTAAAAATTCTGGTGATATAGTTTGTTTTCTCGATGTCGAACAGATTCATAAAGGTTACACTTGTATCATGATTGGATTACAAGACACATTCATTGAAGGTTGGGGCCCGGATTGAAACACTAATAATAACAGAAAGCATTGAAGAGAGGTAGACAAAAAGGAGGATGATGAGAGAGTGGGATGAACTGAGGATATTTAGTGAAGCATGGAGCAGGATAGATGGCAGAAAGATGAAAGAAAGTGAAAGCCTTGGCAACATGCAAATGAGACTTTAGTTGTTTTTCCTCAGCAAGCTCTTTAGGCTTCTCTCTACAGCCTCATCCAGCTCCTCCTCCAGCTCCTCCTTTTTGGACATGGCGAGTTTGGACTGATAATCACGTACTATCTGGTCTATATAAGGGGCACTTTGTGTTCCATGCAGCATGAGAGTCCACTCCTTCAGGACCCCGCGCTGTGGCTCCTCGCCCTGAAAGCCCACCTCCAGGACCCAGGTCCCGCGGGGGTCCTCTCCCCAGGTGTGGGTGGTCATATAGGGCCACTTGTCGAAGCCCACCTTGGAGTCGTCGTCACGGGGCCTTCTGCTCAGCAGGATGGACTTTGTGCCCATGGGCGAGGTCATGTTGATGTTGAGGTCACCGCGGCGGCTGGAGTTGACGGTGATCACCGCCTGAACGTGCTCCAGGTAGCGGACAAAGTTGTCCTTCCCCTGACAGCCTTCAGTGCTGATGGCCAGCACCACTTTGTTGCCAGATTGGATTTTACTGGAGGAGAAATAGGTTGAGGAAGTAAACAAGAGAAGATCAGTTAAGTATCGGTGATTGTAATGAGCAAAAGTCAAATCAAAGGAGTCAACTGAAATGGATAGATCACAGAGAGAATATGTGGCCATCCCTGTGCTATAGCTATGACTGTGAGAGCAGGTGAACAAATAATGTGTTTTCTATCAGTCTAAATCATGCCTAGCTCTCCTTTGAATCTACAATAACTTGACCTGGTTTTCCTATGGCATCATCCCACCCCCCGCTCCTTTTTGAACCTGCTCCCTGATTGCATAACAGCAAAGATAACTGTCATTTCTTTGTTGTGTAGTTTATCTCTAGTGGGGCGAATAAATTACTATTTGGTCTACAATACATGGCCACCTTTTATATGTGGTGCCACATGTTTGTCACATAATGTTCTAGCTGCCGTCAGTTCGAAGGGCTTTAAAAAAAATGCTTGTTGTCAAATGTCTTATACTATATCATGGTTTCATTCACTATTCATATTTTTGAATTTAGTGACAAAAAAATAAATACAATAGAACAAAGTCTCACTTCATTTATAAAAATCCGCTGATTTCCCTTTCTGCAGAATAATGTTTATTATACAGCCAACTGTAAGTCTGAGGCCATTTGTCAAAAAACTAAATGTATTAAATGTTGTGCACTTCTAAATTGTCGCTTCTTTTCGGATGAGGTGCATGCGGAGATGCTGCCTCTCTTTGTCATGTTGCACAGAAAAAAGGCATGATTGTCATGGCATTGTTGTTGCTTTGTGCTAAA
The DNA here is from genome assembly GCF_029220125.1 of Pseudoliparis swirei. NCBI lineage: Eukaryota > Metazoa > Chordata > Actinopteri > Perciformes > Liparidae > Pseudoliparis > Pseudoliparis swirei. The sequence goes on from NC_079404.1 coordinate 14,770,141, forward strand.
GAAGATGTACCGCTGTTCCCATCTCTTTGGGTGATGGAAAGAGAGAGTGAGAACACAGCAGGGCAAGGGTGGGGACCAAAGGCTATGAGGAGGCTTAATAACATTATTAGAGGCTGGGGCTCCGCCGCAGGGATGGGAAATGGGGGCGGCTGGAAGGTGACAAGGCAACAGCGACAACACACAGCAACTGAGCGAGAGAGACGTGTGGAACAGCAGTTTGGAAAAGAGAACAGAGAGGTGAGTGCAGCGGTGATCTGCAATGGCTGATTACTATTCCAGGAAAAATGGAACGATTCCCAGTGGGGTGTTTCACAGGACGTTACACTCTATAATGCATGTTGAGTAATTGCATAACCAAATATTGAGCAGTTATTTTACTAACAACATTAAACTACATAGATGTAAGAAGGTGGACGTAGTTATTGCGACGTCACACGTAGGACAGATGTTTTGAAGGCTCATGTTCGCCGTTTTGACCGTAACCGCCTTGTTTTTATGACAATCAGAGAACCATGTAACCGAACGCTGAATAGGACATTTTCAGGCCAACAATAAGTTAATGCTTCACTCTTAATTTCTCTCCATTCTCATAATCATTGAAGGTGCTATTACTATTATGATTAGCTTATTTTAGAATGTATAACTATACGTGTTACTAAGTCTTGGAATGAATAAAGCCGGATCCCATTTTTGACCCCTAAAATGATTGTATGCGCAGCAGGCGCTCGGTTCCCATTAGATAATGCAGCAGTCGCTCCTAGAGCAGGGAGAGGGATGCCTCTGAAGGGCAGCGTGAATAAAAAATAACCCCACCAGCTCTACTGACGATGAGACGTTCTCCTCCAGCTAAGTAGGCCACAGCCAGCAAGAGCAGCTATCGGATCCATGCCGAGCAGCGTGTTTGCGAGCATGACGATGTTGCTGTTTATTGCTTTTCTCTGGTGATGCACTATCACAGAGGTGGGCTTGTTGTAATTATATCTCTGCCACAATAGATGCCGAGGAAGCCCTGTGGTGCTGCTGTGGAGACAGTGAACTGATGAAAAAGACCAAGTAGAGAAACGAGTAGTTCACTCTCATAAATACTACCTTTATCGGTTATCATTTCACATATATACGGTTCTTCTTAGCTCATGCCACTTTCTGCAATGGAACGTCTAACAACCACTCTGCAATAATGATAGTTGGGCAAGGCATTAGAGATCCAATAAAAGCTGTATGACTCCTAAGGGATGCTCTTTTTGTATCTGCCATTGTTCTCATAGGAGGCACACACAAATACACACACACCTTCACACACACAGCCACAATTTCACACAATGTTGTCGTGACTGTGTCTGTGAAGCACTGATTAGAGGCTAAAATAAGAAAAAAGCAGGTGTTGATAGTTGCAAAAACCCACAGATGCGCCGCATTCAGTCTGCTTTTTTTTAGTCTTCGCCCACACATTGACACTTTCACGATGTATATGAAAGCTTCGGTCTCACACATCTACGGTACAGATATGATCACCTCCACCTGGAATCCCTTCCTGGCTGTCAGTCAATCTGATTGACATTGTTTCCAAGGCACACCATGCCCAGGCGCTTGTGGTTCTCTAATTAGAATAAATAAGAGGACAAGCCACAGGAAACCAGGCATCGCACACAGGGAGCTCAAAGCTTTGGGATGTGATGAATATGATAAAACAGAGGAAGAAGAGGTGAGGGTAGAAAGGCAAGGATGACTGTAAGCACAGAGGAGGAAGTGAAAACAAGGCAGCGGATGGAGGAGATGAGGATATGGTGATGCAAGGGGAGATAACATTTAATGTGAGTGAAAGAAAGATGGGGGCAGAGACAGACAGTTAACATTACAGCATGTGAGAGATATTTTGTTTTGTTAATAGTAATTAGAAAGGAATCCACATAATATACAGAATGAGGAAAACTTGAGTCAGAGCCCCAAATTTCTGAAGTCTCCTGATGATGCTCCAGCAACTTGTCAGCTATTGTGCACTCTTATTTTGTTGTTATTTTGACTTTAAATTACATTAAAAAAATGTTTAATAAACTGAAAGATTTTCAATCAAAACCAGATGGCACTAGATGTAATTGTATACAGTTCTGTTGGCGAGGTTTACCGTATTCTGTCAGACAGATATTCAATTCAGATGTCAAAAGAGAAATGTATTAATTAATAAACGCATGTTAGAACATCAATCTCTGTCATACACAATCTGTCGGACCATTGGACAGACTGAGCAGCTCATTTAAATATTACAGGGTTATGAAGTACACTCAAAGAAATGACTCATTGGATGAACTCAATTAAATTGTTGGCAGGTTTTCCATCCAATAATTTTATGCAACTCCAACTCAAATTTAGCACATCAGTGCAATAAAATGTAATTAAGTTAGTCCAACTCATTTCAATCAAAATCAAATACATCTAAAATAAAATAACGATATTCATTAAATTAAATTAATTTATGTTTGTCCAACTCAAAATATAAACTAACTAACAAAATATGCAAACTCCACACAGAAGGAATGCCCCGATTGGGAATTGAACCCACGGTCTTCTGGCTGTGAGGCGACAGTGCTAGCCACTACACCACCGAACAGCCCTGAAAGTGTCTTCACCTCATGTAAACAACTGATTTTCAGCTGGCGCATGCGCAAAGGGTCGTCCTCAATGAAACACATTTATTTTGAGTTGATATGCACACCATCTAACCTAAATAAATCTAATAAATGAAAGTATTCATACATTTTGTGTTACACCCATTAAATATAAATATCTATTTTTGTAATTGATTTATTTAAATGTATCAAACAATATTTAAATGTGTCACCTCTAAGAAGGGCTTGAATCGTTTTTTTGAGTGTAGACACTCCCATCACAGATGTATTTATTGAATTACTCAGTTATTAGAGTGTGTCTCTTGTGCTCGGCAGTATTGTCCTTTCAACATCTTCATGGGATAGTTGCAGAATATGTGTGATATGTGCCCATGTGATATGCAGTGTACCAATAAACCTGTGGAAATATGACTCACTGGGCCTCCTGAATGGATCCGGCGACACAGTGGAAACGCTCGGGCACAGTTTTCCAGTCCTTGGCCATCTTCACCATGCCCCCAGCATCCAGCACACCGTAGCCAAACAGGTGGTTGAACTCGAGGCCCACGCCGTTCCTCCTCCACTGGTGAACCTCGTCATGGAGCTGGTTCCTCTTGGAGGTCAGGACCGACAGGTGCTGCATGTCTCTCCAAGTGAGGTCAGGGCTGGGGCGGACCAACGGTCACCGGGGTGGACAGGACAGAGGCAGGATGATGAAGACAGGATAGAGTGATGAAGGGGTGGGGGAGATAACATTGTAATTTAGGACCAGCAGGCAAGTTCGCAGTGGAAAAAACTAAACATTTAATGATAAATATGTCCGATTCATATATTTGCATTAATGACCTGCTTGTTTAATATGATAGTGAGTCTGTACTGGGAGGCAGATGGTTGCCTTTGTCCGTGTCTCCCTCCATTATCTCGGCTGTGTATAGTGACAGCTTTGCTCTGGCTGACTCACTGAATCCTGCCGTTGGTTCAAGTGTGTTTGGGCAGTGAAAAGGCAAAACAGCCTTGTGTGTTATTTGCCGCCAGACAGGGTGAGCATCCGCTCCTCCCGACAGCAACATCATTATTGTGTGTGCTGAGCAAACACCGCTTCTTTACTCAACTCCCCTAACTGGTGTCAGTTAATGGCAGCAGAATCGTGCCAGCCTTTAATGAGAGAAGTGAAGCGTATGAGAGAAAGGGAAGGCTCCCCTCTGGGATATGAGAAGCAGCAAATCTCCAGGTTTTATATTTGTCATATTTGTTTAATTATGTGTGGGCGGGTTTACTTCAGTCACATGTGTTTTCAATTATTTTCTGATCCAGAAGGGACAATCTGCTCTAAATTCACAAGGCTTATAAAATAAACTCATAAACTTATACCACAGCATTAATATGACACACATAACACTTTCTTGTACACATCTATAATATAAGCTCTCCCCTTTAGCCTGCATACAGTTTACTACGGTGAGTTTAATCATCCCAGTCTCTCTGCTGCATGCATATGTCAAGTAATAAATAAAACATAAGAGCAGAGGCCATCTTATCAGCTTATGAACTATATTTTTTTAGCCTTGTACTGATCTGAATATGATTTGTGTCCTTGACACAAGCACATAGTCTGTACTTTGTGGGCAACAGTATTTGTGCTGTTTTGCTTTTCATTTAGCTTACAGTTGTAATAAACAAGCAACTCTGTGAAAAGTGGAAATGTCAATTGTGCTTTTGACGAGTTCAGACACACTCATAGCAGCTCATAAATAAATAGCATTAAATATCATCCCGATTTAGTGGTTGAAAGCCTGCATTGTGCACCTTCTGACCAGTACTTTCTTCAGCAGATAGGACATTAATGAGTCACGTATATTAATGTGTTATACTAGCAGTCCATCTAAAGTAATAATCACAAATATGTCAGGCGTGCGGATGGGGCAGTAGAGTTCATACTTAGCCTCAATTGCCAGAGCAAAGACACCAGCTGCCTCTGGAGCTGCTGCTGATGTTCCAGAGTGACGCAGCGTGCAGTTCCCATACAAGTCCGTGGTGGCCTGAAATAAGTAAATCACATAATTGTTCAGTCTCGAAAGACTCTCCCCTTCTCGCAAAACACTATTACACCACCCTGTCTACAGCCCCCCAACACCCCCCCCCCCCCCCTCATAATAATGTCTGTACAGTCCCCAAGCCACTAACTCAGACATTCAATATACAATTATCTGGGAAAGTGTTTTCAATTAAAGGACGTGTGCGTAATCGCAAAACTCCTTTTGCTTTACAAGTTTTATAAAACAGATAGAAAAGGACACAAAGTAGGGTCAAGTGTATATTGGCTGTACTGTTCGATACACACATCAGCAGAGACGTTTTTATTTACTGAATGAGCAGATGATTATTTAATTTAGGGCTTAATTAGAAGTGATAACAGATTGACTGACTGGAATTAGAGGGTAAACCCTAGGGAAGATCTGTGGCTCTGTAAACAGCCAAAGGTGATTTGCATAATCGCAAACACTGCTGCCTTCGTACACTGGGAAATTACTGTGCACGCATAGTATAGAGCGGCGGTGTATTCTCGGATGTGTGCTGTGGAAGCTAAGATACAAGAGCGTTCCTTTTCCTAAAACGAACCATCAAGGTCAGGGAATTGCCCTCGGTAAAGGGAAGTATAAGCATCATCGCCTGTCACGCTTCAGCTGTCTCTCTTTTCAAAGATGGTATGCTCTCTGTTTTTCTGATTGTGGAGACCCATCCATGCCTTCTATTTAATGATCACACACTGGTAACATAATACTCCAGGGCAATGATACAGGTAAAGCTAAAGTCACTCGATTAACGTTGGTGTCTCTCTTGTTCGCTTGGTTACTTTTCTTTCCACTTATACAGAAGAAACAGTCAAACCACTATAGTGGAAATAAACTCTCTGCTAATGGTTTCCCTTGGCAGGATAACAAAAATGTTTTCGAACAATAAGAAATAATAAAAGAGATGTCCATAAAAACATTTTCCTATTTCTCTTAATAACCCATCCCTTATATGCTTTAAACGTTATGGTTATGGCATCTATTCTGACCATCTACAGCAGAATGATGCCTCTGGATGTCCAGGAAGGTAATCACAGAAGAACTATTCCTCCACCTGAACCCTTTACCAATGACAACATAACAGCTTCTTGGGCTGTATCCCTGGTTTCATCCAATCTCCTGAAGGCCACGCATACAGTGCCTGCTGGACCAACTGAAAAGAAACTATTTACTGTTCAGTCCATGAATGAGGACACATCTTTGAAAGACATTAACCATTACCAAAGAGTATTGAGTCGCCATTGAATGATAAAAGTCAATACCTATTGGAAAAAGGCAACGTCAGGGACTATGGCATTTCAAAAAGATTCAACTTCAGTCTCCGAACCCATATATGTACACAGACACACTCACAACGCCAGCCTCGGGGTTCCTCTTGCGGCCGTTGCTGAACGTGGATGCCAGGGTGGAGGAGCAGCTCTCGTCGTACAGGGCGGTGCGTCCATCGTTGATGGCTGAGTTGATGGAGATCGTCCACATGCTCGAGGCATAACCGTCGCAGTTGCAGTCGTCATAGCTACCGCCATCTCCCGATGCCCACACGTAGATGCTGCCTTTTCCTCCGCGCCCCTAAAACAATATAGTCATTACAGTTCTGTTGGAAATGTTGGTAATCTGACTGTGATTATACCGTATTGATTAGTATGTGCCAGTTTACTAAGAAGAAGAAGAAGAAGAAGAAGAAACATTTTATTTTTGTGCTTTATGAATTATTTTCTTTTCTTTTACTGTATTAAAATTGTACTTCTTTGAACATAAGTTTTGTCAATCACTTGCAAGCACTTTAAAGTGCATTTGATTGGCTAAAGATCGGTCCAGGTTGAAAAAACGTATTTCCAGATTGAGCCACGCCTCATAAATCTCATAAATTCGTGCGCTAGTGTGTAGCGATCCACAAACAAATGCAGTGCGATCCACAAATAAATACATAGAAATCCACAAACAAATAGACAAATCCACATAGAAATGCATAAATATATTTGTGATTTTTCTTTTGCATTTATATAAATCGTAATTTATTTACGTGTGCATTGGAATGTATTTGTAAATCGTTCTGCGTGCATTTTTTAAATTTGATTTATTTATAAATTGTTCTGTGCGCATTGTGAATCTTCGTGTTTTCATTTGTGAGTCTCTCTGTGTGCATTTGCAATTATTGAGACTGATCCGACCCCGTAGTCGTGAAGCTACTGTGTTTATGTGTTTATGTTGGTGGGATTAGTGTTTGTTGTCAATATTATGGAATAATGATATTGGGATAAGAACAAACGAAAGGAGTTGAGGATCATTCTAAACCTGAATTAAAGTACATTTAAAGGAGAAATGTTGATGCTGATTTAATTAGCTTCTCAAATATTGCTGTAGCTTATAGCAACAACTTGACCATCTTTAAGTAACCAGGAAACAGAGAACCATAACTTCTGGTTGTGGTCAAGCAAACACAAAAAAGTAGTCAGTTTAATCTTGAGACCTAATTCACAACAAACAGACACATATGGTCATCCATACACGGTAAAATGTCATCTTTGTCGCTGATAGAGTGCCTTGAAACATGAAACAACTGCCTGGGGCTCAATGCAGAGAGCATCCTCTTCACCAAATGCGACACCTGTTTCTACAAAAGGCCGCTGGTTTCCCTCGAACAAAAGATCAAGTGGACTAAAAGTGGCGTGTCCTTCCCTCCGCGATGCTTATTCATGTAGCTCTCTGCTGGATTTGCAAAGACATGTTTAGAGCATTGTCAAGCTTCTCGCCATCTGCCTTCTATCTCTTGCACAATCCAAACATAGTGCTTTCATTTTGTGCCTCTGTGTTATTTATTCCCATTATCGGTATCAATTTGCTAAACCACACGATTATGTTTAAGATGCAGAGTTAAAACCACTCTGTCGGAAGGGGTTGTTAATGCAACCTAATAATTCAATGTTCAATGTTTCCCTTTTTTTGCACAGTGAACATAATGTTCAGTCCACATAAGCTTATATAAGTGATCATTAGAATCTAAGAGGCATTACGATTGAGTGGCTGCTTGATTAGTTGTGTTTACATGATCAGAGATTACAGTCAGCGTTGCTCCGACACAGCTACCCTGCCGGAGACGGGTCATTTCAAAGCAACCCACATATGCCATGCACAAAGTGCATGATGATTAATCGAGCAAGAAATTGGCAGTGGCATTGTTGGCATGGTGTGTGTGTGTGTGTGTGTGTATGTATGTGCGTGTGCGGGTGTGTGTGTGTGTGTGTATCAAAGACTGCCCTTTAACCAGACAGACGTAAATCTACATTTAAGATTCAAGCCCTTGTTGGCCGGCCTTGGGAGAGGTTTCACCTTCTAACCAGAATGCTTAATCAGCTTCAGAAGCCCTGAATCTCCACTCCGATCTTTTCCACCCCTTGCTTTTTATTTCTGAAACCCTGTGCACAGCGCGCGTGTGACATCGCCTTACCTTGTTGACGCCGTCAGCCATAGCCTGCAGCGTGAGCTCTCGCGGTCCATCCACCGTCTTTCCGTCATCGGTTGGTCCCCAGCTGGCGCTGTAGATGTCAATAACCTGGGGCATGTGGCTGATGGATGATGCCTCAATAATGTCAGTCATGAAGGGCTGGTCCAACATCCTGATACCTGAAAGAGCAACATCTCCATATGAATCTGACATATACAATCTACTGTCTACTGTTGGTTTACTGTCTTGTTACTGTCACAGGAAAACAGTAGAGTTTAGGTAGATATTAATGGTTAATATATAACAAATATTTCAGCCAGTCAGGTTTACAATATCTCGACTGTGAAATGTTGCTTGCAATTGTCTTGTATGGTGTGTTTGGATAACCTCGAAATGTGAACGGACCAGTACACACAGTGCTGTACCTCCACTATGCGGCAAGAACTATTGGTGAGGTCATTTCAAGATGTCTGAGCCGAGCTTGTGTTTGTGTATGCAATGAGTTTCATGATGTGATTCAAGCCCTTCTTAGAGGTGACACATTTAAATATTGTTTGATACATTTAAATAAATCAATTACAAAACGAAGATATTTATTTTGAATGGGTGTAACACAAAATCTATGAATACTTTCATTTATTAGATTTATTTAGGTTTACACTCACAAAAACGATTCAAGCCCTTCTTCGAGGTGACACATTTAAATATTGTTTGATACATTTAAATAAATCAATTACAAAAATAGATATTTATATTTAATGGGTGGAACACAAAATGTATGAATTCTTTCATTTATTAGATTTATTTAGGTTAGATGGTGTGCATATCAACTCAAAATAAATGTGTTTCATTGAGGACTACCCTTTGTGCATGCGCCTTCTGAAAATCAGTTGTTTACAAGGTGAAGACACTTTCAGGGCTGTACGGTGGTGGAGTGGCTAGCACCGTCGCCTCAAAGCCAAAGGTCTGTGGGTTCAATTCCCAGTTGGGGCGTTCCTTCTGTGTGGAGTTTGCATATTTTCTTAGTTAGTTAGTTTATATTTTGAGTTGGACAAACACAAATTAATTTAATTTAATGAATATTGTTATTTTATTTTAGATGTATTTGATACAAATGAGTTGGACTAACTTAATTACATTGTATTGCACTGATGTGCTAAATTTGAGTTGGAGTTGCATGTAATTATTGGATGGAAAACCTGCCAACAATTTAATTGAGTTCATCCAATGATTCATTTCTTTGAGTGCAGGGAGTTAGCCCATTCTGGGTTGTATTAATTTACTAGCAAGAAAAGTCTCTATGAAAAGGAAACTCGGAGCTGTCCAGATTAACGTGGCCGTCCTGTTGCTATGTGGACTCTAACTGACCTCTGCAGTCCTTTGCGGTTTGTACCATGTGAGTTACAGTTTATACATGGTTCAATACCAAATCATGAAAAAGTGTTCCTCCACATTCATCTCTATAAATGTTCTCTGTAATGACATCGCTGCCCACTTAATGTCATTGCTGTCCAAACTGGAGCTTAGATATGACACAAACCTGCCACTTTGGAGTTGTAGGCGACTCCCACGCCGCAGATGTTGTTGTTGGCTGCTGCAGACACCTCTCCAGCACACCGGGTACCGTGACTGGTGGCAGCAGAAAGCAGAGGATGCACCTCAGAGGATTTGCATGAATTTACAAAGGATATCTGAAAGGATATCTCAAAGGATATCTCGTGGGTAAAGGTTTGAGATAAGATTTCCCAGATTAGGTGCAACTGGTGATTTAGTTGACTTTGTGCCAGACTAGAATGAGGCAATTGTTAATAGAAGAGGTTCAAGTCAAGCGTCTTTGTGTATGTAGAAAAGCGCTATATAAGTTTGAATTATTATTATTATGTCATAAATCAATTAAAAATAAACAAACACTCTGTGACATGTAGAACATTAGCTCACAGAGAGACAACAATATGATTTATCCATCATCCATCTGAGTCCGACTGATTATGTTTGCACATATCAGTGTATTATATGCACTATGTAATATGTCTATCTCTCCATCCCTCACTACAGAGCGTCAACCCCTCTCTCCCAGCATGCTTTGCTACGGGCAGCTATTTATAACAACCAGCTGATTAGCCAGCGAGTTGCGCCCGACTGTCAGCAACTGCTCCACTGGCCAACCCAAATACTCCCCTCTTACTCCCACACACAGACACACTGGTACATCTGAGGAAATGGAGGCATGGTGGAGGAGGAGAGGAGGAGAAAGAATATATTCCTCTTTGTTCCTTTTTCCCCCCGACATGTGTTGCAGTGGATCACCTGGTGTGATTACGAGACTACAGGCAGATAAGGCTTTATCAGACAGGAGGTCGCCACTGTGAACACTGCCACTCTGAAAGGAGACCTGACTTGTGCAAGTCTTTCTTTTTGTCTATCTCATTCATCTCCTCCAAGTGAGCGTGTAGAAATAAACATTATGTGTTCTATTGTGTTGCGTTGTACAACAGCTCTGTTTATACTTCACTATTATGCCTTAATGCAACTATGTGAAGAGAAAATCAATGGAGGCGAGCTGCCAGACTCCAGGGAGAGCACACACAGTGGCTGTGTCTACTACCGGACACTTGAGCACTTGGAGCACTGACTTTCAGCGCTTAGGGCGCCACACTGACAAAACCAGCAGAATTCAGTGCACTGAAAGTACCCAGATGGTGCACTGCAAACGGGCAAAAAATGCAGTGTAAAACAATGGACACTACTGGCCCTAAACGGCCGCCATCTTGGCTACGTAGCGGAAGAGGAGGAGCCCTTTCCGCCAGCTTTTCATTTTATTTCTAAAACAATGGCGGACGAGGTGGCTACGGTAGCACAAGCGGTAGACCACGGAGGCTCCTGCCGCGATTGTGGAGGTATCGCAGTTTCCACATGTCCCAGTTTCCACATGGTAAACAAGGGACACAAAGAGGGCAAGAAGTACATTCATTTTGTCAGTTTAAGTTTCGCGGGTATCGCAAGCAGATTTGCGTACGTCACTCCCGGCTTAATTTCGCGGGTGCCGTGAACAGATTTGCGTCCGTCACTTCCGCCAAGTGGTTAACGTAAGTGTTCCATTTGATACAGCACTTATCAGCGACGCAGTGCACTACAGATGTCAGTGCACTGTATTGCAGTGTACTTCGTAAAGTGTCCGGTAGTAGACACAGCCAGTGTGTGTGTGTGTGTGTGTGTGTGCGTGGGGTCGGCTGGATGAGCTTTACCTGTTGAACCAGTCGTCTGTGTAGCGTGGAAATGGGAACGGGTCGTTGCTGCTGAAGTCGTAGCTGGCATCGGCGTTCTGAAAGGACCAATTGGATGCATTTACAAAAACAACAGCATCATGATAGAACTGGTTTTTTGGGAATTGGTGGAAGGGTCACTGGTTCTTCCAAGAAATAGTCTGGCATATGACCCCAGGTAAAAACTGTTATATTGTTTGTTTATCATATTTCTTCTTATTAATTATGGCTTTTACTATTGCACTGTGTATTCCCACCAATCACCAATTCCTTGAATCTGCAAACATACTGAAACATTTCTGATTATGATTATGCTTAGCTAAGTTAACCAGCAGAAGCATCATATTCAACTTAGACATGAGAATGTTATCCATCTCTTATTACCAGGGAATAGGTGTATTTTGCAAAATGTCACGCTGTCCCTTTTTTAAATTCAATTTCAGATGTTTTGTTAAGTAAGTCGATGGAAAGAAACTCGGCCCCATACAAAATCTTTCCTCTGCGGCGATACTAGAATAATGTGTGGTCACAGCGGGGATTTCAAGCCGAGAAAATAATGGCCCAATCACTGTCGGCATTTAATTCCACATCGCCAGAAGTAATAGGATCAGAATGAACGGCAATGGAAAAGCAGGAGAAACAAGACGCAAGAGACACACATCTGCCAGAGAGACATTAATGCAGTCAACGTAATTACTAGAACAGCCATGTCCTCAGGATCAAAAACACACACAAACATACACACACACAGTTGGTTTCAAGATTCAGCAGACATCTGAAAGTCGATCACGTGTTGCTCTTTCTTTAACCTTCTTTCAAAGTTCATCTTAAGCGACTGCAATGATCGCTCCTTTCGCCGCCACTCACGCCCCTTGTTGTGGTTATTTATTTTGCCCTGTAACAAAATAACAGGTGCTTCTTGTGGTCATGAGCACGGCCGTGTTCATAGAACTGCACACATCAGATCCATCTGGGGCTGTTTCCACGCACAGGCCTGACAGCTCTGCTGGCTGACATTTGGAAGATGACTCATTCAGCGGCAAAGAGAAAGCTAACCGGCAAATGCGGCCTGACCTGATGAAGAAACAATTATCACGATGTGGAGCAGGTGACTGGAGGAAAGTAGCGACGCCCGGGGTACACAAGAAGGATTATTTCTACTTCTCTATTTTTTTTTTATTGTACTTAAACATGTCAAAAAGAAATATATATGTGATTTTGTATATATATATATTATAAAGATTGGCTTGTAACTGTTATCATTATTCACAGAGAAATATTTTTGAATGGAGAACACGCTGCTCCCAAACAGGTTGTGTGCTTACATCCCGAGCAGGAGTGTGTGTGTTTTTCTTGTTCATTAAATGGAGTGAAAAGTGCTGAGTCCCAGTAATAAATGACCCAAGGGCCTGTCCATGAATCACTTGCTGTGCTTCTCAAGTTCATATCTGCTGCTATCAATCAGCCTCTGTTCTTCCTCTGGTGTCCTGTGAGCGGCCGTGGTCACAATAATGGATCGTGCCACCTCACCTTTCCCCGGCAACCCTTGTCTGTTCACCGTTCTCGGAGCAAATGGTTCTTGAGAGAGCAATGATTTAAAGCTGCTCGAGCGGAAGCCGTGTGCTCTGTTTTTCTGGAGATAAAGTCAAATAAATGTTTTTGGAAAGAAATTAACGAGGTACTGTGCTTGAGTGTAACTTCTGAATTATTGTACTTTAATTGAATATTTCCATGTATGTTTCTGATGCTTTCATCTTCTAGTCCTCTACAATACAGAAGGAAATGTTGTGCCTTTTACTCTACTACATTCATCTTAAAGCTGCAATTAGTGTTTCATTTTATAATTTAGGTTTTACATGTAAAAAACAAGATGTTTTTAATATATTCCTACTATAAACTCTTTTGATTTGTGACCCTTATATAAAAACTGTGTCTTGACAATGACTATGAGTTGCTGGCAGTTCCACCAAATATGGCCTACGGTCACGGCCTACCAAAAAATATCCAATATTTCAGAAAAAAAGCAAAGATGAAAGAAAAGTAATACACATTTTTGGAGCAAGCCTTTGTTTTTATCATCTCACAACCAGGTTTAGCTTGTGACCCTTTAACTAATAATTACATAGATTTTAATACATAAGAGTCCCATTTCTGCAGAACTTCTGTACTGTTTTGAAAGTATGATTTTGAATTTAGCACTTTTATGTGAATTTTAGTATGTTTGTTGTACTGTTTTTTACTCGAGTAAAGGATCTGAGGACTGTTTCCAACACAAAAAAACAAATCATTTAAACCCAGATTGAAGCCTGTTTTTGTGGATAATCACTTTTATTCCTGATTTATTATATATGTTGATAACAAAGTGAACTATGTGCAAACAAAACATCCTCATGTTTTTCTTTTAGGGCCATGTATCATGTCATCATGGCTGACTTCATTTCTCCATTTGGTGTTGATAATCTGGTCTATAATCTGGAGAGCGGATGCAGGTTTGCTGTTGACTGTGAATGTACTTGGAAGTCCTTTGCAAGATACTTTATTCCCATTAAAGAGAGTATTTCCTAAGATCCGAGCATACAGTGACGACAGATGCGTCTTTCGATCAACTCTTAAAAACATAGTTGTGAACATCAATTGAAGCCATTTCCAACGTTGAAGAGCCGTAGACTGTAAATCTCTTAACCTAATTTTATCGACGCTTGCACTTTCTCTCTCTATTGCTCTCTTGCTCCGCCTCTCCTACAAAAGCAACATATGAGATCTACTTCATGGTAATGTGAGATCATAAAATGTTGTCATGGTAACTTCCCTGGGTGTAGTAACATTTGCACAAATTCTCTTTGAGACGGAGTAAAAAGTCATCTGCTGCCTTTCCTCCAAATGTTGGAGTAGCCTAACACAACACACGTATTGATCAGGCGCTGGCAAGCTTGGAGATAAAACAACGAGTAACGGCACACTCAGGAATTGGGTCAAATTCAGGATCATAATTGTATTATAATGAAACCCAACCAGATTTCCTCAGAGATGTTTTCCACCATCTGATATATAATACTGTTCAAGTTAAGAAATACACAAAACAGTATATCTGCTATTATGATCGCGTTGCCGCATTATACAATTATCTGTGTGGATATATTTCTTGGATTGGATTATATGACAATATATTTAAAGTAGTATAACTTTTGGTATTTGCAGGTTAATAAGCCATGGAATCGATCTATCAAGTTAGACAATGTCTCGTCTCAGCGCACAAACATTAACTCACCATATTAACATATTTATTGAGCTATTGCAGTATGATCATCACACCAAATAGGTGATCTTACAAGACACAAACACACTTCCATAAACTAACATTTTGTTGTCCAATGCTGACACGCATATTACAAAGACACACACACACACACACAAAGATCCACAACCACACAATAAATTAAAATCTAACTGAAAAAGGTGATGAACGCAAATGTTATGTTCAGTCAGTTGCTGATCGGAGGTCTTCGTGGGACTGTGAAACGCCTCGATGACGGGAACAAAAACAGGATTACATTCACAGCGTCTCTCTCTCTTGCACATGCTCATACAAACACGCCCAATGGATCTATGCACAGCATGATAGAGCATGCTCCCATATCACCAGCTGAGACTGAGTGTTATTTTTGGGCCACGGCTCATCTCTGTTCATAGGCAAGAAACAGGCGAACTTAGCGGTAAGTTGCCAGAGACATGCACGCAGAAGACAACACGTATGCAAGCCGCCTTGAAAAGGATCACATAGTCCCAAGAGCTGAGGCGTAACAAAAGATAGATCACGCTGTGCCGGGGTAATCTTTATTATTTCTGCAAATCAGTGAGGAAGGTAACTTGCCGGCATTTCTAAATACAATTCCAATTTAAAAGCATGGATATAATTGTCAAAAGGGGATATTTTTAAAACTAAAAAGCACCACTCTTTCACAGCGCCTCCGTTTGTCTGGTTTATTTGAAACTCCTCAGATTCCAGACGACGGCACAGCGCAGTTCCACGGACGCACCTGCAAATGATCTAGTCAAATCAGACTAAGCCGTCTGGAATTCCTTGTTTCATTTCGCAATCCCTCTTGTCCTTTAATGTTCTGTTATCAGTATTCTGGAGATAGAGCGTCACATTATGCAGCGCCAACTACCCTGGCATTATCTCTGCCTGTGACAGATCGGCCTGCCGTTGCGCCTGCCACAGTGCAGTGTGCATTAACATTAAACAGCTTGGCTGGCCGTCTGCCTGTCGCTGCGTCCTACGAGAATACAAGGAGACTCGGCGGCCATGAAGGCAGCGTGGAAAGCACCTGTCACCGTCGATGGCACGCCACTCAAAGCCCATGAAATCGACTACCTGAACCGCCGCTTTACTCATTAATAGCTCTGAATGGAAAACGAAGGAAAGTATGAAGTTCAACAACACTGGAGTACTCACATAATTTGATGCCAGGTCTGGATGTAGATAGTCGATGCCTGAAATGTGATGTTGACAGTTATTAGTGATATTGAGCATCAGAGGGTGTGACCTCCAATATCTCG
This sequence comes from Pseudoliparis swirei, assembly GCF_029220125.1. Classification (NCBI taxonomy): domain Eukaryota; kingdom Metazoa; phylum Chordata; class Actinopteri; order Perciformes; family Liparidae; genus Pseudoliparis; species Pseudoliparis swirei. The sequence goes on from NC_079404.1 coordinate 14,786,084, forward strand.
TTGCTGTTTCACCACCGTTTCCCATTTTGTTTGGTTTGGTTCTTAATGACACAACAAAGAAATAACAGCTAACGGAAACAATTAGCTGAGTAAAGCTGGTTTTGTGTCATGCAGTGAGGGTGGTAGGTGCAAATGATGTTCGGCCTTCGTCCGTGTTGCTGGCGCCGGAGCTCATTTGACGACGACAACAATGGTATTGTGTTATATCATGCAATTTATAGCTTGGTGTTTTAAAAAGTCAAGCTTACTGTTTTGTCCCTGTTTATTTTGAAGGATTATTTTAATTTTATTATACTTAGTTCTCCATTGTGATATTGAATTAATGCATTTTTATGTACTACTTATTTAAACACCTTATACCTAGATTTACTCTTGTATATTGCCAATAGCTTTCCTGCCAATAGTTGCTATCATAAGTGTACCATTTAGAAATATATCATTCAAGACAGGAAGGAGGTGAAGGTGTTGCATTCACAAGTGTATCACATCTGGTTGAAACTCTAAGACATTTTACCAGTCGTACAGTAACACAAAGTTGGAAAAGAAATGCATAACGATTTGTTTTTACTTATTAACTCCATATTTGGTGATTTACATTCACAGATTGACAGAAATGATAAAATGCTTCTGTGGGAATTGAGAAAATCCCAACACTTAAACCCAAAAAGTGAAAACGATGTAGATTCATGCTTTTCATTACAGAGTAACATGAAGCTTTGCCATTGGTCCGATGTCTTACATCAGAATTTGTGAATCACCTTCAACAGAGAATGACAAGTCTCAGTGGTCACCGTACATAATCTGGAATGTTAACTTGTCTGACCATTCATTGCACTGTATAATAAACAGATATACGTGCAGATAAATCAGCAGGGCAAATAAATACATGCAGGTATAAGTGTGTATTTACATCACACTCACCGTCGTCCATGATTGCGATGGTAACTCCTCTGCCCGTGTAGCCCAGTTGCCAAGCTTCAGCCACATTAAGATCCAGCCCAGGGGTCCCGTCTGCCTGGCCTGTGTTTACCTAATCGCTCAGACAATATGGAGAACTTCCATGACTCACAGCACCCCAGTGAGTTGCCATTAGAAAATTAGTCAACATGGAGGAAACAGAAGGAGGGTGGGCTGGGGTGTATGGATAAAGACTGCTTGAGGATGGGAGAGTGAAGGTGGGAAGAAGGGAAATTAAATGTCAGCGATAAGACAAGCCAGATGACTGACAGCAGGCGTAAAAGTCACGCTTGCCAGTTAGAGTAAACAAGAGGGGAGGAAACTAAGCGGCATGAATGCTGCGATGAGATGGCGTGGATAGTATTGGCAAGGCTTATTAAAGAATGAATAACAACGTTGATTCCTAAAGTAGTGTGAATATGCCTGGCTTGAGTAATTAAGATGTTTTTTTGCTGAAGGTCATGCGGCATCCAGGCGGCCACTTGGTTTATTACTCACCAGATACCACTGTTTTGTGAATAGAGGGTCAGTCATGTTGACTTCAACAACATTGAGATCTCTGTAGCCTCGCTTTTGACGACTAAAACCCTCTTGCTCCAAGACGTTCTTCACCTGGGGACAAAAGCAAAAGAAGCACAAGGTCAGGATCCATTTAAAGGCGACACATTACCTCACAAATCCTCTTTTCAAGAGCAAAATGAAAGTGGAATTATAAATGGGATTTAATATGATATGTGAGATGTACAGTAGGTGTGTGCTGCTCTGTCCGCTGGAAATCAGCAGACCCAGCTGTGTTCTACTGTACCATGAAGGCAGAACATCACGTACATCAAAAGGGCTTTTCTTGTCTAATCAGAGAGGCAGCAGCTGGAGCCAAGGCTTCCAGACTCACCTGCCACACAAGCGATGGAGTTTTCTTTTCTCCTCTTAGTACGTTTTTTAACAAATAGCGACAGCAATTACCCTCACAAATACAGTTGTGTTTCTTTGAATCGTCAAAGAGACTCACAGGCGGTTGAACAGCTGTGTTTTAGATTACCAATTCTCACTGAAAGCTGCCACAGCACCATTTATCAAGCAGTAGATGATAACATAGGACAGAGGACGTCAATGATGGGGATAAACGTCGGGAAATGTAGGTTCTCGATTGCTGGGCTGCTGTCATCAAAATGATTGGGTGTCTCTGACAATGGTGTATTTTTGTTTCTGTTACATTTAGAAATGAAGCCAAGAAAAACACCAATATTTCACTGTGTTCATCTCTGTCTGCAGTTGTGACGACGACAGCAACCAACTGTAGCCAATCAATTCAGCCGTTCTAATTGGAAATCACACACCTTTTCCTGTGAGGTTTCATCAAATAGGCACATTCACACATTTGGAAAAACTGAAGATGTTGGGGAGAAGTGAAGGAAGCATGAGTCATTTGATCTATTTCAGTCTTGTACTCTAAACAAAGCCTGAAGAAAAGTTCTTCATTGGAAATGTGCCGCCAACTGTCAAAGCGGTCTCAAGGTTTAGGTCATTTTAGGTGACCAGGAGAGAATGTGCTTGACCTTATTTACTTTGAATAACATACATTAAAAAAATATTAAAATTATAACATAAAAATTGCAGAAAAAAAGTAATTCATGTAATTGTTTTTTATACCTGAAATAGTGACGCTAATGAGAAAAAAAAAGGATTTCCATGGTGTAAAAGCTACATTTTGAAAACAAGTCACTGAGGCTACATGTTCCATTTGTGCTTATACTTTTAGCAAATTCACTCGAGTGTGACGTGAGAGAAACCGGCATTGTTCGCTGTGTGTACCACCACAGATAAGAGAGCAGAGCAGCACTTAAGATGGCCTTTTAAAATGGCCAAAGCCTATTCATCCAGATCTTTCTTTTATGGCATACTCTACGCAATCAGGAGGCGCACACACTGAGAATCAACACAGGTCATTTAAATGACCCGTCAGTTCTGAAGATAATAAAAATCCCTATATATTTGCACATGTGTCTTCTGTCTTGGAGGACTTCCTTTTTCGATTGGCCTCATGTTACACGTGTCTTCAAATACTTTATATTCACATTTGAACACTTAATCAGACGCATCCATCTGCACTACTTGCACTATCACCACTTTCTTTCTGCACTAACATCCCCAATTCATTTTCACTGTTGTTGTTTTTATATTGTACATACATGTTGTTGTCGTCTTTTTTATATATTAATCCTGTTATTTGTAAATTACATGTATGAACGATGAGAGCGTACGTGTAACCGATTTCAAATCCCATGTATGTGCACACATACATGGCCAATGAAGCTGATTCTGGTTCTGAGAGGGAAACCACCAGCACTTTCTACATTATCCCTCCCACCCCCCATACTTCTCTCCATCCATCATCAATTTATTCCATCACTTGGCAGGAACGCTGTATTTCCCTTGAGACAGACAGCATGTCGTGCTGCCCACTCACAACATCAAACAGTGCCCATGCACCACCATCACTCTTCGCCTTTGCCCGCTGCCTCCTCACAACTCACAATGCTCCAGCTCACTTCAAATAAAAGAGCCGGGCCGGCTATATCCTCTTCCTTATTTTCCTCTAGGCTTTCCCAGGCATGTGGCTCTCAGGATGTATTCTATTTCCCACCTTTATTCTCACCTACATCCTCGTAGGCCTTAAATACATTTGAAAGTATTTGTGGTGTTAAAAAAATATATATGGGAGGGAGGAACCAGGGATGGATGGATGGTTTGGGGTGAAGACACGGATGTGTGGATGAAAAGACGTCTCATTTGAATTAATGTGGGACATGAGATGTAAAAGGGCAAGGGAGGACAAGGAAGCATAGAAAAAGATGTAGAGGAATACAAGTAAAAGCTTGTGGGTGAGTTAGAAGTGTGTCAACATGCTTCACTAATGGAGTCAAACAAATACCAGTGCTTCTGGGACACCTCGATATCCATCCCACACACTGCATTCAGAGCTGCTGCTCATTTAAAGTGTTCCAGTATTAAATCAGTGTGCATGGACTGCTTTAAATAAAGAAACAATAACAGATTACTATAAAGGTCAAATTATTTTTCCAACCTTTAAAATAATATTAATAAATTTTTTCTCCATATATGTCTCGATGTTAGAATGCAACGGAATATTTCCTTTCCTTTTGACATTACTGCATGTGTAATACTGAGATATGTCTTGAAACATGCGGGAGGAAGACACTTCAGAATAATAAACAGGCAACATTAAACCAGGCGAGCTGACCACATCCTTTCTAGAGATGCACAGAAATCAATAACTGCAGTGTCGCATATGAGCACATCAAGCATCTGATTAAAGCCCAGCATCTGGAACGTAGACCTGCCCATGTTCGTGCTGTCTCACTTTCATTAAATGTATTAGCTCGTGGAGTGGCTCGCATTTATTTTCATTAGCACCTCTCACAAGTGCAATTTGAGAGGTTAGTTGATTGTCGGCAGCAAGACCTCCACTATCACCGACTCCGACGGTGGACAGAGCTAAACACACAGAGCGACTGTTTTATTATTTATTTTTAAAAGCTTGGAGACATGGCATATTATGAGATTCAAGATTCAAGATTCAAGATGTTTTATTTGTCACATACACACACAGGGTGTGCAGTGAAATGAAAGTGGCAATGCTCAGCAGGAATGTGCAAGGGCAACAAGTACACACTATTTACAAATAAAAAACAACACAATGTAAGTGTGTGTGTGTGTGTGTGTGTGTGGGGGTCGAGTTCACAATCCTGATGGCCTGAGGAAAGAAACTCCGTCTCAGTCTCTCTGTTCTTGCAGCGTGACGGAGGCGCCTGCCTGACCGCAGCAGCTGAAACAGTCTGTTGTTGGGGTGGTGAGGATCCTTCATGATCCTGCTGGTCTGCACCTCCTGGTGTACAAGTCCTGCAGGGTGGGAGTGTAGTTCCAATAGTGCGCTCTGATGTTCTAGTTTACAATGTACCACTGCTACAACGACAACCATCCATCCATCCTCTGCCATGCATGCAGGTCGCGGGGGCTGAGCAGGGTATTCCAGACGTCCCTCTCCCCAGAAATACTTTCCAGCTCATCATTTTGGACCCGGAGGCATTCCCAGGCCAGACGAGATATACAGTCTCTCTAGTGTGCTCTGAGTCTATCCTTGAGCCTCCCAACTAGGCCTATTGTATTTGCGCCTTGTCAAAACTTTTCATAGGAAAGCATATAAACACAAATCTTACAATACAAACATGGGACATTATAAGGAAACATATTCAAAGCATTTATATTCCTCAAAAAATCTAGAAATATCACCAAAAGGCACATCTATAAGCGGTAGTTTCTGTTAGTGGTTTAGAGATGGGCAACATCAGCATTATAAAGCAATACTCCATTCATTACAGATATTAACTGCTTTTGAATTTCAATTATATCCCCCTGATGTAATGTCTCTTTTTTCCTCTCTTATTGAATAATATGTCCGTCCTCATGATGTTGGCTTTTCTGTCCAGTAAGTTCAATATTTATCGAGTAGCTTTTGATGACATGTGGTCTGTCCCGGTGAGCTCTGCTTGCTCTGAGTACGTTTGGTGTTGCACTGCATTCTAGATGGACAATAGTCTCAAGGAAACTATTCTGATGCACAGTAAATGGGGATCCATGCTCTAGGCCAGCGATTCCCAAACTGTGGGCCGCGGCTCACTGGTGGGCCGCGAAGGTACTGCAGGTGGGCCGCGAGAGGTCATTTACAATAAATAAATAAAATGTTTTTAATTTTCAATTTTGAAAAGTTTGAAATTAATATAAAAATATTTATGATTTAAATTGTGTGTTATTCTTTTATCTGACCTATTTTTCTGACCGCAAAACAATGTCAAATGGGGCGCCCTCTTGTAGTATTAGTTTATGTTTTGATCAGAGTTGTGATCAGCGCCGCCGCTCCCATAACGCGCACTACGCGCTGCGCGTAGGGCACCAAGTCCTGAGGGGGCTCCACAAAATAGGCAACTAAAAAAATCCTCATAGTTATAATAATTATAATGCCGATATTATTTCAGTCTAGAAATATTAGGCGCCTTTTAGGCATGTACAGGACTGTCTCAGAAAATTAGAATATTGTGATGAAGTTCTTTATTTTCTGTAATGCAATTAAAAAAACAAAATGTCATGCATTCTGGATTCATTACAAATCAACTGAAATATTGCAAGCCTTTTATTCTGATTTATTGCTGATTATGGCTTACAGCTTAAGAAAACTCAAATATCCTATCTCTAAATATTAGAATATCATGAAAAAGTATACTAGTAGGGTATTAAACAAATCACTTGAATTGTCTAATTAACTCGAAACACCTGCAAGGGTTTCCTGAGCCTTGACAAACACTCAGCTGTTATAAATCTTTTTTTAACTTGGTCTGAGGAAATATTAAAATTTTATGAGATAGGATTTTAGAGTTTTCTTAAGCTGTAAGCCATAATCAGCAATATTAAAAGAATAAAAGGCTTGCAATATTTCAGTTGATTTGTAATGAATCCAGAATGCATGTTTTGTTTTTAATTGCATTACAGTAAAGAACTTATCTATTCTAATTTTCTGAGACAGTCCTGTATATCACAAAACAGGCAGAACAAGAGAGATGTTTAATCGCTCAGCACCCCCCGTTAACACTTCTCGGGTCGCATCGCTCTGTCTGCCGTGATGCGCGCCGACACATCCGCGCACACAGCAGGGTTTTTCCTGGGTCAAAATGGGTCTTCAGTGCTCCCCAAAAAAATGTTTGACAAGAAGACACGCTTATCAACTCCAGTGTTTCCCCTACTATTATAACAGGGTGAAATCTGACCACCCGTCACCCTGTAATTTTCGTCTACCCCCCGTCAACTCTTCTCGGCTCGCGCGCGCCAGAGCTCCGATGCCGGCGCGCGCCTCCCTCAGCCGGGATGCGCGCACACAGGTGAGCACACCTCAGTGTTAAATTACGGCTTAGGCGCGCGCCCACATTTTCTCAATGCAGGAAAAACCCTGCACAGGTGAACACCCTCTCACTAGCACGCCCCCCCCCCCAGGGATGGATTAACCAACGGGCCTACCTGGCCCAGGCCCAGGGGCCCATGAACTCAGGGGGCCCCTAGGCCTGAGCCTCCGCACGTGACATCGCTGTTATTAACATTGTATTGATATGAATATGATGATATGACACGATGCGCCGTAGCCGGTATATGCTGGGCTTAAGTCATTCATGTCAGTAACAGGGCCCCAATAGTCCTACTGAGGGATGGATTACCGAACGAGCCTACCGGCACCAGGGGCCCATGAGCTCAGGGGAGCTCAGGGGGCCCCTAAGCCAGAGCCTCTGCGTGAAGTAGCTGTTATTAACTTTGTATTGATATGATGATGTGACACGATGCGCCATAGCCGGTATATGCTAGGCTTAAGTCATTCATGTCATGGTCATATAATTCGCGTTATGTTGTCTGCTCAGCTCCGGTATCGTTGTTCCATACGGACTGTTTTGTTAGCGATGTTTAAAAAAAAAATTTTTTTATTTTTTTACGTCAATTATTATTTTGATTTTTTTTGTTGCGGGGGGGGGGGGGGGGCCTTGACACGTCCAGGCCCAGGGGCCCGTGGTTTCTTAATCCGTCCATGCCCCCCCGTCGACAACGCTTCGTCAACGCTGGTTGTGATTTAAGGCTTGGGTGGGCCGCAGAAGATTTTCAGATTTCAAATTGGGCCGTGGCATTCTTGAGTTTGGGAACCGCTGCTCTAGGCAGATGTAAAGATTCCACACAAAGCGTGCGTTTCTCAGTGTGCACATGTGTGTGTGTGTGTCTATGCTTACCCTTCGGTCTTTTTGGAGCCGCTGTTTGCTGTGGGCACTGCGTTTGCTCCGCCTCTTCGAAGTGTCCTGAGGATAGAAGTGAAAGAGCCCCTCTCCAAAGGAAAGCTGGATACAAAAAATTAAATAAAACAAGAGGTAGAAGATAGATCAGGAGACGAAGCAGAGATGAGAACAGAGGCAGCAAGCAGAAAGTGTGTGAATTAGCTCGACACCATATTCTATATAAATGGAGGAGAAGGAGAGCGGGTCGTCTTTCACTGATTCCATGTGTTTTTAAGAAGGATCTATGTTCAGGCAGTGGTGAACAGTGATGGAATGAACCATAATAAAAGGCAGGGAAATGAGATGCATCCTCCGGAGCTTTCCCTCCAACACTGTGCACAGATTAAAGCCCTCCTTATGCTCACAACAGCCAGGGTCAATCCTCGAAATAAACACTGTCAGATGCGCCTGTCAGATCTAATGTGAAAAAGAAATGATAATGGAAGGATGAGGATTATTTTTCTTCCATTGCACTTAAATTATATCACTGTTGCCCCAAAAATATTTGCTGATGTCAGGTCTCGTCCTCTCTCTTTTATCTCTATTTGGGCTCCCATTTGTGCATCTCAGTTCAGGGTCCTGGTCTAGTTAATTAAGCAACAATAGAAAATAAATCAAACGACACAGACATTGTTTTATGATGCATATCCCATTAAGACAAATATAGCTGCAGATTACATAACCTAGGAGGCAGGGAGGCAGTAGATGGGGAGAGGTGGGTGTGATCTAGAGCAACAATGAATGGAACTAGCAAACAGGACTGCTGCGCAACCACCACACAGAGATTAGTTCCAGATTAAAACACCTTTTTGTTATTGTGGAGACAGCCTTCTGTTCACTGCTACGCCTCACTGGCTATGGCTCCGGCCAATTTCACCCACACATTTATTTTGACATGTAACAAGACACACACTGTCAGGGAATTATATCCATTGGTCTGCCATTAATGGTTTGTTATGCATCTTTTGACATGTTCTGATGTGTGCATGCATTTGCAAGACATATTGTTTCAGGTGTCTGCAGGGAAGCTATATGTATATCAAGTTATGCAATCTGAATACACTGTAGCCTACTCTGTGTGTGAGTGATAGATTTTTTTGAAATGTCATATAATGTTATGGTTAAAAAGGTTATCTTAAGATGATCCATTAATGATATTTAATGACTTGACATGTAACGACTGGAATTCATCACAATCTAAACTTCATGTTGTGAGAGATGTAATGTATTAAAAAAAGAAACATATTTCACAAAAGATATTCATAAAAATATAATTTCAAATGTATTTCACAGAAATAAAATCTCCAAGCTTATTTTTCTTCATTTTCTTTCTAGGACACTGACATTGGATGCAAGGCAACTTTGAGTCCCCAGGGCCACAGGCCAATGGGCAACCTAACCAGGGCTTGCGTTTGAGTGTGAATTACATCATAAAATCAGACAAAAGTGTAATGAAGTCAAACCAAAATAAAACCATGAGAAGCCTCAGTATTCATATTTAGGCTGCTGGTCTGAGAATGTTGCTAAATACGATAGGCTATATTTCAAACATCCACATCTATGTTATGGGTAGATTGATATTTTTAGCATTTAATTAGAATTATTGATTGACAATAATAAATCACTATTGTTGCTTTGTTTTAAGTTCTTCCTCAGGAGAAAGATATATTTTTTAAAGCCATACAGTGCAAGCAATGCGTGACCATTTTCTCCACGCATCTCTACCTTTCGGGCACTCTGGAACCCATGTTGTGCTGCAAGTTGGTGCGCCTCATCCTGCGCGTCCTCGTGCAACTGAACCAGAAGATGGTCCGTGAACGCTCCTTCTGCAGCCTGTGTCGCAAGCAGCAGCGCGTTCAGCAGCGCGTTCAGCAGCACTATAAATCCCACGGCTGTCCCATGTCGGGGAGATCCACGCATCGTGTCTGCCTTGTGTCAATCCGTGTGCCTGGCCGTCGAGCTGGAATCAGCGTGCGGGCTGCTCCTCGCTAAAGATGGGAGGATGAGGAGGACGAGAAGAGAGGTCGAATCAAAGCTTTTGCGGACGCATCTCCTCGTCGTCAGCTGACTGGAAGTTGTATGTCGCCGAGGTGGAGCTGCTCCTGCTGCCTGCTGAGAGTGGGGAGGTTGTGTGTTTTGGACCAAACCTGCATCCTCAGCTTTGTATCTCTCTCCTCTTCCTCCTCCTCTATTTCATCGGTAATTAATTTACCTTACTCGCTCGGGTAGTTTCTGCTCGTGACGTCGTACCCATGGGCTCCGGCGGGTGTGCCCCGTCGTTTCTTCCCTCCAGATGAGCTTTTCAGCACCTTGGAGAATTCCTCCCATCGCCCCCACATTTGATCGCGATTGTATTGATAAGTATCTGAGGCGGGCCTCACTGGAATGGATACGGGTTCACATTATATCCCAACAGGGACTAGTGTGCCATGTACAGCTCACGCTGACCTTTTTGAGGTAATACCCCTTTAATTAAATATAATTCATATAGGCACAATTCTACAACATAGCCTTCTCAGCCTGCCATCCTCTCTCTGTTTTTAAACGACAAACCTCTAATATGACCAGCCTGACCTTTTTTTGTCAAATGGAATGTAAGAACAGTCTAACTTGACTATAATTGGTCATTTGGATGTGGACAGCAGGTTATTAGAAGGAACCTTTCTCTTACAAAGAGTGCTCATTAATGGACTCCTGCCTCTCCTGCTTCCCTGTTGCTCTATGAAACATGCATGTGTTACAGGGCTGCTGCAGATATAACAGCGATGTGCATAAGGGAGAAAGTAGAGAGCGAGGGAGAAATGTGTTCATGTGAGTGTTATGATGTGAGATTCCCTTATACAGCATCACAGTGAAAAGGGGCATATTTGATGACTGTTGAACAGCTAGTCTTTTCAGTTGACTTATAAGGATTTGACGGTGGTCACCTAATGTGACTTATATAAAAGTGCCCCCTGAGCCCCTTTTCTTAACCCTTGTGTTGCCTTAGGGTCAATTTGACCCGAATCAATATTACACCCTCGTGTCACTTTAGGATTAATTTGACCCCATTCAATGTTTAATGTCGGTGTTCTTTCGGTAGTCAACAAACAAACATAAAGTGCCTCACACTTAAACTTGGAAAACAATATTAATTCTAATAATTTTCTGGAGGTTTTAATTGCTGGCGTCAAATTGAACCCAAAGGGTAAAATATGTTAGTAAATATAAAGGTAACAGGAGGGTGAAACATTGAATCGGGTCAAAATGACCCTAAGGCGACAGGAGGGTTAAATATTTAATCGGGTCAAAATGACCCGATTAAGAGGGGAGGGTTAAGTGGCCCATTTCAGAATCAGCAGGTTCCCCAATTAACAGCATTTTATATGTGTTTTTGTCTATGTGGACTTTGCAGCAGAAGGTTTTTGTTTTGATACTTTCGTTTTAACACCGCTGTTATTATGGCGGAATTCATTCTGTAAGCCTCTAAAAGCCACATTGTCTGATGCATGACTGCAGGGTTTAAGTATCCAGCTATCTCAACTAAATGGAGCTAAAGCAAGATTTACAAGAACTTGTCGTGCTCTTCAAGTATTTAGCATTTGATACATTTCGGCTTCATTTCAGTTCACATTTGTAATTCAATAAAGAGAAATTATTAGTTGCCATCTTTTCAAATGTGAGATAATAATGCACATAGAGAGTATTCATGAATCCTCATAAAATATGCATGTTTTACGAACCGTGTTTTCTATTAAAAGTGTTCATATCTGTTCAGCCAGTGGGGACCTCTTTAAAAAATGATAATCCATCATCATGTTGGTGTACTGTCACTATTACATAATGTTGTTAGAATGGTTAAGTAACAATGGGGCACAATTGCTTGTGGATCAGTTCATATTGAAGGTTTATTTTCTATCTAAGTTGATACACTTTTACTAATCACTGTTTGCATGCTCCCTGCAGACATCCTCCCACACTCATGAGATTCTAGCCCAGTTGTTATTATTTATTTTGTTCAGAGAAGCCAGCAACCTTCCTTCTCCGTCAGCTTACCATTCTGCGCTGCTGAGTCCTCGTGACTGATCCGCGCTTTTGTTTTAACTGCTGATTCACATGTGAAGTATTCCCTTCATCATAGAAGGCTGGAAAACCTGTAAAGAAAAGCTACAACATATTCTGCTGTGAGACCATTTTTTTTTCTCTCAGAAAAATCACTAAGAATTGATGTTGTGAGAGTAGTGGGCGTATGTATGCTTTTAAAGCTGCTCCATCTCCCACTGTGTGAAGTAATACTCAAAGACTGTGACTCCTGTGCTTAGAAAAGGCAAGCCTGTAATCTTCACAGCAGAAAACGGAGTCAATTTGACACAATGGAAATCATGACACTCATATGTGCAGTATGTAATTCAAGTTATATTCATGATATTACTCAGTACAAGGTGTTACTCATGTACAAAGAAAAAGCTGTTGATGAACTAACTAGCTATAACACAGAATATTCTTATTATATTAACTGGCACTTTTGGATAAAGTGTAAAAGTTACGCTGGGATTCATACTTAGCTCTTTTAATTTGGGGTCTAGTTAGGAAGCAACCTCCGTGTCCGTGACTTCAACTTCCATTCTTTCTAATAGCCTCTGGTTGCAAAAGATGCAAAATGACCCTTCATGTCACATTATTTTTTACCTAAAGAATGAGTTTATGACCTCAATCACTTGTTGTAAGTCTTCTGCAATACAGCTTGATGTTCATTTAATAAAAGATGGTCCCATTTAGAGTAAAATAGACCATAAAGCAGGGTATGCAATTCCTTTGCTACTTTGTGATTGGCTGGTCGCTACCGCAACGTTTTCCAGTTTGTTGGTTATCCGTATTTTTGTCTGGCAACTTCACCCATTCACTGTGTTTGTTCAGTCCATGAAAGTGAATTTTAACCTTTTTGATTATGAGAATTGACTAAACATATACGTTGTTTAACTGAACAGATGAGGTTTCAGAGAGCAGCTTCAGAAAAAAAGTAATGACTTCGATTTGGGGTTCTCAGCTGGAGTTTTATACATTCTGTCCTGATGCACAAGAAAGAGGAAAGTACGACTCTTATCGTGCATAGAGAGTAAGGTGTATTGTAAAATGGACATGACTTCTATTATTTATGGTTTGAACAGTTGACAAAACATAATTTAATTGAACATATAAACATTTACGTATGCTTCAGCCTCCAGATTAAGTCTTGATGAAATAATTCTAAACAGACAGTCAAACTTGTTCCTTGTTTCTGAAGCTTTAATCCTCTGGTTTGCAGTGGATTGATGACAATTATTTAGATATTCCAAGTCATACAAGCCTCCCTGGGAAATACAGCGTTTCTAAAGCAATAATCCATTTGCTTTTATTTAATAACCAAATGTTGTGTGCTCCTAAACCACATTATGAGTATTTTGACAGTTTCTGCAGTGATATCTGAGACTGCATCTTCATCGAAACAGAATATAACATTTTTATTTTCAAAGTTGAAATAGTACATATTTGGAACGCACAATAGGAGTTGAGACAAATGGTTTAAACATCTTGTTCTCCTTACATGAATGAAAGCACAAAGATAAGTGTCCAATACTTTCCTCATAGCACTGAGAAGACGTATACTGTATTATAAATGTCTTAGTCCTAAAATAAACATATAATATACAAATATTATAGGATGATTGTTTATTTAAAGCTCTCGAGGCTTTTAGAAATGAGATATTTAAAATGCTGTTTCATACTTTATGATTCAGAAACCTTATATTACAGGCTGTGCAGAGTTGACATGTTAATTAATAGAGTTTTAAAAATCTGTTGCTGTGTATCGGCGGCAGTGGTGGAGGAGGAGCAGAATAACACAGATCTTTAGTTTGTCATCCTCGCCCGAGGCTGGAGTGGACGCAGGCTGCCTGTCAGATTCTGTGAAAACAGGAGAGATTAGACCGGCGTGTGTGTTGCGTTCCTTCCATTGAAGCTGAGAAGCGTGTGCATTGTGCACACAGCAAAACACAAGGATCGCAAAACCATAACAAAGCTGATGCAACCTCTGCCACCAAAGCATCCAACAGGACTGGAATTGTTCGCTAGCTCTCAAGAGACAAGAGTATTGATCTTTCACACTGTGTTTTCGATGCTAAAGTAAATCTAGAAACACTCAATACATGAGCAACAATGCACTTTTTAAAATGCATTTTATATGCAGTGCTTATGAATAATTTATGATTAAAGATAGATCCCATTCCTCTGCTGTCATTTTAGATGCCGATTGACTGTAACCAACACTCCCTAAAATGCGGACGCTCGCTTTCCTAACAGTTAAGCTGTCCTTTCAGAGAGGCAGCTCTGTACTCTACTGCTCCAGTGCCTGCCAGTGATGTAGGACGGGATGTCTCTGCGTGAGTGGGGGATTGTGGGTACTATATCCGCATTGATTGCAGTGCGGATAGTGCCGATAGCTGCTCCTCTAATGGTCGATCTTTTTCTCAGTGTCTCTCTGCTCCACTCTCTCTATGTCATAACGCGCCACTGCCTGCCTCTGGTTCTGTGAGATAAGATGCCGGCCTTCCCAGGTAGGCAGATATCAAAACCCACAGACTTCCCTGCTCCTCATAATGGCCGAGGGTTGACAAGTGATGACGTATCGTTACCCCGGTGTCCATCAATCATTCAATTTGGCTTCAACTATGGTCTTCCAGACACAAGAGCACACTGTTAAAGGATTCTTGGGTCAGTCACATGCTTCAGTTGTGGCAAACTGTATGTGACCTAAACAATATACTATGCCAAACATGTCGGGTGGGAGTCTGTACAAAGGATGTAAAGTCTCCTGATTCTGATGTTCAAGAGTAATCTCTCTATATGAAAGTGAGACCCTGTGGAAGTAGGATTTCATTGGAGCCTCTCTCCAAAAATATTTGGCCCTAACACTGCATAGATCTATTACCTCTATCATCTATTACTTCCATCAGGGAGCAGAGGGGCGACATGAGGTTATGTTGGGCCTGATGTGCTGTGAGGCGTCGCAGACGGCAAGGCCGACTCTATTTCTCATGGACCAGAAGAAGATTAAATTGAACTCATCACTCACCCCAACTATTGTCACTCTGTCTCTCTCTGTCTCTCTCTCTCTCCCTCCTTCTGAAAATCAGTACATCATCTAAAGTTTCCTCTTCCATCCATTTCCTAAAATTGTCATGTTGCCCCGTAATCGCTGTTTACATCCCTCAGGCAGTGATCCGCGGCTGTGAGGTTTTGCTCGCTAATTCAGATATTATTGATAATCTTGCCAATGCTTCTGCTTCACCTGAAGCTATCCTTGATCATAAAAAAACCTGAAAGTCTGTATTCAATACACTTTGATTTGTTTATTGACACAACTCCTATTTTATAATTACAACAGGCAGTACTACTACTTGTGGGCAGTAGAATCAAGTGAACACCTCTGAGTAGATTTGGGAAACTCCTGTGTGATCTGGCTCTTTAGCTGCTAAATGCTCCACCAGCTAGTTGCCGACTGGTGATGACCCCCGACCTCGTTTCTCACTGCCCGACTGCTGCTTGACGCTGAGCAGGTACACTGGAGTTTTAAACCTTTTTCTGCCCACTCCAACAACATCAAAAAACACCATGAGAGTGGTAAAAGTAAACCGAAACATCAAAGTAATCCAAAATATTCATTTTAACTGAAGGTTGAATTTTTTTGACTGATTTCCCTGTTAATTATACACTTCTTCACGAGCAGAGAACCGACATATCAATGCAGAATATGTCACTGCAGACCTTCAAAGTCTGATTGCTGTTTGTCAGGGACAATAAACATAGTTTATGACACTAGACTATGACACTAGACTATGATCATTTTGTCATATTGCTAACCATTTCCTCTATTTTAAGCTTCAACTCAAAGCTCTTCTAGACATATATTTAGCTGCATGATGAGATTGCAACAGGTGCACAGCTGCAGCCGGTATGATAAAAGAAGCTGTTGTGCTCATGTTGCATCTGATACTAAATGTAGAGCACCGATGTTGCCGGGCGGCAGCAGCCGCTCGCTGTTCAAAACATTTAGAGGTAACCTCCAAATGAAAATGAGTTTGGGCTACCAAACAGTTTTTGCAAACAAAGAATCTATATTTGTTCTGGAAAAGGTGAACACACGTACGTACCACTCATCATAATGCTATTTCACCAGCTACGTTATGTTTCATTCACCGACAGGAGAGATAGAGTATGCAATTGTTTTTGTTTCCGGAAAAACACAATTTCTTCTCTTTGCCCAGCTCAGCATCAGTATGGGGGTAAATGTCCTATATTATTGATGCTCTTTAGAAAAACAATCCACCATCGCAGCCTGTGGCATTTGCAGTTCTCACACAGCTTTCCTCGCAAACAGCAGTGGAGGTTGAGCAAGAGGAATGGCAACACCTGCTTTGTTATTCAAAGCATAGTCTGAATATAAATTAAGTGTAATTGGAAAAGAAAAACAACTGTGGGCGCAAAGATTATGCATAATCACAATAATTATTTATCTGTGTATTACTTATTTCGAGGTGAGTGTTCGGTGCTGCCTAATGAATAAAAGCCTAGGTGGGAATAAAAGGACATGCAAATTCTCGTCAGAATCACCTTCATCAAGAGAGAGGGAGTGAGGATGAAAAAACATTCTGATTGGATGAATTAGCGAACTCGCTCACACTTTGAAGAAAAATACCACATTCAACCATCTTTCAGAAAATATTAATATATTGTGTAGATCTACAGCAACATACTTCATCAATGTGTGTCCAAATTATATAAATATGTTGTGCTCATTTTGGAATATTTGGTGAATCTGTGAACCTGAACCTGATCTGATTCCACTATCTATGGACACATACTGTACAGTCACTTCTTTGAAAGGTCTTGGGGGACCTGCTTTGCTGCTAATGAAACATATCAGTGCACCGAGCTGCATTCATTTGATTTGTGTCACTATTTTATCACATTGGCAGTTTTGGAAAATGTGTTTCTGATAGAAAAGGACAAAATTGTTTGTGTTGTATTTTGCGCACAGCACATTTACCATGTCCGCTAGATGATGTCAGTGCGGACGTCAGAGCAAGTTTGTGAATGAGCAATTCTCCTCAAGCATTCAAGCCCAGCCTGTATTAAAAAATGATGTTGATGTCAGGTCTGCAGCGGTTTGATTACTAGTGTATTATGAGGGCCACCCGACATGCCAGTATCACACAACAAACACATGTTCGACTGATGATTTGGATTGGATATTGTGGAAAACATTACCACAAAGTACATTTCCCTAATCAAGCTGAACCTGGTCCTCAGCCGTTCACATCACTGCCCACTTCCCCATCTCTTTCAAATGCTCATTAAGTCGTCAGCCACCTCCAATCTGATGTCTGAGTAATTATCAGCTTCAGCCGAGCTGTGACGTTTGACGGTAAAGTGTTTAACATTACTTGCCTTTTTCGTCTGATGCGACAGTCTGACCTTTGAGGCGCAACAGGAAATAATCACCATGTTAACTAATGGCACTGTCACAAACCCTGTTCAGGGTCCATGTCCTCATTCAAAACATACAACAAAAGAAGAAAAAGACCTGACGCACTCTGAAATTGTATATATAGTCTTCTTAAAATAGGTCGTGCTTTCCATTGGTTTCTGTTAGGTCAGAGTCATTAAAAGCTGTTTTTGTGAGAGTGTGAGAGTGTTGTTAAACATTTAACAACAATATATTGTATCATGACCTCACAGCTAGAGATAGTTACGTGAACACCAGACAGCATCAGAAAAGTGGCTGTTTTGCTAGGAGGCCAATGTGACTGGCTTCCGGAGAGGGACTGGCCGAGTGACCTTGGCTAGCAGGATATGATGAGAATGAGACTGTATTACACAAACAGCATCAGCAGCGTGCACAGCGGTCACTGTGTGCGAGCTCTGATGCTCTTTCCATTTTAAAAGAACATTAGGTCTAATGGTAATGGTATCTTAGAGGTTTTCAAGCCCCTTTCCTTCTGCCCTACATACTAGCCGACCTATAGCTGCCAAAGAGCATCGTCCATTAGGAAAGTAAACAACCGATATATGTCTTAGGAAGCGCAGGGTAAACATGCCAAAAACATTTAGCGACGTATCATGTGCTTTAACTATTTAATAATGTTGAAAGTTTGGGCATAATTATTTGAAGAAATTAATAAAAGAGGAGATCTTTCGAGGAACGGTGTGATGGGGAGTAAACATTGCCGGGAATTCAGACACAAAATCATTAGCACAACAGATCGCCGTTCGAGCATCAGTTACTGAGAACAAAGGTTACATTGGGCGAAGATAAGTGCTGTGTAAAAAGCATTCTATTGTGCGTGTGTATGATGTGGATGAGCATGTTTTTCTGTGCAGTGCAGCTGGGAAGGCTCTTTCCGATGATGTCCTTTGTGTGAGTACGATGCACACTTAATCTGCAGCTGTGACTCTCATGGAAACGTGTAGTTTGACACCTTTCATCAGACTCTTAACAGAGATGTGAGAACCACCATCATTTGATCCAGCCTGGGATTAGGGATGGCCACAGTCTCCTTACGGCTCAGTAACTGCACCGAGTTGACAACAGCTGAGCGATAAACCTGCCATTCTGCCTCCCGACTGTGAAGTCAGCGCAGATAATTAGCAGTTTGGTCCTGCATGGACTGATCCATTTATTCAGCGTTGCCTCATTTACTTAATCGGCAAAGAAAAAAGGTTATTAATGTGCTTTTATTGTTTTCACTTCGCAACTTTACAAACCACAGCCGCTATATTTTAAATTATGATTAAAAGCATTTCACGTCATTATAACCAGTCAACTGTGCAGTGGATGATAAACAATACATGCTTCAACAATTTCTTCACAGATCCATCGTGTCATTGTAAAAGAAATATGATTACAAGCAAAGTGAGTAAATAAACCTGGCGCTGGCTGCTCCAGGAGGGTCAATAAAACTACAAGCTGAAATGCATTTAGAGATCCTCAATGAGAAACTCATCGTTCATTCTACCCCTGCGATTTGCGAGGATACCCCAGCCAATCAATACAAGCACCATTAGGCTTAACAAACCTGGTTAGTCTATAAACTGCCCACAGGCTCTATAAAGCAACAACGTGCTCACTGGGACAGCCTGCCCACCTGTAAGGGCTCAGACGTGCGTACAAAGTGGTTTGTTCAAAGAAGGATGCCGTTTTGTTCTGACCCGATGTGTTCTGACACTCATCTGTCACTCTCACATAAAGTCCACATGGCGATGCTGGTAACCCCCCTAACACATGCAATAATACCTCTCGTGTATGTGTGTGCATGAGCTCTGTTTATACCGTACTGTTTGCTGTGAATTGACAAACAGCAATTGGGGAGTAATACATGATCTTTTATTTCTATAATAATACATTCTATTACAGACGGATTTTAAAACACTGTCATGTTACTGAGTGAGATATGGAACTTGAAAGAATCGGGGCGAAACCTAATGAACGAACCGGAGCCTCATGCAGCGTGCTGACACAGCACACCAAGAACGAGTCACGACTCTTACTGACAACAGAGCGAAATCACTCTGGAAGAATGTTGTTTTTTGTCACTATTTTTTGAAGTATATTTATTACATTTTGAGTTATACAATGATGGACACATCGTCATGTAAAAGTAGAACCCTTTAAGGCCGTTCTGCCCACTCGTGCATAACAATGCTCATTCTCTATTGAACTATATTGCTTGATTACAATTACAAAGTGTAATACTTTATATTACAACATTACCCTATCTCTGCTAGTTCTAGAATATGAAATGAAATGTAATAAATTTATATCAGGAATAGATAGTTGCTTCTAGAATACCAGGAAAAAGTAGAAATGAAGCACAGCACGTGTAATTATCTAAACCATCACACTGGAACATTTCGCTGTGCGCTCACGCACATACAAGACCTATGTGAGCGGAAGCACACTGAGGAATCCTGAAACACGCACTTTAGTTTCACCACTTAATTGTCTTACATAGCCTCACTGCTTTTCTAATGGGTAATTGGTTGTCATGACAAACATTCAGTCTATTTATAACTCAGAGGCTTGTGCAAAAACCTGTTGAAGACGGGACATAGAAGATTTCTGATCAGTCGTAAAGCTCCGGATAATCTGTCAGCCTGATTCAGGGAGACTGCTCGGGACAAAATGGACTCCAGCTTTTGGTCATTTAAGGGCCCCGACAACATACTGTCTTTTTGAGAGAGCATTATGTCTCTGCTGGTGTATAAATACTGAAAATAATAAAACAAATCTCTGAGGTGACCTCTACGTCATTACTTTACATTTAGCTGACCCTTTTGTCCAAAGGGACTTACAATCATGTTACATTCATACACCCTAGACACAGCTACAGGGAGCAATTCAGGGTTAAGTATCTTGCTCAAGGACACATCGACTAAGGCGAGGATTGAACCATCACCACCTAATTGAAAGATGGACCTGCTAACCAGTAACCCACAGTCGCCTCACGTCACAATCTTACATGAAGGAATAAATAGAGGATGCATTTTGCTGTGAAACAAGGTTAGTGGATATGTTGTTAAAGGAACATTTTAAAGCTTTGTGAGACTCCGGGCATTCTCTCAAAGTGCTTATTGTTGCCCTGACAGGCTCTGATTGTTGTTATAAGTGTCTGACATCTCCAAAGGAGAAGTTCAAGATCGCTCAAGTTCTGAAATAATGCACGGTGGGAAACACAGCAAGCCAGAGTTTACTGGAGTACAGACAACTCTTCATAGTGCTACTTAAACAATGTTTAATGTCATGGCTGAATATTTAAATGATTTCAAGAAATTGGATGAATTCAATGGCGACCCATATTTATTCAAAGTAGAGTATACGATAATCAGCTCTATCATTAATCATTCATTTCCTAGATTTTTTTCTTCCGGCTCTGTAACCTTTTGTCCTATTAACTAAATAGAGATGGTTAGCGGCTTCACACAGTGTCTCTTGGACCATGGCTTATACACGGCTAACCCCCCAAACATCCACACACATTGACACACACACACACACACACACACACACACACACAGAGGAGCATTTCCCTGAATACATTTGGTAACCACAGTGACAGGCAAAGCAAAGGGGAAAAAGAATGGAATTTGATTTCCTTGTGCGGGGAAGGTGAAGAGAGGGTTTATTCAGCTGTGATGGGAATGTCGGAGACTGTAACGAGAAAGAGGGAAATTGGAGCAACATGAAAATGATCAATACCTCACTCACCTTCACTCTGGAATGACGTTATTGAACTCTTTTTCCCTTTTCTTCACCCCCAATCCTCTTCCACGCACACTTTTTAGGGAGGAGTATGTTGTTGCTTTTATTCCAAAATGCAGGTTTGAATGTCTTCTCGAAAACTAATTTCTCCTCTCGTAGAGCATTAACCCTCAAGTCGTAGATACCATTGTGTTCTGAATGTTAAGGGCTGAACACACATGGAATTAAATAATTGGCTTCTTTGTGTGGTTCTGTGCCAGATAAAATTGGTGGAATTACACTAGTTTGTGCAATTATATGAGTCAGTTATATAATAGAGTCAGAAAGAGAAAGAGAACAATGGAGTAAGATAGGAAAGCAAAGAGAATATCACTGAAGCTGCACTTTCTTCTCGATTAAATATTTCTCTTATCATCGTGTTATCCTCGGCACATTTCAGCAATAGGCTAAACATGACGGGGCCGGTTGTTGGATGCACATCCTTGACACAAAACTGGAGTGACTAATACATTTTCAAATGTAAAGGAAATGAATCAAGTGAGACGGACGGCTCTGATCCTCAGGGTGTGGCGGTGATTGATTCGTGCTGACTGAGTGATTGATTTAGTTCAAACAAGCAGTGAGCTGGCATTTTCTGACAAACTCGAAGAGAAAGCACTGATCTTTAAGTCAGTCACAACAGACACATGCGGCCATGCTTTTTCTTCTAGTCATGCATGTCACACAGTCTTCCATCCCATTTTAAATGATAAACACCTCCTCTCAGAGGGACAACGCCTTTTGTTTGGAAAGAAATAAGCTGTTTTATGAAAAACATCCACCCAGTCATGCTATGTTCAGGGACCAATTTGTTTGCGCTTCAAATGTTCTTTCGGAGCCAGAGAAGGCTGCTCTTCTTCCAGTACAGTATCCAGGAACTTCTCTCGCACAGATGGATGTGAAATGATCTTTTGCTGCATGTATTTCCTTCTCTTCTTTGTTATAATTGCTTCCTCTCTGTAAAAGAATTCACGAGAAGTGCTGGAATGAAGAAGACATTTGAGTGTTCGGATTAAGCGCTGTTGGACTCTGTTTTTGTTCCGCAGTTAGTTTTTGGGATGTCCATGTGCTTCCTTATTCTTAAATGTCACGCTCAGATGCTAACCAGACCTGAAGCTTCCTCAGCTTTACAGGGCACTGTGCTGCTTGGCTTGACACCGGATGGAAAAAGCAAAACGCATCTACAGCAGCCTGCGTTTGGCAGGTGCTCCTTTAAGCTCTCACACACACACAAATACATACACACACACACACATACACTCACATACAAGCGCGTGCACACACAAACATGCACAGACATCAATTTCCCTGCCAGTCACCATGGTAACACCCTAAAACTACAGCTGTCTGACAAGAGATTGATGGCAGACAGAGTAACTTATTGCGATTTGTGTATTTTGTGGATATTTTGAGGAGGAACTACAAAGGATGCTCAGCTTTGGGACAATTGGTAGTAATGACCATTGAATGCCTCATCCAGTTGCATACTGTGTCATGATGGCAATTTAATTCCAATACCACCACAAATTGAGACAGATGCTGTTTTTCTGAACTGAAATGATTTCCTGAAATGCCTTCAGAAAATATTTACGTCTTCTCTTTTCCTCTCTGGTCTAACAGACCCCTCAGACGTGCCCCAGGTATGTTTTTGCTGAGTGACATTTTGTGGTAGATGTCCCCATTTGAGACATGTTTATATTTATCTCGGCTGAGAAGGGGCGGGAGATTGATCGTAATGTGTGACAGCCCCATTTCCTGAACTCGTAAGCCTGCCTCTCTAAAAATGCCTCAGGTCAGACAGAAATACACTAATGAATATGAACCTGCCAATCAATGCATGCTGCAGTTATATAAGACTTCCTGAGATGGCCCAGAAAGAAAACGGCAGCTCAGAAAAATACATCACCTACATTTCTTGAAATGATCTTTGGATCTGATAGATGGAGAACAATTAATTGAGATGTTACATTCACCGCTGATTCTGTGTGGGTGCTCTTACGCATAAAGAAGAGATACTGATGATTCAAAACCAATCATGAGGAGATTCAAATCATCCTTTGGAAAGAGTTTTAACTGTGACAATATCTCAGGCCATATTTAATCACAATAGTTATGTGGAAGATGCTGTGTGTGTTTGTGTAGGTGTGTGTGTGTGTATAGGACAGACTGACAGACATAGATGTACAGGGATTTAGAAGGCTGTTACGTACACAATAATAACTTTTAAGGAGGTCTGACATGAGGCGCTGCTATTTCAAAGCAACATGAGACATCTACCAAAGCTGTAAGCAAAACTGCAGATGATGACTGCTGTGTGATCAAACACAGGACACCTCAACAAGGAACAGTTGTCATAAGTTGTAAATACACCAATGAGGATGGATGTATAGTATATACAGTAGCTGCTGTTCAGTAAGTGCACATAGCCATGCAACCGAACAGGATACACATTTGTAACAGAATTTTCACAGTAATTTTAATACTTAAACAACCTGTAATAAAGTCTTAGTTATTTTATGTAGCCCACCCAACAAAACCTCCCATATGTCTGGTAATGAGATTAAGTTCATTCACTTCTGTCTCATATATATTGGAAAGATGCATCGCTATAAAACACTGAACACAATGTAAGTTGTGTGTTTTATAGATTGCTGTCATTGATCTTTGATTCAGAATGGTCATGCCAATAAACAGGAGAAGGGAGAAAGGGAAAGAGAATCGACGACTGTGTCTGGGCCCACATTTCAGAATGTTTTGTACGGTACAAGAAGATGCTCCAGTTGCCTTTGGATGAGTCTGTTGGAGATGGGATTGTGGCACATTAATTGGCTAAGAAAACGTAATAATAAAAAATTGAGCTAGCATGACTAAATGGGTATAGATAATGAAAGGATTTCATGATTGCCTTTGTGCAATTATTTCTCTAAAGGACTATACATTTCTTTTGAAAAATAGAAGATGAGCAGCCAATATCTCTTAGAATGAATTATAACATACTGCATACAATTCAGGAACAGATAGCAGTGTGTGTGTGTGTGCGTGTGTGTGTGTGTGTGTCAATGGGTGTGGGTGTCTCACGTTTTCCTCCGTTACCCTGTGAGTCTCGGACCGTACAGCGACAGCAACACGGATGGTTGGAGTTCACAAAACCTTTTATTCACATATAATGTAACATGACAGCTGTGTGGCGACCGACTGCAAACTCTCGCCTCTCGCTCCTTCTCCCTGCTTCCCAGTCGCTACTGCTCTTCATTGGGGAGAGACACACACACACGGATTAACCCCAGCCGATGCTGATTAAACCTCATCCCCAGCTGAGGCTGATTAAATCTCATCCCAGCACCCTTCCCTGCACCACACGCCCGCTCCATCCACTCTGCAGCTGAGCCTAACCACGCCCCACCGCCACACCGTGTATAACTGAAAATGCAATAAAAGGTTATTTGGCATTCCAAATGTATCTTGATAGCAACAGGAGAATATATTTACAGATAATTAAAGTAAGAAACTGTATGTCAGCAGAAATGTACGACGAAACCCAAAACAAAAAGTCAAAGTGGAAAACAGGAAAATAAATTCTTGTCTTTTCAAATAATCAACATTTTGGATTGAAATGCATGAAAAGGGGTTTATTGTGTCTTAATAATAGATGTATTGTTAAGACAAAGCAAGACAGTCAGACTGGGGTCTACGGAGGCTTGAGAGTGTCCAGGTTTTCATTCCAGTTGGAAACGACAGCCAGGGTGTACTGGGACAAGGTCTGAAACCACGGCTCCTTTATAAAAGCCACTACTGCAAGACTTGAGAAGAAAGAGGCTTTAGTTTGGCATGTCCTATTCACAGTAGAAGTCCATGTTCTGATCAAAAAAGGCAAAGAAAAGATGTAATAATATGAGAGAAATATTGACAACAACCTCAATATTAATTTAACACCACCATCCGGTCTGCCTACTTCCACCTCCGAAATATCAACCGCCTCCGCCCTTCACTCACACCCAACAGCACCGCAATCCTGGTCCACTCTCTTGTCACCTCCCGCTTGGATTATTGCAATTCCCTCCTCTTTGGTCTCCCCCAGAAACTCCTCCATAAGCTCCAACTGGTCCAGAACGCTGCTGCCCGCATCATCACCAAAACCCCTTCGATCTGTCACATCACCCCTGTTCTACAACAACTCCACTGGCTTCCCATCAAACACCGCATTGACTTTAAGATCCTGCTCCATGCATTCAAGGCCATCCACAACCTCGCCCCTCCATACCTGTCTCACCTCCTCCAAATCAACATCCCCACCCGGTCTCTCAGGTCTGCTTCCTCCATCAACCTGACCGTCCCCCCAGCTCGTTTGTCCACCATGGGGTCACGAGCCTTCAGCCGCTCTGCCCCTCGCCTATGGAACTCCCTCCCCCCTGACATCAGAAACATTGACTCTATCACTTTATTCAAAACTCACCTCAAAACTCACCTTTTCAGGCAGGCCTATGGCTGACCTGTTCCCCTCTTGGTTGCTCTGCTGCAGACTGTTCTGCTTTTTAACTGTTTTGCTTTTTAACTGTTCTGCTTTTTAATTGTGTCCATTTTTAAATATGTTGTACGGCGACCTTGAGTGCCTTGAAAGGCGCCTTATAAAATGAATGTATTATTATTATTATTATTATACTCACAGTTGTGGGAATCTTAACTTCGTCTTCTATAAACTTCTGTGTCTCCTTCACCATAGTTGCAGGAAAATATCCAATGATGCCCATCTGGTGCACATACCGCTCGCTGTAAACCTGCTGGTGGAAATAACACGGCCTCTCCAACAATTTATCATGCACCACATTTTATAATAGGCTTTATACATTTAACCGTCATTACTAAACTCATTGTATATGCTTGGTCATTTCAGCTACAAAATATTGAATATTCAATTAAATGTCTTTTTTTTACAGTTTGATCTTTTTAAAAGGCCAGCAAGTTGTCAATGTTTGTCACATCTGCTGCGCATCCTGCTTTGCATTTGTAACCGATTAGCGAGCTGCAACATTGATAAAAACCATGTAACGAATAGTCACATACGCTGCCAGACCAGAAGACTCCGGCGCCCTCTTCTGGAATGAGTTTAGAATACACATAGACCATCTGACCCGTCTTGATGTTGATGAATCTGCAGTCAGGAGCTGTGAAGTCACCCAAGGCTGTGGCCAAGGAGAGAACATCTTATAAAGCACAGAAAACAAAAGAGGAAAGGAAATATGAGCCTATTTTATAAAAAGGTATCAAGTACACGCATTGTCCTGCATTATTGTTAACGTTACAGTTTTCTGTGCCATGCTTCTCCTTTACTCTGACTTACATGAGCATTCTGCATCTCCACATATCTTGGTGTCTGCTAGTTTATCCATACGGATGGCCCTCACAATCGGGTGCAGAAGTCCTACACAGAGCAGAATCCCCAATGAATAAGTCATGCTGACCGAAAGAGCCGAACGCAGAGAGTGTTGTGTGCGCAGGAACTTCGGACTGTAAAAATCCCAAAACAGTCCACTGAGCCAGGAGAGAATGGGCTGAGCCCCTATATCAGAGGTTGCCTGGCCAATCAGTGTTGAGTTTCAGAAATGCCATGAAGTATTCATTTCCTGCAGGGAGTTGGCTGACTTTCCTCAAATATCAGTCTCTTTGCAGGAACAAGCCAAGGCATGTGCACTGTTTGTCTTGAACTCTGTGAAAAAATCAAATCCATGTGCTGAAATAATGCATGTTGTTCTTGAAGTGGGTCTTTGAATAAGCTCCATATTTTTGGATGGAATTAAATGTCCTATGCAATAAGCAGAACAATAACTTTTAGGATATTTATGTAAGTTCATAAATGTTTGGAGAATGTTGAGATTCTTCGTTACTTAGTTATTAGTCACTCAGCACAGGATGTGATGATGTTACATACATGTATACAAAAACAATACTTAAAACTGAATAGTAAGTATGGTACCAACACTAACTACATCCATCAGTAATGTTAACAACAGGAGCAAAGGGAATGCAATGAAAATGTGCTGCTGTCAACTGGTTCCAGTTCAGATCTAGACATTTGAAAAACAAATGTGTTAAACAAATTGACCCAAGCTCAGTCAAAGTTACATTTTGTAATTGTCTACCCAATAAGAAAATTATTTCACAGACTAATTGAGTTATGCACAGGTACTATGGTCAGCATCATCATTCTTCACTTCTTCTATATATTATATCTGCATTATACTTTTTGTTGTATATATACTGCTCTCTTTCCACTGCTGGTCAGATGCTAACTGACATTTGATTGCCCCAGTACCTGTACTCTTTTCAATAGCAATTATCCACTGTAATACTGTATGAAGATGATAATAATTGTTAAAAAGTATATTATGAGTGGATGAGCCAATTGAAATCTAAGGCTGAGTAAAAGGACTTCAGCTTTGCCGAATAGAAAGTGAAAGCATTTCAGTCACGTCCAACGGATCACACTGTAAACGCTGAGCGGGGGATCCAAAAACATCAAATATTTCAAATAAAAGCAAAAGAGAAATGACGCAAAAAATGTCATTCAAGTATGTGAAGCAAAACTTTGTTTGTGGCCATTTTCCTGCAAAATGAGTACATTTTGAAGATAATACCTCAGAACTTTTATTTAGGTAAAATTGTGTTGTGTAAAGCTTGTAATGGGGACTTTGAGATGTTGTATTGGCGTTTTTACCGAAATAAAGGATCTGAAAACTTCTCACACCTATTTGCCAGTTGCAGATTAGCATTAGATGAATCGCTGCCGGCCAAAGACAATCCCGTACCTCTTCGACCGAGGCCGTTTCTCAATATGCGTTTGTCTGTAATTGTGTTCTCGTGGACTTGTGAAATGTCATCAGTCGCAGCCCAAGAACTGTTCCAATTCAAAAGTCTGCTTCTCGCCAAGCATGATCAAAATGCCCGGTTGTGACTTGATCCGCCCAGTGACTTGTGCGTTCTTTGGACAGCTGATATCCCAGAATGCATTTCATACTAGCAACAGGGAATAATAATAATAAAACTCACAACAGAAAGTTGACATTTCAAAATACTACCATTGTTGAGTCACGGACTGTAATGTTGAGATGTTTTCTGGCATAAAGTTAGTTGTTTAAGCATAAAATCTGTGACTTAAAAATATCATCCGACGATTTAGGAGATTTTAAGGTCCTCACACCACAGCCTGATCTCAGCAGGACTTTTTGAAAGCATCCGATGTCTCCGTAGCGGTTAAACACAAGATATAATTTGGTTTGGAGGATCTAACGAACAATTTTTGTTCTCAGAGTTTATTATTTGTTCACAAGTAATGTTAAATCAGTTTGACTGAGGGTTAAGATGTATAACTTGACTAAGTGTATGCTGCTTATTGCAAAGGTAACTGCAAAAAGGTTTTCTATATGGACTAAATCATTTAAGAAAAATAGCTCATGATTTCAGAGTCAGGTAGCTTCAGATGCTCAGAACGTGCACGGAATCCCACAGAGAAAATGCATTGGTTACAAGGTGAAGAAGCCAAGAGAAAGGAAACAAGGCTGCTCTAAATGGATGAGAAATGGAATCTCAACGTACCCAAAAGCAAGAGATCAGATGAAAACGTACATGCCAGAGAGTGAGCTTTGGCCTATCATTGAAGAGTTGAAGAAAGGTAAGGATGACATAATGAAAATGTATTTTGAGATTCGAGATCTCGCCACACCTTCCACTGATGTGTGTAACTCCCTGTTTTGTGTGTCTCCCCAGTGTGTCTTGATTGTTCATTCCCTGCACCTGCCCTCAGCCACTCATCTGTCTCCCTGATTACTCATGGCCTACACCTGTGGTTTTCCCACTTATATATGCTCCCAGTCTTTCCCTTCTCCCCTGTCGGATTGTATTATGTGTACGTATTGTCTTTACTAGTGTCAGCGAGCCCTGTCTTAGTACCTGTCGTGGATTCCCAGTGTTTTGTTTCTAGTGTGAACTTGTGTACAGCCAGAGTTTTTATGTTGAACCTTTTTCTCAAGTAAACAGTGTTTGCTCCCGTGAGCTCTTGCTCCACGAAACCTGTGACATTGGTGACAATTGAGTAGACGAGTTGATACTTGTGACTCAGTTACCATGGAAATTATCAGTATTGCCTACAGTAGAGCAATAGACGAAGGTGGTGAGTTTGAGGACCAGGAAAGAAGACGCCTTCATGAAGGGCTCCACCATGAATGTGCAAACTCTGTCTATGGATCTGCTGCTTCCTTTATAAGTTAAAGTCAAATTAATCACCAATCAATAATTCAGTTTATTTCCACATCTAAAATATATATATATATATAAAACTAAATACAAATTATACAAATGTGTAACATATTTGTATTTACACATGCTGCAGCATGTATATAACCGAATCACTTGTGATTGAAATTGGTTTGTGGGAGGAAACCGTGTAACTCGAGGAAACACGGTGCAACCCACCTACTACGGAGGAGAACACCGGCATCAAACGGGGATTCATCACGCAACTCCTGTGCACGCATCCGAGATGACTTGTGCCTGGACAGCCGATATCCTAGAATGTATGTGCATATATATACACTTATGTATATATTTTGTTTTTATTATTTTATAAACACTATATATATATATGTATATAATTTGATATATTACAAATTATATATACTGTATATATATATATACGTCTTGTTGGTGAAATAATGAAGCAACACAGTATTATGACAATACACTAAGTTTAGTTATATTCGTTATGAGCTTTAATGGTTATTACACGGGGTAATTAATGTCAGGCCGAACTACACACTTGAACAGGACATTATTGACGTATTACTTAAATATCTAGGCTACAACTAAAGAAGTAAAGCCACTGAATATTGTCTTATGTGTAAATTGATTACAGGACTTGTAATCGTGTTGCATCATCCTTTGCAAGCGCAATAAAAAAGTATCTGCTGTAATTATTTCCCTTTTTGTCTGACGCAAACCCTTGTAAAACTGTCCTCGTGTGTGTGCGCGCTTTAAGGACAGGGGTAGCGAGGCGGGCGGAGTTTAACCTTGTGCGAATCAGAGAAAAAATAGATCCGCCTACTCGTGCTCTCCAGTTCAACAAATCCGGCACACCCCTTGACATTTAGGACTGTGACGTGACACTGTAAACTCAGAAGGACAGACTTGGACTGTTGTTGTTCGTTTTGAAGAGTTTGGAGCGCTTTGTTTTTATTTGTGGGTCCGTGAGCTACCGAGCGCAGGCTTATTCCACTCAAATACCACTACCCGCGTACCTGGGCGGAGGTTTACTTGAACAACAGAGCGTATCCGGTTGTTAGTAGTAGTGAGGTCCCAAAGTAGCCGATGGATGAGCGGGTATCGGAGTTATTTGGCTCAGGAAATGGACACTGCTCTGGATCTCAAGGTGTCGCGTCCAACGTCAAGCCGGGGAATGGCTTCGGGGTGGCCCCCCAAAAAGCGTGCGTGAATAACAACAAGAAGGCTCGGTTCTCCCGCAACTTCAAACCGAGCAACAACACTCCGTATGTACTACCACCGGAGGTAAGGCTGACATTACGCGCTCAACTACCTCTAAGGCTAACGTGGTCGAGCTAACGCTGCTCAAGAGCTGAAACTAAGTCTGTGGGCGGTGATAAGTAAACATGGCCATAAAAACATTACCGTATATTTCCCACCATTGCATCCCCGGCTCGAGCGACCTTACTCTGACGCGTTGAACACCATTGACACGTCACAAGGGGAACAACAACACGAGAGGGATATGACCGGCTAATGTTAGGATTAACTCACAAATCGATCATTAGTTTTACAGCCGTCGTAATGTGTGTTTAATTCAAAGTAGTAGTTTTATTGACCAGAAGACTGGCCACTAGAGGAACGTACGTACAGCTGTGTTTGTAAATATCCATCAGGGGGGCGGGTGTGTCGTCGGTCAACCCCTAACTATATCTAGCTCGTGTTATTATTAACCTCCACCCAGCCGAGGACTGCTACTGCAGCCATTACTTTCATCACTTGTTTATCGTGTTCGTAACTCCAACTTAAACTTACTCAGCAGTTAACGTGACGTCTTGTTTTTGTTTCTGGAAATGTGAAAGAAAAGCTCTCAGCTCCGTGGTCATGAAGCCCTCTCGTCAGTGGGACTAGTCTCAACATGACCCGTGCTGTAACCTCATGGTTGTTTCTGCTATTTCCCACCACGCAAGCAGCTCCATTGTCACTGCAGTGAGTCTCAATTGTTCGGAAACATTTGAGCCACTTGTCCCATGTGGAGGGATATTGATTAGTTTGTATTGACATACATAGAGCTGTGTATTAGGGCAGCTCCGCGGGGGTCGGTCTGTATAGCTCTCAGTGACCCTCTATTCACAGTTTCGCACTGACCGCTCTTTCAGTCGGATTGCTTTTCTTTGTGTCTTTTAGCAAATCGATAGCCTGTTGTCTCACTTCTCTACAGTCTGACAGCTGTTGTTCCTGTTCTGTCTCTGTCTCTCTGTGTCTGTCCCCGTCTCTTAGGCTGAAGAGGGAAACATAGAGTACAAGGTAAGCAGATGAGCTCTGATGCCATGATTAACATACATAAATAAATGGGCTAGTGTATAAACTACAACAATGAACAGCTCATGGCTATGTCAGCCTCTTCATGACACAAGCATGGAGGTCATAACTATAGGGTGATCATCAATACAAAAAGCGATATGTATACTACCGTTCAAAAGTTTGGGGTCACTTAGAAATGTCTTTATTTTTCAAAGAAAAGCACTGTTTTTTCAATAAAGATAACATTAAATTAATTAAAAATACACTCTATACGTTGTTAATGTGGTAAATGACTATTCTAGGTGGAAGTGTCTGGTTTCTAATGAAATATCTCCATAGGTGTATAGAGGCCCATTTCCATCAACGATCACTCCAGTGTTCTAATGGTACATTGTGTTTGCTAATCGCCTTAGAAGACTAATGTCTGATTAGAAAACCCTTGTGCAATTATGTTAGCACAGCTGAAAACAGTAATGCTGGTGATATAAGCTATACAACTGGCCTTCCTTTGAGCTTGAAGTTTGTAGAACAAAATTAATACTTCAAATATTAATCATTATTTCTAACCTTGTCAATGTCTTGACTATATGTCCTATGAAATGTTCAATTCATTTGATAAATAAAAGTGTGAGTTTTCATGGAAGACATGAAATTGTCTGGGTGACTCCAAACTTTTGAACGGTAGTGTATGTCAGAACATATAAGAGCATATTGTTTACCAAGGAAAACCAACACCACAGGTGTTCAGCAAAATCATTTTTTAATAATCTGGACGGCTGCCTCCCCTGCTACATCAACTGAACATGCAGCCCTTATTTCAGATTGTATTCCCCCAGACCTACAGCGATCCTCTGTAACGCTTTTTAATTTCACTTGAATTATTAACGACTGATTAACTTTCCAAAATCCAGGTTAAACTTGGCACCGATTAACATATTCTTCCCCGTGTCTAGCTGAAGCTGGTAAACACCACGCAATACCGCTTTGAGCACCTGGCCACACAAATGAAATGGCGACTACAGGAGGGTCGAGGCGAAGCTGTCTATCAAATAGGGGTCGAGGACAATGGGATGCTGGCGGGACTTTCAGAGGAAGATCTGAGGACTTCACTGAATACGCTCCATAAGCTGGCAGAGAAGTAAGTCAAGATATCAATTACACTTTTGATTTGAACCTTTTTTTTATTGTCCCTGTTTGACATCACTCTGTGACAATAAAGGTGGCATTAATAACATCTGTCTGTAATCAACAACAAGTGATGTTTGGGTAATTGCGAGAGAAAAAAACACCACACTTATATTTGTGTTTGTTTTGTCTGACAGGGTTGGCGCCGAAATCACTGTTCTCCGAGAAAGAGAGGTGGACGATGACTCTGATGTACCTCGAAAGATTGCTGAAGTTCTCATTCGCAAAGTGCCAGATGACCAGCAGGTTAGTGGCGCTACCTTGAGGGCATGTTGTTCTGTTGTTCTGTTGTTGTTGATCCGTTCATATCTTATCATATACCTGCTCATTCTTTGTGTCTTTCCTGCAGTTCTTGGACCTGCGAGTAGCTGTTCTGGGTAATGTGGACGCCGGCAAGTCCACTCTGTTGGGGGTTTTGACACAGGGTGAGCTGGACAATGGACGGGGAAGAACACGGCTCAACCTCTTCAGGCACCTGCACGAGATCCAGACCGGACGCACCTCCAGCATCAGCTTCGAGATCCTCGGCTTCAACAGCAAAGGAGAGGTGAGGAAAGATCCAAAGCCATAAAATACAAAATGCGTACCCTAGTTATATACTTTTACGTCATTTGTTCTAAATAGCAGCACAAGTCAATTTTATTACGTTGTGCTTCTCACAGACTTTCCTAATAAAGATGTTCAATCAGACAAGACAAGATGGTTTTGGTAATAGTAGTTTGTAGAGGAAACAAAAGTTTCATACAATGTTACATTAATGTTGTGTATTAGCAAGTAATGTTAATGACTAATGTCTAACCTGACCTCTACTTTCAATTAAATAACTGAGGAATATGTTGTTCTGTGATTTAGATGATGACACTCCAGATATTGTTCCTTCTTTTCCTAGGTTGTGAATTACAGCGACTCGCGGACAGCAGAGGATATTTGTGAGAGTGCCTCTAAAATGATCACATTCATTGATCTGGCGGGTCACCACAAGTACCTTAAGACCACCATCTTTGGCCTCACCAGCTACTGCCCGGATTTCGCTATGCTGGTCGTCAGTGCAAATACTGGCATTGGTGAGTGTGGATTGAGTAGTTACTTTTCATCATAGGTCAGATAAAATGCACCGGCGTCTGTCTGTGTGCCCTTTATCCGGTCAGTTTACTCTTCAGATAAGACGAGTGGAAAGTGGATCTGTCACAGGCTCACAGGCTGGTAATAGACACCTGCAGGGCCGGTCTGACGGAGAGCCTATGTTTGTGTACACATACAGAAGACTGGCCAGCTGGGACTTTGCAAACATGTGTTATTTGAGCTTATGTAACAGCCATTTCACACTCACTTCTTGTCCCATCCTGCCACTGCTTGGATATCTCAAATAATAATAATAATAATAACATTAAATTTTATATAGTGCTTTTCTAAATACCCAAAGTCGCTTTACAGAGTCCAGTAGTCATACACACACACAGTCATCCCAGTGGTGCTAAGCTACATCAGTAGCCACAGCTGCCCTGGGGCAGACTGACGGAAGCGTGGCAGCCAATCAGCGCCTACGGCCCCTCCGACCACCACCAACATTCATTCACATCCATACGAACCGGGGTGAGGCTGCGGTGCATGTCTTTATGATGGGTTATTCTGATGTCAGAGTCCTCTAAGCCACTGAATGTAGCTATGTGCTCCTTCCTCAGGGCATAAATCTGAACTTTTTTATTTTCATATAACTGGTTAGTCTCGATTCACCTGGAATGCCACAATGCTTAGCCGCCTCTGGCGGGTATATATCACCATTACATTTGAGCAACTTATGACATTGATAGATTCTGTATCAGTGCATCAAATGTGTTCACCCACCCATACCTTTTATCATAACAGCAAATGAGTCTAAATGCAAGAAACATTTAACCTAACCCAGGTCCAGGAAGGACATACCTTGAAACCTGAGCAGCTGAAAACGGTGGGACCGGCAGTTCTTTGCTTGGCTTGTGGCAACATATATTTGTTTACTATTTTGTTTGTAGTTGTACTACTCTGGCTGTAATAGCAGGGAATTACATTTAAGTTTGTGAGTTTTGGTCGAAAATAAGGTTGTTGTCCGAGGTGGCATTGGAACCCACGCCAACAGGAGAGCCTGCGACCTTCAAGCTAGCTCTCCTGACAGACTCTCAAGAAGGCAGCTCCGTGGTGTGGCTGACATGAGGAGGGGCTTTCACAGGCACAGAAAGTTGGCTCAGATATGAGCATGTTGTTAAAAGCTTGTGACCATCTGTAAAGCATCTCTGTGCGTTTGTAACCAATAACCTGAAATAACAGTGTTATTGAGATATCTGAAGTTGCAAATGTCAACGAGACATGGACTCTCGATGAAACCGGAGACTTGGATGCAGCACTCATTACCTAATAACTCCAGCGCTTAGCGTGCTGGAGTTATTAGGTGAACTATATTCAGCTGCAGTCATCGTACGGCTGCCAGCTTAGAGGGTATTTTGAATATTAATGTATTGATTTGGCAAAAGGTTGTAAACTAAAGTAGTACTCACTCAGACCCAAGATTAATTCCTGAGACCTTTCTTTCATTCTTTGACATGTTTAGTGTTCCAGTGTTTGCAGGAATAACACCCTGTAGGCGTCGCTGTGTTTGTGTGGGTGGCTGTTCTTAAATAGGGCATGCTGGGAGAAATGGGGTCAAGGATGGGGACCACCTTAGCTCTGGAGGAGACAGTAAGGGGACACAGTGTGTCTGCAACCCAAGAGCAACCGCTTTAATAATGAAACCGGGTAATGGATCTGAGTAATGCGTAGGGCTCGTCTTAAGTTGTGTCTGCGACAAGCCCAAAGGCCAACGGGCGGGTCGTCATCTTGTCTCATCCTGTGACGCTTCTCCAAATATCTTTGCACCTCCATGAGGGATAATGGGCTTTCGTTTTTCCTATGGACCTTAACCTTGGATGGACTGAAAATAACACACAGCGAGCAAAACAACCCGCTGCTCAGCTTCAGAGGGGACAAGTGTATTTTGGGTCTGTGTCGACCTGTAAATGTGCGTTCCAGGTCAGCGCCCTCCTTCACGACGTCGGCCAATTTCAGACGTGTATCCAAACCAGATCATCAACTATCAATCACCACTAAAAACAATCAAGCATACGTATATTGCTTTTTCTCCCACGTCAGCATTGTTTACTAAGAAAGACGATCCACCAGACACCCCTCCAGGACACTGCTGTGATTATGAGAGAGTACTTGCTTATAAAAGTTGCCTTTGACATTCTGGATAGCCTGTGGCATTGATTACATGATGACTATCTATTGTATGATCCTATCTACTTTCTCCGATGGGTTAACATTCGTACCCCATGGGGATTTCTACCTGGTCTTATCAGTTTGTGTACATGCTCTCTTGACCCTCAGAATTATAGTACGTGTCGGCAGATAAGCAGTTATCTTAGGTCACAGCAGTCCTTTCACAAAAAGGATGTAGAATTCCTGATGTTTCCAAAGAAATGTTTTCTGAGGCTGCTGGATCCATTCCTGTTCCTTCAATTCATATTCATCGACACAAGAACTTCATGCACAATACCCGGGATAAACCTGAATGAGTAGATTCAATAACATGAAACCTCCTTTCCCTCTTCCAGCTGGAACGACACGGGAGCATCTCGGACTGGCCATGGCCCTGAAGGTGCCCATCTTCATCGTCATCAGTAAGGTGGACCTCTGTACGCGCGCCACCGTGCAGCGCACTGTGCGGCAGCTGGAGCGTGTCCTCAAGCAGCCGGGCTGCAACAAGGTGCCCATGGTTGTTAGCGGTGCAGACGATGCCGTCACAGCAGCGCAGCAGTTCGCCCAGTCGCCCAAGTAGGAAAAAACAAATACATAATTCAATCTGAATCGTTTAATATCTTGTACCCGTGTACGATTCAGAACTAAGAATAAGATGGAGGCTAGCCAATGGTGTCTGTGTGTCCTCGTTGTTCTGACATGCGTGTGCTCTCCATGGCAGCATCACGCCCATCTTCACCTTGTCCAGTGTGTCTGGCGAGAGTCTCGACTTGCTCAAGGTCTTCTTCAACATCCTCCCTCCTCTCAGCAGCAGCAAGGAGCAGGAGGAGCTCATGCAACAGCTGACTGAGTTTCAGGTATATTCTGCATGCATGGCATCAGCTGGCACATACACACTCCTTCAGAGGCACTGTGCATGCACACGGCGCACACGTGATTCGGATGTGATTGACATCAGCGTGCATCATTCCAGGTGGATGAGATCTTCACGGTGCCAGAGGTGGGGACGGTGGTGGGGGGGACTCTGTACAGGTCGGTGTGAGAATCGCTTCCTTCATGTTCATCGAACTAAACTTGCATTGTTTTCAGTTTGGCATGGACTCTCTCTGACCCACTGTTTCCTCTCAATGTGCAGTGGTATTTGCCGTGAGGGGGATGATCTTGTAGTAGGGCCCACAGACTCGAGCCATTTCCACAAGTTGACCATTGAGAGCATCCAAAGGAACCGCTCGGGATGCAGGGTCCTCAAAGCCGGCCAGGCTGCCACACTCGCCCTGGGAAACTTTGACCGATCACTGCTACGCAAGGTCAGACATGTTTGTTTGTTTGTGCCAAATGTGTCAACAAAACAGAAGAAACCTCTTGGTGTTAGACTAATCTAATCTATGTTTGAATAATGTTAATGTATTTTCAACTCTCAGGGCATGGTGATAGTGAGTCCAGAAATGGATCCTACCATCTGCTGGATGTTTGAGGCTGAGATTGTGCTGCTCTTCCATGCCAAGACGTTCCACAAGGGCTTCCAGGTTACTGTGCACATTGGCAATGTGAGACAGACCGCCACTGTGGAAGCTGTATACGAAAAGGTCAGTCCATCCACTGAGCGACAACTGTTCTGAAACTGTCTGACAGATGTCCTCTACATCCAAAACCTGGGCTTATTAGATATCCCAGTGAGTTGCATGAATCCGACGAAGGCCGACATTTGGTTTATTCTTAACGCTTTCACTTTCTTTGAACCACAGGAGGAGCTGAGGACAGGGGAGAAAGCAGTGGTTCTCTTCAAGTTCATCAAGCACCCAGAATACCTGAAGGTGGGAGCTAAGGTGCTCTTCAGAGAGAGCGTGACGAAAGGTATCGGCCACGTCACCAAGTTGCAGCCCATCGCCCAGAACCGGCTGTCCCACAGCGAGGACGACGAAGCCTAAAGTCTCTTGGAGAAAACGACAAAAAACACCGCCCCGCCCCCAAAACAGGTGCTTTAAGAACCTTCTGCTTCCTCCGAAGACCACTCTGTCCTGTTCCCCTGCGCAGTAAATCTCTGTCACAGAAGCCTATGTCACCATCCTCCTCATTCGTCCCCCGCAGCCTTTTAAATGACCGCAGATTTGTTCTTTGACTGCTTTCTGGTATGACGGTCTAAAGAGTGTTTAGCTTTCTACAGCACTGATGAGAGGAAGGCCCTCGGGCGCCTCTGTAACACTTCCACCCAGCAACATCTGCCAAAGTGAGATTGAGTGTCAAGAACACACACTTGTAAGTGCTGCAGACAGTTTACACCTGAACGCAATCCTAACACACACACACACACACTTGGCACTGCAACATAACAACATGCCAGTGTTGATATACCTTCGGCGTATTATTGTTAACGAACAGTTGCAAGCGTGCGATGCTTGAACCTGAAGGTGTATCACCGTTGTCTCTGTTGTCATGGCTCCCAGCAGCTCGTCCGTGTGACCACTGACCAGCATAGCGCCTCACTCATAAGGATAAGCCTCGCTGCATTTTAATACGCTCCACTTTTCTTAGGAACCACAAATGTATTATCTGGGATAAGAGTCAAATGTGGTGTTCAGACGCAGCTCGTCAGCTGTATATCAATGAAACCACCTCGCTTTAAGCTATTATATAGCTGACAGGCGCACGTTCTGACCGTCAAGAGAGTATAGGGATGTATGCGAAGTTCAGCCTGCCAACATAACTCAGATTGGCAATCACGTTGTACGTTTTTTTTAATTCACAAATGCCTCACGCCAGTGCAGTACGGTGGCAATGATCTTGCTGCCTGTCTGTTCAAGTGCTTTAGTTCCTCAGGTGAGTTTGGGTGTCATGGTGGACAACAGTCCTCTCTCTCACTCCTCCAGTGGAGGTTTCTGCTGCTGACTTGCGGGGTGAAGAAGATTTGAGGTATAAAAAAAAAGGCAATAGTTTCTCCCAAAGAGATGTTTGATTACGGATTATATAGTATGTGAAGCTTTGTTTTAAAATATGATGTTTGAAGAACTTGATGTCATCTGTTCGTTTAAGTTACTGATGTCACTGAATCAGACTCGTGGAACGACCGCTTGAGTAGCCGACCATTACAACCCAAAGTTGTACAACTTAGTAAAGACATGTAATTAAGTTGCTGGGTGCTATTCCTCCAAACAGCTTTTTGATATTTAGAAGACGGCCTTAAAAAGTAATGTTATTCGCTACCGTGTCTTCATGTCTTACTATATAGCATGTTTGTATGACTTCTTTGTTGTCAGTGAGGACAACTGAAATGTGTGACATGTTTAGTTTCACCCGCATTGTTGTTGCACACATTCTGTGCACTCAGAAGAAAAATGTGTAGTCTTTATGAATAGCATCAGGTGTTGGTTAGTTTTTTTGCATCTGAGAAGTATTTTATAGATTTTTCATAGTTCCAGATTTTACAATATATTCAATGTTTTTCACTGTTCTCGTTCCTTATGGCAGCGACACGCTTTCATGTTTTTTAAATCACGTTCAAGACCTTTTCCTTTTCAAAAATGTACTATTTTGATTATTTGGGTGAAATGCAATCTTTGTGTACATATCTAATTAATGTATCATATTGTACATGAATTAAAGTTCTATTGTCTAGCAGGTATTGATTGTTTTTTTCCTTCAAGTAAATGACATGATTGCTCAAGGTTTTCAACCATGTCATCATCCAGTGTTGGTCTACCGGCTCAGAAGTCACAATGCCAAGACTCATATTTCATTGTCCTCGTATAGTTCTCCTAAATCAGCTTCTCGGCTGATGCAAGCTCATGTAATTACCATTCAGCTGTTTTAATGCACTCCCAGAACAATGGGCTCACCTCGGTAGAACAGGATCAACCTAGTTATCGTGCAATTGCTCTTATTCTGCTCGCAATCATGCATTTCATACATTTTTCAGATAGACTCCTTTGTCTTGCAAGACAAAACATGTTCTGTAAGTCTTGAGCTCCAAGAAAACTTGATATTGGCACTCGTGAGGATTCCTGCTCTATATTTAACTCATTAGTGGCATCTGCTGGCACATCAGAATACTACAACATAATGTATGCAAGGAACATTTTTAGAAACTATCTTTAATATAGGCTGGTTTAAAAACTATCCCTTTAAAGTACTGCCATTCCCATTGTAATAAAAAGGTTAT
This sequence comes from Pseudoliparis swirei, assembly GCF_029220125.1. NCBI lineage: Eukaryota > Metazoa > Chordata > Actinopteri > Perciformes > Liparidae > Pseudoliparis > Pseudoliparis swirei. The sequence continues at coordinate 14,826,402 of NC_079404.1, forward strand.
GTGACATAAAATGCATACAAATACACGGTATACTTTTTTTTAGAGCACAGTAACATTTAATACAAGTCCTGTACACAAAACGGCTTCTCATTCTTTAACCAAGGCATCAACTTTGTTTGTGATGTACTGTATAGGCATCATCAGTCGACGGCATCACATTCTACTTAGATGCAGCTCGACAGCGAACCTTCAGTTCCTCTTGAAAAAAGAATCCAGAGTGCCCGTGCTTCCACCCTGGGCGCGATGCTTTTTCGGTCGCGGTCTTGACTGGCCTCCGGATTTCGTCTTCCCGCGTGAGGACTGAGCTCTCAGAGGAGTTGGAGAACCATCGGAAGGAGACGAAACAGTGGAGGAAGAGACGGGTGCTGGACCTGTGGATGAAGAGAGTGAATTCTGGAGGTCCACGGCAAAGTGATAGTCATTGTGTTCAGGCATCTCCCAGACTAACACTTCCTGGCCACAGCGCTCACAGTTTAACAGGTCTTCTCTGGCCACACGAGTAGGATGGCGATTTATTTCTGGATCAATACCCAGTTCATCCTTTAACTCTTCACATAGTGACTGCTTATGTTTAGACTGTAGTCCTGACACAGCACCAACAGTGTCGTCTGCGTCTCCCATTTCTTCAGCACCAGGGTTATGTCCCGAGGCCGGGGCCTGTGAGCTTCTATCAATATTCTTCTTGTGGAAAAAAAAGGAAATGCCAGAACGGGGGCTGGCTGTACCACTTTTAGTGTAAGAAATAAGTGTAGGAGAAGAAATGGGACAAGTGGTATCGGCCACTAACTGGCTGTCAGTAACAGAGGTGTTCCGAGAGGAGGAAGCCGGGGAAATCGCCGTGGACTCAATATCGTAGTCGTCCTCGTCGACATCTTTTGTAACTTTCTGTGTTTGTTTCTCAGCTGCCTTTTGAAAGAAGGCCTGGATGGTGCCAGGCTGTTTGCATGCCGAGTCATTTTTCAGGTCAGAGGGTGGCAGGCTGGAGGGCTGAGTGGTTGAGAGAAGACTCTGGGTCGACGTGACATCGCTGGAAAGAAAGCCCACAATGCCCCCTGCTGACGGAGCGTCACTGAATTTGCTCGCCGAAAGGTGCAGCAGGGTGAGGGGTGGAGTCCTGGGCACACGAAGCAATACAGGAGGACAATCAGTCACACGGTTTTAAATCCCGTAACCGACTTAAAATACTTCACAGTGGTATTACCATGCTGCCTGCTGGTTTCCTGCTGCGTTGAGACTCTTGATAATGGCAAAGCTGTCATCAGAGAGTTTGGTCGCTTCGTAGCGCACTAAAGCACAACAACGAGAGAAGCTGTTCGGCCTCCTGTCCCCGAGCTGATGGACACCCACAGTCAGCGACTTAGCCACTCGACCATTCTGAGAGAGGAGAGGCACCGATGTGAAATAGTTTAATTTACTGTTAACATCAACGTGCAATCCAGTTGAGGAAGTAGGTCGCTGTTGTAATATGGGAAAGTTACTCAACCACACGTAGCTTACCGCTTCTCTGTCCTTGGTAAGCCTCTCTTCCAGCTCAAGGGCCAGTTGATGAAGCCAATACTGGACCTACAAAGAGGTTATGAAAGAAAATTAGACATGAAGATTGCATCTTTGTTAATATTAAAAGAATGTTTCACGCCATTTTCCTTACACATCTAGAAGGATCAACATTCTCTCAAAGTTTACACCCTTCACTTCAATTCAGTTTATTTTGTACAGCCCAGAATCACAAATGAAAAATGTGCACCCGACTGTGGGTCAGTGGGTAGCAGGTCTGTCTTTCAATCAGGGGTTTGGAGGTTCAAGCGTCAGCTAAATGACATGTAATGTAATGTAATGCATCAGAGGCCTTACAAATCAGTACACATACAACATCCCTGTCCCAGGACTTCACATCGGATCAGGAAAAACTCACACAAAAAAACGTTCACGGGGAAAATGGAAAGAACCCTTCAGAAGCGCAACAGAGGAGACTCCCTCTCCCCGGATGGACAGAAGCATAGATGTCATGTGTACAGAATGCACACTGTTACAGAGTTACAACACATTCAATGAATTCCTGTTTTGACACAGCCGGAAGCCCGAGACCGATGGTGTGTACCTGCTCTTTCGAAGCCAGCGATGACTTCCCAGAGAAGGTTTTACTGCAGCCGATGGACTTAGGAAGCTGTCTGGGTTTCACCGCTTCAAATTCCATCCCCCGACACAAGTCATACAGCCACTGGCTGAAAGCAGAGAGGTTCAGTGGTAGATGTGGATGGTTATCAAGAGGAAGTAAAACACTCATAGTTCAAGTTAATTGCTGGTGCACTTTTAACCCTTGTGTTGCCTTCGGGTCAATATGACCCGATTCAATGTTTAACCCTCCTGTTACCTTTATATTTACTAACATATTTTACCCTTGAACTCAATATGACCCCAGCTATTAAAATCTCCAGAAAATTATTAGAATTAATATTGTTTTCCAAGTTTAAGTGTGAGGTACTTTATGTTTGTTTGTTGACTCCCGAAAGAACACCGACATTAAACATTGAATCGGGTCAAATTGACCCGAAGGCAACACAAGGGTTAAGGCCATGTAATGACTATGTTCAGCATTCCCATTCCACTTAATGATCTGACATGATTAATGCTAATACTAAGCAAGCTTGGTGTTCACCGGTCATCTTATGACACTGGACCTTTAAAGGAATTTCAGGGTTGTCTTACGCCGTCTTTTCTCCAAAGTGCTGACCCAGTTGAGCCTGAGGGAAGCGGGTCAGATCTCCCATATTTTCTATTCCCAGAGTTTCTGCAATGGAGGCGCCCAGCTTACCCCCGAGGTTACGGCTGCACAGGTGAAATAAGAAGTGAACAGTATCGTTAGTCAACTTTTGTTTTACACTTCTACGTTTGAATGCGAGTGCAATTTGTGATTCGTAAATCCTTTACAGGAGAGAAGTATTTTGAACTCACATCTTGCTGATGGGTAGAGAGCTGAAAAGTTCTGTCACAGAGTCCATCGGGAGAACAGTTTGTCGGTTCGGTTTGTTCAGGCCACAAGCTAATTTAGACAAGACCTGAAAGAAGTGGGCGGTAAACTATGACCATGGCAAAGATAATTACTAGAATTAAAAGTATCACATCAGTATTATGTAGGAATGCAACTCATGTGTATATGTTTATGTATATATATATATATATGGGTATATGTAATGGTTCTCTAAAATAAGTATTTTCATGAAAGCATAGGTTAGGGCACTTATAAGCTTGATAGCTTCAGCCTTGACCCTTTCGGTCGGCCACTTTCTTCTTTTGTTGAAATTTTGATTTTTGTATAGTATTGCTGATCGAAATAAACTAAACTAAACTAAAGAATTGTTCCTACCTTATTGTGCGATATTCCTGCTGAACAGCGGAAACCTGTGTCTTTTTCCATGGCTGCTCTCATTTCCTCGATGATGAGTGCCCCCACGGTTAGCTGCAGTTCTGCAGCGCTCTGTTCCCCTGATGGAGGGACATCGACGGATGCCAGCCACTGCCGGAGACCTCTGGACCGCAGCTCCTCTGTTGCTGTTAAGGGGAAACATCCTACCAGAGTTGTTGAGGATTTGTATCAAATATATATATATACACACTCACACATATATATATATATACACACACACATATATATATATATATATATACATATATATATATTATTTGTAAACAGTTTCCTGCGTCCAGTGCTGAAGCAGACAGTTGAGAAATCAATTAGTAAACGTTTGATCATAGTCTACCTTTATCCAAGGCAGCATCCTCTGCAGAGGCTTCCTGTTCAGGTGAAGTTTGTGGGTACCCCTGGATGTAGGTCGCCTTCAACATGCAAGGCTCAATTCGTTTGTCTGCCATGTTTTTCAGCCGCTGCTGGATCGCAGTGGTCAGATCCATGTAAGCCTCATCAATGCTGGCTCTCTCAATCACAGCGAAGCGAGACATCACCTCAATTACCTCCACACTCGCATCCCTATAACTACACAGTGCAAGTGACTTAGTTTACTGGTCACAGGATTGTTAGAGGTAATAAAGTAATGTTTACTTTTCATCACACCAACACCAAGACAATAGTGAATAGATCTAGGATGTGCAGTGGATTACAAACACTTACTGCGTCAGGTCTGCCTTGCCATGAGACTCACGCACTCGTGCCACCTGGAGATCTGGGCAAAGTGTCTTTGCATCGTCCACCCACATGTTCCTGGTGACACCGTGGGCCCTGGCCTCGTAGCTCACAGCTATGATACTGACAAAGATTGATATTAAGTTGAGAACCTCATGTTAACAAACCATGACATCAATAGTGAACTCGAGGTGATCATCTGTGGGAGATGAAGGCGGATGAGTTGCCAACACAGAGACAGTAATCAAAATGGTCCATGCAACTGAGCGGTGTGATCTCCTGTCGGCTGCATACCTAGGTCACGAGATGACAACGGAGCATCCATCTGCTGGGGAAGACTTTTTAAGCTAACTGGAAGGTATAAGAAAAAGCGTAGTGGGTAGAACTTGAGTTTGGCTTTTTAATTAGTCAAACTGCTATTTCTAAGTGAAAGAATGGACATACTCTATTCTAGTGAGTTGTGTCCTGTCCTGTCATTTATCTCATTCTGTAGCTCTTACTCTGTGGATTATATTTTGTTGTCAGTTACATTAATTTGTCAGATAATAGTTTAGTCATCTATACTATTGTATTTATGCACCTGCCACTTTTCAATACAATCAGGTTGCTTTGACAATATGGAGTTTTGCTTTTTTGCATCACTATCTGATACCAAGACATTACGATTTTACTTTGTGATGTTATCTGAAAGGCGACACAACCTTGCTCTGAGAAATAGACAGACAGACAGACAGACCACAGACCACAGACCACAGACCCCCCCCACGTTTCAGTTGCGTAGATCATGAAAATAAATGTCTGTGTCAGAAACTCACCTGCCTCCTTTCCACGTCTTGTACTGGGCCACCACACAGGGCGTGTTCCTCAGAGCTGGATTGAGTCTCTGTTCCACCTGGACGTAGAAGCAGTCCATGTCTACTAACGCCACCACTCTCTCCTTTCCGTACTCCATCAGAGGAGAGTCGAGCACAACGTCACTGTTAAGTCACAGGTGCCTCCAGCCTGCTGAAGTGAACCCGGGCTTCTGAGATACACCGCTGTCGCTTAGAAATCCGCGCTAAAATCTGAAGTTACGTCATTAAAAGTCGACGAAGACAACATAACCGCCCGCAGCTCGGCCACGCCCTTAACCAGCAAATGTCCAATGAGAGCTAATAATGGTGTTGTCCGTGTACGTAATGTTATTTTGTTTTTTCGTTTCATTCCAAATACGGAATACGGAAATCACGTGGTTTTTTCGTTTTCCGTTTGAAAACCAAAAATGGAAAAACGGAATACCACCTCCGTATTTCGTTTCTGCTGTCTGAAACCAAAAACGACAGAACGGAAGTGCTTAAAATGAAGTCAAAATAAAAGCCAAATTAAACCTGGATATGTTAGCGACAGTGGTGACGACGGGAAGTTTAATATTCATGTAGCCTACACAGCAAGAATCACCTTCTCACTTAATCGTTGCATTGTTTGATGCAACACAGTTCCTAATGTAGATTAATCAAAGTAATGTTTCTGTGCAGAGACTATATTTCCACCGCAGAGTAAACGGTTCACCTTTATACCGCTAGATGGCAGTATACCTGTTATTCATACATATGTATTTAATGCCGTTTATTTCCTCTGATATTTATGTTCATGGTTAATTTCCAGCATAGTTGTATACATCATGTATTTACTTGTTTTATTTGGGTCATTTTGGAAATAAACATTCCCACATGGAAGAGTGAGGATATGATGACCACGAGGCAATACATATTGACAATTGAAAAATAAAGAGACAGTTGAGTTTTTCTTATTAAGCAGCCTTCAGTTATCACCCAGTCACAGCACCACCTGTGCTTCACCTGTAACCTTCATTACTACATCATTACATCAACGGTTAATGGGGACACGTTTTTTGTTTTGTTTTTCGTTTTATGTTTATATGCATGTGTGTGTATGTATAGTGTGTGTGTATATGTATGTATATGTATACGTATGTATGTGTGTATATATATATACATATATATATATGTATTTATATATATGATTCTCTGAAATAAGTTTTTTCGAGAAATCATAGGTTAGGGCACTTATAAGCTCGTTAGCTTCAGCCTCGACCCTTTCGGTCAGCCACTTTCTTTTGTTGAATTATGATTGTTGTATATTTTGCTGATCGAAATAAACTAAATCATCATCAACATGTAACCTGTTCTGTTGTTTCTCTGCTGTCAGTGTCTTAGTCCTCTGACTACATCACATCATCATCAACATGTAACCTGTTCTGTTGTGACTCTGCTGTCTTAGCCCTCTGACTACATCACATCATCATCATGTAGTCCTTTGGTCTCCAGAAGGATGGAGCTCTGTGTGTGTGAACATGTTTTGAGCACAGCTCCTCACATCTCTAAGATGTCTCACATAGTTTATAGGAGTGATTGTTGGCGTTGTTGCCTGTGTTTAGCCGTATGGCTATATCTCTGCATGTACATTTAGATAAGCCATATTCAGCTCAGAGCCTTGTTTAGCTCAGAGCAACAGGTCATGACCTTGTTTAGCTAATAGCAACAGGTTTAGCTCAGAGTAGGCCTAACAGGTCGTGGCCTTCTTTAGTTTAGAGCAGCAGCTCACATGTAGCCTACTTATATCTGATCCAATGACATCTGCACACTTCTAGATTAGTAAAGAAAGACAATCTTTGGTATTTTCTAATTCTTTATGTCAAGCACAAGTTAACTACTCCCCTAAAAGAGGAAGCCTTCAGAATTAGTGGTAGCATTGCATTAGGATTACATTTCTGTATTTGAATTGTATTGCTGGATCTCAATTCCTCTGATTCTTCCATCTGCAGTTAATTTGCTCGCATGATTTACATCATCAACGTTTTGCCTTCCAAGAGCTGTTCCAAATGAAAAGTGAATGTCAGATGTATGAACCGTCCTGACTGAGCTTCACTGAAGCTTCATACCTGCTACAGGCTCAGGTCAAAATGGTGTTTAGTATGATGTGATTTATAGGCTGGCTCAGATTGTTTATCATTGATGTTTGTTCCTGCTGTTTGATTGTAGTGCTCAGACATCATCTGTGTTCTTAGTGAAGCAATAGGTGTCAGATTGACATCCAAACTGAGGGTGTCAGGGTCCTTAAGCTGCCCTTCATAAACAAGCGAGGTTCCCAACCACATCGGGGTCCTCCTCCAGTGGGAAATCTTCACACTGGGTCCAAATCTGTGATATCCGGCTGTCGGGGAGACCGGCTTCTTAGCCTGAAACAAGTGATACGATGGTGGCTGATGTATGAAGTTATCATGGCTTCACCGCCCGAAACCGGCTGCAACCGTCTTGTGTGTGTATATTTTGGGGTGTACGTTTGTTACCTAGGTCAGAGGTCACTGAACAAGCCATCTTCCAGTGCCTTACTCACACTGGCAGGGGGTCAACACACCGTGTCACTATCAATAGTTGGTGTTACAGGTCCAGCCTTTCCCATTTCAGATTAAAAATGAAATTCGTGCCAGACTTTAAAGACATAAGTGTTGATTCAAAAATAACTTATTTCTCCCTTTAGACCCCCAACATTTGAAGAAAAGAAAAAAACATCCCGTCAGTTGAACCAATTAATTAAAAAGCACAGACAATAACAACTTAGACACACAAAAAAACATCAGCGTTGACAATTTCTCCTTGAGATGTCGATGAGGCCTTTGAGTCCATCTTTGAACGGTTGTGGCAGATTATTCACTGCATTGTCCAGCAGTACACTTGTATCAGGGCACTGCAGAGCAAATTCCCTCACTGCAGCTTCCTGGTCCTGTAAACTTGGAAATGGGTTGGTGCCAAAGTCTGACACTGTCAGTGAGCCCACTTCCTGGTCGTACCAGTCTGCAGCCACAGATGCATTTGGCAATAGGTCTGTCGACAGCTTATTTGGGCATCCATCTCTGGCCAAGTAATTTGGTATCCCCCTCCCTGTAATAATAATTCAATGTGGCTGTCACAACCATGCCATGGATTGCAACATGCTCCTTCTAGTATTTGATTAAACATGTTTAAGAAACATTCAATAGTAAAACATTTTGAAAATAATTATTCACATTAAAAAAGGCTTGAAAGACCAACCCGAAGACATACCAGGAATCCTGTGTGCATTCCATGCTTGCACAGTTCGGTTAACACCGATCTGGGCTAACTGGCATGTCAAAGATGACACACAGAACCGAGTCATCTGGTCCTCCATGTCCAGCTCTTCCTGATCCACCAGTTGGACCAATGCAGCTTTCAACGGGTAGTTAACCCGGTTGTTGATTTCTGGCCAGATTCTCTCGATTCTGTCATTCTGTCATTGCAAAATAGACATTTTCAGATTCTTGATAAACAAATATTTTCCCCGCCCCCCCCAGACTAACTTACTTTCACACATTTCAATATCTTCAGTTAACCATTCTGAATAATTAATGAAAGTGTGAAATTGTTATTTAATTACATGTTGATTAACTTTATAATCAGCAAAACCATTGTATGTTGATCACCTTTGTCGATGGTGTTTGGAGATATGGTGGCCTTTCAGTGTTGTGGCGGTGGCTGGCCAACTTCTCCTGCATGAAAAGAGTGAGGTAGAACTCCTTTCCATGATCCACTCTGACCTGGTCCCACATCCCATATTCCATTACTGCACTCCTGCAAGAAAACATAACATTGGCAGACAGCAGTATGGAGGGTAAGGCTAATGGTGTCAGATACATTTACAAAATGTGTAGTAGGTCTTGTGTTATCAGGTACTGATGAGGTGAGATGAGTTTTAACTTGCTGCTTAAAAAGGGTTTCTGTAGTTTTCAATAAGTTTAATTTAAGTCCTTTTTTAGACCTATATGAATGCAATTTAATACGTTGATTCAAATCCAAACTAAAAAAATATATATTATGAAGGTTTTCACATGCGACTAATCCCACTTAAGTTGAGCATTTTCTTTTAATACATTAACAAGCCATATTGAATTTAAATCCACTTTCGAAAATGTGCGTCTCTTCCTAATCAAGTGCATTTTTCAGAGCTGACAAAATGGTATTCAAGAAATTGTAAGATATTTAATTTTAAATGCATTTTTTTGTTTTTAAGGACCCACAGACACCCTGTTAAAACACCTCATAAAATGGGGATGATTTGTAATGTTTAGGGTACAAGGACAACAGTCTTTTCAATTACCTGTAAACGTCATTGTAGATGGTGAGGTTGTTCTTTACAGGCATAGTAGCTTGTCCAACAATTTTGCTGGAGAAGCGATCTATTGCCACCACATGAGTCACGCCAAACATGACAATCTTCTCATTTTGGTCCATGTGGATTTTGTGACCCACATAGGCTGCATGGTAAGGAAGAGGGTTGAGGTTCCTTGCTCCCTTAAACACAGACAAAAAAGAACATCATGACCTTATTGAATAGCATAACATATTCTAATTTGAGAAAGAAAGAAAAAACCTGGCATCGTGCCTTATGGTAAGGTGGGTGAATGTTGCGCAAAACAGCTCCAACACGACCCTCTGATGCGAAGACACCTGCAGCTGCAAGACTCCCAGTCATCATTTTCCTGCCATAGGTAGGACCACCCTGAAGATAAAGAAAGGAATACATGTTGCATTGTAATGTTAAGCCATGAAATGTCAACTTCAACTCCAATTAAATTACTATTAATTGTTAAGTGTTTTGAATTATAGATGATTATGAAAACTAGTTGCAGTTTAAACATGTTTTACTCGTTACATTTTCATAGTTGTAAGAGACTAATTTAATTAGCAGTAGGCTACATTATTTAGTTGGATTCAGATGTTGACCTTTAATCAGATCTGTGTCTAACTTTAATGTTAAAAGATGTCGTTATCATTTGTTATTGTAATAAATACAAGCAAGTTACAGAATGACGTCACATGGATCACACTTTACGGCAGGTATTTGCGGCTGGAGCTGCGTGGAGCTGCACAGTTTTCGGACCGTGTTACAATAACTATATAACTACTAAATACAATAGCTATTATGGAGTCCCCCTCTTTGTAAATGTGGGACAGTCTTTCTTACCATCTGTTTGTATGAACCATCTATATCCTGCCTGTGTGCCCGGCCATCACCCCACGAGAACCACACTTTACAAATGTTTCTCATTTCCCCCCTAAATACACCTTTATTGGACATGGGACACTAAGGTAAGGCTTTCTTTCATGTCTCTCCTAATAAATATGGTGCTCTAGTACTTCTAATAGACTGGGTGACTGAGAGTGACACACACCCTGTTCAGGGCTCTCAAGTTTTGAAGACAGGCAAGAGTGACATTTCTACAGATCCATACGACTGCACCAAGAAGATGACTATGTGCTGGCCTTTGGTCATCTTTTATAACATAATTTATGCATATCAACACTATAAATTAACATAACTAAAGTTTACTTTCAATACAAATCCTTTATGACTCATTTGGCTTGATTTTTAGTGGGCGGGTCATTATGACCCTGAACACAGGTGTCTCATCTCTATTTATCTACATCACCCCATGAATTTTTTTTACTAAATGGTAATAAAATGTAGGAGAATATACATGTTATAGTAAACTAATGCAATTGAATTTAGATTTAGATTTTTTCAATGTACCTAAAAAATTGTTTGAACATGTCTTTTTCATTAAATCTATGGAGGGGTGAATAACTCAATTCCACTAAAAACTGATTGGATTGTTAGTAATGGTGTTGGTGATGAAGTACAAACTATAGTTATTAGGATTTTTTTGTTTCTGACCACTTTTGGGTCAAACTGACCCGGGAGCATGACGGCTGTATGTAAGAAACGAACATAACAGGAGGGTTAAAGTATAACATACTAACCTTACACACACTTATAGTTTCGTTGTATGCATTTTTTCGCGCAAATAAATGAACTGCACCCTACCTGTGTTATTGCATTGGAGACTGCAGCTTCAAGTTGTTGGTCCGTCACTCGCTGTCTTTTTAACCCGTGGTCTTTACAAAACTTCCGAATATTGGCCACGGACACTCCTCTACGAAAGCCACATTCAAATATCAAGTGTTTTTTTATGTCCACATCACTACAGCCACTATGCATCATTTGTTGTACAATATCTAAGTAAGGTAACAGGCTGGAGTCCATCTTGCGTGCTTCAGTGCAAAAGGGTGTATATAGCAGTGGCAAACCTAAACACGTCTACTGCGGGAGATAAACACAGAATAAACTCAGTTACCCAAAATGCAACCCTTTGTAGTGTCAACTACATTTAACCCTCCTGTTATGTTGCACCATTTGTTTCTTTGTAAATGTGGGACAGTCTTTCTTGCTCCCTCCAACCATATGTTTCAAAACACACACACACACACACACACACACACACACACACACACACACACACACACACACACACACACACACACACACACACACACACCCACACACAAAGTGAGAAGGTGATTCTTGCTGTGTACATGAATATTAAACTTCCCGTCGTCACCACTGTCGCTAACATATCCAGGTTTAATACTTTATTCTTTATATTGACTAATTAATATTCTTCTAACGTTACCCTGCTATGTGTTTGCATCGTTAAAATATCCCCGTTTAATTATTTATTCTTTATATTGATTCATTAATATTCTTCTAAGGTTAATACGAATATGTATCACTGGCTTTTATTTTGACTTCATTTTAAGCACTTCCGTTCTGTCGTTTTTGGTTTCAGACAGCAGAAACGAAATACGGAGGTGGTATTCCGTTTTTCCGTTTTTGGTTTTCAAACGGAAAACGAAAAAACCACGTGATTTCCGTATTCCGTATTTGGAATGAAACGAAAAAACAAACTAACAAAACGTACACGGACCTGGAAACCTGCGCTTATATGGAGGACTCAAAATGCTTAAATAAATGTATAAATAAATGTATAAATAAATAAATACATGCTTAAATAAATGTATAAATAAATAAATAAATAAATACAGGAATGAATAAATATAAGTTATAAATCAACAGGACATCATTAAATAAATATATTTCTACATTTCTGTATTTCTTCATTTATTTATTTCTCTATTTATGTGTCCACACGTATTTCTTCATTTATTTATGTGTGACATTTATACATTTATTTATTTATTTATACATTTATTTAAGCATTTATTTATTTCTACATTTATTTCAGAATTTATTTATTTATAGTTTTTAAAAGCATTTCATGCTATACATGTATTTGTTTATGGAAAAGAAAACACAAAATGCACATGCCCAGTAACAATTTAAAATATAATATAAGAATGCAGTATGTCTCTTAGGCCCTCTGTCTTGCTTTTGAATATGAATTCTCCCGTAGATCAACTTTTCTCAACACGTGTAGGCATGGTTTTCTCTTCCCACCTCTTTTATGTTTTTCGTTTGGGGAGGTAATCTCTGTGAATGTTTTGATGTGCTCCCCTCCCAATATTAAAATATGCAAAACAAACCGATATGACCAAGGCATTTTTAGAAGGCATCATTTATAATAAGGAAGCAACCGAGTTAGACTTAGCCACCACTCTTTCACTCCAAACATTGATGCAGACATGTTTATTTCATACGTTTCTCTCCTTATACTCACTGGACTAATGGGTAAGTGCTACGCTTGATTTAGAATGCCATGCATCCATGAGAGTCAAGGTTTATGTGTAATAGAACATTGTTGGCACCAATATAATGCTGTTTGAGTCTTACATTTTGTTATTAAAATGTAAGACTCAAACAGCATTATTCTGCACGTAAATATTCTGTTTTCATAAAAACATTCAAGTAATGATACTAACCTTGAACAGATAACTTACGTAGCTATGTCACTGGCTAACCTGTAACTGATAGTCATTAAACAAATGCATTTGATCACTGTGACATAATAGTTTGGTGTTGTTTTGTCAGAATTTGGCACAGTCAAATTGAGGCAGTGAGTAAAATGTCAGTCAAGGCTTGAAGCCCAATCTCTATCCCATGTCTCTATGAGCTGCAGAACAAAAAACAATTGAAATACTGGTCTGAAGGACAGGTTTTTTTTCTCCAGCTCTGTAAAAGTTATTACAACAAACCAACCAAACATAATTTCAGGACGCTTTTAAATCTGTCAGATTATGATGGAATAGACACTGCAATTCTTCAAAAGACACACAGAGTAGTAATATACAGATTTGTCTTTGAATGAAACAGTATTTGGAGACAATTAGGTATAAATAAACAAATATGTTTTTCTATATGCAGTAAAATGTTGTATGTGTTCTTGTTGCAGGAATTCAAAGCATAACTACAGTCAGTAAAGTGTCGGTGAAGGCTGGAAAGAGACTCTCCCTCCGAGAAACAGGTATCGAGACAGAGCCACTGTATGCGATATGGCATGAGAATTTCCAGTACCTACAACAATGGGCTGTTACTCATCCCTTCTTCACTGGCTACCCCCCCGCATTGAGCCTCACGAGCTTGCAGGTCCTATGGGATCTCAGTCTAGGCACCGACAGGAAGAGAGAGCTTAACATCAGGGAGCACTACTGGCCGTACTACGCAGTCGAGAACTGGGCAGTCGTTAATACAGTAACTCAGTGCACCACGGTTTCTGGCATGCAAATAACTCAGGGTATTGATGTCCTAGTGCATTTGGGTCCATGCGCATGATTGTCTATTTGTATCTTGATTTTGAATAAACGCTTTATAGATTTAAAGTAAAAGTCTGTTGCTATTTCTTCCAGTGAGTACTGTCCAGGTGGTGTGTGCTGTCCTAACTCCAACACTAGCAAATACTGAATAAATGTTCAAATGAATTTTCTTTGACTTTACAGCACCGTCTCCAGTCACTACCGAGCATTCCTATCGGCGTATGAGTGCAAAGCCATTTCTAACTCATCCCACAAACTCCAGCAGAAACAGGAAAGAAGAAGAGAGCCTGCAAGGACATAAGCAGTCTGTATATGTTACTTTATTTGACTTTAAACTGTTTAACACAATCTCTTTAAAACACATAAACGCACCTGAGTGTGGTAGTTCATTATTGTATTTTTATTGTATTTTATTTATTTATTAACTCTATGTAACACTGAGGAAATGTGTTTTTATTTACATATTTACAAATAAATAAATCTAAGATAGAAGAATGTATGTGTGGGTAATTTCAGACAACATTAACCCCTTCCATTAGTTAAATGTATATCTCATCTGGATTTCTCTTCTAGTTCCACGAAGGTTCCGATTCTCACCACCCTCGTCTTACTGCTGCTGGTTGGTCCCTTGGTCTTTTTTGGCTGGAAGCTGATGATGAGACATAGTAAGTCTGTTGTGATATCTGCTAAAACAAATTATGAAATAAAATATCTGTTATTTAAATTTTTCCTTTGTGTATGTATTTCTTTTAGAAAAGACCAAGCCTCAGGAGTCTAACATCACTGCGGTAAGATACAGCCATGCTTTTCCTATTATTAGTATGATGAGTAAGGTAATACATATTTGGTTAACCTCCACACTGTCATATTTCCTCTTTATTATGTAAATGTAATATTCTACTGTATGTCCAAATGTGTTGACTATAAATGACTAGATTCACATCAGCACGGCACATGGAAATAAACTGCACTATTCAAACCAACAAATATTACATAAGCCTCACCCTCATTTCCAGCTCAAAACAGCAACAATTGAAAACCTGGCAAAAACATTATCTTAATGTTTTAAACTGAAACGATAAAATTAAATGATAACATATTTTTATAACCAGAACAATTATTTAGACGCAGCAGCCATACATTCGTCATTTAAATAAGTATTCTTTCTATGTTTGCTTTGTACCAACATGGCTTGAAACCCAGTGGCGAGACTACTCGTCATTGTTTAGAAGTTATTGAGTTACTCAAAGCAACTGCACAACTGTAACTCCGGAAGCTTTGACCAATCTAATTCTGTCATCAATGAAACCTTTGCATGCTCTGCAGCACTGTCACGCACTATGTAAAGTAGGACAACCAAAAACCATGGGTAAAAAAACACTGTGAACTTTTTAACCCGTAGCGGAAATATACACAATCGCTCTACACATGAGCAAAAGCTCCACATCAATTCAATATAATAAGGTTTACTTCCATTTAAACAGGGTTTGGAAGGGATCAATGGGGATCCCTCACAGGGCTCACACATTGAGAGTGATGCTGTTGAGCACTACACTACCGTGGTTCATACTCCACATGCAGCAGCCCAGCAGCAGGTAAACCAGACGAGAACTTCGTATTTAGTTTAACACAGTGTAAAAGAGAGTGTGGTGGGTAAAATGTTTCAAATTATGTGCTTCCACAACATATAAACATAGGGTGTATTAAACTTTTACATTGTGATATATTAGGCTTAAATGACATCTACAAAGATGATTGAGAGGGCACACACAGCTCTCTGCCTCAGACAAGGGTCAACAACACCAGACATAGATAGACTCAGCGGCCTTGTGCTGCTCCATTCTTAACCGGTAGAGAGGAGACTGCAGAGCGAGGACCAGGAGGCTCAGACACAATAACGATAAGAGAAGAGACGAGGGGGGAGACGTCAGCAAGAAACCTCCACATTCCTTAAAGTAACCAGCTTGGACTGGGACAGGGGTCACACTGAGTGACGAGAACTAATATGTAATGAGGGAGTGGACGGAGGCGGCACCTGCATTGAGGCTGATGTATAAATAATATGTCAATGTGTTTGTTCGGGGCTTGGGAAAGACAGATGTGGAGGGAGGTCGTTGTCTTTAAAACCGGACCCAGACCAGGTTTATTTGTGAAACTGTTGGTTCCAAATAAATCTACGTGAATTGAACTCTGATCCAAACTCTCTGTGTCCTGTGGATGTTTGATTACTGAGGTCCAGAGGGTGAGTATCCTGTGGCGTCTCACCAGCAGTCAGATAGGAGAGAGATACAAGATTATATGCATCAGGTTAAGAGATTAGTTAGAATGGACCAAAAAGGAAGAAATCCAGCCACAACAAGAGCTGCACCTGAAAACATATTTGCCTACATATGCGTCTTCCCCCTAAAAATGTTATCATTCTGACTGCAAATCTCATCCAGCAGAATAATTCCCCCGAAGAGAGTGTGACATACAGTACCGTTGTAACAAAGGACAGCGTGTGACAGATGGTATGTTATTAATTGAAATACATTTTAATAATGCAAATGTATTAGTATTGTGGTTATGATTAGTCAATAATTAGTGAGCATTCTCTTCTCTGCTTCTTTTCTCTCTTTAGACTGCACCAGTTGATGGAAGTGTGATCTACACTACACACTAAAAACAAGTATGGGCCAATTATCAGAAAAGATGGGAGGACATTCTGATGTGTATTTCATATGAATATTCTGAGTATCAACCCAGCAATCTGTATAAGAGCTGTGTAAGGTAAACTTGTTATTTAGACAGTTGGACACAATGAGTAAGAGCAACAGTTTAAATATGAACCAAAAGGAAATCACCATTAAAATAAATTAAACCAAAAACACATGTACCACTTACCTGCAGTTCTATTTATGAATCTAGATTTAGTTTAGTGTTTGTGTGAGTTGCTGTGTGTTGATGATGTCCGCCGTAGAGATGTCTCCCTTCTCTCGTGTATAATGAAACATTTCAGTGGGATAACTTTGTGGTGTGGTGTAATACTGGGCATGATTAAGAAACATAAATGAAAATAAACAATGTGATAACCTTAATTCTAGTCATTATTGTGCAACTAAAAACTGAACATTTTAAAATAAAAACATCATTGTTATAAATTCTAAGTCAAATATTGTATTGTTGTTGTTTTTTTACTTGGTATTGTCTTCATTTAACCAATTCTCTCCAAAATGGCATAACTGCCTTAAAAGAGGAAGCGATTGTAACAGTTGCAATTGCATGTTGAGGAAAATCAGGAAGTAGAATTAGAATGAGTCTGTCAGTGCTTCAGCCCATGAGGTGTTCTGTCTGAGTCTGCTCACTCACCAACATGAAATCTCCTCTCAGAGTTCTTCTCATCCTCACCGGACTCACAGGTCAGTCACAAGGGTAATTGTATTTGTGTGTTAAGTAATGGTGAGCTGGTTATGTCAGAATATAATGGAAAGAGTCATTAAATACACACAGTTCGTCAACTTTAACACAGAAGATTAATACACAGAATTGTGTCTGAATTAAATGGTATTTAGAAACAATTAGGTATAAGACAAATGTTTTTTTCTCTATGCGGTAAAAGGTTGTATATATTCTCGTTGCAGGAATTCTAAGCATAACTACAGTCAGTAAAGTGTCAGTGAAGACTGGAGATTCAATCTCCATCCCATGTCTCTATGGCTCAACAAATGTAAACCGAGTGAAATACTTGTGTAAAGGAGATTATTGGTCCTCCTGCAATTATGCAGTTAAAACAAACCAAAAAAATTCAAGAAAGTTTTCCATCTCTGATGATAAAATCCAAAGAATCTTCACTGTGACTGTAAAGGACCTGATGGATAAAGACACTGGTTATTACTGGTGTGCTGTGGAGATTAATCAAGGGTCAGATGTCAAAGAGTATTTTCACCTGTCAGTCACCAAAGGTAAGAGTACTTCAAACACATTCAACACATATTCAATCCTTTGTGAAATTGTAACACGGAGAAAAAAACACAAGCATGGTCTTATTTGCTTGAATTAAAGAATGATTACGATGAGGCTACCCACAATTGTCTATTGTGTCCCTTCATAAGGTACACCCAAGCTCTACACGGATCTTCAGAATAAAACAGGATTTGAAAGAGATAATTTAACCATCAATTGCAACTATAGTAACCATGGTGAAATCAGGTGGTGCAAGCTGGGCCGCTCCTGTGTGACGCCTGGATCTTCTGGATCAATAGATGGAACAGCAGTTACCATCAATGCAAGTGTCCCCAATGTTTTCACCGTGACGATGAGCGGACTGAAGAAAGAGAGCAGCGGCTGGTATCAGTGTGTTAAAGGAGACTTACAGATGCCGGTGCATGTGACTGTCAATGAGCCACCTACCACAAGTAAGTTCTGCAATTATAAAAGGGAAACATTGTGTAATTATTTGATTTAAAATAGAAGAGATTTAAGGAAAATATGTTGTCATTTTACTTGATCATTGTCTTGTTTTGGGTCATAACCACACTTACAGCAACAAGCAGTACCTTATCACCCACGCCTGAGCCTGTGAAACTCACCTCTGTTTTTGCAGAAATAACACCTACCACAGCTCAGGGTGGCCAGCACAGGTCAGACGGCTTTGAATTGTCATGCAGTATTTCGGGAACTGTGGCCATCTGATGGTGAAATACAACAGTTATAAAGGAAAATCTATATGCAGTTGTATTATAGAGACATATAACTTGTTGGTAATATAACTAAGACAATAAGATGGTTTAGAGTTGTAGTGTGTAATCAGGTTGATGAATTATGTTATAATAATAATAATAATTCAGACTTCGATAGCGCTTTTCCAATACCCAAAGACGCTTTACAGGGAACAAGAGACACATTGAACAAAATGTTGAATTGCTTTGCATTTTGTGCTTTTATGTATTTATGCTGCAGGGTTTCACTTGACTTAAAGAAAATCCTCATCCCTTTGAGCGTGTTGATCATCGCTGTCATGGTGACCTTGTTCACCTGGTTCATGTTGAAAAGACACAGTAAATTGCTAAACTCTGATTAATCCAAGTTATACTAATTTTCTTCATGTTATATATTTGCATTGAGAGTAATCACAGTTTTTACTTTTTTCACATTTAGAGCAGACCAAATCCGCATCATCAGCCATGACGGTATGGGTCACTTTTTTACTTCCCAATTTTTCCCAAAGAAGGCTTTAAGGAGCTACAGAATAAATGCAGTAGTTTAAGAGTGGTCATTGGCTTAGGTTTACACTGCAGTGGTAAGGTGATCATTTAAGCGCAAACAATTGCAGAGAATATACGATCACGTTGCAGAAGTACTGCGGAACAACACTGTACCCTTGGACAGTGAACATTGTCAGATAGACCGAACTGAGCAGTGCCCAAATTATGGTAATTCCTCTTTAAGGGTTTTGCGCAAGCCTGATATGATCAGTTTGTTGCAAATACTTTTTTCTTGAAACTGTGTGAAACTAATTTGAAAGGACATTGATGAACATGTAAAGGACACTATTAATGTTGATTTGCTCCCTCTACATAGGCAGAAGAGGAAGTAACATACAGTAATGTTGATCACACCAGGAACACTTCAAACCAGGTAAACAATGACTACAGTGATGATAAGAAAAAGAAGAAAAAAATCTGATAATGTAGACCATTGCATATAGTTATTTCATATTCCTATTTTGCCCAATTATATACTTGTCATTTTTTATTATTAAAGAAAAGCGTCAATCGCTATCAGAACTCACCTAACATTTGCAAATATACTTAAGGACATATTCGTAGACTGAACATAATATATTATAATCCCATTCCCAATTGCAGCTGAATACAAACAAAAGTGTAATTCATCAAAAACAGAAATAGCTTTGTCCTCTCTTTCATGTCTGTCACCTCTCTTACCCAGAGGTCAAATCCTGAGAGAGATGCGGACGTGACGTATAGTTCTGTGGTTACCATAAGGAAGAAAAGTATCCAAAGGGTAAATATTAAGTAAATCAAAACTCACATGGACTGTCACATACTTTTGTTAAGTTTATTTGTTTTGGTACATTTTGTTCTTCTACTTCTTTTTCAGGTTGAAGCAAAAGACGAGAATGTTACGTACAGCACATTGGCTTAGCACACGTTACCCCTCTTTGCCTAATTTATCATCTCAAATTAATTTTGCAAATGTATTTTACTTATCCATGTGTCAAATTGCAATAAAACATGAATAATCGTCTTATTTCACTCATGTAAACGAAAAATGTATGTAAAATATGGTATGACAATACATTTTTTTCTTTTCTTTTGTTTATACAGAATCCTCCATCAATTTGTAAAAGTGGCATGTCTGATTACTTAACACACACATAACACCTCACACCTACATTCTTTGTCCAAAACCAATTTTGGTTAGTTGAATCCAGCAATAATATTATTTTATTTTAAATGCTGTTGTATTATTTAAATACCAATCGCTTCCTAATTGCTGCCCTGGCATTACTGCCAGGTTTGCCACCAGCCCAAAGCCTTTTACAACCCAACTGTAAAAAACATTGGAAGTGTTCAAATAGCCCTGTACTGCCACCTTCAGTTTGTTGACATATAACTACTTTCACGACTGAATGTACACATGAACATTGAACTTTTAAACCCTCTGTTTTTTTTGTTGCTTTTCGTTTCCATTTAGTTGATTCCGTTTTCGGGTTGCAGTATTATGCATGTTAGTTCACACTGTCATAGCTCTCTGGGGCACCTGAATCTAATGGCGCCATTGTTAATGTTTATAGGAAGACCTGTGCTTTTCAAGTCAAAATGTCTGCTGTGAATTATTTGACAAATTAATCAATTTTAGGGCTCATAACCTGGCAACTGCCCCATTGTTCCTAATCAACATGGTGCAGACTGAGTGCAAACCAGATTAAAATATGGGTGTGTGGTTTGGACGAAATTTATTTGCAGGACATGTTGAGTCAGAGGAAGTAGCTTTTTTTGAAAACCACGTACATTTCTTGATCAACGGACGCCACCTGTACTTCTTTTTTTACCCCTCTACGAAACAAAGTCTATAATTTATCAGTCATCACCAGTGCCTCCACTGTTCCCAAATGAAGGTTGAAGATATTATGGAGAATATACGCTCACTAGACAGTAAATCGACGGACAACTTACTGTGTACAATGCATACTAATAATAAAATGAACAAAATATCATGTGACTACATATTCACTTCTTTAGCTAACTTATGTGATGCAACTGTCTTACGAAGGAAAATACAAGATTGTAACAGTTGCTATTGCACATTAACCAGAGTGCTGTACAGAGGTCTGACAGTAATGTGGTTGATGTTGTTTTGTCTGACTGCTCTCACTGACATGGCTGTTCATCTTAAATGTCTTCTCATCCTCACTGGACTCACAGGGCAGTAATGGGTCCTTCAAAAATGTTAATCCTTTACACACATGTTTTATTAAAAAAAATTCTGGACATATAATTTAGTATACAAAATAGCTAGAACACAAAGATCAATGGAAGGAACAATACCTATAGCATATCTGCTAAAATGTTATACTTCTTCATGTTTCAGGAATTCACAGCATAACTAAAGTCAGTGAAGTGTCAGTGAAGCTCCTGTGTGAGCACTGACTCATCGTCTGGATCAATTGATGGACCAGTGTCCCCAACACAGAAATAAATCATCATCATCCATATAGTACCTACTATAACAATTATATTTTAATGAATGTTGTGCACTGAGATCTTCGGGGGTCTCTTGGATCCCAAAAGTGTACATTCTCTTCTTACCACCATTTTTTATTTTCAGTTTATACGGGCCACAGTCGCACATCTTTATGTCAGTGCTTTGAGTCACATCGTCGTATTACATTACTCACTCACTGACTGACTTGTGACCAATGATGATGGGGGAACATGTTCATCTCATCATCATTGGTCACAAGAGGCATGTTACAATTTCGACATTCGTTTTTTATTTATCTTGTCAGGTTAGGAACCTTTTGTTTCAAATATTTAGAAGAAGTAGGCCTAATGACTAATGTGTAAAACAAAAGCTACTATCAACATCTACTATAAACATCTGCTATGTGTTGTATTTGTTCTTGTTGCAGGAATTCACAGCATTACTACAACCAGTGAAATATGAGAGAAGGCTTGTGATTCAGTCTCTATCCCATGTCTCTACAGCTCACATTGTAAACGTGCAAAGGATGCAGTCAAAACAAACCACTGAAGAAGACGTTATTTAAAGCAGTACAGCTATTTGCTTGTGTCATAGTGGCGGAAATCAGCTTGCCTACTTTGTTACACGTGTGCACGTAACAATCAATTGTTTTCTTTAATTTGAACTCAATTACTTGTTTTTAAAGAAACTACATTTGTCACACACCTTCTTATATACAGTCTATGGTTCATACTAAATCACAATATATTCCCGCCTTGACACCAGAATGCGGTGAGGTGAAATCATTTCTAGACAGGCACTTCGGTGGTCACCACGGGTCCTGGGCCGGGCTGTGATAGGTCTGGATTCCATTGCAGTACAGTCTCCTTCAGCTCGCCCTTCTCCCGGTGACGCCTGCTTCGGCCGTGCAGTGTGCGCAATTTCCCTGCTAAAGTCACTTTATAGAACCACTCGCCTCATCCACTACCGGTAAGAGAGTTACATGTTCCGCCTGACACTGTTACTCAACTTCATAACAAGCTGGAAGTAGTGCTCAAGCTTGACGCACGCCGGTACTCTGCAGGCTAGCAGGTTTAGCTAGGCTAGCTTCACTCGGCATGCTGCGTCTGACACCTGACAACAAGTTAAAGCAGCGGGTTGCGTGTTACTTTGACTTTGTACTTCACGTCTCATGCTGCTGGTACATCAGCCGGTGTTCTGCATAGCTACTCAGATTTTTTTTTAAAAGCATATTACTCAAACCTAAGCTATCACTTCATTTACTCCCTTGGGCCTAGTTGGCAGGAGTGAGTTAACTTGGCTGGCAGCTAACTCTGTTAATTAAACCATCCCACGAATGGACACTGACATGTTCCTCGACACGCCTCCCTGTCTCTTCAAAATTCACGTGCACGAGTAGCGTAGATTTGATTAGAGCCAGGCCTGAACTGGAATCTCCAGTGCGGCAAAATGTCCCCTCTGTCGGCCGGTAACCTTGTCCGTCGGCTGTCTAACACTCGTCCTGCTGTGACTACCTGTGGCCCCGGGACGCTGTCACTGTGCCAGATGTGTCGAATTTGAAGTGTAACCAACACTGTGATGGTAAAAGTATAGCTACATGTTAGCGGAGACTCCATGTAAACATATACAACGTCACTTTTAATGACGGACAGACTCATTACGTGCAGTCTGTGCGGCGATGAAGACCCACGCGTCTTGTAATTAATAGGACGTTAGTAAGATATTGGTTATGAATGCACACCAATGCAAAGAGTTTACCACGCAACGGGTTGTAGCAACCACAGAAAGAACAGATGGGGGAGCAATTTACATCTTCATAGGAATCAGGCTTGTTTATATCCTCTTAACTTCACAATGCATCTATGCTGACATGAGTGGTACATTAAGTAGATGTCAATTCCTGTCCTTAACTCTCAATATTGATGCCTCTTTGTCATTCAAAGACGTTTTCCAAGCAGCTTCGTCCAGCCTTATTTACACACTTTGTATTAGTAGCTGTCAATTTATTATGTCAAACTCCTTAATCCACAGTTGAGATGAATTGCTTAAGCCATCATGAGATCATACTCTTTGTAATTCCCTCTTTTTGAACAAAAGATGGTTGGTAGCACTGTATTTGATATTAGAAAAACTAATTTGAACATTCTGTTGCTTCCGTCTACAGATACAATGGCCGTGCCTCCCTGCTATGCTGACCTGGGCAAGTCTGCCAAGGACATCTTCAACAAAGGCTATGGTAATGTTTCTTTCAGTTTTACCAAGTGGCCCTGATGTTAAAATGTACCGTCATAGATAGGTTTTGCAATTATTTGAACAAAACTAATTTTCTTCAGGATTTGGTTTGGTCAAGCTGGATGTCAAGACAAAGTCAGCCAGTGGAGTGGTAAGTTCATTTATCTTCGGGTTAAGATGGTCGTAACTGAAGTGATTTAATGACACATTTGCATAGGATGATGCAATTTGAATGTTAATTGGACTTCCTTGCTTTGGTTAAAGAAGACTGTGTTGGCATTGGCAGCCATAAAGGTAGCCCGGTGCCACCCAGTGAAGTTCAACCTCAGTAAATGTTCTTTATGCTCTTCCATGTATGGAACAAAGTCTTCAATTGATTATCAAATCAATTGGTTTGTGTTCTCTCTGTATATATCTATAAAAAGTGGTAAAACAAGGCATTTCAAAATGTTTCCAAAGCACAAGGTATTCTCTGCATGTTGTGTGTTTTGAGCCACAGTCTGAAGCTGAATGGTATGTGATGCCAAACAGTCGTGTAAAGCCCCAAATTTAAGAAGCCAAAACCTACAACACTGTGGCTACTAAGCTACCTACTCGAACATGAACACTGTAATTCGTTATATCAGAATAATATAACACTTTTTTTTCTTCTAATTTAAGATAATTTGGTTTTTTTATGAGAATTGGCTCAGCCAAAGTCTTTAATGATTTATCAATCTTTTCATTCATAGGTTTTTCATCCACTGTATTGCTTATGAATGTCTGGAATTGTCCCTTGCAGGAATTCAAAACGGTTGGTTCTTCCAACACTGATACCAGCAAAGTTGCAGGCAGCCTGGAAACTAAATACAAGAGGTCAGAATACGGCCTGACCTTCACTGAGAAGTGGAACACTGACAACACCTTGGGAACAGAAATCATCATTGATGATCAGGTCGGGAAAATATTCAAACATATGTGTATATCTTTTTATTATTACTGTTAATCTGTTATTTTAAGTATCAAAAGTGTCTGCCCAGTAAGCATGGCAGAGCAACACACTTATTTTAATGTAAAATACTTTTTTATTGTTTTACAGATTGCTAAGGGACTGAAGTTGACTTTTGATACCACCTTCTCACCAAACACTGGGTAAGATAATGTATAAACAATGGCAACGGTAGTTCCATTTTAACTTGACTGACTGTTGCGTCTCAACAGCGGTCATTTTGGCAACCTGATCTGTGCCGTACGTGCTTCAGACCAGTGTAGTTCTCGTCCATGTAACCCCAGTCCCAATATGGAACACATCTTTTGTATCGCGTTACTGTGATTTTCCCTTTTGCATATACGCAATGTTTGTGCAACCAACCAGCACGTTGGCAGTATCTCGCAAGCATGACGAGATCTAATTCAAAGCCAAACTCGGTCACAATACTTATTATCTGAACAATCAACGATTTTGATTTTGAACGATCATGAATTTTGGTCTGTTTTTCCAGTTTTAGCCACAAGGCTGCAGTCACAAGATTGGTTATTGGAGCAAGATTGTTTTAATACTGCAGTATTTTACTGTGGTTACAACTTAAGAATTGATACTGCTGTCAAAGAACAGGCAGACTATATTGTCAAAATCTTCTTGCTCTCATTTCTTTTTTCTTCCCGTTCATAATAGGAATACACACTAATGCTGCTATAAAAAAAAATGTTGATAACATTGTTGAATGCAGCCATCTTGTTTGAATTGGTCACTGATCCAAAAAAAAAGGTTACGATTGTAAGAACAGCCAGCTTTATAAAGACTGTTGATTCTCACTGACTGAATTGCAAGCAGGTGAAGCTCTTTAAAAAAATATATATAGAAATGCACACTTTTATTTATCCCTGTAGGGAATTCCTTCTCTGCGTTTGACCCATCCTTAGTTATTAAGGATCAGTGGGCTGCAGGGAAGTGCCCGGGGCGCAACTGTGGGTTCAGTGTCGTGCTTAAGGACACTTCGACATGTAACTATGGGTAGAGCGGACGACCACTCATCCCCATGAGCTACAGCAGACCCAAATATATATTGTAGAATAATGACTTTCAATCAAAGTTGTGTTTTTCATCAACAGCAAGAAGAGTGGCAAAGTTAAGACGGCCTATAAGCGCGAGTTTGTTAACACGGGCTGCGATGTCGACTTTGACTTCGCTGGCCCCACCATCCACGGAGCTGCTGTCATCGGTTACGAGGGGTGGCTCGCCGGTTACCAGATGACCTTCGACACTGCCAAATCCAAGATGACCCAGAACAACTTTGCTATTGGCTACAAGACGGGAGACTTCCAGTTGCACACCAATATGTAAGTAGTGTATTTACGTCAACGCTGGAATTGTATCTTCTGTGAACCTTCAGTTCACTTCATCCAGAAATTAGGAAATCATGGACACATTCATTCAACAATGGCAACAAGATGTTGATTTCCAGCTAATATTTAAATTTCTAGGTTTATAATTAATCAGCACAGTTGTGAGCTCTCTGTTGGTTAACTAAATAGATTCCTATAGGGCTGTAAAAAAAACTGCACTCATTATTATTTATTATATACTTGATGACAAATTCAACAACAACCAGTGGCGTCCCATTTTTCTTGTTTTCCAAAAATAGAAAGAGCTGTGGCAAGAGGGTGCAGTCTGCAGGGAGATTTCGATCAAAACGATTCGGCTATTAATCAGATCTCTCAAATGCTTCTGATCTTTCAAGCAATGACGGTGCTGAGTTTGGAGGCTCCATCTACCAGAAAGTGAGCGACAAACTGGAGACGGCAGTCAACCTGGCCTGGACCGCTGGCAGCAACAGCACTCGCTTCGGTATTGCAGCGAAATACCAGCTGGACAAGGATGCCTCCGTCAGCGTAAGTGGTGCAGCAGAGGCTTTCAGAATGGGCTGGATGAGGCTAAATATAAATGTAACTATTCATTGTCACTGACACACTTTTTTTTCTTCTCTCTCCATAGGCTAAAGTGAATAACAATAGCCTTGTTGGTGTTGGGTACACCCAGGCTCTTAGACCAGGTAAGGTTGTTTACTACAGATTCACAGACAGCTGGAGGATGTTTACAAAAATGTTTATCGATGAAGAATGCCTCCAACTTCAGTCCTCGCCATAGCAGTGTTGAGCAAAATAACTTTATGTAGAACAGTAATTTATAGTAATTCTTAACAGCCTCCCCTTTCATCTCTATTTGTCACAACCCAAGCTAGAGAAAAGTAACTGCACTTGTGAAGGCTCATGTTGCTCCTCTATCCTGTGCAGGTGTGAAACTCACCTTGTCTGGCCTGGTCGATGGCAAGAACATCAACGCAGGAGGACACAAGCTCGGTCTGGGCTTGGAACTGGAAGCCTAAGCTTCCAACATACTGCAAGGGACTTGGGAATATCAGAAGAATCTGGCCTTAAATGTGTGTCCAACTCTTAACCAGCAAGGGGATATCTTTGAGAGATTGGTTCAAAGGCTACGACGACAAACTCAAACTTGTTAATTACCTCTTCAAGTTGGTGCTTCTGTCATTGGTAGATCTTACCTTTGTGGCGTTTTACTTTGTAGTTCCATCTATTCAGGAGACAATTGGAAGCATAATATATATATATGGAGTCATTCTTTTCTGTTGGGCACTGCCATAATAATGCAATCATGACGATCCCTTTGCCGGTCATCTCTGTGTGGCTTTGTGATTATTCCTAGAGGGTCAACATCAGTTGACTGTTTTGTGTGGTGAGTCATACCTTTATTCATTTTACAATCGCAACAATCTGATATTCCTTTGTCGTCTTCAGTTTTATTTTATAAACTGTTAAGTACACTAGTAATTATGTGCTATTTAAATACTGCTGCACCCTTCCTGTTCATGCACACAAGGACACACTAGCGCTCTAATGTTTTGCGTCAGCCATCATGGTTTGTGATCTGTTGAAGCTGCACATGCGACCTTCCCTTAAACTGGGCAGTTTTTGGGTTGCTTAATGTCGGGTAACCTGTACACTTGGCCCACCACGCGGAATTAGATTTTTTTCTTTTCTTCTCTATTCTACAGACAGCTAGGGGGTTCATGAGTAATGTTCACAGTAATGCCAAAATATCAATGTCCGGAAGAGGTTGCTGTCTTGGAAAAGTGCTTTCCTGTACTGGGCAGTGACGGCCCGCAGGAAGTCTTGGAGGTCCTTATGTGTATGTATACATTTTCAATAAAGTCTTTGCACTTCACAAATGCCTTTTTTCTTTTATTTGTGATATTACTAACGACTTAACTAGCATGTTAACTTTGCGGAGGCCTGTGTCAGAGTGGATGAGGTGGGACATTTTGCTAACAAAGCAGCAATATAAGTTCAACGTGCTGTCGCTCATGGGGAGAGCGGTCGTCCCGTAACCACAGGGTACTCGGCTCGAGCCCCGCTCTCCCCATAGGAGCGTGTTGAAGTGTCCTTGAGCAAGACACTGAGCCCCTTCTGCAGCCCACTATTCCTTCATGACCAAGGATGATGGGTCAGATGCAGAGAAGAATTCCCTGCTGTGGGATTAAAACAAGTGAACATTATTATCGATGGGACTGATTTAATTAAATATTACATTGAAGGTGATGGAGTCAGTTTGTCGATGAACAAACCCTGACCGGTTGCCTCGTCTTTACTGCCCAGAGTGCTGCCTGGACGCTGTGTCCGTGGCAGCAAAACAATTGATATACTGTCTGTTTTGAGTGGAATGGCAGCGCCCATGTAAAATGATTGTTGCCATTAATTCCATGGTCTGATATTGATCTAGAGCCACCTTTGGCAGTTGGTCTCAACAGCTGATGAATGGTATCAATGGCAATGTGGCAACACTGCAGTAAGTGGAGCAGTTTGTTGCCAGAGGGGAAATCAACTGATGAATACATGCCATACAGTGGATCAATCGGAAGCAGCATGTCGGCGTGAGCACACACACACACACTGACTTGTTATCAGATGAGGTTGAGGCACAACAGAGTTTAAGGAGGCCAGCCAAAAATGTTGATACTGCATTTATTCTTAAGCATATACCAAAGCAAATTAAAGTAACTACATTTTACATTCGTCAGGTATTGAACTCTTTATCACATTTAAAGTCAAAAGCCGTTTTGTAAACCAAAAGAATCCCTGTCTCTCTTCTCAACACGGCCATTCGGAGGAGAAACACAGCCGCCTCGTCTCTGCTGGGCTCAGCTTGTACCTTGAACTAGCGTCTGCAGTGAAGCCATGTTCTATTGATGTTGATATTCGCCTGTCTACTGCTGTCATTTCAGGTGGATATGTTTTGCTTTTAGTTGCACTTATTTCTCTGACTTACTACTCTCCTCCACCTTCTCAGTCTTGAGGATCCTGTATTTGCTCTGAACTTTCAGACCGCTCTGGTTTCTGAGCCTAGCTTCCTTTCGATGGCCCCTGATGCAACTCTTTGACTTCTGAATGGACGGTTGTCTTTTCCCTCGGCAGCACAGTTTGGACTGTTTGGGTTTTATTCCTACTGCTAGGCTCCTGATCCGCCACTTCAAGAGAAGGCTCTTTATTTGTATCATCTCGAATGCCTTTTGCTACTTTATCCTCCCCCTCTGCAGCTTCAGATTGACTGATTCCTTTCGGATCTGCATGACTCTTTTCTTTGTCCTCACTCGAGGATGTCGCACTTGTAGATACTTGAGCTTTTTCTGAGAGCTGCTCTGTTTTTACGGACAGAGTGGCCGTGGCCTCTGCTATATAATTGTCTTTTTCTGAAGCAGGGAACTTATCCCGCACTCGAGTCGTGTCCGATTCTTTACACACGTGGGTGGGGCTCTCGCTAATCGGCTGATTCCCTCGAGTTGAGATAAAACTCTTTCTCAGCATCTCCTTTTTTTTTTTACAATCAGCTTTTTTCAGAAGTTCATCCTCCCCAGAAACCTCTGGCTTTAAATCAGAGAGATCTTTCTCAACCATTGTCCCTGCAGCTTCCTTCTTTTCTTTCGTGTTTTCAGATCCTTTTTGATATTGCTTATGTTTTTCCTCATTCAGGCTCTCACTTAACACAACTTTGCTCTGAGTATCTGTATATGTACCACAAAGAGGGCGGGCCTTATCAACCACTTCACTCGCCTCTGACTCTTTACTTGTTTGACCTATTTTTACCATCATCCACCTCACCAGGGGTCTCATCATCATCATCATCATCATCGTCCACTAAATTCACTACTGACGCTACTTGATTCTGCTCACGATCAGGCATCTGCTCACCTTCTTCTTCTCCACTGTCTGTATTATCCTTCTCTTCCTCACTGCCTATCCCTCTATCTCTTTTGGTAAACTGCTGCTCATCTTTTCCCATCTCTGTCTCCTCCGATGCTGTCTCTTCTTCAAATTCGGACATCTCAATTTCCCTGGTGGTCTCCGTTATGATCTCCTCTACGAACTTGTACTGCGGCTCGGCTCGTCTGTGCCGGCATCCCGGTCGACTGAGGCGGGGCAGGGTGTAGACGGGGGACTGGTGGTAGATGTAGGGCAGGGACATGTGGGTGTCGGACATCGTGGATAGCCGAGCCTCCTCGACGCAGAGAAGTTTCCTGCAAGATAGGGCACAACCATTTGAATCTGCCAGGAACATCCAGCGTTGAATTCATTTGAATCTTTATTAACACGTAAGACTGGTGCAAAAGCCAAAAGTTTGTCGCCTAATAACAAATGTGCCTTTAAACACAATGTGTTAGTTATTTGCCTTTTTGTCACATTTAATTTGATTTTAAAATTAAATCCAACGGACAATGCAAGGGTTCTACATTAATGACCATGTAATACCCAGTGTGACTGTTTGCATCAGACACGGCACTTTGTTTAATTATTACAGTCACAATAGAAGATGAGGGATGGAGATTAAAAAGGGAAATTATGGAAAACTGTGATATTCAATCTTCCTTTTTTTCCAAAACATTGGCCCTGGTAATAACAATGAGTGCACCTCATGAACGTGTTCCACCATACCTGTAAGACAGTATTTCAACATCCAACGCCATCTTCACATTTAACAGGTCCTGGTAATCTCGCAGGTAACCAGACATGTCAAATTGGCAATTGATGAGCTCGTTTTCAAGTTCTTTGATTGTGTTCTGCAATGAGAGAGGGGAGAACATGGGAACACTGAATATGGCTTTAATACATCTTGCGTTTGACAAAAAAACCATCTGACCTGGTAGTGAATAATTTCTTCCTTGTGGTGATCCTCGACGTCATGGAGGTGCGTGTCCAGCGCTTCTCTGGTGCCCTGCGCACAGTCCAGTTCGGTGTTCTTGGCCTGCAGGCGCCTCCTGTGCTCCTGAATCTCTTGCTGGGTCGCTTTCACTGCCTCGCTCTTGCGCTCAGCTGCCTCCGTTAATCTTGCAAACTGAGATCGGAAAGTTTCTCCCATCTGCTGGACGTCGGACACGGTTTGACCTTCCAGCTGTGCCCTGACGTCGCGGAGTGCCGCAGTGACGCCAGGGTTGCCAAATGCTTGCGCCTTGACAGTCACTTGCGCATTCTGGATTTGGTCAAACATCTCGGACACCTCGGCCTTGTGGTGTCCCTTCAGGAAGAGGATTTCATCCACGAGAGCCTGCGCTTTTTTGTCCAGCTGGAGTTTAGCCTGATACGCGCCGTTGATGTCCCTCCTGAGAACCACAATGTTGCTCGCGGCATCCGCTCTGCCACGCGCCTCCTGTTCACGTTGTCCTCTCAATTTGGACAGCTCTTCCTCCAAATGCTGATGCTCGAGTTCAATCTGGTGCTTCTGATGAGTGATATCCTGGACCAGCTGTCTCAGTTTCCTAAGCTCTGGTCCGTACTCCTCCTTACAAATAGATGCGGGTCGGGCTTTCCCCTTGATCTCCCCAATGTCTCTCTCCAGCAGGTGATTCTGGTGCTCCAGGTGGTGCACATTCTCTACGAAACCCGCAAGACGATCATTCAAACCATGCATCACTTCTTTCTCGTTACACTTCCCTGATAGCGGGCTGGTTGAATTCATGCCCGAGGACACGACACTGCTTTCCAATTCCGGATGTTGTGACTTGTATTGTAAATACTCAAACCGAGGGATCCTGTTCGGTGAGAGGACTCGGTTAGCCATGATGGGACTCAGCCTGTCGCGGTGAATCTCCGGTGCAGGGATGCGGGCTTTTTAGAACCGTCGCCATCTGCCCGGGATGCAGAACGGAGCTGACCGCGGTGCTGAAAAGGTGTAGCATCAGCTGACGGTAATGAGCTCTTACACTACGTTTTGTCGCAGGCGGCAGTCACGTGGGCTGTGGCTGTCTCAAAACAACCAACACTATTATGCATTATTATAGTGAATTATTTTTATTATTTTATATTCTATATATTACTATTATTACTGGTATAATAATTATTAGTATTATTAGTGATGTACTTATTATCATGTGTGTCAGAGCGTTGATGTTAAAGTCCTTCTTTAATACCAATCCACTTTTATTTGTATGACTAACCTGCTTTATGTAGTGTTTTATAGATATGAACATTAAGTTATACTATTGGGTGCGATTTAGACAGAATATCATTGTCTCTGATGTTCAGAATATCTGAAGCTGACCCATTGCAACCGAATTATGGATCTGATTTGTCTTTTTTATTTGTCTCTCAAAAGAAAGACAGGCGTTGGGGGAGGAGCCTTGGACTGGATGGAGACGAGGATGTCAAGTTGTAACTGAACAGCGCTTCCGATATACAGCTGGAGACAAGTGACATGATGTTCTTTAAATATCTGAAGGATTGTGTGTTTGTAATGTGTTTTCTTTTTTGTGCATCTCCGTTCTCCAGAAAACGCTGGAGGAGCCGCTGGAGAACCACAGGAAGTCTCATCTGAAGCAGCTCAGCCGCCTCCGAGACGAGATCAATGCTGGACAAAGTCACAGAGGAAGACCATGCAGCAGAGATTTTCTTTACGGGGGTTTTAAATATATATATATATATCTGGCATTTGAGCCTTTTCTGTGGCTGGAAGAAGGCGGTGAAAGAGAATTGCATAGTCCGACTACCTAGACATAAATGTGTTTATTTATCTTTGATTTGTATAAAATGTTATTGTTTGCTACATTTGTGACTAAATTATCGGACTGTTAGACAGTGAAGGTCTCCATGTTGTCAGTTTGTGACTTAAAGGTGGCGTAATTACATGTAAGTCATGTTTGTCTCCTTATCATCATTCCACAAAGCACATTGTGATTACGTGATCAGATTATCATTGTATGACTCAATATAACCATCTGTGCTTTTGGTGTAATAGTTCTGTTTGAAAGGTGTTCAATCAGGGTCTGTTGTTGCAGCAGGAGAGACTTCATATGTTCTGTAAATGTTTCTATTTGATGTGCTGAACGACTAATGCTAATCTGCAACTGGCAATTATGTGTACGAATTTTTCAGATCCTTTATTTTGGTAAAAGCGCCAGTACAACATCTTAAAGTTCCCATTACAAGCTTTCCACATTACAATTCTACCTATATAATAGTAAACTTCAACTTTACTGCAACTGCTATTAGTAGTAAAAGGTGACATATCATTGCTATTTGAGTTGTGTTACAGTCCGTAATGTTAATCGCATTGCATGTTCTATGAAAGCATACAATTCCTTTCTCTTTTTATCCTTGTTGCTATTTTACTGGTAAATCATAGAAAAATACCACATTTTACCATGAACCCCTCAGGCTTTTGTAGACTCAAATAATGCCCTCCTTGTTTGAGCTCTGCAGCGACCTTTACTGGTTCTTAAAGAAATGTCCTGCCTGCCTTCAGCTACTATAGAGCAACAATGTTTTACCTTTGAGCTGTAGTGATGTAAAAGTTTGACTATTTCAAACCTAGTAAAATAAGAATGTGTCATGAATATAAAACCAATAATTTAAGACACTTAGTAGTGAAACAACATACACAAATAAAGGTCGCTACAGTCATCTCACTATAAAGAGCTGAACTGTAGCTTCTTTAAAATACGTATTTGGCTTTGTCTAATTTTATTTTGATGTGTGAGCTGTTGTGGTCTCAGTATAATGTTAGTAGAGCTGTTTCATGTTCTGTTACAAAGAAATCCACTTTTTTAATGTTTATCTGATCTTAACCCTTGTGTTGCCTTAGGGTCATTTTGAACCGAATCAATATTACACCCTCCCCCCGCCTTAGGATTAATTTGACCCCATTCAATGTTTAATGTCGGTGTTCTTTCGGTAGTCAACAAACAAACATAAAGTGCCTCACACTTAAACTTGGAAAACAATATTAATTCTAATAATTTTCTGGAGGTTTTAATTGCTGGCGTCAAATTGAACCCAAAGGGTAAAATATGTTAGTAAATATAAAGGTAACAGGAGGGTGAAACATTGATTCGGGTCAAAATGACCCTAAGGCAACACAAGGGTTAAGCTGTAGCAATCTGGTTAATATTGATTTTGGAATGATGACATGTTGATGAAATTGTATATATTGGTTTTACTTATAGCTCTTTTATGATTGCTGTCCCAGTAAAGACATTTGACACAGAGATCAATTTGTAATGTTTTATATGCTGTCGAAAAGACATTTAGGAGATAATGGTAGGAGCCGGAAAAAGAATACAGAACGAAATGTGCTAAAGCATATAAACGATAAGGCACATAGGGATTTTAGCGTTTAATGACTAGGGACAGCCCGTCGCCCATAATGAGCATGCTCAGATCAATCCTCTGGTCTTTGTGTAGCTTCTTATTGAGAGCATCCAGGGCCTGGGAGGTGAGGTCATCGGGCGCAGGATTCACAACCCGCCCGCTCCACAGCACCTTTCAGATAGAGCAGCAACAGTACTGTTTAATTATGTTCAGTCCAATCACACTGTACACCTCTCACAGACACAACGTGACAAGTCCTGGTCTGAAGTGAACTTACATTGTCGATCGCAATGATGCCCCCTGTTCGTATGAGCTCAAGGGACTTCTCATAGTATCGGTCATAGTTCAACTTATCTGCATCGATGAACACAAAGTCATATGTTCCAGCTTCCCCGGCTGCTATCAGTTCATCTGATGAAACAGAGATGAGAATACAAAATGCAAAAATGACTGTCCATTTTTGTCAGAACTTATGACTTCTGATTTTTAAAAGCACTTACTCAGTGTCTTCATGGCTATTTGATGGCGTACATCTATCTTATTTTCAACTCCAGCCTAGAGAAAAGGATTAGCTGTATGAGAGGTGTGCAGGGATCTTCATTTATCTTTTAAAGAGACTGTTAGGCTAAAACAGGAATTGATTTTGCATCCCAATTTGAAACAGTTCCCTGAGCGGACACTTTTTTTTTACTCTCCCGCCGCCAGCACTTAATGGGATGCAGACTCCCGTAAAGTCTTACTGACGGAAGGTAGATATACAGGATGAACAGTGTGCTGTCTGCTGCACAATCTTTCTCTGACAGAAGCAACAGTAAAGTGCCAGGTTGTGTCATGGCACATGTACTGAGTTAAGATTAAAGGTTTCATGGACAAATCCTTCTATTTTACAGTATCTTCATTTATCTTGTCGACTACTTGAGTCATGTTAATCTGTAAGACGTTTTCTCACCTCTTTAAAAAACGGTGTGGCAATGTCCACATAGGTGTCTTCTCTTTCAAGAGCGACCACTCTTCCATTCTCTGCCATGGCCAACGCCATGCTCAGTGCATTGTACCCTGTGTACATCCCTGCAGGAAAAAACATAATGTGAACTGAAAACCTAAAATATTAGATTATCTTTACAGTGCTTTAAAGATATGTAAAATATATTTTTTAAAGATATACTATGGAAGCAAAGAAAAGTCATGCAACTGAATCCTAATTTAAAAATGCAATCAATACTTTACTGCAAAAATATGAATACTGTTGAATTAATTACAATTAATGTGGTTTTAATTCCCCTCCTTAAAATTCCCAGGAGGCCATTTCAGGATGTGTAATTTCAAAAGATTTTAAATACATATTTATTTTCTTGTTTATACACTTGCAACACTTACATTTGATCAAATCAAATGCTCATTGTCAGATTACATAAAACTCCAAATAAATGAGTTTTGTCAAATTGGAATGGTAAAATTCCAAAATAAAAGATAAAAACTCAAACTTAAACATCAAATGAGCCTGAATGGAATCTGTTTGGTTGGTTATAATCAGATTGATGGCTTTTAGAGTAAAACATTTTGTAGCCAGTGTTTTATTTTCAACGATATGAATTCTCCTTGGGTTTAATTCACAGTATCATGGCACTCTTTGAGGGTCCTCTATTTGATCTCACATAATCTCACCGATCTCAATAGCTTTAGTTGCATTTATCAGTCGAATGAGATTTGCCATAAACTGGGCTTGTTCACTGGCAACCATCATGATGTTCCATGGGTCTTCAAGAGTTCTCTGAAATGACAATAATAATATAAATAATTCACACATCATTCTATCGTCTGATAGAATAAATAAATAAACAAGTATTGGTACTCTTCATTATCTGTGTCATATTAAACACATTTATTGTTTTATAAAAAGTAAAAACAATAAAAATGAAATGGATCCTAAATTAGAATAGAACATATGCAATTATAAGTGTTTCTTCAGCTACTTTTTGAAAAACTACCCAATTCAAAAGTGTGATCCAAAATTTAGAAGTTACCACTTCAAAGTCCGAATCATCTTTAGTTTTTAGCCTGGAGCTCCAGATGACCAGTCGGTCTTCATCTGACCTAAATAGACTGCTGGTGGCTCTTCAGCATGTTGATACATGTTGGCAAGCGCCGGCCCATGCTAAGCTAAAGATGATCAAAAGAATCCTGCACTGAATTTTAAAGGGAACAGATATCGACTTGGATGTTACAAGGGGGCTCGACCCAGAGGCCCGAGCAGCATCAGACTGAAACACTTGTAAACAATACAGGAGCATCTCATTCCAACAAGTAACACAATCATTACAATACAAATTATGAAATTAGTGCTTGATTCATCATCTCCATCTCAACATGAGACACGAATGTATGAGGATGTGTTGGTTCTCTTACCAGTCTGAGTTTAGTGAGGACGGGGTGCTCCCTCAGAGAGTTGTTAACAACATACTGCAGAACAGGGTCGTCCTTCCCTCCGCTGTGGCTCTTCCCAACGAAGGCAGACTTTCCCACACCTGACCGACGAGAAAATCAGAACAGCAACTACCACTTTACTACCAATTCGAGAAATCTCTGTCATCTGCCAGATTATATACAAAACCATCATATCGTACCTGTTAGTACAACAGCAAGTCCAATGCAACAAATCACTTTGATACCTGTAGCCATTGTTTTTGGGGCCTCTGAGCTTTGTTAAAGAAAGTGTGAACAGTTTGAGAGTAAATCCACTGAATCTCAGTCAGTTATATATTTGTACACTACTGTCTGTTTGTTTTGCTGAACCTTTGAGCGGGATTTTTCCAGGTATATTGCGAAAGTGGAAAGTTTCTGTAAGTTAGATAACAATGTGTTTATATCGAAAAAGTTAGTCTTAATGTATAACTTTAAAACAAATATTAGATTAAATCCCTGCAAATTAAAGCAGAGTCCCAAGAGTAAGGTCTCATTTTATTAAAAAAAGCTACCAATAATAACCCCATATATTATTGAGCCAAATTTGTTCATTTTATATTCTGAAGCAATACTGCAGATCAATCAGTTGGTTTTGTAAGCATACTTTGGACTGTTTCATCATTATTTGTTGTTCTAACTTTCTGCCAGGAATGTGCACAATTACTCAGCATTATATATAACTGAAATTCATTTGTAAAATGATAACTTTTGTATATTTCCCAAGATAACATCCTCAGTGTGTAAATTCCAGTGTGATATCAGCTGAAGTAATTAAGACTCTCTTTGAGTGTCCATAAAAGCTTGAGAGTATCTGACAACAATAGGTCCAGAGAGAACATTTATATTCAACACTTTACAGTCCATTGCTGAGGTTATGCCACCCAGCAGTGTTACCACTGTCGTACAATACTGCCTCTTAGTGGTGGAATGGTTTATTTCTTTATTTTCTAGTCCAGTCCTCCAGGTTGTTCAATGATTAGAGTACATTTACAGTAGTTTTGTCCAGCATGTTCCTGAGCTCCAATTGTAATTAAACATATTTGCACAAAGACCTACTCGCTCTAAAAAGTTGTGGCGTTCAACAGCAAAACATAGCGAGTAATGTAGAAGAATGCAAACCGTTTAAGAGCTCATATGATTCCGGTGCTCCCGGAAATTACAGCTATTGGTTTTGGGAAGAAGCAAATATATTATGTTATTTTTATAATTATTAAATAAGCTGAGTAACAGTGTTTTGATTTGAAATCAAACTATATTGTATAAAAGTATTCTCATTATCTACGCAAGATTGTAACACCCTGTTCTCTTTCTCCTGTGTTCCGTGTCTCTTCTGTGTCTTCTCTGTCTTAATTGTTTAATTCCCTGCACCTGCCCTCAGCCACTCTTGTCTCGTTAGTGTCTGATGTCGTACACCTGTTTCCCCCCCTATATATTGTGTCAGTCTTTCTCTTGTCTGCTGTCGGATTGTCGTCTATAGTTCCGTGTCCTTTTCCCGTCGTCCTGTCCGTGTTCCTGGTTCTGCCTGTTGACCCTGCCTGCCCTGAACCTGGCTTCTCTGCCTGCCCCTTTTGGACCTTTTTTTTGTTTTTTGTAAACTGTTTTGCCTCATTAAAGAGTGCCTTTTTTGTTATTCATATTGCGTCCAGCCTGTCTCTCTGCGCCTGAGCCTCACCCCGTCACAAGAACTTGACAGAACAATCCAACCACAGACAAGGTAAAGACTGACACAATATATAGGGGGGGAAACGGGTGTACGACAGACAGTAACGAGACAAGAGTGGCTGAGGGAAGGTGCAGGGAATTAAACAATTAAGACAGAGAAGACACAGAAGAGACGTAGGAGACACGGAACACAGGAGAAAGAGAACAGGGTGTTACAAAGATTGTTGGCATCACCATGATTTTGTGGTACCACCGTGTCATTTGAACTGTTAATTGAAAAAAATAGATAAGTGTTGCTGTGTAACTGACATCCATTAATTAGCTGACTTGAGTATTCCCTGCTTGTGATTACTGTGAGATACATTCATCACACCATTTATGGTGCCAGCTACGCTTTCATGGAAACTGCTTATGTTTGATATATACATATTAACTGGACACACAGCTTCAGAGGGAGAGGTCGACATGGGCTCTTTATCCTGTCCAATTACCAGTAAAAGTGGCAATGAAGAGCCAGAGAAGTGAGTGGAGTGGCCATACTGACATAAAAGCAGAGCTTAGCAACTCAAATATGAGTGTTAAGAATGTTTAATAATTGAATCTGGTTTTTAGGTGCTTTATAGGAAGAATATATCCACTTCCTTCTTTCAAAAGTTCTCAGATTTTCTTTGTCATATCTGTAAAGTAAGTATAAGTTCGTTTAATGAGCACAATGTTGTGATAAGACCGGTGGAGTGTTTTCATGAGCCACACTTTAGATCATGCAGTCTCGCAACTTCAAAATGGGAACAGGGAAAGATGTTAGCCAGGAATGTTCAAAAAGGGATTTTGGGGATGTGAGTGGGATGCGAGGTCTCTCCAAGGACACAGAGCTTCCTCTGTCTTATCCCGAATTAAGCATGCACAGATACAGACAAAAACAGGCCGCCAACAAGAACGCATCAATTAAATGAGTTGTGACATGAACTGTCTTTTTTTTTTAAAAAGAAGATATTTAAAAGTAAGGGGATCTCTCAGTCTGCACACAGTTGTGCTGAGGTCCTCGTGGGGAAAAATGAGATGACTTGTTTTCCCACCAGCTCTCTCTCTCTCTCTCTCTCTCTCTCTCTCTCTCTCTCTCTCTCTCTCTCCAGCTGCTTCAGGCCTCTGCTTATGTGAGGCTAATTGTTTCTGCTACTTGTGCCAAGTACCTACTCTTCCCCAGCACATTCTACAGACAGGCCCTGGTCCCTCAGCTGCTTTTTGTGTCTGTTTAAGGAATGAAAAAATGTGTGCTGCCATCTGCAGCGAGCACACCACTGTTCCTTCCCCCTGGCCGTGACTGTCAGAGTGCCACAATGATACACATTCACACACTTTCTCAGAGGTAGAATAAAAAAAAGAGTATGTGGTAGAGAAACAAGAAAACAAAAATGACACATACAACTGCTAATATGAAACAAAATAATTCAAGAGGTTCCTGTTTTGATGCGTTTAGTATGTGGGAGCAAAGACACTGCACATCTGGGGGGGGGGGGAGGCTTTTACATTTTGCAAACCGTGCAGAGAAGAAATATGAAAGTAGTAGATTTAAAACCAGACTCGTCTTAAAACTTATTTGCTGGTGTATATTTGGTCTTCAATGGATTATTTAGAAAGACAAAACTCCTGAGATTAGTCCACACAAATATATATGAATGTTGTTGGGCCTTTCAGCACACTTCAAACTGCAACCCAATTTATTTAGTTTAGTTCCTACACGTGAACAGCAAGTGGCAGTGTTGTTTAGCTAATCCAGCGTCTTTCCTATGCACACACAGGCTCATGGCACAAAGAGAGCCAGGCCTTCACTCTGCTGTCTGGGAAGTAATATCACTTTCCTCTTGTTGAATTGACCTGTGACACCATCACAGAGTACAGAGCGCGGCACATATTGACATGCTTGTAATGCCACATGACTGTTACATCCTCCGAATGTTTATGACGGGGAGGCTGCTTGTGATGCACTCTAATACCAGCAGTCAGTTTGGCACCGTCTCAGCAGGCAGATAAGCACGCATGAATATTAAGTGATGATAATCACAATAGAGAGACCAACGTCAAAGCGACTGACAGACATTTCTTGGCATTCAATTGACATCCTCAGATTTGTCCTCCGTTTGACAGCATCGTCTTCCAACATGACAAGCCTGTTTAAAGCTTCCGGAGGAGGCTCGCGCCATGTGCACACACACCAGCACACACCATTAGAGATGCATTGACACTGATTTTTACTCAAACTGGGCCACTGTGCTGCTGTGCTAGACCCGGACGTGTGTTTCTCAACACACACACACACATATATGCACCCACACACCCACTCCCACACATGCACACACACACACATGCACACAAAGAGCATCAGTTTATGTAGGCCACATGGAGAGTTGCAGAATGGAGATGAGGATATAGCAAAATATTCCCCTCAAACTGCTTTTCAATCATGGAAATCTGGATTTATTGCTGCGGTATTAAAATACAATGTATTTTGGAGCATGAATGTTGAAGATAAGTCATTCAATTCATTATTTGTGTATTCAAGCCGCACGGAACAAAACAGAGGATCTGCTGCAGAGAAAAAAATAAAAATAAATGAATGGCAGGTGTGGTTGTTTGACTTTCAAATCACCTAGGCATCTTTTCTATTAACCTGGCGTGTAAATAAATACATAATTCAATTTCCGAGGAGTCACACAATAAGTTGACAGTCCTCAAAAAGATCAAACAGGCATGCTTCGGGGCACGTGAGCCACATTGAAAAAATCATGGCTATATGAAAGCTGTTGACACCGTGAGCAAGCCACAAGAAGAGACAAATGTCATATCCTCAGAAACAATTACTGGGTGAACCACTGGTTCTTAAGCCAGCAGGTCTGCCAGCTATATCATTGTGTACACAGTAGAGCTGCTCCCAGAACACCTCACAGTGGTTGTCAGTCAGTTTCACAGGGAAAAGGCTTCGTCTTTGTAGCACTGAATATTTAAATATTTAACTGCCTCCGTCCATTTTTAAAATGTGCTTGCTCCAGTGTTTCGCGTGCAGAAAGTCACATTTATATTTTCTCATCTCCACAAAGACAAACTCAATCTCGTGTGTAGAGTCAATTCATCCTCCCTTCCCATTAGTCTCACTCTCATCTGACTGCCGTGTCCCATCGTGATCACACTTGAGGCGCTAATGATAATGTTATAACCCAGACCAATTTGCCATGGCAATCACAGTCGCTTAATTGAGTTGATTAGAAGCCCTCGGTCTGAGATGACCCCTCCGGACTTGGAAGAAGGTAACAGAGACAGACGGAGGATGCGATTCCATCCTACATTGTGTGTGTGTGTGTGGAGTGTTGGGAGATTGCGTGTTTGGAGAACAGGCCTTCGGGGGAGTGTAAAGGAGGAGAGGGGTGGGACAGTGGCGCTGACGAAGGGGTGGGGGTCTTTGAAATCACAACACTGCCTCTGTAATAGACCCAGACACAGACCACATCTGAAGTTAATCCAATCAGGGAGAAGCATGGCGCTCCCATCCGCTCAAGACACACAAACATAAGGTCAAGAGCAGCTTGTATTAGCGCGATGATGTCAGGGACAAGTGGTGGAGTTAATTGACTTTCAGCATGTTTAAACGGTTAAGAGAGATGGAGAGATGGAGAAAAGCAGAGGGTTTGCAGCAGGTTCAAGAAAGACGGATGCAAAATGAAGGCCAGATGAGTCAGTGTTTTATTAGCTGCTTGGAATCAACCTTTCAGAGTCATTTTAATCATTTTATTGTTTGGCTGTGGCAGGTTATTTAGAGCAGTTGGTTACTCTTTTGCTTGTGACCATTTAATGCAAAACGATGCTGTCTTCTTCCAAGCCTTCATGACTAATGCAGTGCATTAAAAAGACACAGTCTAGCCTGTCCGTCTATTCTTTTATTTAAAAAATAGTATTTTTTAAAGAATCTTAAGCTTTAAATGTCCGGGCAGATTTGTTATAATTTGTACTTATTCTTTTGGTAACTTAGTTCGAGATCAACATAAAAATATATATTTTTTAAAATAAAGTTATTGTTTACCGGTCTGTAGACATTTGACCTCTGAGCAGTGTGGCTCGTTTTGTGAAATGAAACATAGGTTTGTATTCCTCAAAATACTGTATGAGTTTGGTATTCGTACCAACACATTGTATTGGA
Source organism: Pseudoliparis swirei (assembly GCF_029220125.1). Taxonomy (NCBI): domain Eukaryota; kingdom Metazoa; phylum Chordata; class Actinopteri; order Perciformes; family Liparidae; genus Pseudoliparis; species Pseudoliparis swirei. The sequence goes on from NC_079404.1 coordinate 14,869,051, forward strand.
ATTTACTCATCACCATATCTCAAAAAGAAAATCAAATATTCTAAAGTAAAAAAATGAAAGATAATTCTGTGAACGATACTATTTTTTCTTGCACATCCTGAAAGTCACAGTGTGAAGTGTGTCGGCTTCTGGACGTTGGTAACCGCTGATTTAGAGAAATGACAATACAGAGTGACAGGAAACAGTAGTTCCCTGTCTTACCGTATTTTCTTCATATGATTAAAAATTAAAACGCATTCAGAAAATACAAGGACGGCTCCAATTATCCATCTCTCCAATGTCATTTAGCTGAGGGTGCTCCGGTTATACATTCCCATACATGCCTCATAACATATTGCATATAAACCATATAAGCCAAACGTGCATTTAGAGCTACCCTTCTAAATGTAAAAATATGTCTCACAATGGGGGACAACCGTGACAGGGCTTCACAAAGAATGGTACTGTTTCATTTACAGTGAAACAGGACACACTAATAAGAGACACAGAGCACAGTGCCATAATATCTGGGGATGGAAAGCAAATGTGCTTTTGAGAGCAAAGTATACTGGTCCCTTTCATCGGCGACTTGGTTCCACCCATGATCGAATGCAACATTCTAAAAGGACTATTTACTCTTTTCATTTCCTCTTGTGTATTACAGACCAAGGAGCGTGTGGCTCGCTGTATGAAAACAGGGCCTGGCCTAATGTTGCATGAAGACCATGGTGAATTCATATCGATGGGAGAGCAGCCTCTGAAGCCCAGCAGCCATGATTTGTTCATAAGCCACCGGGAACAAGAAGTCAGTCAGCTGACAGGTACTAACGCTGCCAATTGTGCCGTGGATAAGAGATGGGACACGGAGAATAGAGGGAGAGAGAGAGAGAGAGAAAGAGAGAGAGAGAGAGAGAGAAAGCAAAGGCAACAACTGGCTCCTCTTTTCTAAGCACTTGTGTGTGTGTGTGTGTGTATGTGGGGGGGGGGGGGGGGGGGTGCTGCGTTGTGTGTGCTCCCTGCACCCTGTTCCCCTCTATAGCTGGAGAGGATTTTACGGAGCAGACTGTGTAAACACCAGAATGCATGTCAAATATGATGAGTTTTGATAGCTGTAAAACATACCCAAGGACTGCTCCTCACTTATTATCTACAACCAGAGCCCTGCAGCTACATCTGCATCCTTCTGCCTTCCCTCCACGCATGTCGCACCACAAGTCCCTCTCTGGAAAGCATTGATTCTTTTGGCATGAGCCAGGGAGGAAGAGAGGTGTGATTTCTTTTGTGTTTCCTCACGAAAAGAAAATCAGCAAAAATAAATATTTTTGTGAGCATGGTACAGCCACAAGAAAAATATGAGCACATTGGGGAAGAAATAAAGATGATGGATTTGCTAGCTGACGTGTGCGTGTGCTTTGTGTGCCTTGTGTGTGTGTGTGTGTGTTAGGGCTCTGCAGAGCTTTTGGCTGCTACAATTGGTGCATTGTTGTTGTTCATGTGCATGTCGTTTTCTGAATTGTACATCTAAAATAGTTTTATGTGTGTGTGTGTTTGTGTGAAAGAAGCAGAACGAGCGTGTGCTGGAGAAAGCGACCGAAGCTGCAGGCCGTGTGAGGCTCCAGGGATCCACTTGAGATTGCAGGCAGAGGGACTGATAAGGCAGCGAACCATTCATCAGGCCAAATGAAGGTTGTAAAGTTGACTGGAGGAACCCGGGCATCACCCCAGGATGGCAGTGGTCCTCTCAGTGGAGACCTGTGACTAACACATGTGCACATGCATACACACACACACACACACACACACAAATAGCTCAAGAATGGGGAAAGACGGCAGGATGAATGGACTGGGAGTGTGTTCAGGAGGGGAGTGGGATAGAACCAAATCGGACCTCCAGGAGCAGAGGCCCCATCTCCTCAGAGCTAAACCCAGAGACTGAAGCTTCTGTCTGGGGTACGCGTGGCCCGCTCCACTCAGAAAACATCCATCAGACAGATATTACTGTAATCCAGAGGTGATACATGAGCCTAGGTGCCAGGGGGACAGTGTGTGCTGGTGATGGATACCTCTAGAGCTCACAGCGGCCTCTCAGAGAGAGAACTGCTGCGGCGCAGCTCAGCCGGGCTAACACTTTGCTGCTTTATGTCAATGTTTGAATTTATTCCAAAGTAATGCTCCTTGTATTTTATTCTTAATCACACTACCCAGAGGATGTAGACATATTTCCACCAGAGAAAGTGCCACGAAGTTGCACACTTATGAAAGCAATACATTACTTCGGCACTTAGGCCAGCCAAAGAGGAGCGATGAAGCTACTTTAGAGTGTTGCTGGTGTGTTTATAAGACTATATTAGTGTCTCACTGGTGCTTTGATAGAGCTTGTACCATCAATTTGCACAAAGACTCTATCTTTGCTTACATAAATCTCGCCTCGGGGTTATTATGAATCAGATTTATTTGCTCCGCTTATGTTTATTATTGTGTTTTATGGTTTATTTTCTGTGTTAAACGGCATCAATAGGACTGCAGAGCATGTGCGTCTCATCCTGCAAGGGATGAAAATGGTTTATGGAGCTGTGAGTGCCAATAAACAGGCAGCCACAGCCTTTCGGATGTACATCTTTAATGTTTTATGCATGATGAACTCAATAGTTTAGCACAGGTTCAAGGCCAAATGGTAAGCGCTGACAGGACTTCCCGAAGGCAGCTACACACTACAGGCACAGGGCGGAGATTGAGTTGTGTACTCGAGTGGGGCTCCTGCCATATTTTGTTGATCTGTCTGTATGTGTACCTGACAAATGGATAGGGTGAAGGCCAACAGCTCCTCCACCTTCTGCGTCTATTTGCGATCCGGTCATCTGGATACCGTCATTCTGATTTCTTCTCGGGGCAATAAAGAACTGTAGTGTGGGAACTGTCTCCAACAAAATGAAAAGTAGACAGTCCACCGGGACAGCCGGATGGATTGATGTTTTCACCAACAGTCGTGCAGTCACATGCGCTCTCTTCAAAACGTTCTGTAGCGGTTAACAAATAGGAAAATAAAGTCAACCAGTGTGGGACTTTCAATAGATCACTGATCATTCCTTCATGATATCGACCATTTGAAATAAGCTGTGCTGCTTTCTATTGCAATGTTTCCCCCGCTGTCATGCTGGATGCATAGCTCACTGGTCAAATGTGTTCTGCAAAAATAATTTGTCACAAATGGGCCAAAGCAAACAAAGCAGATTTTTAAAATGATTTGTTCTGGGAACATTCTGGTTTTATGGCGTCGTGTTTCCTCCACCAATCTCGCAATATCCCTTGTCCACATGGTAGTGATAACATTGATGTCATAGTCAAATTATATGTAATATAATTTAAAAAATAATGTTGTTAAATGCTTTGCTTTTGTTTTGTTAAGCCCACCACCTCACTTTGTAAAAGTATAATAACTGTTAATTGATTTTAGAACTGCATTAGAATTCCATTCACATTTCTTGATATTTGATTACACTATTATGAACAAACTAGTGCAATGGAAGCACCATTTTTTTCATTTATACACTACATTTATAACTGGCTGATTATTTAGGCATTATATAGAACAACATGTCTCTTAGATGAGTCATTCACCAATAACTCATCAAGATTAATCGAAGAGCTGAAAGGACAAAATGCAGAAACAGAATATGCACCAATCAAAGGCAAACACTTGACATTGATCTGCAAAGCATTAATACTAAATAAAAGTGTTTTTAACCATCAATAATAGTTAGTTACAATCAATCATTCAAACTTAAGTGTGCATTATTAGAACAACTCACAATGGAACTAAAATAAACAAAATAAAAATGTAGCGATCCTTGAAATATCAGCCAAAATCTCCTTCCAAACATTTACCAACAATCACATGCCATGCTCCAATGGGACGAACATACAACTTCAAGATGTTTATTGCTTCAAGGCCAGGTGAGAACGATCGGCTCCATCATGATTCACAAACCCAGATTTCACAAAGTTTATGTGGCGGGTGTAAATGAGAGAACGTGTGGATATCCTCGTGTTTCCACCCCAGCGCCTGTCTCCGCTGTGAGTGAGTCTTTGATAGCTGTTACACCGTGAGACAGACAGGCCTGTGCCGAGACGATGGCATCAAAAAGCCGACGATTGACAGCTACTGACAGCCATCTTCCTCCTAAACACACTTCAGGTCCCCTGCGCTCCCTCTCTCCCCCCACCCTCTCTGTCTTTTTTCTCTCTGTCAGGGGGAATTGAGGAGACTCAGAGATAAAGAGAGGGATGTCGTAAACTGGCACCTGTCATTATGTTTTGGTCAGGGCACAGAGAACATTCTTAAAGTTTTAAAAGACATTTCGAAGGATTTAGTACTTTTTTAGTACTACGATTTGAATCTCCAGGTGTCCCTCACATTGTTTTTTTTTGGCATACACATAAGGTGATGGTTAAACAGATATATGTATGTGTGCCAAATTCTTTTGAGCTAAAATGCTGACAATTTTCCATCTGAGCAATCAAACAGTAATTCATTTTTAACATGAATTTGGCTAAATATGCGATTACAAAGTATTTACTGGAGCTATTTAGCCCACTTAGTTTTGTTTTCCAATCCATGCCACCTCAATGGGAAGGACTGTAACACCCGGTTCTGTTTCTCCTGTGTTCCGTGTCTCCTAGGTCTCTTCTGTGTCTTCTCTGTCTTAATTGTTTAATTCCCTGCACCTGCCCTCAGCCACTCTTGTCTCGTTACTGTCTGATGTCGTCCACCTGTTTCCCCCCTTATATATTGTGTCAGTCTTTGCCTTGTCTGCTGTCGGATTGTCGTCTCTAGTTCCGTGTCTTTTTCCCGTCATCCTGTCTGTCGTATCTGATCCTGCCTGCTTCGACCCTGCCTGCCTGCCTGCCCTGACCGACGATCCTCTGCCTGCCCCTTTTGGACCTTGTTTTTTTGTAAACTGTTTTGCCTCATTAAAGAGTGCTTTTTTTTGTTATTTATATTGCATCCAGCCTGTCTCTCTGCGCCTGAGCCTCACCCCGTCACAAAAACCTGACAAGGACGACATTTGACAGATATGCACATGCATGCACACACCACTCACACACATAAACATGCATTTGTGTGGGCATGAGCGTATACCAACGCACATTCGGATTCACACACATTTGCATGCCGCATCCATGCAAACACGCAGATATACATGCACGCACCTGGATTTCTCAGGTTGTTGCTGTGTTTCATCAGCTTCAGTCGGAGCCAATGTTGCTTCGCCATGTCCAACCTGTGGAGCAGTTATCTCTTGACACAGTTATCCTCCTCTAAATGATTTTTCTTCATCTTCTGCAAGTCGCCTAATCAAAGTTGAAAGCTTAATGCCATTCAGACATCCCACCGCTTTCAACTGCATTCACTGTCATTATGACAATGAATGGAGGCAGCTGAGAACTCAGATGTTCTTTCACATCATGATGGAGTGTCTCTTAATGTGTCTTATGATCTTTACCGTTGCTGCCTTTGACTGAAGGCCTGGCCCGGGGACTCAGCTAATCACGTAACACGTCTTACACATTACGTTTGGTTTCTATATCTGGTCTGTGTCTCCCATTTTCACCGCTCTCCACCTCACTAGCCGACGTGTTGCTCATCGAGATCAGTAGTAAATGTTGAAATAACGCACAGACAGAAGGGAAGTATAAAGTTTCACTCAACTTGAAGCCATGGTCTCTTTGTACTATGACAGAACATTGGCTCCAAGGAGTCTAATAATGCAGGAATTGTCAGGGTCCTCATTGGACAGAGGAGGAGGGGGGAGGACTTGGGCTAAATATCTTTCTACGCTGGAAACCCGGCATGGATGTTCACAAATGTTTCTGTGTTGTTATGTGTCGGCTCTGCAAAAACAGAAACAATCCACACTAGCTAAAAAGAAGAAAGAACAAAAAAAAAGACATTCCTTGTTTCTAGAGTGTTCCATAAATAAAATGATAATATACTGAAGCAAGCAATCTCAATATAAACTCAGTGTGACACCTAATTAGTTTTTGAGGTTGACATTTTTTTGTTGGGTAGAGGTGTTGACGTTCCTCAGCACAGCTCTGAGTCTGTCTTTGGGTTGTCACTGCCGGAGTAACTTCTGCACCGGGGAAATTTATTTAGAGACTTTTTATTGAAAGAAACCATCACCAGCTGTATTTTCCAGAGTTATCTTCCAGATGTGCCATCGTGAGGACGGGCTGACATCTCCATCTCACCCCTAATCCGCAGCCGTCTGCTGTGTGTATTTGCTTAGGTTTTATGTGTTTACACTTTACAGAGAATGTAATTACCTCTTTTAGACATGCAGCTGTTAGAAAAACAGATTTTATGGATCATGGCCATTGCCAAAAAAAGGAAGCTCCCTGGGCTTAATTTGTCAATTATTAAATCATAATTACATTTTCTTTAAAGCTATTAGCAACAAGGGGTTTAGCAATCATTTTGTGTTGGGACACTAACTTTTAATGTCCTTTTCACAAAGAAAAATCATTTAAATCTCAATGATGTGTCTGAAGTCTTTCCCCTAATTTAGCTAACAAAGTGCAGGAATGAATCATGGCAGACGAGGGCATATTTCATAAATAGATTACAGCTTGATGGACTAGAATGCATTAATTATGAAGACACACACACAGAGCTTTTAATGCAATTTTTCTCCACACTTCCTCTTTGCCCTCCGACCTCATTGGCACATTGCTCACTCATCTGTAGTCAGCTGCTGGGTCGAGATACCAAGTTGTGGTAACACATTGTAACATCAGATCATGCACAAGCACAGACAGACCATCCGCTAAGTGATGGCCACAATATGCATTTGTCTTTAAAACTTAAAGGGGGAGTTTCAATTATCGAGGGTGTCATATGGCAGGAGTGAGTAATTATTCCCAACACCCCTGTGGACCTTAGTGGTTAATGTATTCCAGGGCCCTAGGGGAAGCTGTCAGGAAGAGGACACCCTAACTGCTGCTCTGCTCGCTGGCCTTGTTGGAATGGTGCAGGATTCAAGCTTCTCAAATCACAACCACAATTCATTCTCTGAGGGTATGAAATTGTGCTAAATCTCTTCCCTGGTATTTAATGTCAGCCGCTCTGCATTATTCAGATTTTGTTCTCGCTGAAGTTACTTCGGGATACTTCCTCCTGCTCGATAGACACAACAATTGCTTGATGGTTTTACACCCCAAAATGATAAATAAACAGTTGGAAAAGTTTATGTATAGGTTTGTTCTTTCAGAAAGGGAAATTGTTCTACATTTTCTGTTGGTTTTGAAGTGTGAGCCACCAAAGATGTGTGTGTATATCTTTTTAGAAGAGCATTGTTGTGTTGACTTCCTGTCTGTTGTTCAGTGTGAGCTTCTGGAAAGTAGTAATTTATTGTCTGAGCAGTTGTTGACAATAACTTATCAAGCAGGAGAACACAACCTCTCCTTGGTCAAATTGTCTGCATTTCAGTTTAGTGCTCAACAAAGAAGTTCAGAAATGCCTTTACCAATTGTTTATGTTAATCATGCATTTTGTTTGTTATGTAGCTGTCGTTTAAAAATAGTTCAAAGTTGTTATCTGTATTTGTAAATTGATGCAGTGTCACCCAGAGACAAATCCACATTGGTTGGGTTGCTGACACGTTTAGCAAATAACGGATGTACAGAGTGGATCATGTGAAGATTTTTAAGATCTAACTTTCTGTTACTTTCTTTGCTCTCCACTTACTCCTGAGGGAGGGAGTAAGTGGAGAGCAAAGCTAAAGCTGACGTAAGACAGAAAGTTAGACTTACTGTACATCCATCATGTGACCAGAATCACGATTTTAAATGAATGTTAATGTTGCTCAGTGTGATTTGCATGCCGCATCAACTTGAAAGGTGATAATAAGTCAGTGTAGTGTTGACAGCTTGTTCCACTGCCTCCAACCAGCCAACAAAGCAATTAGAAACTGCAATCATGGAAAATATGTTGACACAGTATGTTATTTTCATTATAATTTTTTTAATTTTTTATTCCTACAGTGCATCTGCAATAACACACACACACATATATAGATATATGTTTCACTCAAGCAAGGACATCTGAAAAAAGAACAATGCTCCAACCTGCATTTAAAAGAAGTTGCTTTCCATGGCTTCACCCACATTTGGACTGACATTCATTGGAAAGGTTTTGTGATATCATGCTGACTTAAAAATCAACCCTCTTTTGTGACGATAATATTGGTACAAAAGAAACCACACGTCAATCAAGATCCATCATGAGCTACAGTCCAACTGCACAAGAGCTCCTTTTGAGTAAAAAAGAGGTTTTGATCATTAAGTTACCGAAACGATCAGTCGTCATGAGTTGACAGAGTTTAGAACAGGATGATGGGGGAAACACTGTGGAACCTCTTCCAAAGGGTTCAAGCAAAGTGTGACTTTAATTTCCATTCTTCACACTTCCCATGAGAGTAGCTTGAAGACAAATAAGAGATCTTGCTCTTTTAAAGAGCACTGATAATAACTGAGCCTTTTGCATTCATGAGAAATCTCCCATTATCTAGTGACTTGGTCTCACCCTATGTTTCAGTGACTTATGCCTCCCTCTAATTCTCATTACTGGGAACACTGTACCCTTATTAAGGGAAACAATAAGCCACTTGTCAGCGCAGCAAGAAAATATGAGGAAGCATCTGCATGGTCCAAAGGAACTCATGACTTGTGGTGAAAAAGCTCTCCGTCTCCCTCCTTCTGTCAGCCCTCCTTACTCTCACCCCTCCCCCTGTGTCAGTCCTCCCTGTGACCTCCAGGAAGCCGTGGTGGTGTGGAGGCAGCTAAATAACAGTCAATCTGATCATCAACGGATAAGTCAGAAATTTAATTTAGCTTCTTCCACAGGAGCAGGATTTTCACATGCTGCAGTTTGGGGATATGTGTGGGGTGCACAATTGGGAGTTAAGAGAGGGGTGGTTGGGTGGAAGGGGGATCCACACTCTTTCTTTTCTTCCACCCCGAAATAGAAGCTCTTCTCCTGAGCCGTAAACCTGTCACAGAGATATGTCTCTGTCGATGATGGTATCCGATTTTTTTTTTTTTTACCTAACCGCCCCTATGCTGGGCTGTTATCTCCTTCCTCCCTGCTATGTCTCCCTGCTCTTTAAGACAAAGGGTAATAAAGCTATAAATTGTGTGGTCTGTGGAAGGTATGGACATTCTGTCTGGGAGACGCTGTAAGAACTGCCATAAAGCACCCTCAAAGTCATAGCTGAAGATTTACAGTTATTTAACATCCTTCTCTTCCCCTAAATCACAGTGGTAAAAGAATTAAGTGATGGCTATAGGTTCTTTGTCCTTAGTCTATTGATTCTCTTCGCCCCTCAGAAGGATCCTGAACATTATAATTATTGAGCCCTGCAGTTTGATGCAGGTTTACAGAGTGGGAGAGGTGCCCTCAGTTCGATTGTAACACAGTTAAAACGAAAGGCACCCGTTTTTCAATTTTGTAATGGGCTTCCAATTATGCTTCATTTACCTTGTTTGGCTTGAAACTGGTTTATCCGAGGCCTCTGTGCAATAAACAGCTTATTTGTGCTGTGACAAAACCTCAGTAACAGCTCTATTACTCTATTTATCTTTAGGGCATAGCCCTGTTTTTTACAGCCATTATTCAGCCGTGTGAATAGAGGGACCTATTGTCACACATTTGTTTCATTAAGAGCACGTCTACCGTTGTTAGTCATTTTTTTTAAACCTGTGACGTCTCCAAAGCGTCTCTGTTCGATAAAAATCAAGATGTGCCACTGTTCATCCCCATATTATGAAAGCTTTAACTTCTTTGTAAACTGTTGGGCCTGAATACAGAACATAATTGTGTGTGTGCGTGTGTGTGTGTGTCTGTGTGGCCGTCATCTCCTGAGGTGTTGACTCTGTGGTTGTGAAGGCGAGTGCCATTTGCTCTCCCAGTAGAATCGCTCTCATCACCCATGAACAAGACCTCTCGAACAGTAGGTCATACACACAGAATGTTGGTTGCTGAATTATGTCTCCTGCAGTAATGAGGAATAACAACAAGAAAAAAGCACTTTGGTAGCACTGACTTATAGCTCTTTGTAGTTTGACTCTCTTGAAGAAAGTGTACTTTCTTGATTCTTGTTGTTCTGAGTTTGTAATCTCATGGTTGAATGCACTTTTTGTAAATTGCTTTGGATAAACATGTTAGCTAAATAAAATGTAATGTAATGAATAAACAAAACACTTGTACATGTGATCTGTCTCCATTTTCGAACAGGTGTGTTTCTTTTCAGGGGGGTTGTTTGTGCAGTATGTGAACATGTACTGTATGTGCAATGTATATTTGAATATGCTTGACATTAAGATGGTATTTGTGTCATTTGGGACCCTGGATCTATCCTCTATTAAGAGACATTTTACTTTCAACATTCACTTAATTTGGTAAAATGTTATGTTAAATCAAATCTAATATTACCTACCGAACAGACAAACACATTCTCTAGAGTTTGGAGGTCAAGTCGACTTTGGCTTAGTCGGGAAACAAAGCAGAGAGACAGGTGTTGTGTTTATTGCGATGGACGGTGAAAGCAGTAAATAACTCCTTCTGATGGTAAGACATTGATATGAGTTTAGTAAAGAAAAAAAAGATAATGAGAAGTATGATACAGTATGATGTTCAGAAAAAAAGTTTTCCCTAAAAATTACAACTCCCCTCACCCAAGATATTATTATTTGTCACTTTAAGAGCATATCTTTGCAAAAAAGAAATAAAGTTACACGCATGTATTATGTTCTTTCATTTTTAGATTTGGATTTGTTGTGTTCTATACAGTTTGACTGTAAATCATAGTTCAGTACAGCAGCACACTGCGAGATCACAGTCATTGTTTGGGAGTGATGGCAGTTGGGGATCAAAACAGGGCGAAAAGGAGAGTCAATATTTGACTTGGAGAAACGTGTCCAAACTAATGCTGTTGCTCTGTATCTGCCGGCTGTGTAAATAAGCAACCAAGGGTTTTGTGAAATTTTGTTCTGTAAATATTGTTCACATTGCTCTGCTATGCAAATAGTGGCTGAAAAAAATCATTTTAATGCAGGTATATGGTCTGGTGAAGTTTATTCAAAACTCCTAGATTATGACTAGAGAAAGTTGTTGTCATGCAGGGTGAAGAGAAGACTATTGGTGGGAGATGAAATGTGCAGCCCCGCATGTCGGAGTCAGGCCAGGTGCAACCTCCTGGTCTGAAAAGTGAAGACAATGTGGAAGTGTTTTAAACTTGCATTTTTTCCATCAGGGGGCGACTCCTCTGGTTTACAAACAGAAATCGGATAGTATAGAACTCTATGAGAAAATACTTCTAACTTAATTTATTACCTCAGAAAACGGTGTAAACATGAGTTTATGCTCTCAATTGTTAGTTTCAAGTCTTCTTCAACACAGCTTGATGTTCATTTCGGAAATGATAGTGCCATCTGGAGTAAACATTAACAATAAAGCAGGATAGGCTTTAGGCTGTGGCTGCCTTGTGATTGACAGGTCACTACCACAGCGCTGTCCGGTTTGGGAGTTGTCCTTGTTGTCGTCTTACAACCTTAAAGTTAAGCATACAAATATCTTCCTCAGGTTTTGGGTATACTTACAGTAGCTCCGCTCTCTCGGGGCACTTCCAGTTTCAAAAAGTCAAGAGGGCAGCGATCAAAAACCAAGATGGCGTTGGTCAAAATGCCGAACTCAAGGCGTCTCAACCAGTGGGTGACGTGACTGTGACTACCTCTGCTTTTGATAATCTGTCTATGAGTCATACCCTTACACCCAAACTCCACCCAAGAGGTTTAGTGCAATAACAATGCCATGCTGCTTCTGCCTTTACATTCTTCCAGATACAAATCTGTCGGCTACAAGAGTTCACGTGTCAAGAAAACCTAAACACAGGCAGTTTTAGATGCTTGAAGAAGTTGTGAATGTTGTAGTTTTGCTGGTGAGGACAGTCTGAAACTGTAGTCAACACACTGCCACAAGTATGTTCCATAATGCACACATGGAGACACTCCCTTTCTTTTTCCCACACACGCAGAAATGCAAACATACAAACACACTCACACTCACCAACACACACATTCACACAAGCCCCTCAGGCGCCACAGAGGGCCACAGCTCCACTTACCACTGCTTGACAGTTGGCTTCTTGACAAAGACGCAGGGAATATAATTAAATAATTTACCTTTGATACCCAGCCAGCTTTGTAATTAATTAATTCACACAGGGTGTGTAGGAATTACATTCACCAAGAGACGAAGAAGGGGGAAAAAGTTGTTTTGCATTCTTTGTGGACAAAACCCAACGCTATGCTCTCCCTTTCTCTCTCCCGCGTCCACCTTGCTGCACCAGTGTCCTCAGACCCGGGAAGTAAAGAAGTGCTTCTCTAGTTGAAATAATGACCCTGTGCTGATGTCTAGGCCTCATCAGCCGGAGTGCCTGAGGCCAGATCAGTCCAAAGCAGGAGGACAGGCTTTGCTTACACATCCCTCTCATTTGGTATGACCTTTGCAGTGGCTGTGATGTGGGAAGGTGATTGCTGTCGACATGATCAGTGTCACACGCCACGAGTAATAGCCTCTGTGTAGATCCACTACCTTTGGAAGAGCATGGCAGAATGAACCCTTACACAGATACAGGTTATGATGTAAAATCCAAAAATCATGTCAAATGCTGCAAGTCGTTCCAGAGAGCTTACCTTAGGAATCAGACTTTGACAGTATTCACTAGTTGCACGGTACTGCAATCAGTAAAATATATCACTTTCATTAAATCAACATTAATAGCCTACTATCAATACATTTTGTCTACACTAGATTACCATTGTGTGCTAGTGTTATTGTGTTTTGATGACGCAAATCGGGCTTTGTTGGTATGAATAAGTCAGCGTACTTTGTGCTGTCTGTTAGTTGTTTGCCTTGGGTGTGTTTTTGCTGAAATGATTATCACCTACTGTATTTGCTCTGGATCTGAGTCAGAGTGCCTCTGTAGCCAGATGCTCAGAAGGCAGCCTGAAGCAAATTCTTCAGTGTCATCTTTGTTTGCTTTCCAAGAACATCAAGCATTTGAATCAATGAGCCTTCATCGCCGATCTAATTTTTTATCCTTCAATATCGCTCAGCTATACTGCACTGCCAGTCAACTAGAAATAAATACAGCAGTGCTGTTTTCTTTTTTTCCCCTCCAGGGTTAGTAAATTACTGCCACTGCAAAGTTAAAAGCATCTGAAAACCACTTCTGTAAATTATTGACGATAAATTGTAATGAATCATACAGAGCTGTGAGAAGTTTGATTTATAATTTGGGGCTGACGGCAAGATGATGTATTGCCCTGAGAGCTGCTAGGAGGATGTGTTAGACTCCATCGTCGCATTCATCATTCTTTACTGAAGCCATTTTTTTTATGTGTACCACTATTACGCCTTGTACTGTTGTATATATAATAGGACTATATACAGCTTATTGACTGTCAGCCTTTCAGTCAGCTAGTTTCTATAGTTTAGATTATTTTAAAAGTGGTTCTCTCAGGGGACTTATTTTCCGATATATGGTGTGCCTATAATGTGTTGCAAAGTCTGCCTTATGATATAATGCATTTGTTTATCATCAAAATACGTAACATTAATGCAGTGGTGTAGAAGTAGAAATAATTAGTTTTTGTACTTGTTTTTTGGGATATCTGTACTTTACTTTAATATTTATATTTATGTTGACTTTCACTTTTACTTAACTATATTTTGCAAAGAAAACCGACATTTTTACTCCGATACATTTCCTCTGAAACCTTCGTTACTTGCTACAAAATCAAATCTATCTTTAGAAAACAAATTAATCATGAGACCAATGTCAGGCACTGTGGTGGAACACAGACTGCAAGCAAGCAGGTTTGGTGAATCAGTGGTGGAAGTTACATTACTTTACATTCAGCTTCCAATTTCAGTCCGGGAGGCAGACACAGTCACCTCGTTTAAGAGTAGACTTAAGACCTTCCTCTTTGACAGAGCTTATAGTTAGGGCTGAATCAGGTTTGCCCTGGTCCAGCCCCTTGATATGCTGCTATAGGCTTATAGCTGCGGGGACGTTTTAGGATGCACTGAGTACCTATCCTCTTTTTCTCTCCTTAAGGATGAATTTTCATCTCTCAATCACACGTTACTAACTCTGCTTTCTCCCCGGAGTCCTTTTGACTTCACGTCTCATGGGGTCATCGGACCCTATGAGACGACATAGATCTATCTGCCTGATGGATCATTGAGGTCTGGGTCGTGGAATTCCTGCTCCTGACTACGCCACTGTCCTGTTGAGACTCCGCCTACTGTTGAGACTCCGCACTCCTCCTCCCACCGCCATCTGCCTGATGGATCGTGAGGTCTCCATCGTGGAATATGCCTACTATGAACTATTCATACACTCTGTCATATTCATTGAATGTATTTTAACTAAATCTGTCCTTCTGTACACATTACATCTATTGCATCTGTCCATCCTGGAGAGGGATCCTCCTCTGTTGCTCTCCTCCAGGTTTCTTCCCTTTTTTTCCCCCTGAAGGGTTATTTGGGAGTTTTTCCTGGTCCGATGTGAGGTTTTGGGGCAGGGATGTCTATGTGTACAGATTGTAAAGCACTCCGAGACAAATTTGTAATTTGTGAAATTGGGCTATACAAATAAACTGAATTGAATTGAATTGAATTCAGCTGACACTTTTATCCAAAGCGTCTTACAATCATGTTACAATCATACACGCAGCTACAGGGAGCAACTCAGGGTTAAGTATCTTGCTCAAGGACACATTGACTAGGCTGGGGATTGAACCGCCAACCCGCTGATTGATAGTCGGACCTGCTAACCACTGAGCCACAGTCAAGTAAAAGTTAGTAAAGTATATTTAATAATGAATGATACATTTGAACACTATTTTTTAACCTCCTTTACAACACTTTGTAAACTATCTAATCTTTTCTTCTTTTTTAAAGGATGGATTATTTATTTTACATCCTTGGGTCCAAAAGTGTTTTTTTAATTAAATCATATGAGCAATTTAGACAGGATATCTTTCTTTGGTGAAGCTGCCAACAACTCCTCGACATTTGAAACATGATCAAGTGCTTTTAGGTTCGGAGCCACTGAATCCTTAAGAATGCAATGCATTTTATCGACTTATTCAAAACTGATTCATAGCATATACTTCTTTAATCTAAAATTGTGATCTGAAAACTCACCTTTATCTATCAAATAAATGTAGTGGAGCAAAAACTACAATAGTTCACTCCAATAGTTGAGTAGATGTCTTGTGTTTCATGAAATGGACATGGTTAAGTTTGTAGTCAAACAAAGTACCTCAATAAATGTACATAGTTACTATTAACCACTACTTATCACATATAAAGACATATTTCACATAGTTCTACAATCTATAAGCTAATTTACCTAAACCTACCCACAAATGAGTAACTAGTTGTGTCTTTGCCATGAGATGGTACCATGCTAGCATGACAGCCAACAACCTGGAGTTCTCTACAAAAGATGCTTTAAAAAACATATTATGTTATATGTTTGATTGGAGTTGAACTTGAATAGCTTCATAGAAAAGTGAACGCTCCTCCAAGCCTCCGTTTCGAAATATTGCATTTATCAGAGGGTTAAAAACTGGAGCTTTCATGTCCTGTGGCTATGGGCAGACCAAGGAAAGTCATGCAGTGACATTATTTACATCCCTCTAAGATCTAAAGAGCATTTACCCAAACCATATGCTGCCTTCATAATGGTTAGTGATATTTGTGTGAACGCACCCAACAATTAACGATATAGAAATGGGGCTGGCGTTAACCTCCGGCTATCCCTTGGATGTCAACACCCCTCATCTGAGCCTCTCCTCTCCCTCTGCCTACCCTTCTCCCTGCTCCCTTCATCCAATTCTCTCCATCCTCACATCCCCCACCTCCATCCGTCTCCTTCCCTGTGCTTGGCGTCCAGTTGAACTGATTTATCTCAGCGTGAGAAGACTTGTGATGACGCCGAGACAGGAGGCCCCGGGCCCTTGGCATTGAACGCTTCAATGGCGTTTGCATGAAGTTCACGGCCCCGGAGCCACGATAAATGTCAACTGCAACAAATGTCCTGGAAATAAGATAGAGCTGTGCCAAAGCCGCAGTCTGCTTATTGACTACCAGAGCAGAATGTGGTGCGTGTGTGTGTTTGTGTGTGTGTGCGAGAGCAAGCACATGTGTGTGTCAATGTATAAACCCAACCTTATCCTCTCTCGAAATAAAAAGCAACACAATTTGGATTTCTTAGAGACAGGCTATACTCTCAGATTGGTTATGGTCTTTCCTCTACAGGTGTTTTATTCGACAGCTATGTAAAAGTTAGGAAATGTTGAAGGTAGGACCATTATAGATATGTCATTACAAGTGTGTTCTGCACATTTTTCCCCACAAAATATGGCTTGCTTCAATTTATAGACACATGATGGCGTTTTATTTTGTATCACATATGAAAAAAACTGCTGAAAGACATGTTTTCTCCTCTTTTGTCAGGGATAGCCAGTGGCTACTTCAAGTCGTAATGTTCTACCTTTCACTTAATGTAAAAACGTTATATTTTTTAAAGAAACAACTCCAATGTGTGCTCATTCTCAGTGCTGCCACCCAAGGGATCCCAGTTGGACTAAATGTAGAATTAGATCATTATAAAAAGGGATTTCCTCTGAACTCAGCCAGACAAAGGGTTGTAAATGAAGAAGCTTCTGAGCGTTGCTATTTGTTGAACAACGGCATGAGAACTCCAGTCAGAACGTAGTGTACATACAGTGGGAGCTGCATCGGCCTCAGTGTAGTTTAGGACACACATACTTGGGCCACATGGTCTTCCTTTCTATACCAGCACTCGTGGCCCGAGGCCAACAGACACATGTTGCTTCTATAACACACACCATGACTGTTTCTTTATGAAATAATGTCTCCCCCCACATCCCATGTGTGTGTGTGGGTGTGTGTGTGTGGAGGGGGGGGGGGGGTTGATAGCGCTTATAGTTAGGGCTGAATCAGGTTTGCCCTGGTCCAGCCCCTTGTATGCTGATATAGGCTTATAGGCTGCAGGGGGACGTTTTAGGATACACTGAGCTCCTATCTCCTCTTCTCTCTCTCCTTATGGATGAATTTTCATCTCTCCATTGCACATTATTAACTCTACTTCCTCCCCGGAGTCTTTGTGACTTCACGTCTCATAGGGTGATTGGACCTAGCTGTGTCTGAAGCTGGTCCTGGTTCCTGCATCCAGCCTCTGGCCTCGACTTGGCCTCCTTCCCAATGGCCCTGCCTCCTTCTCTGTGCCTCTTGCCTCAAAGACCGACCTCATTGGTCTGGCCTCTTTCGTGATGCCTCCTGCCTCCCTGGCCCTGCCTCCTGCCCTGCTGATGGGCAAAATAAACTGAATTAAATTGAATTGAATGTATAGGTGTGCATATGTATGTATGTGTGTGTGTGTGTGTGTGTGTGTGTGTGTGTGTGTGTGTGTGTGTGTGTGTGTGTGTGTGTGGTACAACAGGGCTCCACCTTATTAAAGTTATCTGGGGAAGTGCGGTCCTGCATATATCTCCTCCGCCCGTGTCATTACATTACATTACATTACATGTCATTTAGCAGACGCTTTTATCCAAAGCGACTTACAATAAGTGCATTTCAACCTAGAGTACAAACTAAGAACAACAAGAATACAGGAAGTAACATTTCCTCAACATAGTCGAACTACAAAAGTACCATAAGTAAGTGCTATCTAAGTGCCTCTGAAGTGCTAATCTGTGTTTTAATCCAGATATAGTCGGAAAAGGTGTGTTTTCAGTCTCCGACGGAAGATGTAGAGACTTTCTGCTGTCCTGATGTCAGTGGGAGCTCGTTCCACCACTGAGGAGCCAGGACAGCAAACAGTCTGGATTTGTGATTAGCTCGAGGTGCAGGAGGCACAAGTCGATTGGCTGTTGCGGCGGAGCACGTGCGGGGTGTACGGTGTGACCATATCCCGGATGTAGGCGGGGCCCGATCCATCTAGAGCACGATGCGCCAGGACCAGTGTTTTGAAGCGGATGCGAGCAGCCACGGTAACCAGTGGAGAGGCGGAGGCGGAGTGGTGTGGGTGAATTTCGGGAGGCTGAAGACCAGTCGAGCTGCTGCATTCTGGATGAGCTGCAGGGGTCGGATGGCCTTAGCAGGTAGACCAGCCAGGAGGAGTTGCAGTAGTCGAGGCGTGAAATGACCAGAGCCTGGATCAGAACCTGCGCCGCCTTCTGAGTAAGAAGAGGCGTATTCTCCTGATGTTGTGCAGCATGTACCTACAGGAACGTCGTCGCAGCGATGTTGGCCGTCAGGAGAGTTGACTGTCGAGTGTCACCCGAGGTTCCTGGCAGTCCGGGTAGGGGCCAACACAGAGCTGTTGAAGGTGATAGTCAGGTCGTGGGTGGGGAGCCTTTCCTGGAAGGAATAGTAGCTCAGTCTTGTCAGGGTTGATCTTCAGGTGGTGAGCAGACATCCACTGAGAGATGTCAGTCAGACAGGCAGAGATTCGTGCCGCCACCCGTGTTTCGGACGGTGGAAACGAGAAGATCAGTTGGGTGTCATCAGCATAGCTATGGTAGGAGAAGCCATGCGTGCGCATGACAGAGCCGAGAGAATTTGTGTACAGAGAGAAGAGGAGGGGACCCAGGACGGAGCCTTGAGGAACCCCAGTAGTGAGAGGACAAGGATCAGACACAGATCCTCTCCAAGTTACCCGGTAGGTGCGGTCTTTAAGGTAGGAAGAGAAAAGAGCGAGTGCAGTGCCTGAGATCCCCAGGTCCTGAAGAGAAGAGATCAGGATCTGGTGGTTCACGGTGTCAAATGCTGCAGAAAGGTCGAGAAGGATAAGGACAGAGGAGAGAGAGGCTGCTCAGTTGATTAACGGCATTTCCTGTCAGCGGAGGACACTGAAGGTTGCAGCTGAGATTAAAAAGAACAAAACAACCTTCCAACTGGAACTGTGACACATTCTACCTACTGGAGCGCTTCAGTTCATTCTAATAATACAGAAGAGCATATGAACCCTTCATGGATCCTCCAGAGGTCCCTAAATATGGATGAAATGACAGCTTTTAACAAATTTGAGACTTTCTACTTTAGTGAGAGCACCGAGGCATGGGGACATGTGCCCACACACTTACATCTGACATAAAACATGCAGCAATATGCAAACATTTGCTTACATGCACTCAACTGATTAAACAGGCGCATAAATTATTGTAGCCTGTCATTTATTATTTTTGTATATTTATAAAGCCACTTGGTTGTTCCTCCCTCTATTGAAGTAACTCTCAAACATGCCCAACAGCACTCAGAGTCGGTTCAGCACAGAGAGCATGGTACTGTATATCCGACCCTCAGCAGTGACCATAAGCTGCGTTTGTTCACCAGCTCCAGACACAGTGAGGCAATTTATGAGCCTCTGGCTGCTGGCTGATTAGAGCATTGCTTGTAAAATATATGTTGGCATGTATGCAGGGCTTTACTGGAGCTCCCTCTGTCACATATCACCCATTCATCAGTATAAAGAAGAAAGAGGTGAAACAAGAGCCGCGGAGGGTGGTGGTGTCAGTGTGGAGGGAGGGCATTGTTTAATTCTCAAAAGCCTCCATTTTGAAATGCTTTCTCTCAAACTGTCAGCACCACATTTTTTTAGGGATGAACACGAGATGAAGTTTGAATAATTATGTTCTATTAACGTCGTTATCCTTCTTGTTCAGTTTTAAATAATGTGGGTATAGGTTGTATAGCCCTCCACAATATCAAGGTGTCCCTCTCTCAATACATCCTCTCTTTAATATCACATCCTCTCTCACGACAAATACTCTGCATTTCTTGATTTATTTTCTTTTCAACTGGAGCACACAACATCTGCAGCCATTTCCTGTCCAATATAGAAAAAAAACATGTCTAAGCTTCACAGGAAGTGTCCATGAGCTCGGCTGTCACCCAACTTTCAGCATGATTTGTGACAGCACCGTCTGACCATAACAATTGTATTAACAAGCGCCAGAAGGCCATGTCTGTCAGGCTCCGCTGATACCATGTGAGATCTTTATTAAATTACAATTACAAGATAGAAAATCCTCTCTTTGTTCCACCTTATGGACTGTGCTTGGACACGTGCCACTGTCACATGAGCACAGGGCGAGTCATTTCTCAGGAACGGGTCTTTCCTTCTGGAGTCCTGTCCTCCATAGCATCAAACCTGCTGGGACAACGAGTACACGCCTTGTCGAAGACTATTTCATGGACCAAATTAATATTCTCGGACTGAACCATAGGATCTTTGTGTCTTATAAGCTACTCATTTTCACGGATAGTTTCACTTTTGGCCACCTTCTTTGGTTAGTTAGGTAAATGCGAACGCTACAAGACACAGCAGACGTTCTGACTTATTATAGCAGGAAGAACACCAGTGTGATGAGAAACATTAATGGTGGCTGCATTCTATTGAGGTGAGGTAATTCCAGGGTCCTGGTATTGTACAAGCTGGCTCACTGGGACACTTGATGGAACCAAGGTGTCATTAATGTTATTAGTAACACCTGCGCTTTTCTTGCTGACAAGTCCAAGTGTCTGCTGTGAACAATGTTTATTTCACAAGGCTACCAGCATGCTTCGATGCCCGGTCTTTCTAAAGAGTAAAATTGTGCATATCGCACAGACAAAGGGAGGACAAATAAACCAGTGTTGTGATGAGAACCAATTAAATGTAGGTAAAATCCAGCCCTCACCATCTCCTGCTGATTAAATTATTGAACCTAAGTGAAACTCGGTGGTCTCTGGCTGCCTTTATGCCAGTTGCTTAACGCTAGCTAGCTACTTATCATCTTGAGACCTTTGAAACCAAAATATGGAATTACACATTCTGCGATGAAATCGTTATATGAATAATGCAACATTTTGCTTGTAGTATATATAGTGTTATTGGTGTTAGTTTTGTTAAATTGGGGTGTGTGCAGAAGGAGATTGGTGTGTCACTGACATAACACTGGAGGGGGCTTGACCACATGCTTAATCCTGCCCCTTAAACGTAAACCGGCCAGTCACCGGCTCTGCTCCACAGACTCTCATGCTATACTTTGGGATTTGTGTCATATTCAAGCAGATTTGGTGGATTTCGAGCTAATCGTGGCTACATGTTGGGTAATAGAGTAGCTCGTTACGCTGAGATGTTTGACATAAAAACCTGTGGTGCTAACATTAACAGAGAGCATTAGACTAACCGGCATTAGAGCTTGTATGCTATACTGAAGGTATACTGATTGAATGGACACAAATGCTCCCTTTGCTCTTAGAACTGTAACAACAGTGAATAAAGACCTACCCGGATTTACAGTAACAGTGTTGTTTCTTCATTTCATAGTCTTCTTTCTCGATAACCAGGTGATGGGGTGGTTCACTTTTACACTGTGATCTGTCACAGTCTAATCTTTAGCTTCTATCTTTATCTTTTTTAACCTGTTTTTGGTGCTGCCTGAGTTTGACATCCTGGATTCGTCCAATGGATACATCCAATGTCTGATTCTCTCTGAAATCTCTTTTGCGCTTTAAAGAAAATAAAAATATAGATAATATTTATTCAGTGAGTGTCATTAGTGACATAGTGGCCTCTCTGACAGCTTCACGGACTAACAGCAGAGGTCAGGGCGCTTAGCAAAGGCTCATTTAGCCACTGATGGAACATATCTATCGGTAATGCAAACAAGACACACTCATTTAGGACAAACAGGAACATCCTCGAAACAAATTTCATGCACAGAGCAAAGTTCTTGGGTTGTGGGGATGTTAAATATCAGGTAGTGCATGTTTTACAATTTCCCATGGTAGCATAATTTCTCGAAGCACAACAGAAGTGTAAATAGGTTTTACTTTGTTTGCTAAAATTCCCCCGTGCAGGATTAATAAAGTTACCATCTATCTATCTATCTATCTATCTATCTATCTATCTATCTATCTATCTCTCTAATGAAGCTAGCCTTGTTATAGATAGCTTAGAGATTCAATATTCCTGACATACTAATATTGCTTATATTTCTTTCTAGCAGATTTTTCTATTTACAGAATTTAAAAAACATAATACAAAAATATCTCAATAGTCTGGTCTCTTGTTCCCATACCACAAAACTACGGAGAAACAAAACATATTTGAGAATGCAGACACACATGTAACTCCGAGCCGGACTTGAAAGTGTTCATCAGCAATATTGTCAAGCAAGTTCAGTAAGAAGCAAATAAACAATTACTCTGACCACACCACCTTGGTGCATTAGCGTTATTTATGACCCTAGTGTAGATATAAATTGAGGTGAATAGGAAATGAAGCCCTCTCTAGGGTGTCATTCTAGTCATGCTGGCAAGCAGTAATTCTCGAATGCTGAAAACAATACAGTCTGCATATGATAATGCATCGGGTGGATAAAATATGCCTAACACTCAGCATGTGTGTGGGCTGTGGCAATCACATATGCAGAGAAGCAGAAAGCGCTCCGGAAGGATCAATAAAGTGCATAGGATTTGGGATTTATGATGACGTTGTATCGATCAATTAGGAGCTGACGGTTTAAAGCACTCAGAGGTGCCAATGGGTATTATAACTATTTCAGACTTTACACAGAATTACTGGAGAACAGAAGATAAACTACAGTATTTCACTATGACAATTACTGTCGCACCTTTTCAGAGGCTGATTAGTGTAGACAAAGACAAAGTGAGTGTGACGCAAGCACTGTCTGCTGATGGAGAAAGGCACTTTGTTTTTAGAAAATTAGATGTTATGTAGCTTCGTAGAATTTGTTCAAATGTTATTAGCCCATAAAATCTGAAATGAAAAATCTGTCTCTCTTTGGTACTGTATGTCAAGTGTGTAATAATAGGCATATGTTGCGTAATATGTCTACCTCGATTTCTGCTTTGTGGTGCTTTGTACAATCCCACTCATCTTCAAGAACATACCGACAAATGTCTGAGGGAAAGCCAGAATGAGATAGACAAAGATAAAAACCCTCCTTCTGTGACTTCTCAGGGGGAATGGAGTCATTTAGTAGATTTCTCTCCATGCGCCCATCACTCAAACCAAGCTGCTTTCACCATACTGCTGATAATCATACATATTCTATGCACCCGAGCGCCATAAATCTTTGTCCCCGTTTCATCCCTCCGTCATTCATCAATCACGCAGGGAGCAGGATGAAACACCGCCTGCTCGAAAATATATCATATTAGTACCTGGGATGTTTACCAAGATAATGTGAGACAACAGCCGAGGGTGAAATATAGCACCGCTGCATTCCTTAAATTAAAACTACTCCTCCTCCCCTTCAGACCACCCTCTGCTATGGGAGACTCTGCCCATGTGTCCTTACACTTCTCTCACCCTGATACAGAATTCATTTTTGAGAAAAGATGCTTAAACCTAAAACAGAAATGTCTCCTGTTGTGTATGGTTCCACACAGGTGCACAGTATGCAACTTATGTACAGTGATGCATTGCCAACAAGTTTGCAAAACCTGTACAGTACATAAAGATGAGATGAAATCAAACTAAATCTAGAGAATATTAGATTTGTATTCAAAGCAACAGTAACTACGGTGGTGGTAGATGTGTGACAGTGTTTGAAGCTTTAGAACACTTCTGTCCTCAAAGGACAGCAGTCAACTACTCAAAATGGGTTTTGCTCCTTGCCCAACATCAACTCCAGGAATTGATGGGCGACTATAAACTCAGGATCAGAAATGAATTGGGTTTCCTAAAACCAATATTGATCAATGATAGAAAGTCCATTCCTTCTTCTATATTGCTCCTTTTTTTAATTGAGTAATTTCTTCAATCTATGGTAAAGTCAGTTTTGCTGTCAGTGTTTCCCAGTGGCCACTTGCCATTGCAACACTTGTCAATGGCCTAGATTGCTTTGTTGACGCGACACCTTAATGACACATAAAGACAAATGCTTTTTGGATATGATAATAATGACATCAACTTGCACAAAGGTGCCATTGTTGTATCGTTGTATTGTGGGGTCTGATAAGTAGGTGTTCTTACTTTCAATATGCTCACATGACAAGGAGCGACATTGAGGGACAGGACAACACCTACCTTTAAGTTTCTTTGGCTATTGATGCCTAAAAGAGTATTTGTATATTGGTACATTCAGGCCCTGTGAGTAGTCAGTTAATCTGAGAAATAACAAAGTGAAAATGTAGTTCCTATGGAAGTAGACTGTCAGGGCGCCATGTTCACAGTAGTTTTATATTGACTTCAGTTGACAAATAAGTCAATACAACTTACATTACTCTGTATCTTCTCTCACATTAACAACACTTATACTATTGAATTTCCATTGGCATATGCTGATGGTATGTATCATTCTGAAAATCATTAGCGGCAATTACCTCTGGCCAATCTTTCTTATATATTATTCATCAATAGGGACACATTTTAAACTAGCAAATCTAAAACTTCTAAGCCACATATTTACCAAAATGTCAATGCTCGTGTTAACAATTTATTCATGGATAAAATCCACTGTGACGGATGGTTAAATCAGCTTGACTTGCCCAAGTTATCAGTAGAGGAATCAGCTGATTTAGACAATTTGGTCACTAGAGACGAACTAAAAATGGCAGTACAGAATATGCAAAGGAACAAATCACCAGGTTTTGATGGGATCCCCCCTGAATTTTATGTTACTTTTTGGGAACAGTTGGGTCCATTCCTTCTTGACATGATTAACTTCTCTATTGGAAAGGGTGAATTCTCAAGGGATGTTAACACAGCTCTGATATCCTTACTCTTGAAAAAGGATAAGGATCCCACAGAGTGCTCTAACTATCGTCCTCTTAGCCTGTTAAATTCTGACTTAAAAATATTTGCTAAACTCCTAGCCCGTCGTCTGGAGTCTCATATGTCAAAATTAATAAACTCTGACCAAACAGGATTCATAAAAACGAGATTGGCAGCAGATAATGTTAGACGCCTTCTTCACATTATTGATGCTGCAGAAGACAGTAAAACACCAATGTCACTTCTCTCTTGACGCAATGAAAGCTTTTGATAGACTTGAGTGGCCATTCTTATGGTCAGTCTTAGAGGTGATGGGCTTTGGTAACACTTTCATTTGCATGATTAAAGTCATGTATTCTAACCCTTCAGCCCAAGTCTTAACAGGACGCACCTTCTCCTCTTTGTTCCCGTTCCAGATCTTCACGCCAAGGTTGCCCCTGAGTCCTGCACTATTTGTCCTCTCTTGAGCCTCTGGCTCAAGCCATTCGCCAATCTGCCGTGGTGTCACCAATATGCATTCGAAATACGCAGCATCACCTCTCATTGTTTGCGGATGATGTGATGGTCTTTTTGGAAAACGCCTCTCAGTCTCTTCCACATCTTCTATCCTTATGCGAGGAGTATGGAAGCTTATCAGGCTTCAAAATTAACTGGTCAAAGTCTGCTTTACTCCATCTAAACGACTCTGCGTGCAATTCAATCATCTCTGCCAACATCCCCATTGTTAAACAGTTTAAATACTTGGGTGTTGATGTTTTTCCTTGTTTAAATAAGATTATTAAGCATAACTACTCTATTGCTCTGAACAACATATTGAAAGATATGGAAAAATGGATGAGTCTTCCTATGTCTATTCAAGCCCGTGTCTCTGTGGTTAAAATGAACATCTTACCCAGGATTAATTTTGTGAGCTCTATGCTACCTCTTTCTCCTCCTTCTGACTACTGGCATAAATTAGAGGCAGCAGTATCGAAATTCATTTGGAAAGGCAAGCGGCCACGACTTAAAAAGTCTACTCTACAGAGGAGAAAGGAGAATGGTGGTCTTTCAGTTCCCAACTTTAAACTTTATTTTTGGTCTTTTGTCTTAAGGCCTCTTCTTACATGGTTTGACCCGGATTCCTCAGTGTGCTGGCGTGCTTTAGAAAGTGCTCTGACAGAACCATGGTCACTTCATGACGTTCTTTTTGCCAATATCTCTAACAAACAGTGCCAGCTGCGCTTTGGCCCCATTGTCTCTCATCTTATCAAAACCTGGAGATTGGTTGAAACATATTGCCATGTACCATGCAATTGGCATACACTTTCTCCACTATTCAACAATAAAGCACTCGTGATTGGTGGGAGGCCTATAACAGCTCCGCATTGGGAACAGAGGGGGGTTCATTATCTAAAAGACATTTTTAACGAGACTGGCTTGTTATCTTTTACTGACTTACAAAATGCATTCAGTCTACCACGTTCCTCATTTTTCTTTTACCTTCAATTAAGATCAGCACTCAAGGCATATGGTGTCCCCTGGCAGAGAGCTTTGCCCATCCATCCTATCCGGAAATTATTTACAATGCAGGCAAAAACCAGCGGTATGGTATCTAAGCTCTATCAGTTTTGGTGACACCTGGCCGCCTCAGCCTTCCTATTGAGAGGGTCTGGGAACGTGATTGCCCAGACTTGGTCACTGGTTTTGACTGGCATGATGTATGGTCTAATATCTCAGAAGTATCACGCAATCCAGACCATCAGCAGATTCACTACAATTTCATTCATAGGACGTATCTCACCCCTGTGAAAATGCATCACATGAAAATAATTACCAGTCCTTTATGCACTTTCTGCCCACTAAACACTCAAGGAACATATCTTCACATGTTCTGGGATTGCTCCTGTTTGTCAGTTTTGGAACAATATTGCATCCAAGTTATCTGTCTTGATTAATGTTACTGTGCCTGTCACTCTCAGTGTTTTGATTCTAAATGTTTTTGATTCAGACTTTCAGCTCTCTAAAATCCAAATGCGTGTTGCATTTGCTGGACTTACAGCTGCTAAGAGAATGATTGCAACCCGTTGGAAACCACCTCATGACTTGTCTGTTCGAACATGGATGCTTTCCTTTTTGGATGTCGTATATATGGAGATCTCTACAGCTCGCATAAATGGAGCATCAGAAAAGACTTTGGACACTTGGGTCAACATTGCTGACTCTTTGAAAAATATGCTGTAGATGTGTGCTATCGCCCCTTACTTCTAATTGAACATGTGTCTGGTCCCTATCAATGTTATTTGTCTGTCTGTCTCTTGTGTTGTGTGATATTTATGTCCCCCCCCCCTCTTTCCTCTCTGCTTTATGGTTCTGAGAGACTCCTTTGGTCTCAGCATATTGTTTGTAATTTGAAAGGGCACCATGTGTTGGTGTTCCGCTATCCTGTGTGATTATGCTAAATAAAAACATTTGATCGCAAAAAAAAAACAATTTATTCATGATTTCTGTATGCAAATATAAAATACAATGCAGTTCTTCATTTCATTGTTTATTTTTTTAATACTGGATTCTTTAGATCTTTAGGTTTTAGGTTTGTACTAAAGCTATCCCCCAGGATGGTAAGCTACAGGCTGTGTGTAATACTGAAGGTGTTTCCTCTCTCCAGTATATCCCCTCTTAGATTAGAAATGTAATTTGGGGAGATGAATGCATTCTATTCCAGTTTCCTGTGATCAGGAGGACTGCTGTTCAGAAAACAGCATTGCTTCCCGATTATTGAATTTTTATGGCCAGGTAATTAATTGCAGATTCCCTGTTTTGTTCTATTTCTTCCTCTCTGACATTTTAATTTCGACAAAAAGCTACGGTCTCCACACGGCCCTTCTCTGGAGATCCTAATGGCCTATAAAACATGATGACTTATAGATATGGCAGGGAGTTCACTTTGCCAATGATTGTTTGAAACCTTGCTGATCACACAGAATTTAGTCCCCCTCATGCTTCCTCCCTCCCGCCATCTCATCCCTGCCTTTCCTTCCCAACCTCCTGAATTCATTTCTTGTCAATTAAACTGCATCTACAGTGTCCCATCTGAAGAATAGGAATCTATCAATGTGTCATTGACCGAGAATTCATTATTGGATGCGGCCTGGTAACTTTTCAAAAGCAGCGTTCAGCCCATTATTCCTCAAAGACGATTGTCATTACTTGACCAGGCAGGCGAGTGTCCTTGGCTTGCATGCAAGCACTGCATTTAAGGGCAAGAGGGAATCAATTGTAGTGGAGGATGACAGACGCCATATCTCAAGGTAGACAGGTTTGAATGCTTATATCAAATCAGAATCCTTTGCTGGCACAGGGAACATTAGTTACCCTGGTGTCAGGAGCACATGTAGGCCACAGTAGCTATCCAGGAAGAAAGAGGGGGAAGGCGGTTTATTATTTTATGCAGGTCTGCTAAAATGTCTCGAGATATTGATGAGCTACTATAAAACATCATTCTCCTCTTTGCATAATACATGCATATTCAATGCCTTAGCTTTTGCAATTTTCATTTTATTCTTAAATAACAAAGATG
The DNA here is from genome assembly GCF_029220125.1 of Pseudoliparis swirei. Lineage (NCBI taxonomy): Eukaryota > Metazoa > Chordata > Actinopteri > Perciformes > Liparidae > Pseudoliparis > Pseudoliparis swirei. The sequence continues at coordinate 14,897,476 of NC_079404.1, forward strand.
TGTCTTCATTTGTATTTATTTCACATGTAGTGGCTAGAATTGAGTTGCAAATTAAAGCATCTTTAATGATAAATTGGTAAAATGCTGCATGTGATAATGCCAATTCAGCAAGATTATGCTAAGACTAAGGATCATAACATTGGCACTGAACAGACGGTATTAGCATTTAACAATAGACTCCCTATTATAGTAAGATACAAAAGAAAGGTTGATATGAATAGGTCTAGTTCTTGGCCAAAACAATAACCTTGCTTGTGTCCCCCGCTACTCTAACATATGTCCACACAATATCTTTCCACGTGTGTTTATTTATCATCCCTCCTTAGCTTATTTCTTCTTTTCTGCTGTCCCCTTGTCATGGTGCTTTTTTTCTGCTGTGTAAGCAGAAGTCCGCTCCGCATATCACTCCTGAAGCATACCCCCTCCTAACCTTCAAGAGTTCTCCCTGCACACTCTCCACGGCTTTGTAATGGCTGATGCAGTTACCATATTTCAGCCCTAATTGGGCCGAAGCTACAGAGCCAATTTGGGAGGGTAGTTCGGCAGAGAGTTCCTCTGCGACATTGTTAGGCGTTGAGTCCTCTGTGTTGCCAGGTGTGGATTGTAATTGCCACTGAATGAAAAGAGCACCTCAGAAGTGGAGGGCCGTTGTGGTTTCATTGCGGTATGTGGGTGCTTTTTCCATAACAGTGTTTTCCTCTTTTTTTGCTCAATACGTCAATACAGACAAGATGAGATTAGGTGACTCGTCTTGTTTATATCTTTTAGTTTTCTTTTTAGAGCCATACTGTTACCTTGGGAGAACAGCATTTGTTCTATGCAACCAAGTTGTGCACTCATCAAAATTACATTCTACACACAAAGCACCAGTTGTATTATGTATTCTGCCTTCATCCTATTTTCTTCTGCGTGGTAAATGTGCAATCACGTCAAAGAGGCATTGCTCAGAGAAGAAGATGCGTCTCACTGTCTGACCTTAGCTGCCGCTCCTCAGAGCCAGGATCTATGGCAGCCATTTTCTCTCTAGCCAGTCATGAAGAAGCAAGAGATGTAAATGTCAGTCTGTATCTCCTTAACACTCAATAAAGGGCTGGGATTGGGCCCTCTACTCCGCCAGTCGATTGGCCATCTAATGAGGAGAGGCCTTACCATAACTCTACAAGATTCACGACTGTGTGTGTTTCGCCAGAGGCCCGAGCACAGTAATAATTCCAAGTGGATAAATGTTTTCCCGATAACAAGCTGTAATAACCTGTCGGGTTGAAGTTGATGTAGAAAAGAAGAATCACACAATTAGTGATCAGTGGAGATATATCTTTGTAGCAAGAGATAGAAGGCTTAGTCCTGTTCTCGGTCTGGAAAATATCACGGCTACCTCGCTCAGCTGTGCTCTTTCATCAGTTTTTCCTGCGTGTCATCAGTCACAAGCTTTACCTTTTGTAGCAGACCCCTGGGTTTTTTTACCTCTAAATGTCCCCTCACACTAGCATTTAGCTTGGTAATGTAATTGAAGTCACTCTGAGGGAAGATGATATGGATGATGCTCATGCAATGAGGCAATGCTCCCTAATCTCGGTTTATCTAGAGGCTACTTCCCATCTTGAAAAAAACAGAGGTAACACGGAAATCCATTTAGAATTGTTGAAAGAAGATAATAAAGAAGGTTTTAAATTAAAGACATCAGTCACTTCAAATCATGTTAATGGCTCAATCTACAACCACTTTTAACTGCATTGATCATTTAAAAGCAAAATTGTCTTTTATAGCAGACTATTTGAAATTTTGATTTCGCTTGTTAATTGGCACTTTCTCTGCAATAATTTTCAAATATAGGGCTTATTTAAATATCCTAAAAAGACAGCGATTACCTTATATCAGACCATTACGCCTTTCCACACCTTATAATGTTACAAGGCACTCTAAAGCTGATTAATCACAACCAATTTCGTCATAAAGAGGTAGGACTACTGTAGCTATTGTAATTAACCTTTAAGTGTGATGGACTTTACCGTATATTGCCCATTTCTATTACTGACCCACATATATCACACATATTCATACGCAGCCAGTCCGTGCATTCAAGGCCTCCCAGGAGCCTCAGTATACACTATGTGTGCGATGACATCATATCCCCATGGGAGTGTGAATTATCTTGTTTTTGCTAAATCTTTCGTATGTATTTTCTCTGCTGTTCCTGCACAAATGTATCATTTAAACCATTAGCAGCACCTAGCTCTTTCATTAGAATGAACTATATCATCCCCTCCCCAGAGAACCCTGCAGGCCACCGGACTGTGAGAATACATTTCACTGAGGAGGAATATTGAAGGCGGGAACATGCCTAGGTAAAGTATTACTTAATTTATACAGCTAATGTATAACATTGATTCTCTGTAGGGAAAATAAAGGACAACATATTTTCAGAGCCCACATCATTAAAGTTTAATAATTTAGAGCCAGTTAGCGCGATAATAAATATACTGAGGGAACTTAAGTGAGGGTTTTGGTGATGAATGCAATTAGAAAACGTTGCACTTATATAAAAGAGTAATATGAATGGAGTGTAGGAATTAATTGGAGTTGGAGAAATGGTGCGGCCTGCGGTGTTTCACGGGGAGGGATAAAAAACAGCCTATTTATCCAAGAGCCCTATCCAGAATACTAACTATTCTCTGCACGCTGAGTTTCCTTATCGATATCTACACAACTAATAAATGGCTCCTGCTGCTTCTCGTTTCCAAATACAGGTTTGCACTCTGAAATTAAAAGATTGTGATAATGTGTATTGGGGATCCTTGTGAAGTGTTTTATTATATTGCTGACGCAATGCTCTGTGCACTAACCATCACAGTTCTAGTACATCATTAGTTTGGGAAAAATTGGATATGCCGTCATTGCTGCATGTGATTCATCCGCTTCATACCGTTTGTTTCAGCAGGACTAGTGATGGCTCCTCAAAAAATTCATTATACTGCAGTTTCAACTATTTTTAGCAGCAATGCAGAAACAATGTAAATCAATGATGAACGACTAAATTAAAGCAGGGTTTAACTTGTGTCATCTACTTCTACTTCCCACAACTATTTAGTTTTCATTTGAAAAACAATTCTCCTTCTGACTGTAAATTACCCAGCCAATCATTTCATTCGCCGGTGTCACCGGAGTCCTCCACTAGCTTGACAGCTGTAAGTACTAACATTAGACCTACATTTGATTTCATTATAATGGTTTATTTCATAATTATAACTTAGTAGGAGTGGCTTTGAAAGGGGGCCTGAAGGGAGGGGCTGTCGGTAACTTTCTTGCTAGCTTTAGCAATTTCTGGAGCTAGTGCTACAAGCTACTTTCATTGTAAAAATGTTGGCAATACTGGGAAATGAACTGCTGTCTCGTACTATAAAACAAAAAGTTTGTAAAGTGTTATTCTAACAAAAGTACTCCATGCGAACATTCCCATTGCTATTACCACAATGAGGTCCAACATGTAACGTTTGATGTCATATATTATGACACATTTCGTCGGTAGGCTACTACACTATTTGTTTGGTGTAGTGTTGGAATACCAATGTTAACTTTAAAGAAAGTGTTGCAGATGATTACTTAGTTCAGAGTTGTAATCTTCTGTCTAGTTTAGTTTACTCACTGACTAGTTCAAACAAAACAAGCCCTTCCAAGGACTGAAGTATGAGGAGTACTATGCATTTTGTAACATTGATCATGTTCTAGCCAAAAGACCTCTTCTGAAGAAAATGGTGGAGGTTTTTGAATAGTTTTCCCAGAGCTAGATTTTACACCCCAACAAAAGATTAATAGTACGCCGCCCTTGAAAAATGAAATCCAAAGGCATCAAAAAGCTCTATGGATTAGAGCCGGAGATTCTGATATCAAGCCCAGTTTACTCTTTATGATGTCATTTTCTTTTTGTGGAGGAAGTAGTGGGTAAAAACGCACAAGGCAGATATGTGATCCAGGTTTGGGGGTAATCTCCCATATAGCACAGTGCATAAATCTGCCCCATTGATCTCTGGAGTCATGCTTTATTGACAAGAGCCAGTCTCTCCTTTTGAAATGTGATAACTGCGCAAGGCAGTCCCACTAAACATTTATGGATGTCATTTCTGCCTTGGTTTGGGCCCCTGCTCTATAATAGCTTTTAGCGTCATGTAACACTCCTACGTGTGAGTGAATGCACAAATGTGTCTGAGACCCTGTTGAGTAAGTTTACGCGAGCCGTTAATCATTGTCCGGGCCAGCTGGCTGCAGCCACTGGGCAGGTGGGCCTGTCAGGTTGGCAGCCTCAATCATGCAGCACTGAAACCGGAGCCCTCAGGGACGACCATGCCCCTGGTGTCTTTCATGTCTCACGTCAACTGCTGCTTACCAAGTGCTATTTTGACTGATACTTGAGTAGACAAAGTCCAGTAGCCTATGTTGAACTTCCCTAAAAGCAGTAATTACATCCCAATAAAACAGACACATAACATTAAAAAGGAAGACTCTGCCTCTGGTTTCGTGACGGTGAAACTTTAGTTATTTTCATTCACTAGCCCGTGGATTTAGATATCTTACCTATATACTTTGAATATGGTCTTGACAGTGTGCATTCCCGGTATTTGTCAACTTGGCTCTTGCTCTTGTGTTTCTGTCTATGACTACAGGCCATGAAAACATTATACAACGTCATAGAGATTTTGAAAACACAAACTCGAAGTACAGTCTCCTATGACTTCAGTGTGAACAAAACAAGTAAAAAAAGAAATGAGAACATATGAAACTCCTGTAGCTGTTGTAGCTATACATACAAGTAAAGAAGTTGTCGCAAACACAAGCCAATAATTTGGGAATGCAAGTGTCTGAATTGCAAAAGTAGGAGCGCACCGTACAGTGTTCATTTACCGTGACTCAACAATGACGGTGTGTCTAGTTGCTATACCACCCAACTGTTGTGCAGTTTATTGATGACTTTAAACCATCAACCCAGCAATATTCCTCATCTGAAGGTCTTGTTACCAAACCACCCTGACATCTAACTAGCTCGTTGATGGACAGAGAGTCAGAGGTGTTTAGCATTTTCCACTGTAAGCTAACACTGACCAGAGGGTAAGCACTATGCAGCCTGTTCTTCCATCCATCGTGCTGACGTGGCTTTGACAGGCAAGAATCTGTTCACCCAGGAGCTGACAAGTCTCCTGTGAACCAAACAGGAATGTGGGACCCCAGAGTAGCAATGTGGCCCACATTGAGGACATTCTGTGGGCTGTTTGGAGCATTCAGGATCGGGTTCAGTGACTAAAGATTCTGTCTTTTATCGTATGTCCCAAGCAAGGAGTTAATAAAGATCAGTCAAACTGATGATGTTTAGTTGCTGGTGTTAGCTGTGTGAATTAGCTATTGCTTGTGTGGATGCTGATTTACATGTTCCCAAAAGCTTCAAAATATGTGCTACTTAAAGGTCACCGTACAATAATTGTCTTTGTCTGGTAGCTCATTAGTAGCACTTCTGCCTATTAAGTAGAGAAGAGTATCTGGGTTGAGGAACTTCCGTCATTAGAAGCTCTGTGAAATCAAGCCAGTGAGAAGGAGCAACTGCCAAAGACCAGGGGCCAAATGCATTTAATTTGTATTCGCACAGAAACAGAAATATGCATGAGCATTATTTTCGGCAGATTTATAAAGCCACGCAAACACCTGGTTCTGTTTTATGAAACGTAATCATTGTGTTACTGCACCATGTATGTCTATTATATAATAATAATAACATTACCAAAGAGAGAAAACAGACAGAAAACAACCATGTCTATGCACGCCTGTAGCTATTTACAGCCCCGATGCCACTAATTAACTGAATAAACCTGTAAACTCTCATTGTGGTGTTCATACACATGGTTGTTTTCTGTCTGTTTTCTCTCTTTGGTCATGTTATTATTATTTTTTAAAGCTCACTAATTAGCGCTTTATATCTTGTTTGTTCAATCAAGTGTATAAACAAGTCTGGGTTTTATGTGGGGGTTACTGACACTATTGGCCAGGACAGTGACTTTCTGGAGCCTTATCTTTGTGAGGTTGCAAGGCAACCAGCAGAAACATCCCTACTTTTTAATTTTTCTGAGCTTCCTCACGGCGGATAATGGAATCAATCACATTATGCAGAACGGACATATTCAAAAAGTACACTATTGCGTGGCCGAGTGTCATGAACCACAACAGCAAACTGTATTGCTCTTTTCAACGTTGACAAAGGCAGTGTAGACCAGATCAACACTTTCCAATCTAACCTTTCACAATAAAAGCCCTAGCAATATGAATTGCCTAACTGTTTACGAGAGGAAAATTCACACAGAACATTTCACTAAAATTTAAATAAACTACACACCTAACAGTGGCTTAGGATGTACAACAGTTTACCTCCCATAGAATGCCAGATGCTGGTTGTTGGTCCTGTTATTCAAACTTTTTAGTGAAATACTGTTGCAACTGTGGCACATTTTTATTTCTGCTGGTTTGAATAGTTTTGATGCAAGTATTTGGTGTTGTTTATTTGTCATGCCGCCAGTGTGCAAAGGCCTTAAGTGTGCAACTGTAAAACAACGGGAAACTGAAAACTCCATGTGTTGTATTGTGAGCAACGACAAGATGAGTGATTCCAGTCAGCAGTGAATTAGCAGCTCCAGTGCGCTGGTTGGTAAAGTTTATAAACGGCTTGAAAACAAACCAGATTGGCCTTTCTTGAGTTTCACACGGCCATCAAACTGTCAGGTCCAGAAACAGGCCTCTACCCTTTAATGTCTCCTCATCCCTTGCTGTGCCAGTAATTTCTCTAAAGCGCAAAGACCTCTTTACCGCAATCATTTTACTTTACACTGACAGCTATCGCAGCACTCCTCTTTCTCTCAATTTACATGCATGTTACAGCTGCTCCTGTAAATCTTTCAGAGACATTATAATTAAACAGCCAGGGATGACACTTACATTAAGTGTATTTTGGTTGGAAATATTCTAACTGAATCAAGGGTATGGACATAGTAGTGCACAGAGCTCGTTCCTTCACCCTAATAACAGCACAAATTATCTGCAACGCAAATCAACCTGGTCTTGATATTATCTCCTGAGCCCAGTTTCCCTGCGAATGTTGAAATGTGTGATCTTGTGTAATGAGAGTTGAGGGTGCCACAAGAAATCAGAGCCATAAAGCCGGGCCCTGAGGATTAGATTGACAGCATACACACAAGCACATTGCACACATATTCACAGCTCTCTTTCCAGTTTCCTGATTAGAGCTGCATTTCTGTTGGCGAGATTTATAAAAACAAAAAAAAACAACGGGTGACAACACGTCCTACTTGGCCTTTAAGACCTACATAAGTGGTGCCGTGCAGAGGCCAGCTGGGTATTAATAGTTGGCATGGGAGAACGTAAATTATTGCTCTCATATCAAAAATGTCATTCCATCCTTGTCAAGCTTGTCCTCTTGAACTGATCAGTAAATCAAACCATGTGTTCTACCCCAGGAAGTATTCCAATTCTACTGGATCAGCAATAGCCAAATCAACGAATCTTTCACACCTCATGCCAATCAATTTGAGGAGGAGAGTAATTGTTACTCTAAAGGTGCCTGTGTCCTCCACATCGTCCTCCATTCGGTAACTGCCGTCCACTTTCCCAACTGTTTAATGAAAGCAATTTGCATCTCTAAGGCATTCAGTAGCTACTTTCTGTTGCCCAGCCTGTTAGAACTAATGTTATAAAAAGACAAACCGAGGCCTATTTTGAGCTGGGAGGACCTAGGGGTCAGTTGACGATGAGGGCAAAGTGAGAAGGAAGGGACTGGCATTGTGTGAACACGAGATCACCATGTATTTAAAATGGCCTCAGCTGCAGTGAACACAGTCAGAGCTTCAGAGATTACTGTGGAATGAAGCTCAGAGTTAAAGGTAGATTTCAGCTTCAATCAGCGAGTTTGTTGTTTTTTATGAAGCCAAACTTATAAAAATGACTAATTACTAATATATTACTAATTATATAGGTTATGAAGAAGCTTTGGATACAGTTATGCCGTGAGACATGAAGCACATTGTGATAGTGCTGGTGCCAGGAGAGATATACTTTATATCACATTGATCTATTTTGCATTTCCTTCAAACATTTTGAGATGCATATGATTTAAAACTGTTGGTATATTTTTGTACTAATTTATAGATATTTTTAAATCGTCAGTTCAACCAAATGACCCAAACCAGGGGTGCTCTCACTTTTTCAGCATGCGAGCTACTTATTATGTGACCAAGGTGATCGACGGGGGGGGGCAATTTTTGAGAAAGCGACAGGGGGGCGGGCCAATTCTTGTTTATGACATGCGATCTACCATAGCCTACTACACCGCGATCGACTGGCAGGTCGCCGCGATCGACTGGCAGATCGCCGTGATCGACCGGTCGATCACGATCGACGTATTGAGCACCCCTGACCCAAACTATAATGTCCTCACTTACCACTAGTTGGACCATACTATATAGTTTCTCCAAGCCTGACCCAAGTCTTAATCACGGCAGCAGTTGTGGGCCTGATCCTGATTAAAAAAACTTGAATGTTCACTGTAAAAAGAAAAAAAAAGGAAAAAGAAGAAGGTAAATCTAAAAGCTAAAGTCAATTTAAATTCTTTTAGTGCCGTGATATTCCTGGCAGGTCAAGTCGGGCCCAGTCGGGCTAGGGCAGAGAATCAATGCTCCAGTACAGTAGATGCAGTATTAGGTGACAGTAACTGTAAAACCCTGTTATATAGATTCAATGTGGACACTGAAAAAGAAAAAACAGACAAAGCAAACCCTTTATAAAATAAATGAGTCCTTTGTAATGTTTACTCTCAAGGGAGAGGAAATTAAGAGAGGTTGCATTATTATCATTGTCTAAAACTGGAACTGTCTTGAATTCAACCCTGTATCACAAAAATTACGTTCCCCCAGACCTAAAATGCAATTTGCAGTTACGTTTGACTGAAACGTATTTCTCTCCAAATTACGTTTGACTGAAACGTATTTCTCTCCAGATTACGTTTGTATTTGACGTATTATAATAACAAATACGTCTCTGATCAACGTATCTTTGCCGTTTGTTATCTCTCTTTTCTACAATGCTGTTATGAATTGTAAAAAGCGTCCTCTAGTCTTATTTATTATTATGTTATATATGTTGTTTCGCCTGCGTATTCTGACAGCAATAAGCGTTGTCGGATCATATGAATTGGCGTGAAGACTTGCTGCTGGTGACTCTCCTTTATTTTCTTTTTAGGTGACAATACATTAATTAAAACTCGTAAACTATCACCACCTCATCACCACCTTAACAGAGTCAGTCCCATACGGGTCAAATCAACTATTAAACTTGTTATAAAATGCGCATCTGTCCGTAATCTATACCATAAAGTTCGCATTTTAACCTAAAAAAGTGCGCTTCCTTGTTACCTTTCAAAATAAAAGTCCGATTTGTCTGTTAAGCGGAAGTAGTATAAAACGTCTATATTTATTCAAACAATACAATATAAAAGGCATACATCAAAATCAATAAGGAAAATGCTGAACAGTCAAACAACTCAAAACAATAAACCCTTCATGGGGTTATTTACAGGCGTGTTTACTTCTCATCAAACAAAAAGAGCAGGTATCTGGAAAAATCTGGGAAATAATTTGGGAATTGTTAATAAAACATGATTTACCCTTCAACTTCCACTGATATGCATGCAAACTAATACATCGCTTCACACACACACACACACACACACTGACAGAAACACATAGACACTCACATACGTACACACACACACACACACAGGCAGAGACACACACATACTCACACACACAGACACACACACACACACTCTTACACACACACACACAGACAGACACACACTCACACACACACACACAGAATGACAGACACACACAGACACACACACAGAATGACAGACACACACAGACACACACTCTCACACACAGACACACACTCAGACACTCACATACATACAAACACAGGCAGAATCACACACACACCCACACACACCCACACACACACAAATACACATGCACACACACGCATACTCTGCAGACTGACCCTTGACCTCCCAATTGTCTCTCAGATATAACCCTTCTGCTATATATTAAATATATTATATCTTACCTAAATGTAAGACTTTGAGGTCGTGGGGGGAATCCCCTCCAAAAGATTCACAAGAGAAAATTGTCACCGTGCCAATAACCCTTGTACGATCCTTAAAACCAGTCTTTTAGTTAATTTTGCACACTTTCAATCAACTTAAAGATCTGGATTCTTTTCAGATTCAAAGAAGGGCATCTGAATATGAATACCCTACAGTTTTGGACCGATAGCTCTGAGCTAAGGGCCCCAAAAACAGCAGCAAGTCTTCACGCAGGACAGGGCCTACAGTGATGGTGGGGAAAAAAATTCGAAACACCCCACAGAGTTAATTAATTGTCTGAAATCCAAACTTGAAGAGGGTGTGTGGTTTAATAAATCTAAGACCCTGTTGGCTGATTTTTGGATTTTTTTTTTTTTTTTAAACATGTCAGAGCTTAGCTTTTTTTGCAGTGTAGCCTCCCAAATGGGTCCCAACCATGTAGGCTGGCCATATAGCATAGCATCCCCTGCTTGGGAAGGTTTAAAAAAAAAAAAAAAAAAAATGCCTTCCTTCAAGGTTAACACTCAACAAAAATGTTTGTACTAATATATGAAATTTCATTTGTATTCCCCCCATTTTGTAGTGGCAACAAAAAAAAAAAAAGAGCAGCTCTGACATTGTTTACCTAATTTTGACCTGTTTTGTTTTTTTGGGCCCTTAGCCTGAGAGCAAAACTCAGCAGCAAGTCTTCACGCCAATTCATATGATCCGACAACGCTTATTGCTGTCAGAATACGCAGGCGAAACAACATATATAACATAATAATAAATAAGACTAGAGGACGCTTTTTACAATTCATAACAGCATTGTAGAAAAGAGAGATAACAAACGGCAAAGATACGTTGATCAGAGACGTATTTGTTATTATAATACGTCAAATACAAACGTAATCTGGAGAGAAATACGTTTCAGTCAAACGTAATTTGGAGAGAAATACGTTTCAGTCAAACGTAACTGCAAATTGCATTTTAGGTCTGGGGGAACGTAATTTTTGTGATACAGGGTTGCTTGAATTAGGCATGCAACACATTTCTTTTAAAAAATACATGGAAAACAGCCTTTGATATCCCCATTATGATCTTGTTGCAGGTTATTATATGCACTCTAACTAAAATAATTACTCTGTCAACTACAATGCGATCAAGAAGGTTAACATCTGGATCCCACAGGAGTTTATGTTCCCTCCGACTGCTTTAAAGAAGCCAAATATGATCCGGTTCATGGGAAACGAGGGGCCGTTTTTAAAGTGTTAGCGCTGATGACACCCACTGGAATTGTTTACCTAAATATGATTTAGGGATGAATGAAGTCAAACATGTCGCCGTCCTCCGCTCCGTGTGTAAATCCACTCGGCGTCACTGCTGAAGCGATCACGAGGACGGGAACGGATTCCCTCGCTGGCCTGTGAACATCTGCTGGGCCATTTAGCCAGTTAATAGATCAGCCTGGAAAGAGAAAGAGAGAGCAGAGTAGGTGCAGGTGTTCCTGGCCAGAGCCAGAAGACATCAAACCAAAAGCCAAGGCCAAATCCACAAGAGCACACGCTGAATGACTCACAGCATCTCACAGATAATAAAACAAGTATAAAGTTTGCGTACGGTGCAGGTGGGGGTATTTTGCACTGTACTCAAGAGACCAGGAGGTAATTCGTTGCATATGCAAGGAAGTAAATGAAAGAATTTGTAGAATATCTCTGGAATACCAAATGGGGACAGGAAAGAAAAGGAAATAAAAAATTATTCGAAGCAGATGGACCGTTCTTTGAGTTTTGGGAAATGTATTCGTTAAAGGAAATGTGTCTGTTTATTTCGTGCTGCCATGAAATGAATGACCTGCTGAGTTGTGCTTGTGTTAGTTTATGTCTGCCTTGCCATTATTCAGAATTTAGAAAGCATTTGTTATCGATTCATAATTTAGTGTGATTTATTGGTGCTTGTCAGATTTCATTCTAAACTCCACCTGTTTTATTTCAACGGCAGGCCCAGAGTTTATGAAAACTATAAACAAACTTGGGAAATATGCGGATACTGTTCCATTTGTACCTTATGTATAACAGGCTTGGCTTTATTCAAATTAATGTGTTCCTGTTATTTCTTTATTGCCAGAAACAATGAGATGACATGTTCCAGAATCCAATGGCATTCAATGAACACTTTGTAAATGTTGATAGAAAATGTCAAAATCCCTCCAACTCCAGACACTGTTTAAAGTTCAGTGTGGTCAGGTAGGAACATTATATTAACAATTGATCAGGAACAGCAGTTATGCATTATGAGCCTATTCCAAGAGGATTTGTTAGGTAGCTGTTGTGTTCCTTCAGCAAAGCATCATTAAATCCATTGGCTCAAGACGCCTGGGAACATAAAGGCTTGCACTGATATTAACTCAACATATGGTTACAATTTGGAAGAAATATCTCAAGATTGAAAGTCTCACAGTAAAAAAGGGTGAGCTCAATCTGTTACAATGGTACACACTCTGTTTTAAAATGTAGCCCTACTTTAAATTAACCTGTAATTTCCCCAACATTGGCTGCCGGAGAGAGAGGGATTTTATTCATATTCTCTGTCACCTCAATTCTGATTTGTTCTTCATAAAGATTATCGAGAACAAACAATGTCATTGATGCAAAGTAGACAATATCATCAAATTGCAGAGCCAGTAAATGTGGAGTTAGAATCCAGCCGGCACCAGTTATTGGCAAAAAAAGCCAGCAGTTTAAACTTGTTTCTCTTGCTGTGCTTTTGTCTCTAAATGGCTACTGTTGTTCTGTTGGTCTGTCCGTTTTCTACATGTTTTACTCTGAACCTGAACAACGATTGGTTAACTGGGTCACGGTGGTTGCTTTTATACTTTTCTGATGACCGGACCACTAAAAAAGCTTATATCAATTAACAGCATTTAATGCTGTAATAGACAGAATGTATTGCATACATTGAGCTGCAAGCAGATATTTGCAATTTAAAGATAGTGTAGAGTAATGTCGACCTTCTGTGTGTGTTGTAATCCAAGCTTCTCTGTACTTTGTTTATATAGTGCTTCTGCTTTGTTCTATCGTGCACATGAGCATGTGTTGTGCCGAACACGACACACACTTTAACATGTTGATAGTTGATAGTTTGTGAATTTTAAAATGTTGTGTTATGCTATTCTTTACTGTGATCTTATACAACAATAACAATGATAACAACAATAATAATAGTTTCCGGGAAGCTACTACTAGTAATTGAGTGTGATGGTATTTCTTATGCATATGCATGCAAATCCATCTTTAACCCTCCTGTTACCTTTCGGGTCAATTTGACCCCATTCAATGTTTAATGTCGGTGTTCTTTGGGGTCAATTTGACCCCAGGCTGTTTTTCACTGTGTCAAACATATAAGAAATATCAACTTTTTTATTTATTTAAAGGGCTATTTAGGTAGTCAACAAACAAACATAAAGTACCTCACACTTAAACTTGGGAAGCAATATTAATTCTAATAATTTTCTGGAGGTTTTAATTACTGGGGTCAAATTGACCCCGAGGGTAAAATATGTTAGTAAATGTAAAGGTAACAGGAGGGTTAAATAATGTTTTTATCACTATCATGCTGCATTATAATTTGCTCTTGTTCTACACATCATCGGACTTGGTTTGTCCTTCTTATGCAATATAACACGAACTGCCGCCTTGTGTATGTGCTGTACGGCCTCCGAAAGGTATCCGTAGCTGTATCGGTCATGCGGACAAATGATGTTCGCGATTCCTTAAACACTTTCATGAAAGTGCCTCTAAAGTTTTTGGACCCTTATGTTAGTGTGAGCTCCAGAGAAATGTAAAAGTATTGGGGTTGGCTTTAGCTCAGTGGGGTAAGAGGGCCGTCCTGCAACCGCAGTGTTGTGGGTTCGATCCCCGCTCTCCCCATTAGTTGCAAGTCGAAGTGTCCTTGAGCAAGGCACTGAACCCCCAGTTGCTTCCCGGGCGCTTCACCGCAGCCCACTGCTCCTTAATAACTAAGGATGGGTTAAATGCAGAGAACTAACTTCCCCCTTGGGGATTAATAAAAGTGTATATTCTTAATTCTTATTGACGATTTTAAAAGTTTGTTATTTGTGAAACTTTTACTTGGCCTGGACTGTACATTTTAAATCTCAATGGGACCATTCTTGTAAAATGAATGTTAGATTAAAAAATGAAGATACCAAGAATTCGGGGAAAGTGGTGAGCCAACAACATACTATTCACCTTTGGTAGCACCAGATGTACAATTGGAAGTGTGAGACTCCCAACGACTTTTCATTTCTTCACAGAAGAACATGCAGGCTCATAAAATAAACAAGAGACAGAGAGAGATGTCTCAGTCTGAATCATTCGCCTCCTCTTCACATGTGCCCGTCAGAGCTGCAGGCCAAGAAGGGAGACATGTTGTGAGAATTGTGAGAACAACAACAATTCTCACCTTGAGATAAACAAGAGGCCTGCTCCCTTCCTGCTGTGCTCACCAATGAGGAATTCAACCAACACTGGAGTTCATCCATTGTCAGTATAAATACAACACTAGATCTAAGTAATGGGATTTGATGTCTGCGGGCGTAGATGAGGAGAGAAAGTTGGAGTCAATAGAAGAAATAATACTTGAGGCAAAATCAAAGAGAGAAAGAAATCATAAACTTGTTTGCATAGTTGAAAAAAATACTCTGTTCTCTTGCAACACAACCAAATCATGCAGGCATTATGTTATTTGGTGAAGCCCTACATGTCACGCAGCTTAAAATAGTTATTCACTTCGTTTAACTCCCTCAATCAAAAGCAAATTAATCTTGGTACACGTAAGAGCAGGTACAGCCCGCGGTGCGACTTGTGCAGACACACCCTTACATCACTTGACTGTGCCGGTTTCATCTGGATCTAAACCGAGCTGTACCTTTCAAGTCTCAGATCCGCTCAGCTGAGGGAAACAAACAAAACCCCTCCTGACAGCTCAAAAGCATTTGTGTGTCTGTCTGAGGTTAGTGATGCTCCACGAGTTGACACGTAGTACAGGAACACAATTGCTTCATTAGTAAAAGGTGAAATAGTTTCAAAAAGACCTTGTGCGCTGAGCTGAGAGGGAATTAATATGCTCTGGATTGCTGCTTCAAGTGAAGTAAATGAAGTTGGTGATAGAGCTGCCTCTCTGTATTTTATAGTTCGTTGGCATTGCTGATGAAGAGGGCAGCGACTGTTATGTGTGGATTGACCCCCATTAGGATGGAAAATTATGAAAATGTGTTTAAAGCACTGGAAAGTGTCAAGTCAAGAAGTATAAATCAGACCACACAAACTGACCGTGGAAAAATTGTAATTATGTTATATTTACAACCTGTAACTAATACGCAAAAAGTGAATTATACTAATACAATTAAGTTATAACTTTATTATTTTCATCACAATAGCGAGCTAATTACCATCTTTTCTACAGATAGTATTTGTGTGTATTCTATTATTGCCTCTTTATTTAAGATGCTTCACGACGGTTGACAAAAGTGGGTGCATGCACACATTTGACGTCATGGAAAATACAAGTTCAGTACTAAAGAGTTGGATTACATTGTTGACGGTGTTCTTTAGTCCTTTTTGATTTAAACACTGAGACGTGATGAATCCTCTCAACCCACAACGTGTTCTGGTTTCACTGTAATCAGATACAGGAGTTGCTCTTCTTCTGTGGCATGTCCCACAGAGCAGCTGCTCAAGGCGTGTTTATGGCCTCCAGTGGTCAATGCATTTGTCATTTTGAACGGGCCTCTGGGATCTGTGTTTTTTAAACGCTCTTTTCATTGCCATCAGTAACCACCAGTGGGGGTATTGGACTTACGTTGGACTCAAATTAATACCAATTTTGCTCAATATCTGTCAACGTGTTTGCTATCATATTTGTCACAAACCTAACCCTAACCCTAACCCTCAAAAGGTTATTAATTATTGCAATACGCCCTCCCATTTGTTGACAATTTCATAGATCACTTGACAATGAGTTGTCATTCATTATTTAAAAACGTGCAACTTGAGCTAATGCAGAAGTCCTAATTGGAGGATACCAAGCATCGAGTGAAGAGCTTAACGTTGCAATTAGTGACAGAATGTGAAAACCCTGATGCACAAACCATCACTACCCAACCCTCCCGCTATCCCATCATGAATGAGAGGCTTGCTTGAATAGAATCAGCATGTCAGCGGAGAGTAGGGCTTTGCCACTGCAAGGGATGCCAACATACTTAACCCCACCATTTTAGACATTAGCTTCCACCACTGGAACTCCTGAGAGGGCGACTTCTGGAAACACTTTTCATATCCACTCAACTCATAGCCTTATCCCGCTCGATATCCCCCAGAATGTTTGGCAGAGAGGAAGATCTTGTGATTATTCTAGCTTTTGTTTTCATCCACACCGTGCCTGGATGGGTTTGGATTTCTAAGAAGTTCAAGATGTGGCAGACAGACAGGTCGGGGGGGGGGGGGAGAAAAAAGCAGAGTAGAGAACAAGAGTGTTTGAACTGAGAGTGTAATGTAGTCAGGGTGGAATCTGTCACTCAGCTTATTGCATGTTGATGACTCAGGGTAGTTTCAGCTGTAAGCAGCTCCTGATTTATGGACAGTCAGTGAACTCCTGCGGGCAGCCAGGCAGCGAAGAGAGGGAGATCACAGCCCCAGAACCGCAACAGGGCCTCAGAGAGAGAGAGAGAGGGAAAGAGGGAGAGGGAGAGAGAGAGAGAGAGAGAGAGAGAATCTTTACCCATCATGCCAGACTGCTTTGCACGGCAATTAGCTGTGTCCTCATTTAGTTTGCCCTGTCCCAGAGGGTAATGAAAGTCATACATCATCTTCAGGGCCTGCTAATTATCCAGCTCAGTTGCAGGTAAGCTTTGTAACCATGAGAAGGCCCTGTCGCACAGATATTTATTGCTCTTCCAATAAGCGGGTAAAAAAATACTCTCTTGAAAGGTTGCCTGCACCAGGCACCTCACATCCTTGACATACCTGTTCGCAAATGTGCTAGTCAAAGGGGAAATGTCTTCATTCCACATAAATCATCTCTTTTGGTATGGCAACAAAGTTTTTGGCCAAGGAAGTGCGCAAGTGCCTGAAACTGGAGAACATAAACATGTTGGGGGTCAGCTTGTCTGTGTTGATTTACATGCAGATGGCTAATAGAGGAAACACAAGTGAAATATGGTGCTCAATAATGGTATGGCTGGGGGATTTGGCTGTGCCTGCTGTTTCAGTTCCTATTATTGACAGACTTGCATGTTTGGGTTGTGTTTCTCAGCTCTGAAGTGCATTACAATTTCCTTGTCACATTTAATAGACTTATTTGGGTAACAAAACCAAAGCATTTACACATAATCTCGCTGTGATTCGAATGAAGATGAAATACTTTCAAATATATTTAATTTAGTTTGAAGGAATGATATATACAAATAAATTGTGCACAATTATGTTCATTGGAGTTATTTTCTCAAAGTGTGTTTAAAAGCAATAGATGTATTCTCACTGTATGATTAGCTCCAACATGGCTGAAAAGATCACCCAAAGCTTTAACATATAATTAGTGACTCTATACTTAATAATGCTGAATTTACAACGCATATCCACAGATATACTTGCTTAACCCTCCTGATACCTTTACATTTACTAATATATTTTACCCTCGGGGTCAATTTGACCCCAGCAATTAAAACCTCCAGAAAATTATTAGAATTAATATTGTTTCCCAAGTTTAAGTGTGAGGTACTTTATGTTTGTTTGTTGACTACCTAAATAGCCCTTTAAATATATAAAAAAGTTGATATTTCTTATATGTTTGACACAGTGAAAAACAGCCTGGGATCAAATTGACCCCAAGGAACACCGACATTAAACATTGAATGGGGTCAAATTGACCCGAAGGTAACAGGAGGGTTAATCTGTATTTTATAGTCTCAAAATGTTGAAATATTGTTTAAGAAAGACAGGCAGGAGACTGTGAATACGAGGCAAAGGAAAAGTGCCTGAAGGCCCAGTGGTCAAGGCCATCTTGTTTGTGATGAGTCTAAGATGGCAATATGTATCCAATGGGACGCCTGACATGTTTGGATGTTTGGGCCCACATCCGCTGTCACCTACATATGAAGATGGAGAATCTGTCTCGCTGGACTGATTGTGGCCTTCATTCCTTTCTACCATCCTGCTGTCATCTTCACCTCGCCATCCTATCCGCCTCGAGCCTGGCAGCTAGTGCAGTCTGGGTATTGGAGTCAGGAGAGCACCGGGTGAGAGCTGGAGGCAGAGAGGAGACTAATTGTCAAGGTTATGCCTCGGAAGATGATTGATGCCGGGCTGAGCTTTACTGTCAGCCTGTCAGGAGGCAGGAATGTTTAATGTTCTCATTATTGGTTACGCTGTTGTGTATATTTCTCTGTCAGCGCCGCCGAGCCATCTGAACTGCCAAAGCACTTCAAAGGCCTGCAGGTCATTTATCTTCCCCTGACGCTCCCAATGCTCAGCCTCAGCTGAGTGCCAGTGATTTGTTATGACTTGAGAGCTGGCTGACAGACAGGTCCTCTGTAAGGAGGGGGAAAAAAGGATTCCTTTTTGTCACACTGTGAAAACATCAATGTTCCCGTAATGGGCTACAACTGTCAGTGGAGGCCAGCACCTGACAGTTGTGTGGCCTCACTAATTTGCAGTGCCGGTGACTTGCACTCTTCTCGGTTTAGAATTGGTTGTGGTGTCACATACAAACAGGCCGCCATCTGTTGTTCGCCGCCATACGGAGGGCAGAGGAGAAGAGGAAAGGCTATGCTAATTGAAGACACGTCGCCATTTCATATTAATCATCCAGTATCTTGTCTTTTGAAGTCAGGGCAGAGCGCCGGAGAGAAAAAATAACTCTGTCTCACACGAAGACAGGGAGGAAGATATGGCTTTGGAACGCTGTCCGGAAACACGGGTGGAAATAGAGTGAAGGGGAGCAGAGGATAAGAGATACAGGAAGGAGGTGGGGAGGAGGGAGGTCTCACAGAGGAGACGAGCGCAGGCTAGAGGGGAAGAAAAGGAAGAGGTGAGGAAAGGGGAGGGGCATGGGTGCAGCAAGAGAGAAAGAGAGGGAGGAGAAGAAAATCAGATCTTTGTTTCCTTTCCCAGGCCATGACATGATTAATCGTTTTCTTCTGATCTAATTTTGGAACATGAAAAACAGGACATTTGTCTTGAAGAGAAATGATGTGCCGCACAGTGCAGATGGAAATTTCAAGCCCTGAAAAAGATTAAAGTGAAATTCCACTCCTTAGACCTAATCATGAGTTGTAGATTATCCTGTCGTCTTAACCAGATGGTGGGTTTGATTCCCCGGACCCTTCCTCATATTAATGAATGCTAGACTGTTATATTTGACTTTGGTAAGTGAAATGTCTATCAGGCCTAATGGACTGCCAGCCAAACTAACACACGCTGCACCGCTCCCTGCTCTTCCTGCATTTTTCATTCGTCCGACTGGTGCTCCATGTAGAACCCGGTGCTTCCCCTTCCATTTCTCAGTGTTGTCGCCCGCCCTGCCTGCTAAATATTTTCACATAAAGAGTGGAGAACAAGAACAAACTTGTGTCTACAGCTAATTTCCTCCCATAGGTTAGGGCCATAACTCTGGACTTACAAGTGTCACCTGGGGCAAGCAGGGACGGGAACTCGATACTAATATGATTACGCATCCAGTCAATACGACTGCATACACGGCAGTATGTTAACCAACCTAATTATGAGAGGGGTGATAAAAGGAGAGGAGTGGGTGGCCGGGCGTTTCATCTCAGCACACATACGGTTGCCCTGTGGCACTGTCCTTTCCCTACCAGAGACCCCCCACACACACACATATACACACCAAACACACACGTGTGCACATACACACAAACAATCCTGTATTTAATTTCAAGTCAAGCTCATTTTTCACTTGCCTCAGACAAATTGGGTAGCACGATTAGTTGCAGCAAACTATCCAAACTATCCACTGCTCCTGTCTCTAATGTAATAGTGTCAATGGAGAAATGGATCCATCTGTTGCATAACATCTTGTTATGACATTATATTCCCATCGGAGGAGGACGATGATGACAGTGCACAGTATTTATGAAGTGACACTGATACTAATTTCAGTATCTGTGGAACTCTCAGCTCAACTGCAAAATAACTGCATTGCCACTTTCATTTCACTGCACACCCTGTGTGTGTATGTGACAAATAAAACATCTTGAATCTTGAATCTTGAAATAACTGACATCAGCTTTATTTAATGCTGCTATCCATTATTCTTTTGCTCCATCTGTTTACTCTAGGGGAATAGTCCCACCTCATGAAAACACTGAGACAAGACTTTGGACGCTTGTGTGGGTCGTTTTGGCTGCTGAAGGACTTGGAGGCCTTTTCCTATTTTTCATGCCTAAGCTAACTCTGCTTACATTTTGTCTCGTAAGGCAAATCCAGTGTAATGCTGTCCACTTTCTGGCCCAGCTTTAGCTCTCCTGTCTCTTTCTGGACAGCCAGAACTGTAAAATCTGGTAGTTGACGAACTCTCGTGGCAGGCTGCCACTCTCCTTCCTGCTTCGCTATTATAGAAAATGCAAATGTTTTGAGGAAAATGTATGAACAGGGAAAAGACCAAGGGGAGAAAAGAGAAGGAGCCAGCACAGAACTTTATTCATGAATCCGCCAGGCACAGACTCAAAACAACAGCCCCCTGAAACTTGGACGCCATCTCAAACCACGAACACGAACGTGGGGGGGGGGGGGGGGGGGAGCACAATGCCAATATGTCACACGCTAAATAGTTTTAAATTAGAGCCTGTATACGCCTGTTGGAGACTACATTCATCATACTCAACGCTGGTCTGTTTCTTGCAACCCTGGCAGTAAGAGCTTCCACATGCCAGTGTCGGCGCTGGGGAGAAACAGAATCGGGTTATCAGCAGAAGTTTACTTGTCTTTAATCAGCCTGTAGCTAATTACCAGGCTTCCACACAGCGTGGCCATAAGTCATTAATCATACAGGGCGTCTGGGAGCTCTCAGCTTTGTCCCGGACCGCTGCAGCAGACAGGAGCTCCCTTTTCCATGATGGAGCTCTTTCCCTCTCTCTCTTTCACTCTCCGTCTCCCTCGGAGCGGCGATGCCTCTAGTGGCGATGGCGTTGGCCATTAGGGTGTAAATTACATGCCTTGGCGTAGATACCCAAACAAAGGCCGTCTGTTGTACTTCCTGTTTCTATTCCAAGTGGCCTTCTTAATGCTTCTCTGATTAAAAGATGAACTCACAGCATATGCACACACCCACATGTGCTGCTTGTCTGTTCTTCTTGGCACGAGTTGTCAGTCGACAAATCCGCGCAAGAGGGTGATGTCAGCGTCTTAGTGGCAAGCTCGTTTGTCGTTAACTTGATGGACGTACGGTTCAATCCAGTTGCCACGGAGAAAAGTGCGCTGGTAATATTTCGCAGTAAAAATGGAGGTGAGAAATAAAATGGTCATTTCGCCAGACCAGGTGATACATCATTCTGTCTGCGCTGCAATGCCCTCGCTCACCAGTCACTAAATGGGCCTGGACTGTTTTCAAATTACAACACAGAGGAGCTACGAGGCGCTATGACGGCAACATTTTTAATCTGCCTTCCATAAAAGGTTCATCTGCATGACATTCGGAGACCGATTATTCTGTTTAAAAATGCAGACGGTTACATCAAAACAGCCGACGGCACATGTTGAATAGCAGGGCAACAAGAATGAGGGGGAGAAGGAGACGAAGGACATGGACAGAGAGATAGAGAGAGAGCAGACAGGATGTCTTCTTCCATCACTCTGATCCCTCGGACAGCTCCATTCACCGTCCTCCATCACTCTTTGACAGGGGGTATTTCCTGCGACCCAACTCTGTTTCTGTGCTTCTGAAATCCAATGCTCAAATGTACACATACTAGCACCACTCCAAGGGAAAACATCTTTGAAAGGCACTGGGAAGTGCAAAGTGAAGCTTTTGGCTGCTTTTCATGCTACTGGATGACAAACTCATATGGTTGGCTCAACGTCTCCATTGACCCGGTAGAACAAAACATCCCTTTGTGTGCCTCGGAGGTCAACCTGTTTCCCATCACTGACAACACACACATGTTACACACAAAATACGTTCTGTTAATTTAATTATTAATGTTGGATGTGCAGACTCTTTGACGGGAAATATAGGAAGGTTGCCATTTCCTCCTTCCTCTTCAACTATTTGAGCACAAGGTTGTGAAGACAGACGGTGCGTCATGTAAAAGTAAAAGACTGACATCAAATGAAAGATTGTTTAAAGTCAGGACTGCCAAAGCTTTATGCCCATCATTTATCTTGTTACCAATAGATCAAATTCACTTCATGGCAGAGTCATAAAAATGTATGAGAATGTAAATGGCTGAGTGACCCATTCATCTTGTTTAAAGTGGCAAATGTAACATGCTTCTCATCCTGAGTGATAAACTCATACTTCACTCTTTTATGAAGGATTCATTGTTGATGGTGAAACATCCAGAATTTCATTACGGCGGCAGGTAGACAGCCTCTGCCAAGGTACTCCTGCCGCAGTACAGTATGTGCAAATCACTCAAGCTGTCTTCTGCTAAGGTCAGGAGCAGGATGCAGTTTTTTTATTTATTTCGCAATAAGCTCAAATCTGACCTCAACATTTTCTGCAGCCATTTTGTTAAAGCTCACAGTGTTTTATCCAAAAGTCAAACTGAATGGTCGCTATTATTAAAGCCAGTTCAGCCTTGAAAAAGCACGTTAGTATGTGACATTTTCACTTTGTGTGTTTTTCTTTGATGCTGCTTCCTGAAAAATAACATCAATCACTCCGATTTCCTCATGAGAAGGAAAAGTACATGTGAGTGACTCCCATTTGGCTTCCTCGACCTGAAAAGTTGTATTTCGAAAATCTCAGCGGACGAAAAAATGCAATCGTGCCACTAAACCTCAAATTTCTGCTGGACACAGTGAGTGGTGAGTTTTCCCCTCATACCCCCCTCTCACACACACAAAGACACACACACCCACACACACACACACACATTCAAAGTGCTCACATACGCTCAAATACTCCAGCACACAAGCTGCTAGACAGAAACATACACACATTAGTCGACAGGGTAGTACACTGAGGTGGTTTATGCTTCTTGTCAGTTGGAGGGCGTGATGAAGTAATGATTAATATGGGGGGGTTTTGAAATGTAAATCTGTGCTGCAGCACAAATAAACCAGGGGGGTTTCTGGGGATGATTAAATGGACATTTCACAGTTGATTGAGCATGCAAAAAGTCATCCATTTCCCCCTAACTCTGTAAACAGCAATGGCTACCCCCTTTCCTGTGAAGTATATGATGGTCGATGTGGTTTTATATGCACACACAGGCCATTGAAGACGAATGAGTGGTTTAATTTATATAACCACCGGGATCTCTTGATTAGGTAATTTATATGGCGGACAGGTTTATAACTGCTAACTCGTCGTCATGTCCCGCAACAATTACTTCTGAAATCTGGCTGTAAAAGCAGACAGTAAATTCTGTATTTTTTCTTCGCTGTCATCAGGGCCCATAACCTGAGATCTAATTTTCAACCAATCTTTTTTTCTTTTTTTTCTTGATGAAATGGAGGGCAACTATATCAAGAGAGAGAGAGAGAGAGTTTTAAAATGTATCCAAGTAGTGAGGAGTGGCATATATAGTGTCTATCTAAGATTTCCCTTTGTGGCCCCTCTTAATTTAAAAAGCTTCCAATTTAGAGTATGTGTCACACATATTTCAGAAAATATGTCAGCTCCTAATGGGTCAGGAATTTGTCTACCGAGGGTGAAAGTAACAAGACATGTTCACACAGAATAACATAAATTCACATTAGTACTGGATGACGACTAGAACCTCAGTAATCGGATCAATATGTGACAAAGAGAGGGAAATAATGACCAACAACTCTAACAGTTGGAGTAAAGAATATATAGATTGAATTTCCATTAGCTACCTCGCTGTGCATATACCAATAAACCTACATGACAGCTGTAGGCTACAACACTGATCACAAATACAAATATAATCACTGGAAGTGGTCATGACTGTTGGCTAGTTTATTTTACTGACCCAGATAGCTCTGCTGTCATTGTCTCCAGAAAGGATATTACAGTTGCAGCTCCTATCAGTGGCAGTAAAATACACAGAAAAGTATCAAATATCAAATTTGGCAGGAAAGAAAGTATTTAATTAAAATAAAGCAATACTTTTAAGATATAATTAGCAGTATTGTGGAATATACATTTAGTGAGTTGTAAAACATAAATAAGTCTTAAATACTACAACTCACATAACGTGACAACAGTTGAAAAGAAAAAGTTTAACAAGGTCATTCGTTATTTTACTGCTTTTAGGGAAATACTTTGGACATTTTAGGGCAACTGGCTCAGTGATGAGCAGGGTCGTCCTTCCATCAGAGGATCGGCGGTTCGATTTCCAGCTATACTCAGAGACCAGATGGTCAGGTTGGTCGGACCAATTGCCTATTTCAATTCATATTATTTCAGATTACATGAATGATTGGATCTTTTGGAAAGTCTAAAGAGATCTTGGTTGGCAGATCATTCATCCGAAACAAAAGTTCAAAGCTCCGAACACTATCTCTGATCCGTCTGCCATATCACTTATTTACAATAAGACTACAATAAGCTGTAATTTTCATTCGTCATAACTGATAAATAATTTTGAGCAATTACACTTCTCAGCTTTCTGGTTTACTGTATGGTGGCGTCGGATAAAAAAACATGCAAGTTACATTAAAACTCATTTAAAGTTGAACACTGTGGTCCAGCGTGAATAGAACATTGGTTTCGACATCCCTCTCTGTATTTGTTCGTTTCTTCTGGACAGCGTCTGGTGAGAAGTGGATGTGCGCTATTAACAAGTCCTCTGGTTGGGGTCCCACCCCAGCATGGCTGCTTGTCAATGGTACTCTCTTATGGAGACAAATCGCCCACTGGTGAGGGTTTCAATGAAAGGGGATAGTTAGAGTACATAATTATAGCTGTAGGAAACACCACTAACCATGTGATACTCAAATGATAGACTTTTTGTGGCCCAGAGCCAGGTTTCACTCTGAAGAGGCTCGGCCAACAGACTAGTCAAAAGCTCCCAGTATACAGTGTGTATGGAAATGAAGTCTGTGGCAGAGCCGGGGCTCAGAGTTTTCAGAAAGCACATTTAGCAGAACAGATGAGCCGATGTACCGTGGAATAGCCCTCGGAAAATACAGGGACAATCGGGAGTGGATTATTCTGCAATTTGTAGAACGGCTGCACTTGGATTTGAATGTGTATTAGAGCCAAAGAGATATCTGTAGAGCAGGGGGGGGGGGGGGGGGGGGGTGCTAGTGAGTTTTTCTCGTGATAGTGTGCTCACCTGTGTGCGCGGATGTGTCAGCGCGTAACACGGCAGAGCGATGCGCGTTATGGGAGCGGCGGCGCTGGACATAGCCAGAAGAGTGAAGCAGCGAAATTTGTAGACATAGAAACACTCTCAGACAGAAGCTTGCTGTTAAGTGCGCCTGCTGCCAGCCTGACTCCGCTTTTTTGGGTGAATGACGTCACGTGCGACCTGGAGGTGTTAACCACTTGTGTGCCAAATCTTTTTTTTTATTTTATTAACATTCGGGGCTAATTAAAAAACATCCGTTTTTTAGCCTAGGGACGCCACTGAGTCTCACGCTCAATGCGTGACACTTGAGAGCACTGAGAATGTTTAATATTAATTATTATTACACCATTAGACCGCCATTACATTTTTCCTCTCGCGCACCCCCTAGAGACAGCTCGCGCACCCCCAGGGGTGCGCGCACCACACTTTGGGAATCCCTGCTGTAGAGGAACTAGAAAGTAACCGGGATATATAGGACTAGAAATATATATCCCTGTGAGTCCTTATTAAATCCTGACCTGCACAATTGTGTTTATGTGGAATTACGTATAGTAAAGAAAGAATGTAATCAGATTTAATAAAAAAATACACAATAACTGGATGTTATTAATGTTATGGACAGGCATAACAAGTGTGTTTCCCTATTTGTGACTGCATATGATTAAATAGGTGATTCTGATTTTTTTACTATCGTTTCTGGTTTTCTTCATAGCTGAAAAGATACCTACAAAGAAATCAGTAATCTCTATCCTCCAATGTGAACATCTTGAACTAGTGACAGACAGTGAACATTTCATCATGAGACAGTGTATCACACCGCTCATGGATCAAATTAACAATTAAAGCTTTGAAGTTCACAAGATTTAAGAAGAGGAAAAAGAGCATTTTGCATCTCACATGGTTGACTTCGCCATCGTCTTTAAATTCATTCTCAGCTGTCATATTGGTTCCCTTTCTTTTCTCCAGGAACAAGGGGATATTGTTCTCTCGCTTCAGAGTGAAAGCATGCAGGCACTCAACCTGTCGAAATCTTGCTGGGCTGTGTTGAGCTCTGAACCGGAAAATGCTGGTTGCCTCCCTGCAGTTTGTCTGAAACAGTAGTTTTCAAACATTTTCATGTCACAGAACCTCGGATAGACACAGATTAGGCGGAAAAAACTGATAAGATTACATCGCCTTGACTCATATGATAAAATCGTTGCCTTAATGTTGAATTGTATCACCATCTGTATGCAGCAATCATCACGCCGATACACACACTCGACATGAGAACGTTTTCAATTGTTTAAAATACTATTTTAGAACTTTTTTCTAAACAAACTACTACGGTAAATTAAATGAATGTCACTCGCAATTGACCCTTTGCTGAGTGTCCAACCACAGACACAGACTGGCCAATCAAAGTGTAGCATCAACCAGTGTCTGACAGCTAGCAGGCTCCGCTCCATAGACTCTCATGCAAAAGATATTGGTTTCTACTAGAGAGCTGTGGCGCTACTGAGTAGGTTACCACATCATCAACTGTGGTTACTTTGCAAAGGGACAATTGTGAGTTGAGTAAGTGTACATTCATCAAGCAAATGGGTGGCTCAATTGTTATCGGAGAGCATAATCAACAGGTGCTCTAAAGTAAACACTTGGATGATTAATCGTTTGCATTTCAAGTCTCTGTATGTATGCTCAATATTCACTGAACTGCCAGAGATATTAAATATTAACAGAGAATAACATTACAAAGAACAATGCCTTTTGATTGGCGGCATCCATGAAATGAAGTTTGAATGCCATAGTAATGAATAATATTCTTGCCTTTGTTTGCACACCGATAGATTAACCTCCCACAAAGAACCGACGGTGCGTTTCTTTGAACGAACATTTAGACCGACAAACACAAACATTTGCCAAAAAAAACAAACCCATTCAATATTTGTAATAGGGCTCCCATGTGAACACTTAGGGTAAATCACACATCAAAATGTTCAACAGATGTATTTTTTATAAGCACTATATCAGATCACTTGTGTTACCTGTGGAGCCCAGGACTGAGGCCTATTCACAAACGCACACAAAGCACACAACACATTCAGCTGCTCCTGGTTATGCAGTGTTTCATGACACCCTGTTTGCAGTGAAGTACTGAGCAGCTTATTAATCAGTGCTGAGAGGTCTCCCATCCATCCAGGCATATGGCTGCTTGCCTGTGGAACATTTTAAAGGCAAGCAGGTCTATACAACAACCATTAAAAGCACACAGAGCCATATCCCTGTAAATTATTTAGCTGGGAGAGGGTAGTAAATCAGTGTGAGTGTCATATACTGAACATGGCACATGCTGGAGTGAAAAATGCATACAGAGCGACTATTCACACTTGGCGCTGAGCATGGCATTTAAAGCCCGTGTCGTCCGCCATCTCTCCACAGCCCTGTCAACTCCAGTCACAACGAATTCATTGAAGTTGATTATGAATGATCCATTTTGGGAATTTATACAATTGCACTCTGCTGAGTATTGACCCTGTGTACGCTAGAAAGCGGTGGCTTTTGTTTAGTTTCAAATCAATGCTTTTGTTTTTTACATTGTTATTACAAAACTCTCCAGCGCACCGTAAATGGAAAGCTATGCTCACGAATAAACACACGATAAACAGAATACTGACATGAAGCATTAAATGATCACGATTAAACACATGATGAACAGAATACTGACATGAAGTATTAAAGGTTATGTGAGGAAAGCCTTGCTTAAATTTATGTTTTCAGAAATGCTAAAGCTTTAACACCCCCAAACTAAACATTTGGTATTTTAGCAATAATCAGGTTTCCTTCAGACAGATATTCAAATATTCCATTTGTAATTTTTGAGGCAAGAGTTATTCCTGAACGTCGGTGCTTGAGATCTGGCTTGTCGAAAGACTTCACTGTGACTGACACACTCATCAAAATGAGAATCCTTCTTGCCTGGGGGAACTGTGATACCTGTCAAATGGTGGATATCTTTTAATGTTCCTGTCTCAAATGCATGTCAGAGCAAATGCCAAGTCATAACATCAGTTATTACCTGGATGTTCAACGCCTGATTCCTCTTATTTACCTTAGGTTTCAAAAGATCCCTTCACTTGTCTTTCTCACTCTCTTTGTGGTGAGAATCATCCCAGTGACAGTTTTCTATCTTGACATTTTCAGTACATTTCATCTGTTTATTGTTTGATTGACTCCCTGCGTGTGGTGGTGTGTGTGTGCATGTGTAAGTTATGTGTGCTTCTTCTCTCTTAATGTATAACCTTAAAGGTTGATAGCTCGCCTCTTTAAGAGAATTAACTATTACTGACGGCAACATGAGAACACTTTCCTTTTACGGTGGTTTTGTGCGACCTCCGGTTTATTCATACACTGCCCATGTACAGGGGGAGAAGTTCAGCATATGACTGTCAATGATTTTGGCTTTTTAAAAAGCTCTGTAAGTTCATGTCACATTCTAGGGAGAAAAGACAAAACAGACTAAAAGAGTGCTCTTGATTCAAACCTTTTTTTTAAAGCATCACAGAAAATATACATTGTTTAAATACTGTGGAATCTATGGGTCATTTTTACTTTTAGCTTGTTAATTGGATTTAAATCAAATATAAATAATTAGGAACAATATAGGACTCATCCTGACACGCCATTGGAGCAGCTTTGTGCCCATCAAACGTACTTCACAAGTCTTTCAGGCCGACCCTGGATCATGTGGTCTGCAGCTGACACTGTCTGTCTGACTCTTTGAGTTTCTGTCTGACTAGCCACAGGAAATCCAGATAGACAGCACAGGTCTTCTTCATCTGTCACAGGACACGGTGCATTTGGATAGAGGTGGGAGATATTTTCCAGTCCTATCGCCACCTTGAGAGCCCTTCAGCGCGTGGCTACGATGACTTCATACAGTCCAGCATTATCTGTAAAATGTGTGTCAGTTAGGGTCTACTCTAAACAAAACATGATATCACAACCTGGAATTCAGCCTAGATCACAACATTATGTATATCTTTTTACCTGTTCTATTTTTCTTGAAAATGTAATCACCTAAACATATGCACTGGTAATATTTTTAAATCTGACACATTTTTCATAATGTCGTGTTATCGCGAAGAAAATAGAACAGAGACGTTCTTGAATGTCTTAGACTCTCTCCTTTTAAACAGTAATATGACTGACTATTTTAAATAAGCAACTAACTCCAAAGGAAGAAACTTTCTTGCTCAGCATATTACAATACTACAATGTTCTCACTACAACTTCTGCAGGGCAAAAGACAACAAACAAACATAAAGGAGCAGCAAAACAAATGGATTCTAGGTAATTTGAGGTTCAATTTCTCAGTAAACACTCAAATGTGTTCAAGCAATAAATGTGATGTGAGCCTCCATATTTCCTGGGGCTGTGTTGCTGTATGTCTGGCCCAATTTGTCTCCCAGTCAGGCCCATTAGTCTACTGCGCTGCCTTCTTAATATGCTCGGCTCCCCCAAATGCCTCAGATCAATGAAGGATACATCGCAGCATCATCATTTACTGCATGTGGATGAGTTGAGAAATGTCCCTCTCTCCTTTTATTTCCTTGGAGAAGAAGTCTCTATTGAAAGTCATATGGGCACAGGCAGAGAGGAGCAGTTTGGTTTGGGGTTGGCGGTGTGCAAGGCAGGGAATTGTTTTGGTCCATTGACATGAATGAATTGCTAGAGTAATGTGGAGGCTGGTAATAGTTGAATAGTTGATATCAATGTGATAAATATAGCCCTCATAAATCACTTAAGTGTTATATATTGCTGTTTCTCACACTTGGCTCCAACCAGGATACTCTGGAGAATATCATAGTGGAGTGTGTACAGAAAGTTCTGAGTACTCATTGCTTCCTTAAATTGTAAAATGGCCATTAAACAGGGAAATATTAATGCTCCCATATGGTTCTATACAGGTTCTGTTTCTCCCAAAACAGCTGCTGAGGAGGGAAATGGAGGAAACTGTGTGTATTCTCCTGAACAGTTTCTCTGGAAATAGCTACCCTTTAGCACAGAATGCACTTGATAATAGGAGCTGTTAATGTTATAATCATGTTCCTTTGTTAAGTGTAGTCATATTTTTTAAATAAGCAAAGACTCCTGATATAGCACTCATGTTTGCTGGAGAACTATGCTCACCGTAGCGTGTCACAGCAGAAACCTCCGCCACCCCACGCCACTGACAACCAATCCCTCATGAGCACCACTGCAAACCTGAAAGGTCTTGAAGTGTAACTTTTGCTTGAATCCACTTTGCTTGAACTTGACTCAATCAGCGCCCACTTTCGTTTGTGAGTTTGAGAATGTGTCTGAACTTGCTGCATCCAACTATTAGTCTCAAAGCGTGGGTGGATCAAGCAACGACGACGCTTACGGAGACAGATCTTCTCCTGAAGCCAAATAGTCAAACCCTTCCTGAAACATGTTGTGGCTGTACAGCGACTGTCCTTCAAAACATGCAGCTGGCCATACATGATATGTTGGCAACAAGCCATTTAAGTAATTTTTTCTCCTTTAGCTTAGTTATGTGATTTAGTGTTTGGGGAGAATCCAGAATGTTCCATACAACAACATGTACAAATCTGCATTTGTTTACAATGAATGCTCCACAGAGTAACTTTATAGCTTTCGTGTAGCACTCAGTCACAGCTTTTTTTGTCCTCTGTTATAGCAGTATGCTAATATTTTGCGATTTGAATAACTCTTCTTTGGGACGGTATTTTTCATGCGTTTGTGTGGTTTTTGCTGAGGTCGTAAATGACAAGTCCTGCCTTCCAAGGTCAACTTTATTCATTTTAATATAATATATCCTCTAATCTTCAACGCTCACAGTGGTGCACAAAGATTAATTTAACATCTTACTTGCAACCATCTCAGTGTTTATTATTTATTATAAATTATTTAGAATTTGTTCCATAGAACTCTATCTTTCATTGCAATTTGCATTATTTCATTTTCTTATGGTAATTTTTATTGCCACGTGAGCAAGTGCAATATTTATCTCCAAACCAATTTTACTCAGTAATGTGCTATTTATTCATTTATATTCTACCGCATGGCCATAATATTCCATACAATCAAATTACATTTGGTTTGTGTTTTTTGCATCATTAGCAATCACTTGGTCAGAAATGTGTATCGTCTATCTGTGCATAGTACAGTTACCTCAAAACTATACGCCTGAACTGCAGACAGTCATGGAAATAATATAAACAATAACATTGAACTTTGTTTTTATAAAAAGTCATCACTTAGTTATTCACAATTTTGATTGGATGTTGTGGATGTTGCCTGGAAGAGATATCAAACTGAAGAGTATTGACCATTCAGCATATCTTATACAGCAGAAGACCAGGGTTCATGTCGTTAGTAAGCATGTGAGTCATGGTAATGGTGGCCCACACCCATGGAAATGACATCCGGTGCTCATACTGTCATGTAAGGCCGCTGACACACCATCAGGATGTACTCACAGAAGGGAGAGGACAGCAGAAGACAGCAATTATGCGGTACCCTGAAACCTCGACCTGTCAAAAGAAACATGGAAAAGCAATGCCTTTTAAAAGAAATTAAGTGTGATGCCTCTGTCTTTGATAATCCACATGTCTCATATTGTATTTGCACAGCTTCAAACAATTAGAATGACCTTGTGAGTGTGTGCCGTAACGCCTCAAAGATACAGTGCTTAGGCATTGCTGATATCTAATAAAGGCAAAAAGCTATTTACAGAGGAGCTCATCCCCGACATTCACTCTGCTTTTTACTTTTATCTGTGACAGACAACAACCTCATCCGCTCGCACACTACTCCAACACACTCCATTAAGGTGCCTAGAATAAGGGGGCATTACCATAAAATATTCTTTGTCAGAAATACGGAAATAGGCAAATTATCTGAACACTAAAAACACCCCATTGCACCGTAGATCCCAAAGCAGACAGAAATGACCTCATTTAGGCTGTCTGAGCACAAGGAAGTGTCTCGCTGGTTCCAGATCGGAGTGGCACAGATAGATCAACACTGCCGCTTCTCTCGCATCACCTGAGCACTTTACATTTGTAAATCAACGAGGATGTTGATTACCACATGTAGAAGAGCTGGGAGGGATTCCTGTCGGCCTTGGCACAGATTTTGAGAACCAAATTACAGCTCTCAGTTGGAGACTGCGTTCGAGGATAAATCTGTCAGAAAAGGGTGCTTTAGCGTTGATGGATATGACCAACAACAATGTTTTTTTAAATTGTAATCTCCTGGATTGATAGGCAGATTTAGTGCGGGTTGGTGGATCTGGTTACGACCACTGAGTCTCTGCTTTGTTTCATGTAGCTCACTTTAT
Organism: Pseudoliparis swirei; assembly: GCF_029220125.1. NCBI lineage: Eukaryota > Metazoa > Chordata > Actinopteri > Perciformes > Liparidae > Pseudoliparis > Pseudoliparis swirei. The sequence goes on from NC_079404.1 coordinate 14,930,512, forward strand.
GGCTTCATGACTTCAATCACAAAAGCTGCGGACACCTCAACACACCGTATCAGCATCAATCGCACACTGAGATAATGACAGCCGGGTGTTCCAGGTAAAACGGCACCTTTTACAGAGTTGACCATGTGGCAGCGGGGTGTGTTTAGGCTTGGCTGCAGAGTGGGTGGAGCGGGGGTGTTGTTCAGGGAACGGTGTCTGATTGTCATCAGCTGGACTGATGGGTAATCGGTCCAGCTGATGACAATCTGTGTTTGTGTATCTGCGAGGCTTTCTCTTTAAAGGAGCTGGACGAACTGAAGACGTGAGAGCAGTGAGCAGAGACACAGTCTGCGGTCCTAGCGTCGTAATAAAACTTATTTCCAAATATCCCTCTGGTTGCGCATTTCCTTGGTGCTTAGGGGGGGGGGACCTACTGGTGACGGCTACAATCCTGTCACAGATCTGCATTCGGTATACATGCATGCACAGTATGCATGAAGGCTGGGATGGCAACAGACAAAGAACATCCTCTGTGGCGTGTAAGTGGATGCATAATCAAAAGTTATTTTAAAAGTAACAATCAATACTTGTAAAACATAACTGCGAGTAAGAAATATCAAGTGCCCATAAAGTAAACGGTGTAAAGAAAGATGTTATTGATAGGTGTTTTTTTTTCTCCATCGCTTTAAGATTTTATATTGTAATCGCATCCTGATAAAAAATCAACCATACATACATAAAAGATAATAATTGCTCCCTGACTTATGTCTGGCATGGGGTTGAACATTATAGCAGCTTCCCCTTATTGACACAGCTGTTACACAAACTATAGACTTGCCACTGCAGACGACGGTGTGTCTTTATATTATGCCACACACACACTAATGACAGCTTTAGTGGTGGTAATTCAGTAGGGTTGAATATGGGGTTAGGTGTGTGTGAGTCACGTCCTGCACCCCCCCTCCCCACACACACACACACACACCCCCACAAGATGTCTTGCCAGGTTTCCTGCAGTGTCTCTCACTTTCTGAGGATCCAAGTATCTCCCAAGAATCTAAAATGGCTGCTTTGGGTCACAGCACAAGCATTTTAGTTTTTATTATTTTTAAGAAGTGTTTTTTTTCATAGACATTTGAAATAGTTAGGTGACTGTGTTCTGACATGCTTGATTGCAGATGATGCTAACATCCATGTGCATTTTTGAGAACCTCAACTGGGCTAAGAGGCAGACACATCGCTGTGAGAAGTGGAATGACAGCCGTCTTCATTAAGGATTTCATTCCTTTACAATCGTAAGAACATATGCCATTTAATGTCTTCTCTAATATGGCCATCACTTGCAATTGTCTTTACAGTGTTAACTCCGGAAACCTTCAAAGTTACACGTGTATGACTCTTCCCCTCCACTGTTGTGCAACTTTAGATTCTGACCAATTATTTCGGAAAGCCTCCGAAAACCCTAAAGGACCAACTCTGTTTATGTAACAATGTTTACTGGAACAAATTAGCTACAACTCTTTTAAACTTTTACCCTCAGCATACTCATTTGACAGGGTACTAACAAACAATCTATTAAATCCACATCATTTCACAGTTTAAAATAATCATTTTTAAATTTTTTAATCTCTAAATTGTATATTGTTTGAGCTTTTGTTCTGCGGGGCTCTGTGCACATCTCAGCACTTTGAGGTATTGATAGACAAAGTGAATATGCACTTTAATACTCTTACCTACTCTAATAACCCAATGTTCTCTCTCTTTCTCTTTCCCTCTCTCTTTCTCTCTCTCTCTCCCTCTCTCTCTCTCTCCTCTGTGTCACGTCTCCATGGTGCGGGAGGGTGGGCCGGGTAGGTGGGTAATTCATGCACACATGTGCCTGCCTGTTCCTCCAGTGACAGGGCCAGGAGGAGGGGCACATGATAAATTGCCTTCCACCGGGACCCTCCGAGCACAGCCACCATGATGTGGGTAGAAATGGAAATTGCTTCCTTTCACCGTCATTACATCAGTTTAGGGCGCGTGCGGCCCTTATACTCACTCTGCGAGGAGTTTGTTTCGCCTGGATGACCGCTGCGCGACAGACAAGGGCCAGCGAGCTATTCTAAATAAATAATAACTGTAACACAGCTGGATCAACAGTGCGCCCCAAAGAACTGAGAGAAAATGAATGTTGTTTAGAGTCATGCATTCGGAGGATATAGGAAGGGGTCGATACATATACAAAATACAATAAACCCTTGTTATCGCAATGTTGATCTAAAGTCATGTTATGGATCATTAATATGACTGTGAATTATCTGTCCATGCACCGATGTTGACATGTAAAGTATATATATATATATATATTCATCATTGAACACATTGTTTCTGAATATATATATATGTTTTTCTTTTGTATATGAAAAATAAAATCAGCTGTAGCAGTACGTACATTGCCGATATGCAAATCAAGTGTCGTTCATGTGTGATATTATTTGTAATTTATTAAATATAATGTGTATTCGCCTGGTCTTTGCAAATTCAAAAACCAAGATTCGTGAGTGTTTGTTCCTTCATGAAAATCCCACAACTTTCCACAATATTTTTTTTTTTTTTATAACAAATGTAGTGCTGTGTACATTCCGATTTACAGGAGGATGAGATTATCAAATGCAAATTAAATGATAACATCCTGATGGTGAAAATAAACCTATACCAATTTAATATTTAAAACAAATAAAATAATGAATGGCCTGCACGTATAAATATCCCCTGGCTGGAGCGCGAGAGGCTCGCTCTCAGCTTTAACAGATATGAAGACGCCTGTAAAATGTCTGTTGCATTAAACGTCCCTCTTTCTCTTCTGATTGTAAAAGATGTGTTGATATATATTGTATCTGAGCAATTGAATACGCAGTGGTATATAAACCACAGACAAATCGGTCCTGGTCCAACTTTTTTTTCTTGGGTATTTTACAATTGTTACTTTTAATGCAGGTGAAAGCAAGTAAACTACAACACCTGTCAAATAAAACTTTTTGACAAACTTTATCCACCAAACTAAGTTATCTCATACAAAAGCCCGATTAACTATGTGAACACACACACGCACTGAATTCCCTCTCTTACACACAACCAATTTCCATCTCATTCAAGTTGCATTTAATTTATCTATTTAACACGTGCTCTGATACAAATTAAACGTGTAAAGCTTCTCAATTATTTGGCATACAAACCAATGTAACGGAAAGAAAGAAATATACACAATATCAGCAATTCATCTGATTGACTTCTGACATGGCAATTAATTGTTTTGGAAAGTATGACAGGAAAATATAGAGGCCATGTTGCAGAAATTATCATTAAAGTTGTCTTAACCCCATTAATTTAGCAAACCACTTAGAAAGAAAAAAACAGAAAATGGAATGTAAATTCAACTTTTACTTGACACTGAATAATACTTCAGAAAATGAGGCACACAGAGATATGGAACAGAATTGTTTCTTATTTTTTTCTCCAGAATACATACAAAAAAATACCAATTCTCTTTCCAAGGTGTACACCTTAAAAATAACGGCAATTTGAAATGTGGACAATTTCTGAAATTTAAGAAACAAACATGCATGTAAATTATTTTTCTTCTCAATGAGACATTAAATAAGAACAAATACAATCATAGCAATTTCAAATTAACATCGAAATGAAGACCCCTACTTTAATTAGTACTAACACGTGTGTGTGTTTTCAGTTTACCTAGTTCAGTTTCAACATAATGCACTTTTTGAATTGCTCAAATATTTTCCATTTGCAGCTATTACCGCCTGCTTTAAAGCAGACATATAAATAAATACAGTTGAAGTCCACGGATCCCGTCCATAAGTTTAGCGCTGTTAATATAAAAGTCTTTATATTTGCATTCTTATACTATAAACTCTTCCAAAGTCATTTTGTTCCTCACTGGTATCCAAGCGCGGATGCTGTGGTGAGTCTCTGGCCATACAGTGCATACGGGGAGTAGTACGGGCCGGTGGCAGCGGGCACGGGAACCGGGGCACCGTTCGGCAGGGGGCTTTTGGAGTACGGGTGGTAGCGGCTGCTGAGTCCTAACGCGTGATGCGGGCTCCTCAGACCCAAAGTCCCGGGGCTCCCGGGGGGACCTGACGGTGGCATGTGCATGTGGCAAGCCATGGCCGCTGCTGCAGCGCTGGCCAGAGAGGAAGACCCGGGATAACCGGAGATCAACTTCTCCGCCCCGGTAAAAGCCGTGTGAGTCCGCAGGTGATTCAGGAGCTCTTCTGATGAGGAGAACCGCTTGTCGCACGGTCCATTTGCCGACACCCAGTTACAAACGTGGGGGAGAGGGTCATTGGGGAGCATGAACCCGTACGGGTACAGGGGGTGTCCGCTGAATGACTGCGCCGAGGAGTGGACGCCATGAATGTGGTGCGTCGGGTACATGAGCTGGTAGCTGGACTTGAGGGCGTTAGCGGCCGCCGCAGCTGCAGACTCGTGCGAGCATGCGTTGGCTGCGCCCGCTAAGTGGCTGGCACAATGGTAACTGAGGCAGTAAGGGTCTCTGCAAAGGCTGGCGGACATGATGGACGGCGGAGAAGCTCCAGCCAAAGGGCTGGAACCAGCCTTACTGCAGCCCATTGAACTGGCCATCTGTGCGTTGACCAAGCCCCCTCCGTGGGACAGGAAGTGCTGTGGGTAACCAGCGTAGGCCCCAGCCAAGCTGCCTGGGTAGGACATACCAGCCGGAGGCAGAGGGAAAACTGTCTGCCCCGGTTTGTACGGAGAAACCGGCGCCACGAGTCCTGACCCGAGAACAGATGCGGAGGATACAGAATTCACAGATGAGGAGTCCGAGGAGGAGGTCTTGGAGCCAGGCGTCGTCTCCTGGTGTTGGTTGACCTCCACGTTAATTCCACCACAACTCACGCTTATCCGGCTGTGGCTCGTGGTGCCAGACCCATCTGTCGTGCCATTTTTATTACAATCAGACTCTTTCTTGTCATCCCTCTCTCCACATTTGCCCTCAGATGGCATGGGGGACGCGGACGTGCTGGAGTTGGGGCTGCCTGTCCGCGGCGTAAACGGCTGGCAGGTGGCGCTCGGCACTCGGAAACCAGACTTCTCTCCGCTCGAGGCGCCCGAAGACGAGTCCTTCTTATCTGAAGGCTTGGAGTAAGGTTTGAAGCTAGATTTGTCATCCACGCCGATGTCACTCATTTTCAGAGGACCAGATTTAGATTCCTTCTCACTCGATCCATTTGATGTTCCGGAGGATAGTTTGGAGGAAGGCGATGGGTCCGGTTTGCCGATCTGAGAGCAGGTCTGCGCCAGAAGAGCCAACGGACTTTTCTTGGCATCTAGCTGCAAAAATAAAAAAAACATAATGAGATGTTGATCAATGCAGTGATTAAAATGCACATTAACGGATACATTTCATCAGAAAGATGTACAGCCCGAGAAAAAAGAAAAAACAATGTTTACATTCGTAGTTCCAAACGGAACTGTAGCGCAATTACGCACTGGCTCCTCTGTGTACAAAACTACACTCATCAATTATTATTATTTTTTAAACAGAACTAACAACGCATATTTAACTGTTAAACACCAAAAACCACAGTGGGTAAATATGACGGGATGGCTGCATTGGGCTCCCAAACACCATTGTCGCGCGAGGCACCAACTCAAATAGCCACCGAACATTGTAACGGTACCGACGCGCGGCACTCAGCCCTCTCCCTCTTACCTCGATGGGACTGATCGGGGTGGAAGGCAAAGGCTGCAGATACTCCGGGTGCAAAATGTGTCCCGACCGTGCGCTAAGCATGTTCAAAATCTTGATGGGAAGTCGGCTCGCTTGCCGGTGAGGATCAGACGGGGACGCGGAGTGGAGAAACGGCTTGTTGATGCTCTCTGAGCTGCTATTCCGAGTACTGCTGCTCTCCCAGACTACACGGACACCACTACGTTTCAAGACAGACGCCGAGGGCGATGTGATCATGTCCCAATTGTCGGGAAATGAAACGGCGATGCTTTCGTCAGATTCATTAAGACAAACTCAACCAAAAAAAGGGAAGGAGAAAAAAAAAGTAGCGAGCCTCTCTCTCTCTTGAGTGAAAAGAAAAAAAATCGGAATCGTAAAACGGTTCAATAACGAGTAATCCGGGGTAAAAGAAGCGAGGCGCGGCAGCTAGAAGGAGAGCGACCGTGCGAGTTTATCGCAGATCCGTCGGCAGTGTCTTGCACCATGAGCGCTGCGCCTTGAGTGCGTCTGTCTGCAGGTCCTCGCTCTGTACTCCTGAATTACGAACTGGTAGAAATGTGCACTTCAAAAGCAGCTGAATTAGTCCGAGATTAAAGTCTTTGCCGCCTTCCAATCAAATGGGACCCTGAGGTGATTGGAGGGTCAAGGGGATGTGACGTTCTCCTCTTTGTAAGCGCCTCTCTTCCGACAGCTCAGGGGAGGAGACATGTTGGTTGGTGTGAACGCTTACAGGATTTTTTTAGAACGGGGGGCTACGTGGGTCCCGTGCTCACCGGGAGAAAAGAATAGTGAGTGAATAATACAATAATAGACGAACGACACGTTTATATTATTTTAGAATTAGAAGGCGTACTTTACTAACTCTAACTTTAGGCTATATAATTGTGTCTAATATACACGATGTTATTGAGTTTGTTTTAGTATGGATGTTCCATCAAACGGCAGTCTGTTCATTCACCTCATGTGCTGCCGTTAGAGTCGTGTTTGCCTCATCAACAGCACGTTCGTTTTCATTTTAGTTCAATGTTAAACTCGTGTAAATTATGATGCCACAATATTGCTATAGCACATTTTGAGGATACATAATTTGATTTTCCTACACTGCTTCATAGCCAATAATAGATCATACTAATTCGGGAAGTTCAGGCGTCGTTAACAAGTATTTTATTTGTTATTCTCGAACGGGTCTGGAGCCCGAGAGGCGCGTTCGGTTTGCGCCACCGAGTCCACCGCTGGGACTTTTCCTCCACCCGGCAAACATAAAACCAACCATTCCAGCTTGAATTCCCTAAACAGACAAGCGTTGACAGGAATAGACCAATGTAGTGATGGAGGGATGTGAATGTCACATGTTTTCAGTATAATATACACCGCCCTTCTATTTCTATCTCCACCCCTCCATCAAGTGTCAATTCTGCTCCACCGCAATCAATCAGTTATTTGTCAGACGCTGTCAATCCGCCGCTTGATTTATGTCAGCTATTGTGGCTGATTACATGCCAGTGTGACTGCGGGAAAAGAACAAATGGGGAGAGAGACATTCTGCAAGAGACACCACGTTTTCAGGGGAAATTTATCGATTCCCGAGTTAACATTTTTTTTATTTATTTAAGGTAAGGTAATGTAAGGTGCCTCGCCAATCGCTGACCTCCTCTGTCCTGACAACGCGTGGAATGAGACGACTGAACTATATTTCAATTCCGCTCTGGCCTTCTCAACAAAGTCTATAACTTTAGAAGTTGTTCATCAAACACCTCGGGAGGTGGCACACGCGATGAAATTGTAATAACTTGCAGACAGTGTGGCTCACAACGTATAGCTGCCGGGGGGCTTTGAGGTGTTAAAGCGCGCTCGCTATAATCGGCCGATTGGTGTTAACAAGAAGCGGGAAAACACAGTGTGACAAGTGAAAAATAACGTAACAAAATAATAAATAACACAATACATTATAAATTAAATATAAAGGGGAAATTGATAAATGAATCATTTATATCAATTATCTCTGCTCTGTTAAATGTAGCCCGTCCTCCCCAGACATGTTAGCTCTCAAACAATATGCGAGATGAAACATTCATTCAAACTAAATGATAATGCGCAACAACCGGGTGAAGCCTCGCGGTGTCTCGCAACAGAACCTTGTCCATTTTGGGGCTAAACGCATCTGCTATTGTGTTGTTAAAACCTGTCATCTGCCTCGGGCACACTTGTCATCTGCAACAAGAATAACAAAGACATGGGAACAAAAAAGAAATCCAGACATTTTATATTGATGTCAGCTCGATTTTATTTACATACAATGAAAATGATTTATTTTCTCTGAGAGGTAGAAAAGCGGACAGGGAGAAAGAAAAGAAGAGAAATGGTCTGTCAGGCCGTGGAGAAAAGAAGTTTAAAATGCCTTGAACTATTCACCGCTGAGATGGCTAATCAGTATTGAGGCTCCGGGGCAATCGGGCAGCTTTTCAATGCGGGTTTCCTTTCATCTCAATCGGGATGGAGGCGCTCAATTAAAAGCCTATCAGTTTGTAAGTAAATCAACGCCTATCAAAGTTGTCACATCAAACAAAACGATTATTATTGCAACCCGCCTTTGCCATTAATCTCTTTCTGTGGTAATCTGTTTGACAGGTCAACTTGGAGAGCATGGAAACCTGAAGTGGACAGTCAAGGGGCAAATTATATTTTCAATATATTTCAACAACCCCCAAAAAACAGCATATGTATAAAACATGTTTAAAAAAACAACAACAATGTATTGGAGTTTCTAATCTGCCACAAATATAATTTAGAATAAAAGGGAATGGGTAGAATATTTTAAAACAAATAATGTTTCCCCACGTGATAAAAAGTAGAATCTTTTGCAACAATTCAGAAATTAAACTGACTATTAACTTCGGAGAGACACAAAATATTTTTTTTCAGCCAACAGTTGAAAAAGGTTGTCTTCAGCTCATAGGCCTACACACATGGCTCACTACAACGTTGTAAACTATACGAGTAAATAAAAACAAGCAATAATTGTCTTCTATGTGAATACGAAGGTCAACGTTTTGAGATCACGTGTCATATAAAGCAAAAGCATTTACATAATAGGCCATCACTTCTGTTCATTTTAATGTGAGTTTGAAAGAGGGGAACAAAGTGTAAATGAGATGAGCTCTATTCCCTCAAATGTTTTCTGTGTTTTTGTCTGACAGAAAGAGGGGGGGGGGGGGACGTTTCACAATATGCAAAGATGTGTGATTGATAACAGGCTTGCTGTTTTCTGCAAGGGCTGTCAGTCCGTGACACAATATGTGAGTTATTAGGGCAAAGAAGGGCAACCATAAATTTTCACTGTCAGGCGAAAACCCTCTTTATTGTCCGTGTGACGAATGGGCTTCTGCACCAGACACAAAAATTCTCGGCATTCCCCCTAAATGGGAACACGTTTTTTTGCGACCATAATTCACGATATTTAAATAGAAAGTTTTAATATCCCTATATATTTCATAACACTGACATGCTTATGAATCACTGTTCGCATGCAAATACAAGTATTTACATCTCGTGAAGTAATGTGTTGGATTTGGAGATTTACTGTAAGCAATACTGGGCACACGAGAAGGAACACATTTCAATGTGGATTTATAGAAATATGTAGCCACGTAAAAAATAGAAATTACACAATTAAGCAACTTTCTTAAGTGCCCCCTCATATCTCACCCAGGCACAATTTATCAGTTAAAAAGTAGCCAAATATTTTTCATAGGCTTTTGACTGTTGGAGCTCATAACATAAAGTTAGCATGATTTTTATCATTATTTTTATTCTATTAATTATATTGTGGCGATATTCCAACTATAAACAAAACCTTTTTTTAAGAATGACGCATTATCTCCAAATATCAGAAACAGATACAACATTTTTTTTAAAAGCACGCTGTACAGGACAGTATTAACGCCCCCCCCCCCCCTCAAAAAACATGCTTGAAGTAGAAAATATGTTTCTAAAACTCGGAGGAAGGACAGGTTTACAGGAAAGTCCGTAACATTACCTGCAATCATTTACTAAGCTCCGATGTAACACGTCAGAGAGGCGAACGGATACAAAAAAACAAACACACTAAGAATATTAAGACGTAGTCCTTCTTGTCTACACGAGCCTGTTTTTTTGCATCACACAAACACACCGGCCATTATATTGTGTGAAATGTGTAGCGCCGCAAAGGGCGCCGTGGAGACTGAAGCCATGCAGACTCTCGCGCTCTCTCCCGGGCAGGCGGCTGGGGGGAAGTGAGCTTTTTCCGAGTGTGGGAGGTTCCGCGTGACGTCACCGAGCATGCAGCGAAGCACAGGAACAACATGGTGTGGCCAAACTTCCGGCTTCTCTTAACCGAGTGCCACCTTGCTCCCCCTTGACACACGCAGGTCTCTGCCTCCACACTCCATTACAGCGCTACGACACTCATTAGCACAGCTCCGAGGACAAACATGGCAGCGAGGTGAGCTCTGCTTCGGTGTTTGGCTGCAGAGGGCTGCGTGCAGACGTCCTCTCGGTGCTCAGTGGCACACAGAGTATTGAGTATTACACTTCAGCAAGAGCCCAGCAATCAAACACATGACAAATACATACCCCGGTGTAAAAGTTAACTCAAAACTATTGTTTTAGGTGATCTTATTCTGTATAGTTGACCTGCAAAGCAACACACAATTCTGAAAGTGTGACCTACTTCTTTTACATGTTTTGTATTCAGAGGAATATGTCATGCAATCTTTGTAATTTTGTGAGTATGAGGAAAGTGTCAAAAAGCATATCTGATATAACATGTGATTTTCTATTCACCACAACCTCCTGCCACCTGATCTTTAAGCTTGAGGTCTTATAGAAGAAGATGTGTCGGAAATTCTGTGGAAGCAGGGTCATAATTTGAACAGAAAGATTTGGTGAGCAAGATTCAAGATTCGTGCAGTGAAATGAAAGTGGCAATGCTCAGCAGGAATGCAAAGGGCAACAAGTACACACAATTTTAAAAAAAAAAAAACAACACAGTTACACAGTGTGTGTGTGTGTGTGTGTGTGTGTGTGTGCCTAAGAGGCAGTTTTGTGTGGGTCTATGGGGGGTGGGTGGTGGTGGGTTCACAATCCTGATGGCCTGAGGAAAGAAACTCCGTCTCAGTCTCTCTGTCTCTTGCAGCGTGACTACGGGCGCCTGCCTGACCGCAGTGAGCAGCTGAAACAGTTGTTTGGGTGGTGTGGATCCTTCATGATCCTGCTGCTCTTGGTGCACCTCCTGGTGTACAAGTCCTGCAGGGGTGGGAGTGGTGTTTGTAGTTCCGCAGAACGCACTCTGCTCTCTCTCCTGTCCCTCCCTGAGCGGTTGAGAGCACAAACCAGGCTGTGATGCTTCCTGTCAGGACGCTCTCTACAGCTCAGAGAGAAGGGACTGAAGGATCCTCTGGGACTTTAAATTTCCTCAGCTGCCTGAGGTGGTAGAGGCGCTGCCTTTTTTCTCACCAGAGTGTGCAACACATAGATGTGAGATATTTCAATTATAACTTTGCCACAGATCTATAAGCTTTTTAACAATTACCTATATGTCCCATCTATCTTCATCCAGGTATCTGTCAGCAGGTTGGAGACAGAGTACATTTAAACTTGGTTAATTTAGGATTGTATATTTTACATACAGATACACAAAATGCATGTTCAGGACAAGACTTCACACAAAACCCCAGTCACAAGATGCATTGATTCTTACAATGTGACCAAGACACAAGGACTTGCTCATTACAGTATTTGAGAAGTCATGATTATTTTAGAGTGAGTCTGCAATACTACACACACAAGTCTGTCTGGGTTCAAATAACAGTTACATACACATGTTATGAATTATAAAGAGGTCACTATTGATATATACAGTCATACCAGCAAACTGGAGGGGGGGGGGGGGGGTGCTAATAATAGTAATAACAACTTGACATTGTCATATTTAATATGGTTAAAGTCATTCATGAACCAACTTCCTTTCTTTTGACTCCTGTGCTCTGCTGAGCTTTGAGCCTGTTCCATGAGTCTGTTCCATGATTCGGTTCCATGACTCTGTTCCATGACTCTGTTCCATGACTCTGTTCCATGATTCTGTTCCATGATTCTATTCCATGACTCTGTTCCATGATTCTGTTCCATGACTCTGTTCCATGACTCTGTTCCATGACTCTGTTCCATGATTCTGTTCCATGACTCTGTTTCATGATTCTGTTCCATGAGCCTGTTCCATGATTCTGTTCCATGAGTCTGTTCCATGAGCCTGTTCCATGATTCTGTTCCATGAGTCTGTTCCATGAGCCTGTTCCATGATTCTGTTCCATGAGTCTGTTCCATGAGCCTGTTCCATGAGCCTGTTCCATGAGCCTGTTCCATGATTCTGTTCCATGATTCTGTTCCATGAGATGAGTCTGTTCCATGAGTCTGTTCCATGACTCTGTTCCGTGAGCCTTTTCCTTCCTCTACCTTGTTGTCACGATCCTAAAATATAACTTCTATATCGGGAGCTCTATAGTCAGGAACGTGAAAATAGCGAAGCCGCGGACCACAGTCGTGTGCCTCCCGGGGGCCAGAGCGGGCGACGTGGAGTCTTGTTTGAAGCTGCTGGCTAAGGACAAGCGGAGATACAGTCAGATTGTAATACACGCCGGTGGTAATGACGCCCGAGCCCGTCGGTCGGAAGTCACTCAAATTAATGTGGAATCGGTGTGTGCTTATGCCAAGACGTTGTCGGACACCGTAATTTTCTCTGGCCCTCTCCCAAATTTGCAGACAGACGAATTGTATAGCCGAATGTCGTCTTTCAACCGCTGGCTGTCGAGGTGGTGCCCAGCGAATAATGTGGGCTACGTAGACAACTGGAAGACTTTCTGGGGAAAGCCTGATCTGATGAGGAGAGACGGCATTCATCCCACGTTGGACGGAGCGCGTCTCATTTCTGCGAATATGACCAAGTTGATCACCGGACTTAATCCATGACAACCCAGGGTTCAGATCAGGAACCGGGAGCAGAGTTGTAGTTTAACACCCTTCTCTGCTCTTCCATTCGAGCAGTTACCCACCCATGACTCTAGAGTAGAGACTGTGTCTGTCCCACGGCCACTTCAATTAAATAAATCAAAAGTAAGCAGAAGAGGAGTCGTACACAATAACCTTATACAAGTTAACACCATTATTTCAGCAGTGCAACAAAACAGGTCTATTAAATGTGGTCTCCTAAATATTCGATCTCTGTCATCTAAAGCTGTGTTACTAAATGATTTAATATCAGATAATCACATTGATTTATGTTGCCTAACTGAAACCTGGCTGAGCCATGAAGAATATGTCTGCCTAAATGAATCGACTCCTCCAAGTCATATTAATACTCACATTCCTCGAGGCACCGGTCGAGGAGGTGGAGTAGCAGCCATCTTTCAATCGAGCCTATTAATTAATCCTCAACCAAAATTACACTACACCTCATTTGAAAGCCTTGTTCTTAGTCTTTCACATCCAACCTGGAAAACACTACAGCCAATTCTATTTGTGATTCTGTACCGGCCACCAGGTCCATATTCAGAGTTTATATCTGAATTCTCAGAATTTATATCAAGTTTGGTTCTTAAAACTGATAAAGTTATTATTGTTGGAGATTTTAATATACATGTGGATGTTGATAATGATTGCCTTAGTGCTGCATTCATCTCCTTGTTGGACTCGATTGGCTTCTGTCAGAGAGTGCAGAAACCCACTCACAGCTTTGGCCACACGCTTGATCTTGTTCTTACTTATGGCGTTGACATTGAGCATTTGAACGTCTTCCCACAGAATCCTCTTCTGTCAGACCACAACCTCATAACTTTTGAATTTATACTACCGGAGTGTACTCCGTTAGTCAAAAGTTTCTACACCAGATGTCTAACTGACAGTGCTGTAGCTAAATTTAAAGAAGCGATTCCTTCTGTATTTGATTCGATACCACGTCTCAATATAACAGAGGACTCCTGGTCTAACTTTAGTCCGTCCCAGATTGATCATCTTGTTGACAGTGCCACAGGCTCTCTGAGAATGACACTGGACTTGATAGCCCCTCTGAAGAAGAAGACAGTGAGGAAGAGGAGGTTTGCTCCCTGGTATAACCCTCAGACCCGCAAACTGAAGCAAACGTCACGAAAGCTTGAACGCATATGGCATTCAACTAATCTCGAAGAATCCCGCTTAGTTTGGCGAGATAGTCTTAAAACATATAAGAAGGCCCTCCGTAATGCCAGAGCAGCCTATTACTCATCAGTAATAGAAAAATAAGAACAACCCCAGGTTTCTCTTCAGCACTGTAGCCAGGCTGACAGAGAGTCACAGCTCTGTGGAGCCGAGCATTCCTATAAACCTCAGTGGTAATGACTTTATGAACTTCTTTAATGAAAAGATTTTAACTATTAGGGACAAGATTAATATTCTCTTGCCCATAACCAGTGCCAATCTGTCCTCAAGTGGAATGGCCTTGGAAACCGCTGTATGCCCTGGTGTATATTTGGAGGCTTTTCTCCCATCAACCGTGACCAATTATCTTCAACGGTTTCTACTTGAACACGTCTACCTGTCTCTTGGACCCCATCCCGACGAGGCTGCTTAAAGTCGTTTTGCCTTTAATTGGCGGCTCTCTATTAGATATTATCAATGTGTCTCTGCTAACAGGCCACGTACCACACTCCTTCAAAGTGGCTGTTATTAAACCTCTCCTGAAGAAGCCCACTCTGGATCCAGAGGTGTTGGCTAACTACAGACCGATCTCTAACCTCCCCTTCCTCTCCAAGATCCTTGAGAAAGTGGTCGCAAATCAGTTGTGCGACTTTCTACATCACAATAGTTTATTTGAGAAATTTCAATCAGGATTTAGAAAACACCACAGCACCGAGACAGCACTGGTGAAAATTACAAATGACCTCTTAATGGCAGCAGATAAAGGACTCCTCTCTGTCCTGGTCTTGTTAGACCTTAGTGCTGCATTCGACACCATTGACCATGACATCCTGTTACAGAGACTGGAGCAGTCGATTGGCATTTCAGGCACGGCACTAATTTGGTTTAAATCCTATTTATCAGATCGATCTCAGTTTGTATTTATAAACGATGACGCCTCGATAACCACCAATGTTAATCACGGAGTTCCACAAGGTTCTGTGCTTGGACCAATTTTATTTACTTTATACATGCTTCCTTTGGGCAATATTATCAGGAAACACTCCATAAACTTTCATTGTTATGCAGATGATACTCAACTATATTTATCGATAAAACCAGAGGAGAGCAACCAACTCGGTAAAATTCAAGCATGTCTTAAAGACATAAAAACATGGATGACCTGCAACTTCTTGATGTTAAACTCAGACAAAACCGAAGTAATTTTAATCGGCCCTGAGCACCTCAGAGATCAATTATCTGGTGATGTGGTTTCTGTAGACGGCATTGCCCTAGCATCCAACACCACTGTAAAGAATCTTGGTGTTATCTTTGATCGGGACTTGTCCTTTAACTCCCACGTAAAGCAAATCTCAAGGACTGCATTCTTTCATCTACGTAATATTTCAAAAATCAGGCACATCTTGTCTCAAAAGATGCAGAAAAATTGGTTCACGCGTTCGTTACTTCGAGACTGGATTACTGCAACTCCTTATTATCAGGCTGCTCTAATAAATCTCTTAGGTCCCTCCAGTTGATCCAGAATGCTGCAGCTCGTGTTCTCACTAAAACTAAGAAAAGAGATCACATCACTCCTGCACTAGCTGCTCTGCACTGGCTCCCAGTAAAATCAAGAATCACTTTTAAAATTATTCTCTTAACGTACAAAGCCTTGATTGGTGATGCACCATCATATCTTAAGGAGCTTGTAGTACCATATTGCCCCACTAGAGAGCTACGCTCACTAAATGTGGGACTACTTGTAGCTCCTAGAGTCTTAAAAAGTAGAATGGGAGCCAGAACCTTTAGTTATCAAGCTCCTCTTTTATGGAACCAGCTTCCAATTTCAGTCCGGGAGGCAGACACAGTCACCTCGTTTAAGAGTAGACTTAAGACTTTCCTCTTTGACAGAGCTTATAGTTCGGGCTGAATCAGGTTCACCTGGTCCAGCCCCTTGATATGCTGCTATAGGCTTATAGCTGCCGGGGGACGTTTTAGGATGCACTGAGTACCTATCTCCTCTTTTTTCTCTCCTTTAGGATGAATTTTCATCTCTCAATCACACGTTACTAACTCTACTTTCTCCCCGGAGTCCTTTTGACTTCACGTCTCATGGGGTCATCGGACCCTATGAGACGGCATAGATCCTATCTGCCTGATGGATCATCGAGGTCTGGGTCGTGGAATTCCTGCTCCTGACTACGCCACTGTCCTGTTGAGACTCTGCCCACTGTTGAGACTCCGCCCACTCCTCCTCCCCACCGCCATCTGCCTGATGGATCGTGGAGGTCTCCATCGTGGAATATGCCTACTATGAACTATTCATACACTCTGTCATATTCATTGAATGTATTTTAACTCTAAATCTGTCCTTCTGTACACATTACATCTATTGCATCTGTCCATCCTGGAGAGGGATCCTCCTCTGTTGCTCTCCTGCCAGGTTTCTTCCCTTTTTTTCCCCCTGAAGGGTTATTTGGGAGTTTTTCCTGGTCCGATGTGAGGTTTTGGGGCAGGGATGTCTATGTGTACAGATTGTAAAGCACTCCGAGACAAATTTGTAATTTGTGAAATTGGGCTATACAAATAAACTGAATTGAATTGAATACGATACCTGCCATAAATATGATACCCGATACCAGAATTAAAGCATTTAACGGAGCGGAGCAGTGCGCGCGCTCTGATCGCGCGCTCTCTTAATTACTCACCCCAATCTCATAAACGCCGGCTGGCCAGTTGACCCCCCGCACCCTACCCCAAAACAAAAACTCTTTGGATCTACACTATTCACGTGGATGACCTATTTTTATTTAAAAACGGCGAATTTCGCAGAAAGGTGACAAGTTTGCAGCTATGTACAGTATAATAAACAACGTATACACTAGTATCCATCAACTATGGACTATGATAGATTAGTTCAAACCATCTGTTGTTCATGCACTTTAGTGACATAAAACCATCATTATTGTCCTGAGGAGTAGCCAATGAGGTCCATATCGCCTCAAGCTAATGTCGTCCAGCATGTGAGGCAGTTTGTGTCCCTGTTTCTATCCATAGATGTTGCCATTTAATTTTGCATTCTATTCAAATGACCTCTCGGGGACAATTCAAGTTTGAATATTGCTCCCAAACTGCATGCATGGACTGAGCTCCGGTTTGCATTTTGTCATTAAATACAATGGGTTTTTAATCCTGCTTCCTCATTGGAGTGCATTGCGGAAGCCATGCTGTTTTGACTAAGACTGTTGCCTCGTGATGTTAGAACTATTTATTTTGCCTTTCATGGTTTTCTGATTTTGTCTAGGTCAAAAACAATCACAAACATTATGTCAAAAACATACGGAAATATGTTTAGTCTCAGTACAGAAAAGAATGACACCATATATATTCCACACCACATCAGATGGCCTTTTTAAGTGGAACTGACACGTAACCATAGAGTCTGAACAGAGCTTCCCTCTCTGAATAGGGTCGTCTGCAGACAGATGAACTCCCATTCTTAGTTTAGGACAGTTAGAAAGTACATTTAATATAATGTGAAATCATTGTGTTTTCATTGTTTTGTGTTGTGACCATTTCCTCCTCTTTTGTCTGGTCGCTCTCAAATTGACTCCTGCTTATGATATGCTAATTGCTGTGACCACCTCTGATTCTGTTTATGTCAGGTTTGAGTGTCACTGTGAAGCAGAGTATTATAATTTCACTGATTTTAGTTTGAAACACTCGACAGTGGAAGCCAAAGCCTCATTTCAGACTCATTCACTGGAAGATATTTGGTCCTGAATACTAAATGTTGCAAAGTTTCTGCAGTTCTGCATTGCTCCCTATATTGGAAGAGGGCAAGTTTACCCAATATGGTCTGTATTTGTCATACTTTTAACTACTTTTACTAGAAGATCTGAATTCCTTGTCCGATGCTTTTTATTAATTTCATTGTCTCTGGGTCATCTTCAATTGTCTTCAGTTTTTGTATTCTTCGTATGTCCAATTGTTCTATTCATCTACATACCAATTATTTTGTCAATATGCCCCGCTGTTTAAAAAAATCTATTTATTTTGTTATTGAGAAATGCACATTCATATTGTTTACGAGATATTTTATCGTAATAATGGTTCTTCATGAAGTTTTTTAAAAAGTGTGTAAAGACGTAGCCTACTGTCATTGCAACAGGAAGGTCTAGATTTCACTGCCTTCCTGTTACTCAACAACTCCCTGAAATTAATAGAGAAGCACACACTCACATACCCTCTCCAACCCACAAAGATAGGCTCTACATTTCATTGTGTAATGTGCTCGTTTTCAGTGCGTGTGCATATCGTCAATGCGCATGTGGTGGTTTTCAGTGCATGTGTGCACATTGTCAACGTGTACGTGCTTGTTTTCAGTGCACGTGTGCACATTGTCATTGTCTATGTGCACATTATCCGTGTGTACGTGCATTTTCATGTCTTCAGTGCTAATGAGTATGAGCAGATTGTGCAGGCTGTTTTCACCCTAATCGGCCTCCCATACAAAACCTGGGAAAATAGGATAGGAAAATAGAAAATAGGACCAAAACTATCTTTACAACTATGCAGCCACCACTAAGAAGAGTGAGAACACTAAGTGACAATCTGTTAGTTTATTAACCTAATACACATTTAGAAAATAAAGGCTTTAAATTCAAATATTATGTTAAAGATATATATTGTGTTCCTTTTCTTGGTAGCCTCCTTGGTTTAAAACAAACAGACAGGTGTATTACACCTTCCGATCCTTTTCACCAGGTGTTCTGGATTTAACCAGTTATAGTTTCTTTCTTAACACGTGACGCTTCTTTAACTAAACCCAGTAGATCTAGTTGTACCAGTAAAGTATGGATGATCAGACCATGACGGGAGCGTAATATTTGACTGTTCGCCCATCTAGAGAGAGAAGCGCCCTCGTGTCGCTCTCCCGCACGGTCAGCTGATTGAAGCGGCACGCGGAAACTCTAAAGTCGTTCCGGTTTGTAAAGTCGTGGCAGCAAGCAGATCTCCAAAAGCAGCCGGCCTCCGTCCACAAACACCACAGTTTACTGTAGATAACGGCGCGTTTCTAACGGGACTTTGGATATCTGCTCCGATAGCGTACCGAAAGCCACCGGGACACCGAGAGAAAGTTATGGCACGCAATGAGTCGCTGGTCGCTTTGAATGGGACTCAAGTAAGTTCGCTTTGAAAAGTGCTTCTGTCTGACTTTGCCCGTCTCTCTGCGTTCTCCCCGGGCATATTTAATACGTGACTGTTAAAAAGTCGACAGTGTTTGTTTGGTTTATTTCTGCGCCCTCTCGCGGTGTCACGTGACACAGTGGAGCTAACGTTACAGTCGGGACTTTCGGTTTTGCAGTTCCTCCCACACTACGAGGAGAACAATGGTCTTCATTTAGCAGCAATGCAATTTCATAAACTCTCCTATGTTTTAAACTGTCGAAGTTGTATGCAGTTCATGCAATGGAAAGCAAATTGAAAACATATTCAATCTTTGCACAATGAGGAGCATGCCTTCAGTTACAAACGTGTATCCTACGTCCTCACTGTGGAGTTAACTAAAACATTATTTATAAATATAAGATACAGCATCTTATATCATCGTCATTTATATCAAAATCAATTTTAAGGATGCTCCCAAATCATAATTTTTACAAGGTGGAGTTAGAAGAGTCACATTATAATGTTTGCCGTGCTCATTGGTGCTATTATTATTATTGCTAATCTCACACGCATCTCTCTCTTTTATTTTGTATTCTTAAAGATCTCCTACATCGGACATGACTGCATGAACATCCCGGACTTCCTTGGAGACACATATGGCCAGTTTGCAAGAAGGCTGGATCTCAGCTTCAATCTGCTGAGGTAGATGACAGATGCAAAGGCCACAGAGCCAATCACCTGGATCCACGTTGTCTCTCTCACACACACACACGCACGCACACACACACACACACACACACACACACACACACACACGTGTCCAGAGTGTCATCATGACATCAAAGAACTGAATGAATATTAGAGCCGGGCTGGTGACTCGCTGTTACGGGATAAAAGGCGCGATCGATAAATGTGACATGCTAATTTGGGGGCGAATGGAAGAAAAGATTCCTCTGTCAGGACATGAAGGAGCAACTCATGGCAGCTGCTCAGAGGGGGCTGCCATCTCAACAGCAGGACTAGCACAGTTGATCTTTCAACTAAAAGAAAGGAGATGATGGTTATAAGGTGCTTTTGTTTCATGACTGTCAGTCCATGAAGGCGCCTCAATGGGGACCCCTTTTCTTGGATTTTTGTTTGTCTTGAGGCAGTGCTGGAAATGTGGAGTCCTTCATTTAACTGCACTACATTGGGTCATTTAGCAAAATCCCTCTTTCACACACAGTGTTAAAGGAGCCCGCTCTAGTGTTCAGAACGTCTGGTTTGGGGGTCAATTAATGAATGAATGAACCCACTGTGGAAGTGCCTTTGAGCAAGGCACTGTGCAACACATGCTAGAAAAATAAATACACTAACATCAGTATTATGAAAAGCATGACCCAAGCACCTATTGATTTGAATATTTACTGTATTCATGTGTGCACACAGTTCTGCTTGTCTATGACGACAAGGCCTATTGAGTTTGAGGGTACCTTATGGTTAATTTAACCTGCATGTACAAATACATCACATTATATGTGTAGGCACAAACCTGGTAAGCAACAAGTAAAACAAATAATTGCATTTGAATTTTCGAGTAATCGTCTTAACAGACATGATAGTTAGATGCTATGACATCATATGTTGTAACAAAACATTATTATTATTTTATATGATTTTAAACACTGTAATATGTATTGTAATTACAGCATTTTGGTCTGCACCTTCATCAGGTGTATGGCCGCACAAACATGCGGTGAATGGGGACTGTCAATGTGCAGAAGCAACTATTGTGATGCTGTTTGTTCATATACCTGATGGAAGCCGTGTAGACTGTCAAGTGTTATAATATAATTTTAGAGATGGTAGTTGTGATTTTTCACTTTTATTATTGAAGCATGTCTTCATACGCATTTGTGGTCCACTTTAAGCTCTGCAATTGGAAAACAAACATTTCGTGAGTGGTGAAAAAATCGTCCACTTGCAGCACCCATATTCTGCTAATGGATGATCAGAAGCCTTTCCATATTAGTGGTATCAAACAGCGAAAGGTAAATAAGATATTCAAGTAATTGCCAACTTGAAGCAACTATCGTGTGTTTCAGTATTCTTTATTCTTTACACAGGGTTGTTGCCATGAGATCATAGCTACTGTTTGTGTGGTACACAACAAATGAATGGTCAGATAGTACATGTCCTGAAAGAAAGTGATGTTTTACGTGTTTTAACCCTTATGTGTGTTGCTTCCAGGGAGATCAAGGCTGGCATTATATTCCTCGCCTTTGAACCCATCACATTAAGAACTTGATGTTAATAATCAAATATTTATAACTCAGATATTACTAATTCATTATTAATTTTCAGCTTGACTAATCTCAGATGTCAGATTTCATTACTAAACTTCAAAGGGTGGTATTGGCAGAGAAGCGTTACAGAAGCAATGAGGTGATGCACAAACCATTCGGGGCTCATATCAATGGACTATTGATTGATTTTTTGCTAGTGGGCAAAATGATCTGTTTCATAGTGCTTCATCTTTTTCTCATTCACTGTATTTAAATGGCTCTCATTGAACACTTTATATTGCAATCTAACATTCAGAAGCACAGCGTGAACACTGCATCTCTATCAATAGCTATAAAGTACAGGTATAAATACACACACACACACACACACACACACGCGCGCGCATCACAGTCCTATGTATATGTATCCACTATTCTCTTTAGATGTGCTATCTGTAACTATTGGTATCTGTATGTGCTCACATGACAACATCGGGAGGTCATGGGTGGTTGGAGCTGTGAAATTCAATAAGCAGTTCAACATGTGATGAAGTGATATGCTAACTAAGGCATAGCCACCCCCTCAGTAGTTTTGATCCCTATAAGAATGTGCCTATAGACAGAGGCCTCTGACTCATAGTTTAATGGCAAAACAAATTCCTGAAAAAAATAACGCCTGAACTATTTGTGCCGCTGTGCTTAGCTCTTTAGTTTGGTGTCATGCTGGGCGATATGGCCAAAATGTTCTATATTTCATACATTGATAACAAACATATATCATGTTATAGCATGTTTTCTGATAACTCAGTGAATACACATATTGTGTATACTCTTTTATGAAGTAAATACTTGCCAAATGAGTATTTTTTGTCATTTAATTCAGAATTTTAGAGCAAAATATTCAGATTTTCCGAGTTAGAATGTGCTTGTATTATCAATTTAAATGTTGTAATTATGTGTTAAGATATCTCAATATATAATGTCATCAAGGTATGAATCCATTGAAAGACAATACATTTATGATATTGATCTATCGGTTACCTCTAGCTGGGGGGTAAGAATATAATCAAAGCCTGTTATATTTTGGACACAATAACTTTTCTAACTCCTGACAGAATACCACACACTTCTCTGTCTCCAAGTATTTGAAATTGCTTAAGAACATGTGTACAAACCAATACTTTAAAACATTTATCTGGCATAACATTATTGTTCTAACTGGTGGGCTTTCCCACAGAAGGAAATAGATATTAGCTTAATCCACTCAAAAGTGGTGTAACACCCTGTTCCGTTTCTCCTGTTTCTCCTCTGTGTCTCCTGTCTCCTGCGTTCTGTGTCTCTGTCAGTTTTA
This sequence comes from Pseudoliparis swirei, assembly GCF_029220125.1. Taxonomy (NCBI): domain Eukaryota; kingdom Metazoa; phylum Chordata; class Actinopteri; order Perciformes; family Liparidae; genus Pseudoliparis; species Pseudoliparis swirei. Next base: position 14,953,223 of record NC_079404.1, read on the forward strand.
TCAATTACACCTGTGTTTACCCTGTACATGTCAACATGGCTGCTGGGAAAAGGGCCTATGACCTGATACTCCTGAATATTGGCCCCTATATTGGAGTCTTAAATATTAAGAAGAGACAACATTTAAGTTTCATTGCAATACAACACTCTTGTGAATCCCAGATTACACTGAGCCAAATATAACACTGTTCTATTGTTATTTACCTCCCAGCTTCGACGTTACGTGTCAGATAGTAGAGACATTTGTGTATCGACACCATGACCTTGTTTCAGTGTCATTTTGAGCAAAAGCATGCACATGTTATTGAGACTCTGTGGACTGCCTTCCGCACCGTGCACTTCCTCATGCAGCTTGACTCAAATCGAGAGAGAGACATTGCCAGAGTTTGTTGTAGCTAATATGCTTATTTCTGTCAGCTCAATTGACAATGCTCATCCAGCAACCTGACAATGCGTCACAACGAGAATAAATGTGCTGGCAACACCTTTAACTGAGTCCTGCATGTTGTTCAGTGTGTCGGTGTGTGCGCGTGTGTTGCACATATGCTTATGTCCGTGTGTACGCTTGTGCATGTCTGCTCGTGTGCAGTGTTTGTGCATCTGTCTCTGTGAACATAAATGTGAGTGGCTGGGCAGGTAATGGCAGGGTGAAATGATGGTAGCGGGCTGTCACACCCACACCTCTCCCTCTGTGTGCTGCCGTGTCAGCCTGTCTCATCAATGTGTTGAGAAGTGTGGCTCCCAGTCAGATTTCTGTCTCAGGACAGGCTCTCATAATATTGTGTCGGCCACTTTGTTCCAGGTCAGGTGTGTACACAATGCGCTGGCTGGGGTGAACTCCGGGTGCTTGCATCTGATACATGCAGGGTTACAGCCCTGCACACATGAGGTTTGAGAAGGACAGATGTCGGATGAGTCGCAGGGTGAATCCTAATGTTGCGAGAACGGTGCCAACCTTTCTTTCCACTTCGATCTGACATGGCGCCTTGATAAACAAATCCTATTTGTGCAATGGCAGCTTCTGTGAAACCCTGGACCCAATTCGAATTTGACTATTTTACTGAGATCTGTTTCTTAGCTAGTTCGACCTGCTATCCCTGGTCCTGTCGACACATGTGATTACTGCGCATGTCGTGTTGACTTGCATGCAACATATTGTAATTAACTGTTAAATGTTTGCTTAAGGTCCATTGTAGGATTCAAAAAGAGGCTTTGATTCCACTTTCTGATCATTATGGTGGCTGTAGGTTGTGTAAGTGTTTTTAATTTATGCGATGACAAATTAATTTCTAATATTCTTTTCGATGTGTAAAATATTGAAATAATACTCACTTATGTGCACACCTAAAATGAGCAGAAATGATCAACTGAAATTGTTATTTGGATTGGAAATTATCTTTATCCAATAGTGTTTTGTCAAGTCCTGTGTGTGATTTGAAACATTCTTAATGGTATCACAGTTTTACTAAAGGTGAAGACTCCAAAACAAATTGGATAAGTATGCTCTGAAATTTTATGGTAACCACTGATGCATTGAGAGGAAAACCAGTTAACAGGGAAACCACTTAACCCGTAACACTGGTACTTGACTCTCTCCTCCATCACTGGTGCGTTCTCCTGCGGCGGCTGACCTGTATTCTGTCGACTGTCAGACCGGACAAATTTAACACATCTTGTTGTTAACATGAATAATGCTTTTAATGGCAAGGCATAATTAGCTTGTGCATCATCCTCAAGCGTTGTTGTTTCCCCCCCCCCCCCCAGTGCCACACAAGTTGTGAATTTAAATACATTCTGGTATTTCGAACACGGTCAGGGTCTTCGGTGAAGTTGATTCATAATTTAGAAGAAGGCAGCTACCTTTAATTGAGATATTCGATTAACTTATACAGAGAAGAATAAGGTGTCAAGATGAACTCATAATATTACACTTTAAAGGTGAAATTCGGCCTGCCATTAAGAAAGCTTGGTCCATGCTGCACTTTTGCATCGCGGGTAACTTAAGCTACCTGTGCATGTGTGTGAAGAGTACGTGTGCAGGTAAAGTATGTGTGTGCCTGTGTCTAAGGTGGCGTGTGCTCACCCAGGCTATGTTGGTGATGGCAGGCGTTTTGCATTTTAATGACAAATCAAGTATGCTAACTCAAGCTTTAAAACGAAAGTGCTCGAAATGTCGCCGGGCTGTCAAAATGAGATGTAAGTAGTCTGATGAAAAGAGAACAAAGAAGACAAAGTAGGGAGGCCTGGTACACTGAGAAATGAAATAAAACCTTGTATGGCCTGTCAGCTGTGTGGTTTTATATTCATATCTGAAGAACATTATAGTATTACTTCGCCGCTCATGCCTCACTCATCTGTCTCTCTTAATTCGTCACAGGCACTGCTCTTTCTTTCAAGTTGCTGTATGTCAACACAGGAAGGGTAATTGACAAATGAGTGTCACAGACATCAAGTGCTCCTTTTCTATCCAAGCTAGGTAGACTCTGGTTGTTTGATGGTGAGGGGACAGGAGGGGCGGGGGGTCCGTTGTTGGCGGAAGCCCAGTAAGAGGCATTAGACCGGTCCTAGAATGAGAAGTGACAACGGCAAGAGAGCCTGTCATTGTCTTACCTAAGTGTTCAATCTTCAGAGATGCTGGTATGCAGATAAAGTGTCAGTTAGGAGGAGAGGAGATGAAACATTGGCAGTATGAAGTCCTCAAATCACTTAACTGGGAGCGTACAGTGTGTGAGTGTGGAAATAGTGTTGGTGTACACTGTTCTCTTGGGGAAATATATTTTATATCCGATCTATCAAGCCTGTTTAGGCCCATATTCTAGCATAACCTGATCTGTGTCTCGTAAATTAAGGAGGATGCGGAGCTCTCCAAGCCCTAAGAGATATAAACCAGAGAGATGAGAGGGACATGGTCTGGCAGGAACTAAGTTATTCATATCAAGGACATTGATATGTTTTATCGTTGTTTGGTATTAGGGAGAGGAGGAGGGGGGTGAGGGTGGGGGGCGACCTTTTACATTTTCACTGGGATGTGTTTTTTAAATGATGTACTACTCCTGAGAAAATGATGGCATGACAAAGAGTTAAGGGTGTTATGCTTAATAAGTGGCTTTGGCTTGTCTTCCATATCTCCAGTTTGAGGTTGTATCAGATTTATTTTGTATGCAGTTTATGCAGTTTAAACTGTTTCAGTCTGAGTAACTGAATCATTTTAGTGATGAAGCAAAGAGCCATTTGTGTTTTTTTCTGGTGTATGTGACAGCTCAAGTCATTTGAGATTATATTTTGGACAGCCTCAATTTGACTGTTTTTGGATAGACTCTAACAAGTTCCCGGCATCCCGCAAATATATAACTCTCACTGCATTCAGTCAATTAAGACAGCAATATTACAGTCTGACTAAAAGCCAGCTACAATCTGTTTTCCCTCTTTGGCAAAATAAACAACTTGTTTTCGATTGAAAGCTCTCCCATGAATTGCAACAAAACTGCAATAATGTGGCCTTCATTATGTCCATTGTTTAGTTTTTGTGTTTTCTTTATCCAGCAATGTGTTTTAATTCTTAAGCTAAATTTGCTTTAATTAAAGTTGGCCTGTCGGGTAGAAGACGAATTACAGATGGACAGTACATGTTATCCTCCCTTATTGGATCTTATTTAATGTGGTTCATGTGCTCTGAAGTAATTGATTTTCTTGAGATCTAATGATTTGATTTGTTCCTCTACATCTGGCCTCGTGGTTAACTTTAGCTACATTTTGTAACTATGAACAACAGTTCAACATTCATTCCTCACTTATACATTCATGACTCGGATGGACTGAAGTACATCTACAGTCTGTTCAGCCATCTCAATGGAAATGTAAGTATGAATATAGGTTTTAAAGGGAACCCGCACTTTCACATCCAGCATTATTTCTCTTGGGGACAGAAATAACAAAGACAGCTACATAAGCATTGAGAAGTAAATATGTATGCAACAGTGCAATCAATTCTCTCCAGAGCTGTTGAGTTTCATGGGATAACGATAAACGTGTTAGACTTGTGTCTGTTTGCAGATATTCACATGACTGACTCAATTTACTGGTGTCAACTCTGTTTAGGATTATCAACAAAATGATGTGAGAGGTCCAAGGTCAACAACATGGTATAGTCTGTTTCTTCTGTCCAACTTCCGTACCCTCATCTGTAGCACTCTGTACCATTGAGGAGATTTCTTTCATCACAAATATATACATTTGTTCGGGATTATTTTCAACGGCGGCCGAGTACACATTTGGTGCTCTCGTGAAAATGTACAGCAGCATGACACTGTAGGTGGCAATGTTCATGCTATGTTATTCATAATGGAGGACCATGGCATCCACTGCAACAGTGGGGCTCTTGATGTGTTTTTAATAGCTTTTGGTCAACAATGGAGGTCCACACCACAGAGGAATAAACTATATCAGGGTTTGGCGGCACAGTGCTAGTCTATCAATGACACAATTGCTTTACCCTCCCTATAACATGTATATACATCTTTACCTCTCTGTTAAAGCACAACAAAAGTCCACTGATGGCAGGGGAACCATCTGTTAATCACTGTCAGGAGCTGCCATCAACCTTCCAGGGCAATCCACGTCCTGCTCTCTCCCTCAATATAAGGCCATCTTGTGGTTTCGGTTTCTGAATGGAATGGAACATCTTTATGTTCCTTTTGTTCACATTACATATACTGGGCAGCGATGCCATGCCTTTTATGACTGCGTCACATTTTTTATTGTACATCCCAAGACGGATGGCGTGCCACTGACACAGAGATTTACAGTCCTTCAGCATGCAGTGGCAGAGCTTTAGACGGGTCTGCTGACATCTAGCCAACACTTTGGTGGAGGAGAATACAAGCTGCCAATTTATTGGCTCTAAGAGAGCAAAAGAAAGAAGAGTTTTGGGTGGGTGGGTGTGGGGGGGATTCTGTTCCTCTACTTTATATTTTTCGGCACTGCCAGCTGTCACAGCGTCCTTGCTAAAGAGAGTGGATTTATTGGGTATTATTTAGAAAGTTGTCAATGGTAATGACTGAAGCTATGATTTCAATTATCACCCACTAAATATAGCTTAATTCACTGCCTTGCTGGCCATAATGAGCCACCCTGAGATTATTTTTCAAAAATTTGATACCATGCTATTTTAATATTTTATGTTGACCACCAATTTAATTTCCCTTCCTGGTGTTTGGCATGTAGCAAGGTCCCACTCCCTCATGTGCAGTCGGATAGTCAGAGCTATTGAGTTCAAAGCTGTCCCAGGGATATTTTTTTTTTCATTGACGGAAATCCAATTAGTTTTAGTACACAGTCTGGCTGAATAAAAAGGCTCTTAAAATCTACAATATGTTTCCTTAGCGTTTTACCAGAGTGCAAAGCCAGTGATGGATCTTTATGATTTGACCTCTTGGGGCCCAAGTGGACATACTCCCTTTTCTATTCTGGCAAGTGAAAAACAAACCATCCATATGTCTTACTCACTTTGATAGGCATAGCAGAGTCTTTTGATATTGTGTAAACATCGACTGCACAGTGCATGCACTGGCTAAGATCTTAACCTTTGTACATATTTAAACACTTATTAAATACTTTACAACGACTACACATATTCTGCCGAAACAACATGTTCATTTGAGAAGGGGGGAAAAGTCAGATGTATAATTCAGTAGTGACATGTTTAGTAAGTAGGCGATTTGAGGAGAGTTGATGTGTACTCAGGCTTTGACATGAGGGTGTGCATTTTGAATCAAGCATTTAAAAGGGAGATGATTAGAGCTGTCAATAACAAGCTAGCCACTTGAAGTGGACGATGTGTCTGAATTTTGACATTGTGAAGCTGCTCCTTTTCTCTTGCCCTCATTCTGCCACACTGGTTTTAAAATACGTAATACATGCAAAGTCATTCAGGAGACCCGCCAGCGATTAGAAACTCTCCTATGAGCATTTTCTCATTAAAAAAACAAAAAAGGAAAGAGGGCACCAACTTGTGTGTGAGATACAACCTGTGTCTCTTTTAGCCCACAACTCAAACACTGTTGACGTTCACCCTATCACACTTAGCCATCTCCCAGATTGATGATGTAAGCAACTAGAAGGCATGGAACATATTAGAAGAGAGCATGGAGAGGGGCAGCCGTACTTCTACTTCCCCTGGCTGGGTCCCAAATGGAAAAAAGGGGGGGAAAAAAAGGTTTGGAGCCTGTTTTGGAAGAGGAACAAAGGAGCTTCTTTTGGTTGGGTCCAGGCAGTTTTGGTCGCTTCATGGCTTTCAATCTCTCACAGTCTTTTCTAGAGGGCCCAGGGGTGAAAAGTGAAGACAGATACATGGGTGTTTTCATGCCAAGACTTTAGAGGATGATCGCAGTTCTTGCCATATTTTGGATTTTAGGGGAGGATCTTTTAAGAGGGCTGTTTAATAAATGTTGTCAGTTGATGAATAAATCCTATGACCATAACATGCAGTTGGAAGCTGTTATTAAAGATAGCAGCTCTTGAAGGCCTCATGATTAGTATAAATAATTTGCTGTTACATGTCAGTGAAGACGAGGGACTAATATAATAATTTTTAATCTCTATGATTTGAGTCACGTTTAATCATGGTTTGCCATTGTTGAAGCGATAAACTACGGTACATGCAGGCCACCTTATTTGCTTGCACTGCAATTTAGAAGGCCCCTAATGGCCTTTGTGGGTGAGACAACGTTTTTTTTCACTTCTGTAAAATGCTTAACCCATCTCTGGCCATGGACAGCTGTGCCACATTCTCAGCACAGCTGTATCTCATTTCCTGTTTCCATTTAAGATAAACCTACTCACATATTTCACAGCTTTCACTCATAAAAAAAACACTGACTGTTCTTCCAGTCATCCCAAGAACCTGATATTGGTCAGACAGGAAGATTTGAGGAAGACAACGGACCCTGTGCTCTTCGCAGGCTGCACTCTTGTTCTCCCCTTTTCTCTCATTATTTTAACTTGTTTACAGTCTACATTTGCTTGTTCCATTTGTGAAGCATGAAGAATAAGTTTCTAAAACTGTCGTTGAGAATGAGCTCAGAAATCAAGGGCGAGTTGTGTCTGGTTTTTTTTAGGCTACATCTGACATCCATCAGCATGGAAATATGTTTTAATAGTCCGGCAGGCTGCAAGACATCAGTAAGCTGTTGCCTCACTTTTCCACCCAGGGACACATTGAGATAAGAAACAGTGACAGCATGTTTCATGTCCGTGCTGCTGACATGTCTGTGCTAGAAAACTACAAGGAGCAACCCTTACATTTTGGGGCCAGCAGTCTGCGTAGGACAGTATTCTTATTCTGTTTTCCCTCATAAAACACTGTCTACCCAATAGGATAAATGCATTCACTGAAATCACAGCGAGCCGCTGACTGCACCATTAGCTGGCAGTATGCTTATGTGAAGAACAGACCAAGTAGGCTTCTGATCTTCTCTGTCTGTCCAGCCGATTGGTGATGTTTAGGAGTTTCTCCCCAGTGAGTTTTGGTGAGATAGCTTTTGCACCGTGGGCACTGTAGAGTTTCTTTATGTTCTCCCTGTCTGGATCTTGGGCCCCTGGGTGCTCCAAAGCTCAAAACATATCTGTACTCAGATGTTTCAAAACACCAAACAGCAGAGGAGTAGGAGGAAGAAGAAGACGGGATAAAGGGAAAGACGAAGGGAAGTGGGAGGAGGGTAAGGAATCCTCATAGGGACGAAGTGTACATGTACAAGCAGACCAGCCAGAGAGGCCCAACAGGGTCTGTAGACTTGTGATCTGAGGGCAGTTTGTGTGTCAGTCAGATCAAAGTCCTGTGGTGAGAAGGAGAAATCCCTTTACCTTCTCTGACAATGGCAGCCCATATTGGCTGCTAGGTACAAGGAAGGGGATGATAACATGAGATGCTTCAACTTTTTCAGTTTTAATTGTTTTTATTTCACTTCAAGTAAAACACACAACCGTCCTCAGCTATTTGTACTCATACAGCTTTAGGCCTGTTGTTCTTGGTAGTATTAGATTCAGTTCTTCATATGAGAGTTAGTGATTCAGAGGTTGACCTACATTTTTAGAAACCATATACATAACAGTGCATAAAGATATAGTATTTTTTCACATACCATGTTAATCATACAAAACAATGCCACTTTCATTGTCACGGATGTTATTTCCCAGATTTAGCTCCTTTCACTTTAGCCTATGGGTTTTTTCACAGCTGTAATACCGCAGCTGAAGCACTTTTTAAAGCTCATATGTGAAGGCAAATAAACAAGGAGATTGGTTTCAACCAAGTTTACATCTACCGTACACTACTATATTTAATGTCCGCTCAGACAAGTGTTTGAGGCTGATAGCGTCGTTGGACGCGGAAATTATAGAGAAGTGCTTAATAAAGCCCTGAACTACTTAAATACTAGCTTGCCTCCTTACGTTCACACAAAGAACACGTGGTGACTGATATATCACAATCACGAAGCACTCATGGCATCACCGTTTTCAAAGGTCTCCATTTCTGCTCGTTCGGACTAAACTGCGACTGTGGAGCTCTTAAAATAAAGCGGCTTCAGCAGCGTTTTCAAATATCTACATTTTAGGGGTTGTAAAAACACCACAGTAGTGTGTACACCAGGCACAGGCGTAGCAAAAGTTAATTGTTTTCAACTGAAAATGTAATAATGTGTATGTCGTTTGATTTTTACCTAGACTTGATGTTTTTACACATCATATGGTGTGTTTTTTATCGAAGGTATATTTTTTTCTTCAAGGTTAGATCAGCTGAGAATATAAAACCACAACTAGAAACCACTAATGACCCGCTGAGTATGCAGTTGATGAACACGCAGTATAATATCTGCATGGTTATCTTGTTTGATACACATGGCCTATTCATTTGGATATTTTCTTAATCAGCACTTGTCATAGCAATGTAACTCCCACATATGTTTCTTTTTCTCGACATATTATGACTCCATATTACAGTATATTGTATGACAAAATGATTCATTAATCCACACTGTCAACACAATCATCTTGGAGTCTGCTGGCTTTGTTTACAGTTTGACTATCCAGCCTGTTGTCCACAAACAGCCTGACCAGGAACAGCATGGGTGCTGTCTATTGCAGACATTTATGGCTTCCTTGAGTACCGCTGTATCTTTATGACCTTTTGTTGTGATTTATGAATGGCGTGAGCATAGGAGCGTGTTCCTCTCAGCTGGAGCTTTATCAACCAAACACGTCCCCCGTCAATCTCAATTGGCTACTTTTGAAGCTATATGCTACAGTTTAAGTCATTACACCAAGCCTAATGGTTTAATACTTCTCATTAACACTACATATTAATGCGAAGTATACATATCTGTATTGGTGGATAGAAGAAGGTACACAGAACCAAGTTGAATATACAGTAGGCAGTGTATAAATACACACAGCTGTTCCTTTCACAGAGTGCCAGACAGTCCGTCACTCATACTCACCCCCTCATTCTAGTGAGTGTATCCTTCCATAGGCCTGGCTGTTTAAATTAATTATTAGTTTTATAGCGAACCCCGAGGCTTTGCACAGGCAGCTAATCCCTATAGAGGGCTAATCCGACCCTGCGATACAGAAAATCAATGCTGGTCTTTGGTGTTGGCATGCCATCAGGGCACAGGGACACATGTCAGACAGGCCTCCTGATTTTTTCATGAGGTGTGTTTTTGAAGTGGTAGAGCCAGTGGAGAATGCTCGAGGTACCCAGAATTAAAAAGAATATCCGGAAGCGAAAAAAAAGGGCTTGTATGAAAACATTTCTCATGGGGTGTTGGTGATGCCAGTGTGTGGCTGTGCATTATTTTAACTGAAAATAGATGAAATCTTGGAGAGACCTCATGCTGTCACAAATGTGAGTCGTATACATTTATATTAAACATATGCATAAAGAAAGCTTACAATTATAATATGTGTCATTCAAATAATGACAATAAAAACTCAGCAATGTCTTGTATCTGCTCTGGTAATATCTGTGAATTGTCATCTTCTGTATGTTTGATGGTCTGTAATATTAGAACCATCAATGACCTTTTGGAAGACTCTCTGATGATGGATGTGTGTGGTAGATGAGTTTCCTGCAGTCCTCAATGATTTGAAGGGATGTTGTTTGCAGTGACTGACTGCACGTAGTTTGAGTTATGTCATGTTTGCTATTTTCACTGATGTGATGGCGGTGGATCGGTACAGGTTGACTGTGTTGCTGTAAACATCCGGCTAGCCTGATAATTTAATGAAAGGTAGGGATTGGAACAGTCATTTTGGAGATGTCAATTTGTATCTTTTTAGTAATAAATCTTTTTTTATGACTCAAGATGAGAACACGCTATTTTCTCTTGGCAATGATACAGACAGTCTGTGTTTTGAGATCAGTTTAATATCTTGTCAGATTCAATATATTGTCAAAATTGAAGGCACCATCAATTTTCTTTTACTTTGTCAGGGTTTAATACCATGCAGAGAAAATATGAATATTTCTCACTCCTCAGTCTCATTTCATATTCTCAACTGTCTGTCAGTAATTGGAGAAGGGATGATCTGACCCAGTCCCCTACTTTTTTGCACCTCTCATTCCGCCTATTAGTTTTGGATTACCAGCTTTCTCTTTCTCTCACCGAGACAGGCAGCTGAAGATAATAGCTTTCATAATGTGTGGAGTCTCATTCCAAGCTCCTCTGTGTTTCTCTTTATGAGAAAGGAAAAAATGTAGAGCCCAGTCAGTCTATTCATTTCCTCTATTGGGAGAATAATGAGAGGAACAGTGCTGTCTCAAGCCTTTTGTGACAGGCTTCAAAGGCCCTACATGGGAGGACTCGAGTCTGTTCGTCTTTACAGTGCACACAGGCAGGTAGTTTACGCGTTGACAGTTCATTAGGGAGGCTAGCACATGATCAAAACTATATACGATCAACATTTGTTGCCCACTGATGAAGTCATCAGATATGATGAGGTTGAGAGGTTATTCAGGACTTTGTAGGATTTAACTCAAGTAGGAAGGGATTTAATGTTTCGCTGACCTAAATGCCAAATATTGTTTGACGTGAGTTTGACTTCATGAAAGGAAACCTTTGTGGACTGACTGAGGAGATGACGTAGATTGAACAATCTTCTGTCTAGTCATGAGACCTGTGGGTTAGACAGTTGGCTTCCTCGTCTTATCTCGAGCACAAGGAAACAGTCATAGTCAGAATAATTTGGTGTTCCGACTCCTACCTCTCTCTAAGGAATTGAATACTGTCAATCCATCTCAGACTTCTCAAGGCTGCTCATTACTTTAGATTTTTAAATGCTACTTATATGTTTACCAATGGATCTTATCATATGGATACCAGAAGTATATTCACATGTAGAAGTAGCTGTGTCGTCAAACCCAGAAATGGGGAATAAATTGATTGAAATTACCCATAATTATTTGTTTATTGGTGAAATTGATAATGTACACATCTATCCTATATAACTAGCATAGACTAACATGAGGCTGTGTTCTGAATACAAGGTGATGCATAATATATGTCCTGGAATAACTATACTGTATGTATCATGAAGCCCAATAACTATACATTCATTGTATGAAATCTTTACATTTAAAAGAATTCTGAGTTCTGCAGCTATTCCCCTGCTGCTTCAACTCCATGCAGTCCATTAAATACAAGTAAACACTCTCTTATGACTCGAAAGTGCCAAGTTCTTCTTATCACATGATAAGAAGGAATTGGCATATGACTGTGACGGCAAACAAAGCCAAACAATCTTCATAACTGTCATATCTTCCCCTGAGATTTCCCTTTCCTGTTAGGTTGACTCTTTGCATGCAGCATCGACACTTACTGACATCTTAAGCAATACTGATCATGTAGGCTAATCACTCCGCCCATGGTTTCCTATTTTTAGTTTATGATGAATTGCTCCAAAGAAAATGCTCGACTTAAATATGTATTGCATAGATGGCTAGTTTTGCTAACTTTCTTCCTTCAGTCCATTACTGTGATCAAGAAAACCATTTTAAAAACATCAGTTTTCTGTAGAAAGCCAACAGTAAACTAGTGCATATAAATGTAGCACGGACTGTCACTCATTTCTCTCATTGTTCTGGTTCATTGCTGATAATGCATTTATGCACAATATCATGTCATTTATAATTGAACTGATTGTGTTCCTAGCCTATGCTCATCAGAAGAAAAACAAAAAAGGAAAACCATGACAGTTGACAATTAATTAATTGAAATAATTGTATTTTCAATTTAGTTCGAATTTGTTTCCACCAAATTTACAATCGTCAACAAACTCCCAATGGGAAAGTTACGCGTTTTTGTTTTCTGACTAAAAAACTGGTAAGAAAGTAAAATAACTTTTTCTGGAAAACTTCCTTTTTCTTCTGTACACGCAGGCTGCAGAGAGGTACAGTATATTTGCTTTACATGGTTTTGATTAAAGGTTTTGAGAGAGAGGAGACATTTATTTTGGTTTATGGCTCTCTTTGCCAGCTTGGCAGCAGCACTAGCATTTAAATGTCCATTAACAACATTTTAACTGTCAAGATCAATTGAAATATGGATATTTGCTTTCCTCACTGCTTCAGAGCCACCAAAATTACTTTTAATAGCACAAGTGTTGGTTTTAATATGTTCCTTCATGAACAGTAGGCTCGCCGCATGTCATTCTAGTGCAAAGGAGTTTGCCAATGATGTCTGATTAGGCCTGCAAGGGGAGATTAATAGATGTTTCTTCCCCTTATTTGTTATCACTCTTTTAGAGCATTGACTGACTACAGCATGTGATAAATAGAGGGAAGCCTCTGCATTTCCTGAGTGTGACACTATCTATCTACCCGTCAGCCCAGCTCTGTGTTGATGCGATGTCTCCACTGACAGCAGATCCAAACTCAGCAGCCTAGTCCTGTGCAATTTCAACAGCACAGGGGAAGGTGTTTGGGATCTGCATTTTAATCCCGACCTGTTGTGTGCCCCTGACAATCTGGGCCAGACATCATTTTAATGGTATGTACAGTGATAAAGCCAATAAAATGTCAGAATGATTGATAATCTGAGCATTATAGCAATATGACTTTCCAGTTCTCCTCTGCGCTCCAATGATGGTTTCCAAATTGAATTCTTTGTGTGCGTGCATGTGTATGCATGCATGCACACTCACATCCCATGCATGTATGTGCCTTTGCTCAACCTTAGGTGAGAACAAAACAGAAGAAATCTTGTTATTTTTAAGTTAATCAGTTTTTTTGTGCTTATGCAATACATTACTTCCAAAATAACAAACCGTATCGGCTGAATGGATTATCTCAACATTTATGGTCTGCTTACTGTATTTGTCTGGAAAATATGGATTGTAGTGGGAACAATTATAAAGAAGATTACCATATTTCTTCTGTTTAAATAAATGATATGAAATCTTGCTTTCTTTTGGGTGTCACAAGCTGTGAATGTATGAGCCAGGCCTCTGAGGCTGGTGTGTGTTTCATATCAACGCTGGCCTATTTTTGTCTACCAGGGATGGATGGGCGGTGGATGCCATTCATATCTCTTGACTTATGAACTCGTTCAAACCCAGGTGGACATTGACATGCCACAGATGCTGGTGATGCAATCAAATGTTACTGTTGCACTTCTCCCAGGCCTTAGTTTTGATTGTTATAAATATGCCACTTCTGTGGATTTTGTATTTTACCATTATGTTTTCCATTGGCGCTATTTTCATCCATTCAAACATTAACCTCTCTATTTATTTAGAGCTGCTTTTAAAAGATGTAGGCTCACCCAAAGTCTTATGGATAAGATCAAATAGCTCTGGTTCATTGATTTATTGCTTTGTATTTGCAAACCAATAGCAATTGGTATGGGATTGACAACACATGCAGTCAGTTTCTCTATGGACCTATGAAACTACTTCTTTTATCTTCAGCAAAGTCAGAGCAGTCCTGCCTCTGACTGGCAGTCATAGAAAGCTCTTTGTTTTATGTAAATGGTGATTGATGGCATGTCTGCCACAGCCTGCAGTTTTTGACAAAAAGTATTGATGGCTGCTCTCAGTAAAGTGTTAGTCCAGGTGACAGAGCAATCCATTTTAAGATGAATGAGAAAGAGAGTGTGATCGAGTGAAAGAGGGAGCAAGAGAGGCAGAGAGATAGACAGGAAAGTCATCAGCACTTTCAGGAAAGAGTTACACATTTGTAACCCTAGTTCTATGATTACAGGAATAAAGTGGAATGAACATAGACACACACTATCCCTCCACAGTTATTGTAGCTCATGTGATTTGGAATTTTAGCGCAGATTCCAAGCCCCGCAGTATTGTAGGTGAACAGAAACCCTTGACCTTTCAGCTGGTCATTTTAACAATATGTACATAATATACATTATCATCTCCTGCCACTTGATTCCCTGAGCCGTCCACTGAGGAGACAATATTGTTGCTTTCTATGAGTTGGACTGTGGAGGTCTATGTGTTTATCACAACAGACAGTACGTCCTGGTTAAGTAGATGATTTAAGTTCTCTGTGAAGCGTCTTTGTGTACTAGAAAAGCGCAATACAAGTCTAAATTATTATTATTATTATTATTATTACTATTATTAAGTTGAGGTCCAGTAAATGGAATGTACGTAGAGAACAAATTGGGGACACAGATAATTGCAGGTTTGCAATCACATTGTCTCCGTGGCCAACGATGGTACTGCTATACAATTACAAGGTTTTGTATTAAGTTTTAGTCGAGGGAAAACAATATATTCTGTCCATTGATAATTTTCAAGCTTAATTTTCTTATATAGCCATACCGCCCAGCCCTTATACTTTATCATGCAGTTAATACACTTAAAGTAGGGATTCAACAACCTGACAGTTTCACTCCCAACACCGGTAGCAATACCTGGGTTCTGGTTCAGCCAATACAGAGTTATGATCCGGTACCTATGTTTGATTAATAATTTGTATGTATTACTGTGTGCAAGTGACTGGTTTTCTTTAGTTTATGTGTATGGTAAGATAAGGTTTTTTAAACAAAATATAATGAATAAATACTTAATTGTTATTATTATTAGATATGTATTATTTGTAAAATTATGAATCGTACACCAGCAACTTGGTAAAAATTGGTCGACAATTAAATTGGTTACCATTTAAACAGGGTTTAATATTCCAGTATATAATATATATCGTCACAGATATCCAATAAATATATTTCAGTCAATATCAGCCAAATATCAAAGTATTTTTACAGCAGGAAATGCTACTACTGATTTTTAGTTTAAAAAAAATATATACTGTATATATATACTGTAGGTTGATTTTGAATGTTTACAGCCTACTAAAAGATAGATTAACACTCTTTTCTTGCACTGACCTATTAACAATAATTCTGTTTTATGTTGATAACTAAAATACGCCCCTAAATATGTTCCTCAATTAATGTAGTCAGTAAATGAAAAAGCTCTCTTGCTTTGTCAAAATGTACTGTCTGTCAGTAAAGACTAATTTAGAGCCTGTGGGGCATTTACTGCCACTAGATTTGTTTGAGTTGGATAATGGGTCCATGATCCACAGGGGCAACTCCATCCCCTGTACTCTATCTCCTGTCTGACTTTATGATGATGAATGTGAATGTATGTTTGCGCTGCATGCTTTTAAACTCTACAGTAATTTCATTTCCCTAATGGAGCCATTATCATAAGAAGTTTACTTTTGGATCTATGTAAGGAGGGATGTTCAGAATTTAGAGATAGCAGACCAGTCTGACAAAAAACAATAAGTCTGCATATGGGAAGAAAATCTTTAACAAAAAGTATTCTGAAAATGGACCCCGTGCTGACGTGTGTCTGACAGAGCCAGATTTAAGAGATGCTTCAAGGGGACCTTAACCCATGAAATCACGCTGTCCTGCATCCAGAGCTCCACCCTCTAACTGCTGTATAAATAGATTGTCATGACAGGGTAATTCATCTCTGGCCATGAAAACATCAGCTTTAAAAGACAGCTCGCTGAGACCCTGCGCTTGTTAGGGGCCAGATCAGCAGCCCAGATGCCCGGGATGTAAACTCATGAAGGGAAGATTAATTTATCTGTCATCCCTGACTTTGACAGTTGTTGTAAATTTGACTCTGGCCTCTGCACACGGAAGGGAAGGGAGGGGTGCAGGCGGGGGAGAAAGGGGAGACGAGTAAAGATATGGAGAGGAGTGTGTAGAGAGAAGACGGCATTAACGACTGAGGGGTAAGGCCGGGGTGAGCACGTGTCAAAAATTTCAAACGCAATATTGACGAGCCATCTCACTTGCTGCCGGTGTGCACCTGGACTACATCTACAGCCCACCTAACCAGATGATGTGTTTGAAAAGCCATTGTAAGGAGTATTTGGCAGTGATTTTAGCCAACCCTCCATGCCCTTTCATCAAAAAGCACCCTTACTCCACCAAGTTTTTCCTCGTCTGTTCATTTCAAGATGGTGGCCACGTGAGGCATGCTGAAAAATGAGTAGTAGTGGTGTCAGGGAAGCCATTTGTGGTCTGATTGATGGTAGCAGGCGAACCACAGCGGCCATGTCCTCTGATCTCACTATGTGCAGGCCATGCCTGGCGCTCTCTGAGCAACAGGAGAAGTTTTCTTTTAAAGTGAATGCTCCTGCCAGACACATTGCATTATATACCTCATCATATCAGTGTCAGTGTTTCAGAAAATAGATGATTAATTGGGATGCATGAAATGTTTATCATATGAGAAGATGAGTTGGCTTTGGAAGAAAAATGATAAATAAATATTGATGTCATCCTTAAAAACTTGGTTACTATGGCACAGAGAAAGTACTCTACATCTCACATTCGTTTTTCACTTGAATAGTAATTGTAGTCATAATTTAGTTGGCATGCATGTTTTTTTAAGTATTGGGTTTTATTGTCATGTCAGGGCTTGTAGATGTAAACTGAATGATTTACAGCAAAGCCCAAATTTCATAAATTTTGCAGTTCTTCTGAATAACAACTCTTTTGTGTCCGTCCACTTTTCTTTTCCACAGGTCTCGATCGATACAAGTAAAGCTGTCTTTTAGTGCTACATATGTGAATGTAGTTATGGTCTTCATGAAAGACTTTAAATAATGAGCCCACCCCCCTGGGTTTTTGGTCTTGGCTTCATTTGACCCTTCTTTTTTTCCTGAGGCCTGCCATGAATGTCATCCGGAGACCATCCTTTCAACTGACACACAGTGCATGTATCTTCTCTGAGCATTTGAGGAGTCTTTACTTTTAAATAGTCCTCCTCTTGATTGGATTTGTTGTGTGTCTAATCAGCACAAGCCTATATACGGAGTCTAGTGTTCAAGCAAATCAGTTGAATTTGTTCATCACCACCTCCTTATATGTGCTATAGGACCGAGGGGAAGTAAAAAATATAGCCCAGGAGATCTTGAGTTTATATTGTGGATTAGCATGCTAATAGGCTTTCGACTTGATTTGACAGACCTTACTTTCCCCCCAGAGAGGAACAGCCTCGAGCCAGGGAAAGGGGTTCTGTATGTGGGTAAGCAGAGAGAAAGTGGGGGAGAGGAAAGAGAAAGAGGAAAGCAGGTTTAAAAAGGGGCGGATTGGGAGGTTGTTGAGGTTTGTAGAAGTGTTGGAAGATATTGCCAATTAGCATGTGGAAGGAAAAAGGTTCTGACAAGAGAGGTAACCCAGTCATGATAAATATGGTGACTTAGCACTCTCTCCTCCTTCCCCTTTGTCTGTCAGACCCCACAGCTGTGGACTTAAGAACTCTTTTCAACTAAAAGGAAATCAAAAGATAATCCCAAGTTTGATGCTTGGAGAAACTTTTGAGTCGGAGGAGAAAAGGGGTCACCGGTGTATAGGGCAACGGTTTTAAGCTGTAAACCCCTCACAAAAGGTTGTGACAGAGTGAGTTCCTCCCAATCTCAGAGTGTATTTGGAAATTTCTGAGCACCTTCTCCGCGCATGACTAAACCTCCTGAAGAATAGAGAGATAAGGGAACTCCCTGGCTTAAAAGCAAACGTTTAATTTCTCTACGAAAATAAATATTATGTATCCATCAACTAGGCAGAATTTAATCCACTTCCCTGTTCAATGTTTGCGAAAATTTCCCTGGATGATGTAAATAACTACCTGAGTTTGACTGACAATCCTCTCACATAATTTTGTCAACATCGATTGTTACTATTGTTGGGGTTTCTGGAATCTTATTCCAAGAGGATAATGAAATTGACTGAAGATTTGTCTGTATATAGTGTAGAAAGACTTGATTCAGCCCATTTTACTGCTGAGACATACAGAGTTGCTCTTTCAGGCTGGAGACCTGAAAAGTGAAGTTTGTGCTGTACCCCCACTGACAACATGAAGGAAACAATTAAGCCGATGGGCCCTTTAAACTATTACGCACCTTTCGCAAATTGCATTGTCTCTTTTTAAAAGGCTAGTAACATATTCACATTTAAACAACAAATTGAAATTATGGTCTCGCTGGTTTTCACTTATAATACACATATTATTCATACGACCGAATACTTTTGATTTCAAATATGTAAGATACACATGAAAAAGTCCAATTTCATCAAAGCAAAGCAAATTAAGGAAAAGACTTGACCATCTCTTGACCTCTTTTTGTGTTCCAAGGACAACGATGCAATACATTAGCTGTCTGTGTGAGGAGATAGTACTTGTGCTTATGATGGCAGCTGACCTTGAGGAGCTTAGATGACAATGACCTTGCTATCATCCCTTGAACCCCAAATCTTCCAGAGAGGCGCACGTGTGTACACTTATACACTCGCCCATATAACTCACACACACACCCACTGTGCGTGCCATATTTTATTTGTTGAAACCCACACAGCAAATGACCTTTCCTCTCTTCCCTGACAGTTTCATGCAACTGGCAACAGCAGTATTGCTTTAGAGCACATTTGCTTACCATAAGAATGTAATTTTCCGTGATAATGTCCTGGAACTTGGCAGGGTCTGTCGGGGGGGGGGGGGGGGTCTGTCGTTTGATGCCAAAGCTCCGGTCTTGGATGATCAGGGGCTTGCCCTGGGGGACGGCTCAGGCCTGAGTGGGCCAAAGTAATGTCATCCTGCGGAAAAATGATTAATCTATCCCTGTCTATGGTTTATTCCACAAGGAAGGAAGGATGCACAACAAAATACAGTTGGATAAGTGGCTCAATGGGGCATATGTAAATTTAATTTAGAAATTGTCTCATCATTATACTTTAGGGGTAATTGAAAATTGAGACAAGGGAAAAAAATAATTTAATTTAGTTAAATAATGTGAAGCAAACACATTTATTTAGTCCTTTCTATTATTCTGAGTTGAATTGTGTTGGATACAATTTGGTCAGAGTACCATGCAGTTCCATTAAAACATGTTCGGAGTGGAGGATCTCTGCGCCCTTTGAAGGGGCCATGTGCAATGCACATAAAGTACCCACAGTGAATTTCAGAGCACCATAAATACCCAGGTCAGAGCTGTCGGTCAAAACACTAGTTTGTCTTCTCGTTTTAGCTTTAATCCACACAACATGGGGCGAGTAAGAGAGAGGAACAAATTCAGGCAGAGGAGGTACAGTACACTACAGTAACAGATTGGAAAGAGCAAGAAAAGTAGGAGAAAAACATACTCTGAAGTGTGTGTGTGAATCCATAATAGCACCACTTGACACAAACTATCGTCCCATGCTGTCGGAGAGAGGCTTCCTCTGAGCCTCCGAGGGCTCTCTGTTACAAAACAGAAGACAGTAGGGCTTTGACAGCTCCAAGTGTCTCAGGCCAGGGAAATAATTGATAGCAGGCTGCCTGCATCCAAGGTCCTTTAGCAGTAATTGCAAGCAGAATCTGACTCTCTGATCTCAGCAGTGGTATTGGCTATGCCAGAGCAGCCTGGCTTTGACAGATTGCCTTCCTGCAGTAATAACTTAGGCATGTTCCCTGTTTTCTCACACAAGGCCATGCAGCGCAGTCTCCACCACAAAACTAGCCCAGAATCATCAGTGATTATTTTATATGTGTATTTTTCTTTTAGCTCTTGGCAGATTGTTCTGACAGGACACTCTTGGAGTAATGGTTTTGCCGGCTGCCAACTGCCCCGTGCATTGTTTTCCACTGTCGTTTCTTTTCTTTAAAAAAAGAGAAGTAGAATGAAATTACAACTTGTGAAAAACAAACAAATAAATGTAACAGACCTCTTTTATTTCTAATTGCTTTGGGAATTCTGACATTTATTAGCTTTAAAAGGAATGTAATAACTGTGACCGATTGACTGTGTTTAAGAAAGAGGAAGTTCCAAACACTTTCCGTTGCCATGGTTCTTGCCCCGAATGACAGCCTGAAGGCTTTATGGCCTTTTGAGGGATAGTCCGCTCCCCCTTCCCTCCCCTCATCTCCTTGTCTCCTCTCCCTCCTCCCCTCTCGCTCTCAGTGGCACTCTTCCATGCTCACTGTCTGCACTGTAAAGCACTCAGGGATTTATTGTCAGCTGGAGTTTCCTTGATGGGGTGTAATAATACTGTGCCTTTCTCACCCGCTAAGGTGGTAGAATCCCCTCCCTCTAAAGATGAGAGGACCCCTGCGGGCTGCCCTGTGTGTGCCTGTGTTCTGTGGCAGACTTATAAGCCTGGCAGCTCCACCCCATGGCTGTCCAAACAAGGTTTCTCAACAGGCGCTCAAATCAAAAAGAGCAGTGGATGGGGGCTGCAGGAAAGTGAAACGGCAGGATGTTGCCTTTAGTTATTTATTTATCCCGCTTTTCACAGACAGAAGAAAAGAGTTAAAAGCATCTGAGACCTTTTGCCATGCTAAAGGTTTTGTTTTGAGGTTTTGGCAGGAAAACAGTGAATGCGTGCTACTGCTAATTACAGTTGAGCAGTTTTGTGTTCAGAGTTGCCAGACATCATTCTCAGCAGGACTGATGAGAGTAAACACTAAACTGATTCCTGACTGAAAATCATAAAAAAGAATTGAAGTGTAAATAGACACAAGCCTCATGACACCCCGCAGTAGGAAATGAGATACTGCGGTTTGCGCTTTACTGCCAGTGTCTTCCAGTTATTCTAATTTAATCTTTAAATAAAGGCTTAAATCAATGCAAATAAACATTTGTAAATTAGTCTTGGAATAACATGTGGGACTGATATCAAAGACAATATGAAGAAGGTTAAAGCCCCTAAATGCCTTCGAGTGTCCTCAAATCAGCGGGCGAGCTGCAAGGGCGGCTGCCTGGATAATAAAATAGAAACTCCTTACGCAAACCTGCAATTAATAAAAGATCCTTTTGCCTGATCCTTGAACAGGAGAAGATATGAGCAGACAGCCCATCAGGTCAGGGTGGGATAAACTGGTCCCAGCTCCCTGGTTTCTTTGAGAGCTTGGTAGCAAGATAAATGGGAACGTCACGCTGCTTTGAAATGTCTAAACATAGACGTTTTAGAGGTGGACGCAATGTGAAAATGTAAATAAACTTTATAGGAACTTCGGGTCAGGCGGAGGTTGGATTTATGATTTTGGCATTCACCCCGAGGCCCATCCGTCATCCCTTCGCCCCAACTCCTCCTCCTCGAGCCAAGTCCCTCCCCCGCCCCCCAACCCGCATCACAAGACCCTCGGCTGAACTGCAGCCGACCTGCTGGATCCGAGGCCGGCTGGACTTCAGATGCCATAATAAGAACCATTCAGTGATTTTAACGACTGTGGTCATTGGTTAGGCGTCTTTATAACTCCTTCTTTTTTTAAATCTCTTTTTATCAATATTTCTTTATCTCGTTTGTTCTTAACTTCTCCGTTGCTCTCTCCTTCCTCTCCACCCCTGAGTCTTCTCTGATGTTTCATGGTGTTGAGGGAATTGATTTTGTGCCAGCGTTATTTGGGAGGTCTTGAGGGACACGTTGAGTTAAGGCTGTCTTCCCGCTGGGGCGGTGTCACACCAGAGTCACTTATTTATGGCAGTGATGCTTGTCATTCCAATGTTCCCAAATTATCAAGACATAGCAGAACTCTTGTCATCAGCTGTGATCTCACAGTAAAACATCTATTGCTCTATTTCTGTTTTGGATGAATAACCGCTGTCAAAAAACACATTACGGCAGTCATTTAAAATGTTTTCCACTGTATATTAAAGATAATTATACACATTTGGTGCCCTTTAAAAGGTGATAATGTCATCCACAGCTAACATACAGTAAGTTATTACTAAAACAAAGAATGCAGTAAAGCCCACTATAATATTCAGCATGATCCAGTTGCCAACAACTAGATGTTTCGTAATACAATTAAGTGTTAAGTAATTAATAATGATCGTTATAGTGTCGTGTGACATACTTCAAATAAGAATAAAACATGGAACTATTTAATAAAGACATAGATCGTGTGACCTGCTGCCGAATGAACAAAGGTTTAATGAGGGTTACATAATCCAATGCAGCTTTACACATTGCACCATAATCAACATGATTTACGAGAGACCAATCCTCAGATGTTGTATGCCAGCGACTTTAATTATGGTGGCAGATAAACAATCCTGTCGCACCTTTTTCTATAGCTGAGTTCATGCACTTGTGGCGGCATTAGAATATGAGAGGACACCTGCCTTAAATGACTGAGGGGCAGTTGGGAACCGCTTTGATCTGTGACAGTTTGACTGCCTCCATGGGAGTGGCACTGATAATCCCTTTGCTTAACTCGTGCTTTTTGGCCCAGCCGGGGTCCTGTCCAGGGATAAAGCAGTGGGCTAAGTCTTAATCAAACAGCAGGGTCGGTGGCTGCATGAAGGGACGGGTCTTTGAGGGTGAGAGTGCGGAAGGGCACATTAAGGACAGGGATGAATACACACAAATGGAGGATTAGAGTATTTTGCCTACTTGCAAATAGGGGAGTTCTTGCAGGCAGTTCTACAATATTAAAACAGTAAGTCGGTGAGTTTATGAAAACAGGGAGTGGTTCTCTTCCCCACAGACCTGAGTTCACATGGTCGCCTTGAGGGCCATTCGTGATCCACACTGCCAACGAAAATGTGCATCCACTCAGCGCTGACATTTTGATAATTGCGGCAGTCGATCTTAGTTTAATGACCCGTGCCCATCCGCAAAACGCATATTACCAACTGTCAGGTTGCATGCAAACAGTGCAGTTTCACATAAAACAGCCTGCGCTGCAGATTCAGTCTGGTCCCAGTCATTGCCTATAGCCATCCAGCATCCATCACAACAAGCGGTAAACAAGCACAAGAAGTGTCATCGGTCAGTTCCGTGATTCCTGTTTAACAGCGGGGGCCCGCTGAGCCCAGCGTGGAGGAGTTGAAACAGAGAGACGGGATGACCTCTTCGCCGTTATCTCCTGATCTGCATCTCATTGTTTCGTAGAGTGAAGCCAAACGTGGGTAGAGATGAGAGTGTTTGTCTGCACTGTTAGATCACAGGGTTTTCTCCTAATGGACAATGGTCAGCAGCATGCCACGTTATTTGTTTGAATTTAAATAATGGGCTAACAATGCAACATACATTTATAGAAGAACAGTCATTAAAACTGTGTTTGCATTTGTGAAGAATTGGTGGTTTGTTGTTGCTGGCCAGGACAGACAAGTCATCATCCCTGTAAAAATGAGACAGGTAACTCATTTAGAATTATAAAGCCTTTTCTCTGTTTGTCACTTCTATTGATTTTCCTCTGCCCCCGTCTCTCATAGTTTATATCTAGCCATAAGATATACTCCTGAAGAGGATTTATTGCAGCTTTAGGCCTGGCTCGCCAGGTCTGCCATTACCAACAGATGAAAGGCCGACGGGGAGTAGAGAGGTGGCGGCACGACAGCAGTGCAGTATCGGATATTGTTTAAATAGCGTAAAAAGAGGCTGCTCATTTACCCAGCGAGAGACTTGAGAAGCAGACGGATGTGATAATCCTCTGAGTAGCAGGTGGCGCTGCTTTAATGTTGGTGTAAAACAAAATTGCACTTTTCCATTTTCAATCCTTATAATCCCTAAATGAGCCAATTGATTGCCTGTTGATAAGAAAATGGCATCACCAGTTATACTCAATGTGACCTTCGGAGAGGATGATGGTATACTAGCAGGAAAGGAAAAAGAGCCCTATTGTCTTTCTTTACTCTCCACCTCCTATACTTTTCTTTCTCCCTCTCAGGCTGGGCTGTCAGGTGCGAGGAAGAGGATGAGGAGGAAGCGGGCCCTTTTTTCTTCTTCCCCCACCACTTCCGAATTACCTGCTGGGTCCGAGCTCTTTTATGCTCTTGTTGTGACAGGTAGATTTATAAGGCTTGAAATTTGTACAAATCAGTTGTCATTCAGCGGCAGCTGTCAATGTGTCAAGCTGTCAGGGCCTGCTGTGAGGGAGATGCCTTAGGGGGCTGAGCGAGGGGGCAACCGCCCAGAAAAGAAAATGAGTTCAAACAGACCTGAGAAGCTCCTCTATTTCACAGGCCTCCCTGCCCCTGTAGAGACGCCATCGATTTCTCTTGATGTTGAGCAACAGCGCGCCCAAAAATGACACGCCACACCGCTCTCAACCCAGTCGGGCTGCGACACGCCAACACGCGGCGCCAATCCCCTCAATCTGCCGACGCCTCTCATTCCCTACTAAATGGCTATAAATCCGTAATCTCTGAGGAGGGACAATACCAGAGTTGCGTTTCGAGATTGTCGGCTACGGCTGGCGTGTTTTTCAAGTGCCGCTTTAGTAGCTGAAATGGAAATCTCTCAGAGGAGAATGACAAGCGTGTTTAAAGATTGTTGTCGATTGTTGTCTTGTTTGCTTGTTTTCTCTGGCCTTGTCTCAGCGTGGGCCCGCCTGCGTGTGATTGGCGGGCCTGCTGGGGGCAGTGATTGGCATGACAGCCTCTCTCAGTCAGAGGACCCCAGGTGACATACACCTTCTCCATCCTCTATCCTTCCTTCTTCACAGAGGAATGGGAAAGACAGGTGCTGCAACCAGTGTGAGGTGTGTGGAGACAAAAGCCAACAGCTGACAGAGAAGCTGTGCCATGCGGCGGTACACAAGCCGAGGTGTGGGATGACACAAATAGGCTCATATTTCTCTCATACTCGTGTCTTTGTGGTTTCATCGGTGCCGTTGTCACATCCAGTCTGTGGGAGCAGATGGAGGCAAACAGGTTATGATTGATAACACATTATTAGCACATTGTCTCAAGTCTGTGATTTGAAGTCCATAATAATTATCTTGGATTTAAGAAGCTGTTTAAACGTCTACAGTCTATATGCATTATTATATGGATTATATATTCACCCTCTTTTCAGTTTTCCTGGGTTCATCTAGATACATTGTTATATAATGGCTATATATATATATATATTTATTTATTATTGAAATACATTTTTATTTGTGTTTTCTAATGTAAGTTAATTTTCCCTCTTTTCTTTTTATTCGGTTCACTCATCCGAGATCATACTTCTTTGTTTTCTGTAAACATTTATTTCCTTTCTCACTCGACACCCTCACTGTTGTATATACAGAGTGTGTTTCGACTTAATGATGTTGTCACATTTGTTGTCATCATTTTGCGGCTGTGAAACCGTACAAGATGTTGATGTTCAGGGTTCTTGTCACCGTGCCCTTCCGTTTTAATGACAACAACAATGGAAAAAAAATGCTCTCCGCGGAGCAGAACTATTTGCATCCAGGTGTGTCAGCCAAGTTTGTTTTTACACCCTTCGTGCCGGTGTTGTTACATATCACAGCCAAGCCCCCTCCCCTGAGATGGACCAAATATGGGCTGTTGAGTCTGACTCAAAGGTCTGACCAACGCCAGCGTTTTTTTAAGCACACGGAGTCCAAGAATGGACATGAGGGAAGGGATTTAAATTATGTTTAAGTGAGCTAATTTGAAAGCTGAGGACTCAATTTCTTTACTCCTGTGCCGCTAACCTGGCGACGGTCCAAACCTCCACCTAAACATGTCTGCACACAGGCGCAGACGTAGCCGTGCATCAAGCTGCACGGCTACACTGTAATTAGCCTGATGAAGTTTTGGGGGACGCTCCTAACAGATTCATCATCTCCACTTGCCAGAGCAGGTCCCTGGAAGAAGAGGTTTCACAGGACACTGTTTGGAAGGTGACACTCGCTCAGCAGCCCTGCAACAAGGGGCGAAATATTAATCAAAGTTTTCCATGCAGATATTAACAGCTGCTGGCCTTGGCCTCTGTGTGGGTCTGTGTATGTGTATGTGTGTGTTTATTGTGTGGCAATGAGCAGCAAGTTAGTCCACAGAGAGATGAGTGTGACGTGTCTGAGTTTGTCTTGTAAAAATGCAGCTGTCCACTGACATGACAGCTTCAGCATTAGAGAGGCCATTACCGGGTGTAGAACATTTCCTGGGAAATGGCTTGAAAAATGACAATGCAGCCTGTGCAATATTAATTGCTACACAGTCCCCATAAATAAGTCAACATGCTTAAAGAGAGGAACAAAGTAGAGCAGTACTGGTTATCCATTGATCATAAAATAAGCGAGTACAACATTAAATCGTATGCATCAGTTGTGTTTGTTCTTTCCTTTGTAATTATATTTTAGATGCAATTTTATGTTTGGGCTGTGCCATTATATTCCACTCACCTTGCCGTGGGTTATTGTTTTATTATGAAAACGGTTGGTTGTTTAAGACTTTTAGTCACATATTGACAGCCATTCTATGAATAAGTCCTTTTGTCCCCTGTGACCTTTGCGACTCCGACTTGTTCAATGTAGGATATTTGTACTTCAAAGGGCTGGCTTTGGTTTGCAAATAAAATGTTAAAGGTTCTCTGGACTCTCATTCAGTTGCAAATTAACAGTTCATTGTTTGGAAGCTGTTGGCACATGTTTGGGAAACTATTTTCACGTAATGAATAGCTTACACATGTCATCAGTTTATAATGCAACGACGATGAAAAGAGAGCCAGTGGGTTCCTCCATTTGCAATCACAAACTTCTCTTTGGTGTATTAGTCATGGCACAGGAGTCCATATTTAAGTCTTTGTACTATTGTGCCTAACACAATAAAAGTTGTTTCAATTGACCTATTATGAAATCATAGTCTATATCTGTTATAGTCATGATGATGATTCTACTCTATTCTATATTGTCCACCCAAAACATTCCCATAATTTATAGATATAAAAAGGCCGACATGATTATGATAATTATTTAATTATAAATTAGATCAGAGTAGACGAGCCATCTTATTATTTTTTTCACATAGCCCTAGCATTTTATTTGTTAATATCTGCACATAAAAAGAAGAGTAGAAATGTAAACACTGCAGCACCAAAGCAGGTCGTGCTACAGTGTTCTGTTGTTGTGCCTTGAACGGGCATATGTTGTTTAATAGGAAATTAATTCCCACCCCCACACCTACCCAATAGTAAATCAGGCATGTAAACCAAAAACCTGAACACAGTGACTAATAGAATCAAAAGGCCTGGAATCCATAATGGGCCTCCTTCACTCAAAACACTACTCTATAATTGGCCATAAATAAAACCATGCTGTTTTTGTGTGAGCTGTAAACAGCTGAATGCTTCAATTAAGCAGAAATACTCCATATACCATGTTAAATGCAGGGTGCTTGGGAGCTGCTGACATATGGATATGATCTGTGCTCCCCCCCCCTGCTCCAATTTAGGCTTTTGTAGTCCAGTGCGTGAGAAGCACAGATCATTTTCTTTTGCCGGTGTAATATTATAGTGACTCATAAATAGATGGTTACCCTTTTGGTCCTAAACGTTTTCATTAAAGACGTCTAAGTTTTGTTATTGACACCACAGGTTCCCTATGCAGGGAAACACAGTCACATTTATCTGTACGCTTTTCCTCACCTAATAAATCATGTAAACAGGACAGACCATATGGCAGATAAGGCCTTGGAAATGTGGCTTCGGCATGCGAAGAGTCAAGTTGCTTGAAATCAGGAACGATCACAAACCGCTCTCTCCCTCTCCCTCTTCTTCTCTCACAGAATATCTTCCGTTTTTTTTACACGCCATTTTCTTGTTCACCTTCATCACCTCTTTGTCACTTATTTTTTTTCACTTTCCCACAAGAAGAAAGAGAGAAGCAATTCCTGCGTGTAAAGGGCCGCGAGTAGATAACTCTCCTCCTCCTCCTCTTCTCTGTTTCTGCCTCTCTCACTTCCACCTCTCCTCCTCCTCCTCCTCTACTTCTCTTCCCCCACCTCCTCCTCTCTCCCCTCTCTGCCGAGAGGGGTCCTGGGAGGTGCACTGACTGATGGGAGAGCATGATATATGTAGCGTCTGTGTCCCGGTTCTCCTCTGGCCCTTTGTCATTAATCATAGCCATTAGCTTTTCTCACTGCAGCCTTGTCTCTGCACCGCTATGAAAAGCAGCCCTTTCTCTCATATCTCACACCAAGAGAGCCGGCTAATACTTCTGCCTCACTGTCACACAGCTGCATTTCCAGCAAACGACAGACACTCATTGTAATATGGAAAATGGACATTATATTTATATCCCAAACCTGTGTTCGTTCACCGAGCAGTGCAGGGAAATATGGGAGGAATTATTGAGTGTCTGAAAGATAGAATTGATTGTCAATATTGATTTTGGCCAATATACGTTCTGCTCCGTGTACCTTTCTGTGGGTGTTTTTCTGCAGTGCAGGTTTTTCCAATATTCAGACTGTGAAAATACACATCGAGTAAACAATAACAAAACACACTTCAAATGTGACCACAACTATTTTGGACTGGTTGGAACTGGACCACAATGGACTCGGCTTCGTGCAAGGCTGTAGACTCTGAGTCTGTTTGGACGGCCAACGTGTGAGCTAATGAGAATAAACAGCTGGCCACTCTGGTGACCATCTAGTGTAATAGAGATGTATGGCCACCAGCTCCTGCACGCCTACTCCTCCAATCCCCAAACTGTGCCTGACAGATATACTAAAGCCTCATCAGTCTAGTCCCAGTCACACCAAACACACACACACACACACACACACACACACACACACACACACACACACACACACACACACACGCTTGTGGGACATACAGGGACAGACCCGCCCGCACACGGGCCCAAACTGGCATGTAAAGCAGTGCAGTCTCATACACACAGGCACAAGGCCAGCACTTTCCACATTAGAGTCTCAACCCTCTTTTTCTCATTTCCCTAACTGTATCATCCATACTGTACCTAATGAAATGATTGCAAGTAGTTATTGCTGACTTATTATCTAGACACACAGCTTTATCAAAATGCTGCATTGATTTAGTGGACTGTGTCGCAGAGAAAACTCCAGGGATTTTTCATTTGCCTGGCTACGCCATAATAATGGGACCCATCCCAATATGCATTATGCATATATAGAACATAGATAATTCAAACAGGAGGAACACATGCATTACCTCTGCGCTGTAACCTCCCAGTCTCATACTGTCTATTATATTAGGTTTTGGTGTTTGTTTTGCACTGCGCCGGGATCCCATTACAGGGGAGTGATAAGAACCTACAGTGCAGCCGGCTACATGAACACATTTGTGTCATAGTTTTCACCTTTGATGAATCCAGAACACCTTATAGGTATTTGTGCTTCCTCTCATTTGATGGTGTTTTGTCCTCACAAAGAGCGAGCTAGCTCCAGGTGGCTCCGTGCCTCCCTCCGGGATTTGTGGAGTGAGATAAGCGTTTGTCTTTCCCATTCTGAAGTGGCTCCTGTTAAGCCCCGTACCTGGAAGATGACTGATTTTGACAATGCAATTTACATCTCTCGATAAAACAATCTCACACTGCGCCTGCCGATTTACACCGGATTAAACTGTTTGTCTCCGTCACGGGGTAACCACACAATCTATCAGGCCCTCTGTGCCTTTTCCAATACCACATTGCCTCTCTTGTCCCTCGAGAGCAGAGCATTGATCCACAATGCAGAGCCGGGCCTCGCTTTAAAAAAAAATTGCTACAACAGCTTTGCAGAACTGGCAATTATTGAAACATGCAGATGTCGGTAATTTCAATAAAACTGATATGGTAGTAATGAAAACATCTGATTGAGGGGGCGACTGCTCCAGGATTTATGGCTGCATTAGGGGAAACGGCTGAGATGACTGTTTTGCGGCACGGCTCGGCACTCCCTTGTTTCACACGCATTAAAGGTGCAGATCAATTAGCGTCCGACGCCGTTAGCTTTGCCACAGACAGTCCTTTTACAGCAACATGAAAAATGCATGGGTTCCCGGAGAGATTTTGGAGCCATTAGCTGTCCTGATCCTCACACGTTTTCATGTAAGTGTGCTTTTGCAGTGATGTATGACTGTACAGTAGTAGTTTGTCTTTATAATCACAGGAGAACCATTACCTTCTTTCTGAAATATATTTTTGCCTTGGCACAGCATTTTTGTGTGTACTTTTTGATATTTGGAGAACAACAATATTTGAAGTGCAGGAATAGGCCTCCTTAAGGTGTTTTTGCTTTGTAACTAAACTGTAGAAACTATATCGATGCCCACGACTCTACAACAGTAACATCTTATAGCTGTGTAGGGGCTTCAGTATTATTATGTTGACTAAAGTAAATCTGTTATGATATAAAAACCCAGGTTAATTTGAAGCATGTAGCGACAGTCAACCCACTCCAGATCAAACACCTCTGTCGATCCATTATTGCACTGGTATGATCTCATGGTGTCTGAGTGCAGCCTCTCCATTCCCCTCAGGTGAGTCATTGCAGGGCCTGTCACCCTCTCTGCTCCATACGCCATATGTCTAATTCTAATTAAATGAACATTAAGACCCCCCCTTCTCCTTCTCACCCTCCCTGATGCTATCAGAGCTGTGAGAGCTCAAATGTTAAAGTAATGAATGCGTTAGCACAATGATGGGAGCACGAAGTGGAGGAGGAGAAGGAGGAGGAGAAGGAGGAAGAGGAGGAGAGGAGAGGAGTGATTGTGCAGTGCAATGCAGCTAGGTTCTCTCCTCAGTGACCGTGTTTACATGCATTCGAATAACTGGCTTAGTCGGACTGAAATCAAATTATCCGTTTCATGTAAACACCTTTGTTCGACTATGTGCGGTCCGACTACGATCCGATTAACACCCCTGGATAACTCGATCCGATCCGGTTGATAATTCGACTATCGCGGCATGTAACGGTGAATTGGATTAGGAACTGGACTTTGCGTCTTTGCGCATGCTTGAGATCCCTCCTCCCCACTCCCTCCCATGTCGTGACCCGGAAGTCGAAAGAGACGATAAATTGTCACTGCCGGGGGCCTGGCTGGCAGAAAACAAACAAACAACGCCAATAGCGCCATTTGCATTCGCTGTACTCCTATTAACATCATGCAAAAATAGTAGAGGGATGTAGCTTCGCCTTGCTCTCTGTTCGCCATCTTTCTCGAAATGTTGATGTTGTTGTTGTTGGTTGTTGTTGGTAGTGGTGAAGAGGTCAAGCGGAAATGGCTGTATCACCACGAGATGTAATGAAAACAGCGCCACCTATCGTATCGGATATGACATGCTTTCGGCCAATGATTCGAATTACTCACTGCCATGTATATTGGGATAATAGCAGATCCCCCAAAAGATAGCATAGTCCGACTAAAGCAAGATTTGAATTATACCATCATGTAAACGCACTGAGTGGCCACCGTGGCAGCGAGAGGGCTCGGTCACATTCGATTTGCATAACCTTCTAAAAAGCTATCAGAGGGCCTGCAATTGATTGAATTCCACCTCAGAGAAGTGCTAATTAATAACGCTGTGGATCTGACAGGCCTTTATTATGTGCGTGGGACATGAGATGATGTCTGCATTAGCAGGGTCTCTGGAAGCTGTGGAGGAGAATATAGAATGATGAATTAATGGAACTATGTCCTGGCTCTATCATCATATCATTAGAAGACCATTGATGGTTTCACACTACAGGTAGAAATCTATAACAGTGTAATGATGCAGTGATATTAAGGCAGCAGCTTATATTATCTGCACTATATTATGGGTGCAGTGCGTGGTTCATATTGTTCATGTGCAATCGAGTGTAAGTGACCGGGGACTTTTGGAATAGTGGACTAAACAGAGACCTGTTCCAACGTGGCTGCAGACTGTGGCCTTTATTTTCAAACATGAATAATCTGTCCATGTGTTCACGCATAGATGTATATTTATATGTGTTTAAGAGAGGCATATCAGTTTTATCAACTGTCTCTCTGCTTTTAGCTTATTTTGTTGACAAACTATTGAGCAACCACTGATCTATATCTGTTTATTATATGTCAGAGTTGAAGCACATTTACGAAACACCAGGTGGCATTTGGGGATTCAGGGTTGCAGGCGACTCAGCTGGAGCCAACTGCTAACCCATATTGTGAATAACAGCAGAGTAAATACATGCAGAAAAAGGTTAGAGGGAACAACGATCTGTGGACGTGAAAATGTGGCGGGGTTGTTTTAAAACAAATGTCAAGTGGAGTTTGGCTCTCTGATTTAATGGGGCTTTTGGAAATGTTTCCACGATCAACAGTTATCTCAAGATTGGTAATATTTGGTACACTCACTACAACCCATCTCTCTCATCTGCATCTTCCTCGATGGAGCGTCACTCAAGCCTTGGGATGGAAAAGACAAACATCCATTTCAATTCACAAATACATATCTCTGTTCATGAAATTGTAATATTGTACGGATAAATGGTCTATGCCCACTTTGGCTTAACGGTGTAAAAAAATATTAATTGTAACTTAATATTAATTAACTTTTTTAGTCTGGTTTTTGCTCTGATTCTCAGAGTGAAGTCTTCATGGAAAAGCTCTTATTTGGGATCGGCCAAGGTCTCGGCTCCTTTTGTCCGTAACGCTCCCCCTAGCCTCGGCGATAACTCTGCAAAATCATTCTCGGACGGCATCACAAACTGCCCGAACGGTACACTGTGTTGTTGCCAACAACAGTTACCCCGGTAGAAACAACTTACTATGTGTAATGGACCACTGCTGCTTGGTGAATATCATGTTCCCTGAATAACTTATTGGATAAATAGGCTGTACTGTGAAGAGATTGGAAATGACAGTTAAAGAAATCAAGCCCAGATTGCATTGTATTTCTGACCAGAAGTTGTTTATTAATAATATCACTTGACTAATAAGATAAATTCCTTTTGATTATAACTCTATTGCATTATAAACAGGTCTTTATTGTCAAGCGTAAGAGTGGTTTTCTGTTATGAACTGCAGTTTAGTAGCGAAAGGGATACAATAATGTAAACATCTCCCCTTTGATGTTGTTTATTAAGGCACTATATAAGCGCACACATATTAGATACATTGGTACGGTGTAAAAGAAAGATAAGAGTATTCTTCAGATAAAGAACCCCATTATGTTGGTTTACTACTTATTCAAGGTCACATTGTATATTCGTAGCGCAGTGATGCTTTCATGGTGTTCAATGCTTATTGCTCTAAATGAGCTCTACTAAATCAAAGCGGGCTCTTGGATAGGACGCCTGAGAGTCCTGCATGTGTAAATGTTGTATGCACCCCACTATTCTACTTGAAACAGAAACGCTCTCCATCATTCTATGAAACTGGGAAATGCCTGTGGGTAATGAGACTGACTGCAATTGAGAATAACTTATGGAGCTAATATTCTATATCTGCACATACACAGGGCTCTGCAGGATGTCATAAACATACACTTGGGTGTGTTTTCCAAACACCATTCTGCCATGCTGGTTATTTCCCTGTCTGTCATCATGGCGGTATTGTAATTGTTGGCCGACTTGATGAATAGCATTTGTCATTGCTGGTTCTCTGAGGATTTCCTTTCTTCTGGGCAGTGTAAGCCATTTTCTATGGTTAGTCGGCGTGCAACACACATTAATGCATCCTCTCATCAGGATCCAGGTTGCTAAGCTATATCATATGAAACAAGGAGTTAAGACAGCAACGCAGGGGAGCATGTTGTCTCCTTGTAAAGGTGTCATTATCGTATCGGGTTTAAATCCTCGCTCAGGACCTTCTTGAGAGTCATTTGTTCAAATGAGCATTAGTCTTTATTCTTTAAGCCCTTATTGGAGCTCATGAATCTCACAACAAATAGGTGGCCTGTGACAGGAACAAAGTGTAAGCAGTCAATATCCCATCCTCCTCCTCTACTCTCCACTCCTTCCCTCTTTGCTCACTACCTTTTTCTCTCAGTGTAACACAAAGACATGCATAATGTGGACTGCAATCTGATAAGTGTTCCTGCATCGTAGCCCCCCCCTGCTCTATACAGCACAACAGTTAGAGAGAGTGTGTATTTATATATATATATATATGTGTGTGTGTGTGTGTGTGATAGAGAGAGTGAGCCGATCAGAGCAGGGGGAGCTGTGGTTGGGATTGAACTAGGCTGTCTGAAGTTGATTAATCGGCCTGTGAGGGTGAGAGACTCCCGGGCCAGGCAGTAGGGTCCATCCCTGTGGCATGTGATGCTGATTGGCTTTGTCCTGTGCGTCTGCGCTGGAGGAGCGGACATTAAGATTAAGTGATGCTGTCGTGTCGGGGAGCACTGCACTGCATCATTCTGGGAAGAGACAGCTGTGCTGCTTAATCCTTCATCACCAGGGGAGAGCTGCCAGGGCCCAGATATACAGCCAAAGATAACCCTCCATAACTTCTGCTAAAGATCAGGAAACTTTGAATTCACATCCATCTGCCTGGCTTGGTTCAGCTCAACCCCCCCCCCCCTCCCCTCCTCTCCGTTTGAGTGCTGAAAATGAGCAGTCACTGAGAACGCTAAATAAAAGGGAGGAGGAGAAGAAAGTGAAGGATGGCGGAAGGGAGTAATCTAAGACCAGTAGTGTGCATGAGCTGTGTATGGATAGCCTCTGGCACCACGGACTGCCTTTTGGCCATCTTTGTGAATGATAGTCATAATGCAGATAAATTGCAGATATAGTTACCGGGTTTCAATTCCTCATCGTTCATAATGGAAATCAGTTGGATTACACAACACACTTACAGTTGATATTGTCCTCTACCTCCGACACAGCTTTGATTTTAATATAACTTCTTAACTCTTCATTGGAATGTTGGAATATTTGTATCCATTTATCAGATTATTATATCGATCAATACGTGCCGTGATACAAACGAGGATTACTGTCAAGGATCCTACTGAGAGTCTGGATCTCTGACTGCTGTGTGCTGTTGTGACATCGGTGTTGAAGCCTGCCACCGTAGTTTACTGATAAATCAAATGAGCTCAAGTCCAGATTCATGCCTTGTCCAGTCAGTCAATGGTCAAATAGATCTAGACTTCAGTCTAATTTACTAAAAACTTAAAGACTATTGTTGTTGTTGTTATCATCATTGAGTTTATGTGAATTAGAACCGTGGCAAGTTGAATGCTCAGTGAAAGTAAGCCGTGTTGCCACAACTTAAAGCCACGCAAAGTACTTTGTTGAAATGGATAGTATTTACTTTAGGTTTTTCCGGAGAGGAAAGCAAGCTGGTGTGTTGTGTGAGCAGATAAATGGGTGGAGGCCGAGTGGCTGACTGATTCCTCCTGTATGCAGTGATGGGTGGCGTCAGCAGGTTTCACACTGCTGGCCTCTGCATGTTTGCAGCTGGCTTGATGCAGCTGTCAGCCCGTGATTGATGAGTATCATCATTTAAAGTGTAAAAGAAAACGTCTCTGTGAAGGGAGACATGATGAACTGCCGCCTGCTGGCGCTCTCAGTGACACGCTCAGCGCTTCCTCCTCGCTCTCCCTTCTCCCCTCTCCCTCTCCTTGTTTCTATACTTCACTGCTCCCCTGTCCAACCGTCTATCCTTCTCTCCCTTTTTTACGCTTCTTTTTCTTCACCTTCTTCTCTTCTTTACTATTTCTTTTACCAGACAAAGCGTCTCTCTTCGCCGTCTCGTCTTTCTTCTCCGATCCTCCCACTTTTCTCCTCTTGCACTCTCTTCCTGTCCCTCTGCTGCCCCCACAATTTCCACTTCTGTCCTCCCTTTTTTATTCAGGTTTATTTAACCCACTTTTGTTGTGTCACTCTTCTGTCTAGGATTTCCTTCCCTCTCCTGCCCCCCTCCCTCTCTTCTACCCTCTACACGTCGATTTGCTTGGTGGAGAGACAGGGGAGTCCTCAGAAGGAGCCGGTGCTCGACTCTGTGCACTCCATTCTGTCTGTAACACTTCTCAGATCGCACGAAATGTCAAAATTCATATGGACCCTGCAAGGCGATATATTTAGTCGCCGCCTGCTGCATACCTTTACAGCAACTATGACAGTGACATATTAGTTATGTTGTCTTTTGCAATGTGATATCTTTAAATTTGCCACCTTGTTAAGTTTTGATTAATGCGATTCCATTTCAGCAAAGTAATTGGCTTGGCCCTGTTGTGAGCGATACACGGGCGCTGCGCCGGAACAAACGCTGCAACATGGTAATGAGGCAATGAGTTTGTTCTATGGATGTTGGCAAGTGACAGTTATTAATGATTGTTATGATAAACAGACGAGTGCAGATCGGGAGGGGGTGGGGGGTGGGGGTGGGGGGGGGGGATGAGTCAGGCCAGACTGACAGTTTTAAAATAACGCGTACTGGAAAGTACTAACGTAGTAATACGGTGTTAGGAAAACAATCATGCAGGTTGTCAAAAGAAGAGGTGTAATTACAGAGCTACACTGTCCTGCCTGGGAGGAGCTGGTTCTAATAGAGCCAGAGGAATCGGCACTGACAGAGGAGAGCAGAATGATATACAACCTTAATTGGATCATCTTTTTTACCCCCCCTTTCTTTTCTCAGAATACAAAGGAGGTCTGTACGCACAGCTGTGTTATGATAGGTTTGGTCTCCTGTGAAGACTAGTGACCCCGTGTAAATGGCTGTATAGTACAGGGAACCGCTGTGTTTGTGTGATCTGAACGTGGATTGTATTACTGCTGCTCTCCCGGTCTCTGCTCAGTATCAAAGTTTGCGAAATGTGTATACAGTATGTTTAAATGGTGTGAAGTGACATAAACACAGACCCGTCAGAGCACATCTTTTGATTTCCGTAGGATAAACAAACGTATTTTAGAAGAACGTAACTACCTTTTCTCTTGTTTTGTGAATTCAGAAGTGCCATATACCACTTTGGCCAATTTAACAGTTTCTGAAGGTGTAGTATAGACAAGAGTAAATACTTAACAAATGCCATATTTGCTTTGGCCGCTCTGTTTCTCTCTATCTCTTTTTGTTTTGGAGGCATTTTAAATTTGTTCATCTTCCGTCGTCATGCCTGAACTTTCGGTGACATTTAACCTGCACCAGTGCATGGCTGTCATGAAACACTTGGTTTTGGAATGCGACGATCAGATGACTTTGTCGACCTTTGTATGAACCTTGTCTGGTGGTGATTTAGTGAGGCACAGAGATCAAAGTGATCCCTCTCGGCTTGTGTCAGTGGGCTCGCCCCGAGTGTGAAGAAAACCCAATCCTATGTAACAGTCGTGCACTAGCAGTATGCTGACTGTACAGAAGTTACCACAGGAATCAACGCTGTATTATATTTTTACAGTCTTCCCGATTGGTTTTTTCTTCTGAATTTTTAACTCCCACTACATCTTTTACTTGACTTTCATTGTCATGTTAAACTGTAAAAATTGTGGACACTTCTGCTTTCCTTTTAAGGTTGATTATCAATGGAAATAGCTTTGAGTGGCCTCATGAATCAAAATATGAATTCAATGTCAGCGCAACTCTAAATATAGGGCAACTGTCTCTGCATCGCACTCTATCTCTACTATGGTGAAATAGTTAGGTTTGCTTGATAGGGATTTGATGCTGTCATCAACAATGAAAGGAGTTAAAAGCCAAACAACTCAATGTTTCATTTCCCCCTCTCACTCGTGTCAGTCTCTGGCGGTGGGAATTGATTGTGGTCAGATGGCCAGAGTAGCAGTGGTGATTCAGTGCAATTTTCAAATAAACTGAAAAAGAATTGTCATTCAGTAATGATTTTAGTTGGCAGTAAGTGGTCAGGTTGGAATTTCAGGGCCCTACACTATCTGTTATCCAAGTTTTCTGTTGACAGATGGATTATAATTCTTCTATAGCAGAACAATTGAAAAGACAGCGGTTTAACAAACTTGGATTGGATAAAGAAGACACACGGTTCCAACAGGAAATGTGCTGCCAACAGATGTGTGCACTCTTATGTTAGGAAGGAAAGAGTCCTGCTTTCTATCTTACTCAAGAATAAGATTTTTCCAGATTGTCCAAATATGCACTGGACTGCTTTTGATGAATGAGTGGTTAAAGCAATTTTTTCTTCCCAGTCGTACTTGAAATCCGCAGAACTTTAAAAGAAAGTATAACAACAACAAAAATTCTGTTTGTTTCCCTAGATTTTAAACAGAATGATGCAAGCGGTTTGATCTTCCTCCACTCTTTATATTATAAACAGCTTTAGCACCAAATCAATGTTGTCTTGGCTGGGATCCCATTTCCATGCTGCTTGCTTCTTGGCGCTGTCATGCAGATTGTCTTCACGGTTCCATTCTTTGTCTTCTTGAAAGCGGTGATTCCTGGCCATATGGAGCCCATCCCTTTGTTTTCTGCCGTGCTATCCCATTGCAGGGCCTTTGGTATAGAGGCTGGGCTAGTGTGTGGAGCTGCTTGGTGACTGTCACCACTGGTAGTCTTCTGCTTGTTGACATGTGAAGCCGGGCAGCATACTGTAGGCCTGATGTTGGAACTCACTTACAATTAACTTGAGAAGACGCTGACACCGGGCCTTCTGTCTCGGCGAGTATCGGGAGGAGACGGCTGCACATTATCCCATTGAGCATCAATCAGTTATTACTGTGCATATTTAAGAGGACATTATATGGATGTTGACCTAACTCTTTGCTTGTGTTAGCAGAATACAGACGAGTAACAGGAAGTGAAGGACAGAGGCGATGTACGAGCAGTGTGGAGAATGCCAGTGTCTCGACACTTGTTTCTCAAATTTCCCTCCACATGGCTCTCCTTCACCTCAGTGTGTCCCCCCCCCCCCCCCCGCACACACACACACACCTTCCCAACCCCGCTCTAGTCTAACTTCTTAACAACTGCAGCCCCCAACCCGTGCCTTCGTAATGACTTTGGTCAGAGTGATTATAGCTGTACTATTCTACTGTCAGTGATTATTAGGCAAAAGCTAAGGCTGAAGACCTTTGTCAGCTATTATTTTAATAGCGCCATTAGTATGAGTCCTTGGTGACCATCACATTCATCAGTCATCATAAACCTAATTGTGTAGTGCGCAAAGATAGTGTCACTATTACCTAGTCGATGTAGTTCTTGCTGTTTTAACATTGTGATCGTTGTAATTGTCGGTTACACACTTTCATTGTCTGACTGACACGCCCTTAGAACCCTGAAATAAGTCAGTGTCCTGCAAGATGGGGACGAACAAATGGTACATGGAGACATGAGACAGCAGAATGAGCAGAAGTTAGCTTTGCTTACTGAAGTGAAGTGACACCTGTCTCCCAGACCGCCTTAACTCATGTGCACTGTGGGGTTAATCCTTCTGTAGAAGCCTGTCACATGACAGAGAGGACCACAGGGCGAGAATGGCCTGAGTGGGGGGCTTCAGCTTTTCTTAGTGCTTACATGAGTTTGATGCAACAGTGTTATTAAAATCCCCAGCTGGCTTGAATCACAGATGAAAATAATGTATACATTTTTTTGGTTGAGCTGTCACTACATCTTGTGTTATCAGCCATCAAGATATTTGGATAATAGTTCTGACTGCTGTACTGTGCAACCTGAAGTGTTACATGCCATACAGTACATGGGGCAAGTGTAATATGAGTATACGCTGGTCACAAGATGTGCTGATGTGTTCTATCTTGGACTTTGGTGGGAACATATTGATGTTGATTGATTTTCTGCAACAATGGGTCATCTTGGGTTGGCTCGTCTTGATTTTCACATGCTACTCTGAACTGCTACGGCTGTGTAATGTATCTACTGCATCAATCAAGTGTGCAGGAACGTGTCAGGCAATTAAATGCATGTTACGTGATGCAAGTTACTAGCATGTTTGTGTATTTTTAGAGATTGCATGCAACATGCTGGAATGGATATTGATATCTGATTGCTTTTTTTTCGTTTTTCATATCTGCCTGTTTTGCTGGATCCTGTGCTGATTGGGTCAATTGCATCAAAATAGGTAAGCTTTAACGTTTTTACCTAAATTAAATCAAGTCTAAGTTGAAGTTGCAACATCAGTATATCAGTATAATTTGCTCTTCACACACTTTATATTCTAAATATAGTGTGAAAAGTCAACTCTGGTTGCCTTGTTTACCGTGCACAGCATCAGTGTGTGCATATTAATCATGCTTACACAAGTGTCTTAATTACTCCCAATGTAGCTGCTCCCGCTGAAACTCAGGAGATGACCTTTCTCTCCCTGCTCCTTTGCGCCATTAATCATCTATAATCAACACCTTCAAAGTCAAGAAGAGGGTCACTCAGAGCTGCCCAACACTGCCCACAGACCTCTGTCAAATGCACTCTCAGATCTTTATTCATGGCCTAGACGCAAACATGATTACACACACAAACATTTAAATGGGTACGTCCATCTTGCACATCGGAGTTGTGTCATGGCGATATGTACCCGATGATGTATTCTTCCTCATGAAGGTCACTTTCCCATTAATATTCAGAAGTCATTTGTCTGTCATTTTGATGTTCTCTCATATCCTGCATGAAACCGGAGGAGCATGCCCACAGGCCTAACAAATGGTATTTCACTTATACATGTGATACTCTGACATTCATGGCAGACACTCATTCATAGCCGTCACATGGCTGATATGTCTAAGTGCTCGGGACGCACAAGGAAGTGAAAAACTACGGTGTGCAGGGCTTTTAACATTTCAGATCTTGTTTAGCCCTGCCAATGGCAGATTGACAAGTGGAGTTTCTGCTGTAGCAGGTAACTGACATGCCTGGCTTCTCCCCCCTGCTGACTGAAAGCTTAATATATCATTTGTCAGTCAAGGATGGGCTTTCATTCAATCATGGCTTGGCATCCACTCAAATGCCAGCTGGGGCTTCGATTTCATGCAAAAGAGAAGTTGAATACACACTTAGCAGGCATGTGCTGGTGCTACTGATGTGTTGATTTCCAAAACACTGTTGTTCATTAGAATGTATTAAAATGTCAATTAACTTCCCAACTTTGATACCCATTGTCAGCACTAGTCATTGGTGATCTTTTACTACAGAATAAGTTAAGATATTTCTGTAAAATTGGATCATCTTGCATCACTTACAAAAGGACAAAACACCACTTCAAAGTTCTATAATAGTTTTATGACTACCCACAAATTGCTGTCATACATTTTTCATTCTTTTTAATTTACTATCATAAATCATGGCTGCTGTGGGCTCTCTGCTCTAAATGGGATTGCTCCATTGCAATGCAGCAATCTGGCTTTGGATCGCTGAAAAACAGACAGCACACGGAAGGTAGAGCATTAATTGAGGCCCATAAATTATGCACTTACTTTTATAATGTCAAACCATAAATAATGTTGATGCATTGGGAACTGCAACACATCACCCATAGAAATTAGGCATTTGAGATGAATGGGGATGCTGTGATGGATAATGCATCTCAACCAATGTGATCTATTTAAGTTTGTTCCCTTGAGGAAATGATGGCGCAGAATTACGGATACAAGTTCTAGACGAGCTGTTTGATATTCATGAAGCACTTAGCCTAGCTTAGGTCAGTTGTACTTGTTGTTGTCTATCTTAGATGGTGTGACATGTATAATGCTTAGTGTAAAATATGTCACACCTTCTCTTCCTTAATTCTCAATCTTCCACTTTAATTGTCCTTTAAACTAAATGATGTTGTCAAAGCCGAATACACAATCCATCACAACAACAGAACACATCTGCTTAATTTATAATCGTACAACTTCTGCTGTAACATAAACTACAGCTCCATCCCCACCTCCTCTGATGAACATGTGCATTTCCTGGAGCTTGGTCCCTGTGCCAACAGAAAAGTTGCCTCTGGTTTTTCCAACCTAGTCTCCAGAGTACCAGATGGATGATTAAGTATGGGACTTTACTGAGGCTTGTGCAAATGCTTAGTACCCTGAACTCCTGAATATTGTGTATTATCTGCCATTAGGCGGGGATAATATTAGCCATTCCCACTGTAATGGCTTAGGAGAAGAATAATTGAATGTGCTCATGGGCTCTGGTTCAGTGGAGTCGGGGATGGGAATGCATCAACACTCGTCTGGTTTTAATATTATTACATCCAATTCAGTTCTTTGCTTTTTATGATCTCCTGGATGTATTAATTATCCGGGAGAAGCATGTTCGGACAGCTCATTCATTTTTGCTTGATTTTATTGACAGGCCTTTCTTAAGCAGTCAAGGTAAATGTCATAATCAATATTGCTGCATTGGCTTGCATTATCACAATAACCTTTGTATGGGAAATGGCGAGAGAAACTAAAGGGGAACAGGATCATGGTGAAACATCCATTTGAAGGATTAGTACATACAAACTCTATATAATACCTTGAAACAAGCCATTTTTCAATTAGATGTCAAGTTTTTTTACTTTCCAGTTGTGGCTACATGTTTTGACGCTCCCCAAAAGATTCCACACAATGTAGTTGTGTGGAATCTTTTGTTCATTCAATGTACCGTTATGGTACATAGGGCTATTTTACAGAGATGAAGACTGAACGGCCTGTCGCTGGCTGTGTGTGAGGAGACAGAAGAAATATATACAACTGAATTCCACTGCTACGCAACAGATTGTGTCCATGTTTACTTCCTGTCAGCTGATGTCGTTCACATTCGCTGCAACAGGAACTAAACTGGGACATATTTGGACTGTTTACGAGTGTTAAAAGGTCTGAAATGGTTTAGTTCAAGGATTCAAGCAAATAAAAGCCTGGCCTATTAATTGTTGTTGTACAGTAAAATAGTACCATATATTTTTAGAGTTTTAAACTTGACACTCTTGACTGCAGGTTTTATCTTCTTCTATAATGGATGTTTTAAGCCGAACCATTCCACAATGGCTGTTTGAGTGTAATGCCCCTCTTGTTGTTATGTGAGGGGGAGCTGGCCTTTGTAACACAGCAGAATAGTTCTTTGTCAAATTAAACCACTTCTTCTGCCATGCAATGACTGTAGTCTAATACATTCTGTCAATGAATGTGATATCAGACATTGGCATATTCAACAAATACCCTACTTTTTTCTCTGCATGGTGAGAAGAAATCATCTTGATGTTCACCCGGTGGCCTTGTGTACACTTCAAATAGAAGGAGATGCCACACAGTGAAAGTTATGGACCATGGTGAAGTAATTAAACAGCGCACCATGAGCAGAACGCTGAAAATGTTCTCAGTGAGACGCTCATTTACTCCTGCCTTACTGACGTCTGATGCTTCAACACTGACCCCACTATTTAAGAATCTTACAACTCATGTGCTGCAGAGGGAAGGCATTTTTTTTCTTGAGACAAGAGTCAACACCCAGTTTTTAGCAAGTATTTCAAGTTGACCCCATTTTGCTCCCCGGGATTATACGCTCTGACACTGACAGTAAATATCGCTCTGTGTTTCATTACCCTCTGTTTGTCATCATAAATCCTTTTTAAATGAGAAGCATTCCGCAAACTAGTAGATTTGTGTGTGTTTGCATGTACACGTATGTGAGTTCTGGTTGTCTGTGCTAGCCTTGCTATGTGGTGCCAGTGGAGGCCTGAAGGCCTCCAAGTCTTTGCACGCACTCGTATACACGCCTCAATGAACCCCATCTTAGAATTAGGACAGCCCTTTCTATATCTGGACCAGAAGCACCTGCAATGGATAGATAGCACAGTTTGTAAGATTTGAAGTGTTGGACAAGTATCTTACAATGGTATATCATGGAGACTTTATGGCTCCTATGAACGGCAATTTATTGTAGTGGGCACTGTAAGAATACACGTTTTCAACCCCTTTGCTGCCCTTGCCACAAAGTCAACTGACTGCAGGCCTGCAGTCTGCGTGCATCCCTGCCCCCTTGATTTAAGATTGCACTTACCAGAACCCGCGAGGCTGTTGGTCCTCTCTTTCTCTGAGAGCTGTCACTCTTGTGTGTAATTTTCCTTGCTGAAGGAAAAAAAAGCCCAACTCAAACCGTGAATAATGAGTGGTTGTTAGCTTTTGAGACAGAGCAAGCAAAGCGAAACACAAAACACTCCATCAAAAGAACTGTAATTACCCACAAGCCTGTGAGTGCACTCTTCGAGGGGTTGTCATTGTGTGTGAATGACCTTTCATGTCTTTGGCATGCTGCTCTATGGCTCTGAGTCAGTTGCAGTTCAATGTAATCTGGTAGCATGTAGCAAAACTAAATAAATGTGGAACCTATGGAAGCTTTCACAAGAGATGGCTTTCAAAAAAGAACTTCATCCTCTTTTAAATACAATCTTTGTTTTCTGCCGTCTGAATGCTTCAAAATTGATCTCTCTTTGAAATGTTTTGCTTGGAGGCAGACACAAACAGTGATATACTTGTTTTAATTCTTCTTCTAACCATTTGTCATGATTTAAAAAAAAGACCGTCTCCTCATTTGCATTTCAACGCATAAACCTGCTGATCCTTAGTTTAGCATTAGCTTCCTTTAATGACAGGCACCCTTTGCGACCACCCATAGGAAGATAGATTGCTGGAAGATC
The DNA here is from genome assembly GCF_029220125.1 of Pseudoliparis swirei. Taxonomy (NCBI): domain Eukaryota; kingdom Metazoa; phylum Chordata; class Actinopteri; order Perciformes; family Liparidae; genus Pseudoliparis; species Pseudoliparis swirei. The sequence continues at coordinate 14,997,976 of NC_079404.1, forward strand.
TCTGTGTCACAAACACCCAGCCCTCCCTCAGCCCCTCCACATCTTCAAAAGTCCCGCTCAGACAACAACAAATGGACAGATTACACAGTGACTATGGGATGACAGATAACGCAGAGCAAGCAGAACTGCAGTGCGAGAACCTCCCGTTCCAAGCCTCACTGCCACAGACTGACTTCTCAAAAGATTTATTCAATCAGTCAAGTAATTAACATGATTTATGGTGCTGGGATGACTGTTAGTGAGACAACAAAGGGGTCGGGCGGTTCCTCCCCCAAGGAGATGCTATCAGGTGTTTTCTGCTGTGCTTGCAATGCAGTCAGCATGCAGCTGTAAATCCAGCCATTCTGCATTGAAGAGTAGATGACCCCTCCCCTCCGTCTTCTTTTCTTCCCTCTTGTTCTCTCCCCCTTCCTACTCACTCCAGGAGGTCACAAGTTCACCGCTCGGCCTTAACTGTTAAAACCTGGGGTCTGAACTTCTGACCTCACCTAGTGTAAAAGGAAGCACAGTGAATAGTGTTTATAAGGGCTGCCATTCTAAGAGGCCAGAGGGGCTTAGTAAAGGGTAGGGTGATGCAGTTGCGGGGCCAAGGCCCACTCCTCGGCCAACTTACCCCAGACATAGAGGCCTTTAAAAAGAAGTGAAGTAAGTAAAGACTGCCCCTAAAGGCCAAGGAGGAGTACAGCATTGGCTGAAATCTGAGGTTTTCCGACTGATGCCTCCATCAACACATTGCCTTCCGAGTAACACAGATCAAACTATCTGCAAGACAAAATCACTCACAGGTAGAGAGTGGTGTTTTGGAATTGTTCAGTACCCCAAAGGGGGTTAAATGTGAAGGTTAGTAACAAAGCTTTAAGACCAATTTTAAGTGTGAAGGTTTCCACTGAGACATCTGGATGGCACGAGATATTGCTCTGACCATTAGCATTTTAACTGTCTGAAAACAAACACTCTTCTCTTTTTCATCTGTCAAGTAAAATCTCCAGAGAACCTTATACCTGCTTTCACTAGACTGTCACTTCCCCGCGTTGTCGTCGCTCGCAGGCGAAAACACATCCATAAGAAGTGCTTGGCTTAGCCCTGTTTACACACACTCTAGTTTTCCTGTAACCTGTAAAAACAACACATGGTTTCTCTAGGCTGCCTGTTTCCCTCTTAAAACAAGAGGGGGGCAAATTAAATGCCTACAAGCAGATTTTATGATCTGATAAAAGATGGCATTTACTGTTGACTGATTTACTACGTGCCAAAGTTTGTGAGTGTATTGTTGTACAGCATCAGCTCTACAGTCACAGCACAGCAGAGTTGTTGAGGGGGCTTTCATCTCTGTGAGTCCTACTTTTTGTCTATGCCTACCTGCTGCAGGTTTCCTTTGAGTTAAGCGGTTTTGGGAATCCTAAAGTTACAGAATGCTACCAATTTGAAAAGGACATGCAGCACACAGTCACTGCTTTTTCTTACCTGAACATGTTGTGCCGTATCATCTTCTCAGCATATCCAGCAAATGTACCCTGCTGCCTGTGCTCATTACTTTGTACACGTAGTATTCTCTGTCAGAGAGGACATTAGGCCTGGCAGGCGGAGAGGCATAACCGTGCCTACGACTACCGTGTCGAGCATGCGGTAAAACAAAGCTTGAGTGATTTATCTTGGCCGTACAAATATTAGTTCAGCTAAGCCAGTATTGCTCGGGTTCTAATCAGAAGGGGCAATCTCCGCTGTAAGTGACAACTCGTAGAATGGTGTTTACATTCGCTTCTAGGTTCGTAACATATGCTCATGTTAAGAAAATAGCCCTGGCTGCCTGGTGAGGAATGTGGCCACAGAGCTATGTTACGGGATTGTTTGTTAATGAAGGATTTATGGCTTCTTGGCGCTTTATTTATTGCCCATTGTGTTTCTGCTCTGTTGATGCATTTCTTTTAATAATATGCTGAAAAGATCTTTTAAGAAGGATATTGTGAAATGGCCTCTGCAATTAAGTTGCATTACTGTGACCTAAATCTATGCAAACATGGCATGCAAGAATTCCCCCCTAGTGTTTTACTTGACACTCAATAGCTTTATTTTAGACTATAGTGACAATGCAGTATTCAATGTCTTCTTTAGAATATGTTTGCACATACATTTGTTGTTATGCTCACAGTGGCTATATTAGATGTTTAGTGCAGCTACATACAAACATTTTTTAACTCTGCTGACCTGCCTTGTAGGTCAAGGGGGCCCTAATACAGTTACACTATTTCTGCACACTTCCACCTCGTCAGCTACGGTTGTGCAAATAATATTTGGGCAGACAGCTGAATCTTTTTACGAAAAATATGCACTGTAGCTTCATTGGGTCATTCTCAATCTTATCTCCAACCTCCTTTCACTTACAATCTATTTCAGTTTAATTTCTGACTTTGAGGTTGTCTTTTGGTCAGTCTTGTTGAACGGCAGTTATGAATATGTCGGACCTCTGTAGAAATCCTTCAGTTGTTTTAAGCTGCACAGCTGCAGCTGAGCTTTGAGTTTGTTTTACCCCATATAGTCAGCAAAGTAATGCACGGTCTCACCGACAACATCCTCTGTCCATGCGGATCAGAGAGCATGTGTGGCAGGGGAATAAAAAACTACTCCTTTATCTTTTTAGTCTTATCCTCACCTCCTCACATTCTAGCATCTATGGAGAAAAACTAAGGTGAAGGATCCTCTCCGTGTCATGTTGGAACTCTTTGCTGTTTCTCCTTTGTCCCTGCGTCACTCCTCCCCTCTCCAACATTTGGCGGCCCGGTGAACTCTGTGTGCACTTTGACCTCTCAGTGACTACTTCTCAGGCATTTTGGCCATTAGTTTTTTACATCTATATGGTACTTGTCCTTCACCTCTTGCCCAACCATAAGGCAGTTGTTTGAGACTTCATCCCATTCTCCCTCCACCCTCCTCCCTTCCAGGTCATGGAGTTTTACAACTCGGAGCAAAGAACTGAACTTTGAGAGCTGTCAGGAAGCCCTGACCACATGTGACCACAGCCGAGGGAATTGGTGTGAAGCTTTTCTTGACCATCGCTCAAGGTTGTGCTAACCCGAGTGAGAATAAACATTATGGTTTGCTGTACCGCTTTTAGTTTCATGCCATTTGGTAATTATCCTTAACGAAAATGAGCTTTTATACTTTGTAGTATTGTTCTCTGTAGGCCACTTAACTACAGGCTCCCATGAAAAGATCACAAGGCGATAAGAAATATATTCACTTCGTCAAAAAAGGAACAAAACAATATCGGGTTCATTAAAATGGGGCGTGTAGTCATTACACTCCACAACATATTCCCAAATGCCTGAATTCAATATATAGAGGAACATGTCATGTATGAGTCCAAATCTGCAGTCTTGAATAATGGTCTATATATGGACTATTAAATAGATCTAAACAGACTTAATGTCATTGAAAGTCATTAAAATGAGATACTCTATATTTTGCTTGCTAAGAAAACGTATAATCCAATGATGTATTACTGGGAAATATTGAAATGACTTTATTCATGCCAGTGTACATGGTGAATATCATTTTCCATCATCACACCCCATTACGTTTTGTTTCTTTGCCTGTGTGTAAGATGTGCACTTGTGCATGCATTTGGGTGCATTCACGCAATGTGTATACATGCATGCACAGAATTGTGCATACATTGTCTGGGTTTGTTATGTGTGTGTGTGTGTGTGTGTGCGCGCTTGTGCGTGTGTCCCTCTCTGTGTCTGTGGGATTAGCGGTGCTTAAATGACAGTGTTTGATCAATGGTGCCAGGCTCTGCCCTTGGCTCGTTTGCTTTTTGCTCATCATTACTAACATGGGCTGATATAACTGGGTAACATATCTTTATATAATGACAGAGTATGCCTTATTATCTTTAAGCTACATCAGATTGGCAAACTTCTGAGGGAAAGCAAAATGTCTGGGAAATATTACGAGTCATTTATCAAGTCCCTCTCATTAGCATATTGCCTACAGAAGCACTCGTAGGAATCTAAATACAAGTGGCTGATTGGGAGTTGGTTACATTTTTACTTTTTGCTGAAAAAGCCTCTCTTAGAAGCTTTTGCGACCTTGAATTTAGTGCGGCCTCCCACTATCGACATTGACAATGCTACTCATAAGGCAGAGAGCTTCATGTAACCACAGGTAAAAAGCAAACAATCTTGCTCATCGGGGGCTAATTGAATAATTCCTAATATGTCAGTCACACCAACTCAGCCCAGTCCGCTGCTGATGTGCCCGCGTCTGATGGGTTGAGCACGTTTTTGATCAGTCGTGAATGTCCTTAGTGGTACAACAATAGTGGCAGAGCTTCATTAATTATGAGGTAACTGCATACTCCATTTTTCCTTGTCACATTGAGCTTGGTCCCAGGCGTACTGTGACACAGAGGGAGAGGTGGTGGAGTCCAGATGAGGCGCACCCAGCCCTGCATCCAGCAAACCGAAATAATGAGTTTCCTTCCCCCTTTAACCACTATATGCACCATGATATACAACTCGCAATTAAGCATGGCTTGGTGATCCAGTGATTAATGTCTCTGGTGGCGGTTGTGAAGGGACTGGGACTTAGTCCGAGACTGGGGGACTGGCTCCGTCTCCCTGTTTATATTCCTATCATGGTCGCACCTCTCTCTCTCTCTCTCTCTCTCTCTCCCCTCTTTTTGCCTCTCTCTCAAACACACCCCGACACACAGACACACACACACACACACACACACACACACTTGCAGTCTTTTTCCCTCTTAGCCAGTCTCCATTACGGGGAAGATGGAGAGGACCATTTGCAATTCAGTAACCTTTATGACAGTGCACTCTTTAATCAGAGGGCCCTATTTCCTTTGTAGAGTAACACACCATCGCTTACACACAGTGTGCACGTTGCCACACACAGATACACACATCAATGGAGTTTCAAGGCCCATAAAATACCCAGGCTGGGTGAGCTGGTGAAAGTGACGTAGCTGATTTACAATACCCGGCTGTTGTTTCATTTGTTGTTGTTGTTGTTGTTGTTGAAGGCTTTTAATTATTATGGTGCAACAGCACTAAGTAAATTGTGTCTTGTTTGAGAAAGGAAGCTTATTTCTTTAAAGGAGGGAGGATATGAACTATTTTACTCTGACTGTTTTTTCTTTGTAGGAAAGAGTAATTTGGTGTAAATTATATCACAGCTGTGCAGCCTTTATCCACCCAGATGTAGAATTATCCATGTATCGTTGCAATGTCTAGGAAGGCGCTTACGACAACAAAGGTAGATATTTGCTGCATGATGACACAGTGAACCTGCTCCAAGCAGATTAGGTGGAGTATTTTCACTCATAGCTTTATATCACACTTCGTCAGCTCTCATCCATTCACAATGGAGTCTGTATTGAGGTCATTTTCTTCCCTACGTACTCTGTTCAGTGTCGTTTTCTTTGTCATCAACATGTGCTTTAAAAAAAAAACTAAATTGTAAGTCACAATCACAGATCACAGCAATAACAGGTTTATATGCTTTTAATTCTAACAACGGGTGAGGATTGTAATGGTATGGTAAGCTGCTCCAACCTTAATGGCAAATGCTGTTTACGGCCACTTTGCTGCTCTTATTTAGTGATGAAGGCTTTTGATTTACTTTATCCTCCAGAGCCCCATACAACTGAATGAGCGACACTCATCCTGCCGAACACAAGGGCAATTCTCTTTCTCCCTTTCTCCCTCCCTCCCTCTTCCACTTCCTCTCCCCCTTTTTACTGGATCATTTCCCTTCACACCCTGAAAGGCTTTGTAGTGGCAGCATCATTCTCTTAACCTCGCTCTTTCTCTCTCTGCCTTCATTTTTGTCTGTATTTTCCTTTTTTTTCTCTCTCTCTCCTCTCTCTTTCACTCCAACTTTCATAAGCTCAGTAAAGCATGGCCTTCAATTCCCTTGTTCTAGTGTTTTCACTTAAGATCAGGAGTGATGAGCAAAAGGTTTCTGGCTCAATCCTTGAGCAAAGGCCTGGTTTGACAGGGATTATTATTTATTTGTCATCTTGGATGTAATAAGCTGTAGGTACAGACTGGAGAGCTGGTGATTTATTGCTCTGTCGAGCGCCAGTAGCAGTCCGGCCGCTGGGGCGTGCAGGATGAATACCGGCCTGTCACTCCCGTCCATCCGTCTCCTCGCGCTTGCCGCCCTCAAAAACACCACCCCATTTCATGCCAGAATACATAAACAATCTTTCATTACTCCTAAGCCATTTTTCTCTCTCCATATTTGCTCTTCACAGGACACAAAGTTTGAATTTATTCATGGTTTTCTCTTTTTTTCTCCTTCTCTTCTCTCTCTTCATCTTCCTCCATCCATTCCACACTAGGTGTTCTTTTTTGTTTCCCTCATTCAGGGATTTTATGAACGTGTGATCTTTTAACAGTTACGAAATCCCACGCCCATGCAGTTTTCCCCCTTGTCCGATGCTTTTGGCCACATTTTTTCTTCTTCTCAAAACCCGTTCACGAGAAGAACAGCGAGAGAAAAAAACGCCCACGTCCGCTTCAACTTTTCAGAATGGCTTATTCTCAGTCCGGAAGATTCTTGAGCCAGGAGAGATCGGACGTGAATATGTTGGTGTGCTGTCAGCAACATGTCCTTCCAACGCATTAGTGTCATTCTCCATGCTTCAATAACGCATGAACTGAGTGATACAATATCAAATCCCCTGACTTCATCTCTCCCATATACCATGTCTTCCAGAGCAGAAGACATGATATCGACCCCCGGTCCATTTAGACAGGAATTTAATATTTTTCAGCTAAACCAATCACGCATGGTTATTGCTCAGTGTAATCTAATCCCATTCCATCATAAATGCCCCTCTTGTGAGGCTATTCACAGACCTGATAAACTGGTAGAAATCAAGATGTTGAAAAACATGGCCTTAATAGATTGTCTTGGCTGCCTTAGAGGAGCTTGTCACGCTCCTTTCTGTCGATACACATTTTCCTTTCTCCAGCCCTAACTGCTCTCTCTAGGCCCAGATTGGCTAAAGTGGAGCTGACTTTGTAAATAGGGTGCTCATTTATTAGGGCTGTTATCCGCGAGCCGTACTGGGAGAGGTCTCGAAGAAGATGCTCGGCCCGCAAAACACACAGACAGAGGAAGAAGGAGGATAATTATGAGACATTTATTTTGGTGAGCCGATTAATAGTGGTACCTGATTGCAGGGCCTGTAACGCTGTGAGTATGATGGTTCGGCTTTCTGCGTCTTCTGAAAGACTCTGGACACACTATTCACGACGACATGTCGTTCAGAGATAGCACATTACAGTCATAGTGTGTGTGTGTCTTTCTGTGTGTGGAGGGGAGAGCCAACACCATTAACAGTACAGTGAATAGTGAAGATTTGTTAGAGGACATAGGTGGTGATGCCTCACACAGGCAGTGAACTGAGAATACTCATTTGGTTCCTGAATAAGGCCTTGACAGCCACCATTTATATCTGGCTCGTTGTATGCTGTCCAGCCGATTAATAACAGTTTATTGCTGTCTAATTAGTGTCGGCTGATTGGAAACTGAATCAGAAGTGAGGGAGAGACTTGCTTGCTTTGTTTTAGTGTGTGCAGTGTTCAAAGGGAAATTCTCAATGGCGAAAATCAGCAAAATCTGAAAGTAAATAATGTTCTCTGCAATAAAAAAGGTGTGTTTTTTAAACGTATAAAAAAGCAAAAGGCTAAATTTCCCCAACAATCAGTAATATATCGTCGCATGTGACGGTTTTGTTACCTTCGTGTTTTACGTCTAAGCCAATGAACTTGTTGTTATGTGTACATTCCACATATCCCCTGATCTGCATGTTACTAGTATTCTTACCATAGACGTGTGTTGTAATTCCCTGATGATTTGCCTTTACCGCGTCATCAGCTGCGCCAGATTCTGCCTTTTGAAGATGCACAGGTTGAAGTTTGATAATTTATCCTGGTGCTTGGTCTGCGATGATGCTGTTTTCGTTCACAGTAACAACCTGTTCATCAAGATTAGGCCTAGATGTTGGTCCGAATTAGAACCATACTTTCAGACTTTAGTTAAATCCTAAACTATGAGCACAAGAGAGTTTGCTGTTATCACTTTCTCAGGGAGGACATGAGCAAGAATTACTTATGAACTGCTTTGCCAACTGTGCTTTGCTGTGTTTCGATAATGTGGTATTTTGCCACGTATAAAAACACCATTTGTTTATCAATTAGTTAACCCGTGTTACCATAAATTATTGAACAAAACATACAACATACATGAGTTTTACAATTGTTAATCATGGCCCCCATTTACTTCAATTCATCAAGACTTTTCACTGTGGCGGCATGCGAGAAAAACAACATTTCAACAAGGGCGTGAGTAATTGGTAGTGAGATGGTCATTTTGATATTGAGATGGTCTTTTTGTGACTCCCGAACCATTCTCTGGACCAATCCAAACATAATGGCTTTGATAGATTTGTATTTGTTTTGATATAGTTTAGTTTCCATTCACTTGTAAGTTTGTGAACCGCAGCTGTCAGATATGAATGTTAAATTTCAATTCAACCGCAGAGCTTACTGCAGCCAGCCATTTCATCTAATTATTGCGAGAGTAACTTTGTGGAGTAAAGAATCGCAATGGTTTGTTTTTCATCCATTCAGCCACATTTATCAGGTGTACTATGTGTGAACATTGCTGTTGTTCAATTCATTCTGCAGTAATCAATACATTATTAGCACCTTTCGTGCTAACCTGTTGTCCAAAGCATCCCACCACATTAGATCAACTCTTTTCTTCGCTATTATACAAACACTATGGGGCCGTATACACAATATAGTAAAAAAAAAGCAATAAAACAGGCTATATTTCCTTCTATATCCATTAGCTGGACACTTGCATAGCTTTACTCCTTTGAATGGAGGCTAACTGGTGGTTAAGAGCACTATGCATACTGAAAAGAAACAAGTTGGATAGAAGGCAAAAAGACATTATCAGATTTCATGCACTTCAAAGTAGAAGGAGTTGTGCTCTGTTATGGAGGTTTTATTTTGTGCTGCTGGTGATGGACCATAAACAACCTCTTCTCATTTGAGTCTTAGCTAGACCGAGTGGTTAGGTCAGTGAGGCCCCACAACTCTGCTCAGCCTCCAAACTACCACTGACATGCAGCTGATCAAGCCTTAATTAAGGAGACATTTTCTCCCCGTGATTTCTATCGATGCACAGCGAAGAAAAAAACAAACTGAACCACTTTCCTCCCGGACTGCTGGGAAATTGAGTATACTGCTTCCTCCAACTTCTACCCGCTGTTAGTTGTCTCTCCCGCTCCATCTGCATCGACGTCTGCTCTTAGGTCATCGCATACGTTTTTCTTACATTGCCCTGATTTTCCAGCCTCTGCTTCTGGGTTTTTTTCAGCTTTTTTCATTTTCCACCTGCTATTTATCATCTCCACCATCCTTCTCCTATTCCTTTTCCTTCTACCTGTTCTCACTTCTGTCACCCGCTCAGCTCCTGCCACCTTCCAACTCCTCTTTGCCAGTTGCCTGTCTTGGCTGTCTGAGCTGAGGTGAGTGGTCGAGGTGGGCTGGGGCGCGGCATTAGTGTTTCTGCTTGCCTGTGCAATAGAAGGCGACGTGCGTCAGGGCCTCTGTCAGCAGATCAGCACTGATGCAGATGGGAGGTGAAAAGCTCCCCAGTGACGACGCTCGGAGACAGTGGCCGATGATGGAGGCAGGGCCGCCTCCCCCTCTTTCCTCCTCAGTCCCCTCTGAATCTGTCTCGCTTTATTGCGTACACCTCTCTTTCACACACTCTCTCCCCCCAGCCCTCTCTCCTTTGTTGTTGCAGCGGTAAGGATGGAGTGGGCTCTGACAAAGTGCTGGGATTGATAATTGGACAGAGCTGGAGACTGGATGAGAGGATGGATGAGGGCAGAGGAGGGAGTTTAACACAGGCAAACACAGACAGACAGAGAGGAACGACCTGCTCGGCTATGCAGCCACTCACAGCCCCACAGCAATTTAGCCCTCCACTAACCCAGTGCCAGTGGACTCTCAGCCTCGCTACCTGTTTGGTGGTGGTGCATATGAACAACTGTGACAGCATGCAGAGGCTAGAGGAATTTAGTGCCCACGAAGAACACTATTCTCACTCCTGTATTCATCCAGAGCATAAATACACACTGCATACTACTCATACCAATGTAACACATTTGTATTATTTTAAAGACTTGATGAAAACTTGTTTCTTAAATCAGCTGAAATAAAATTGTTTGTATACATTTGTAGCTTTTCAATATTTGCACTGCAGATTTTATTATTAAATCAGGCCAAGCTACAATTGTATTTGTATTTTCATCTATGTGTACCCAAAGGCACAAACCTTCCTGCTGGTGAGTACTATAGTGGTGTGTAGGAGGTAGCTGCCATTTTTCACAGCCCCTGCATACCTAACCAGCCCTGGAGGAGAAAGATGGGAGAGAGGTTCGAGTAACTGTGTTCTTATTACAAAAGCCTTCCTCTGCATCTTGGGTGGGGTAACCTGTGTATGTGCGTCCGTGCATGTGTGTGTGCGTCCTCTCATTACGCCCCTACCTGCTCTGCATTACTTGTCAGTGGTGTTGGAGCGCCCGGCTCAGATTAAGACTAATGCCGATGGCCCCAGGAACTGCGATTAGAATCACACTCATTACTCAGGGCCCGGTGACGGAAGCAATTTAAAGCCCTCGTCTTTACAGTACAAGAGGCAGGGCAAGCCCCCACTGTCAAAGGAGGTGAGACACTACCCTCTGTGCACACACACACACACGCACCTACACGCACACACCCCAACACACCGTAATACAATTGCACTACTCCCTCTTCCTGTCCTCCAATGACACCTGAAGGCCAGGCCCTTAGTGACTTAATTGACTGACTGTCTTTCTTCGTGGCTTTTAATTTATTTATCCCGTGAAGAAAAGAGAATGGGGCAGACTGCTTCGATGCTTCAGTTTGCATGTTGCTCCGATGTCTAGAAAACGCAGAAGCCCAATATTGTTAAGTCTGTCTTTGACTGTGGTGTATAGACGAGAGTTGTAATGTTGAGTCAGGCGTAAGTGTGTGTGAGTGGTGCTTTCACACTACCACAGACCCGAAAAAGATTAGACGGTCAATATGTGTCAGTCGCATGTCATTGAGAATGATTGAGTGAGCACATTATGTGTCTGCGTGTGTGTGTGTGTAGGTTTGTTGCTCAGTGTGTGTAGCTATTTCTTTGAAGATGTTGTTGGCCTATCCATGTGCATATCAGTGTGAGCTTTGAGATCCAGTGGGTGTGTCTGTGCAAGTCTTTACATGCTAGTCTTTGTTCCTGTGTTACATCGCTTGTGTGTGTGTGTGTGTGTGTGTGAATGAATGAATAAATAGTTTGTGCATATGTTTTTTATGTGTTTGTGACTTACCTCCACAGTAAGGTTACAGCTGCTACGAGTCTCTCTGTGACAGTTGTCCAAAAGAATGCCAGTCAGGGCCAGCGCGAGGGTGGCTGTGACTCCACAATGAATGATAGGCTCATCAATTAGCAGCTGTCACCATGGCAACTCTATCATAGTAATGACAGCACTGTTCAGGCTGGAGGACAGAGTGGAGAGTTTCATCAGTGTCGGGGAGTTTGAATTCAAGCTTATCGTATATCACTATATATAACCTATATATAAACTATATATAGTGAGTTTATTGTAAATTAGTTTTCATTTAATTGTTTTGCATTTTGTAGACGTTCAATAATATTCAGTGCTGTTTGCTATTTGTTACAGCCTCAAAGCTACTGCTGTTTTGACATGAGAACATGATGAAACAAGCAAACAAATCATTGATGCTCTTTTATATTAAAGAGGCTCATCTCTGTTAATAAATCACATGGTTGGTTTCGTCTGTGTATGGTTGCATAATCATGAGTACAAATAGTCAAGTGGTAGTTTTCACTGTAAGGGCTGTTGGCTCTGGTACTAGTCGCTCGCCGCCGCAATGTTTAGGGCCTTTGAGAGGCAATAGAAATGTTGCCAATCTCATATGAAGCACTTATAACTTATGATTTAGTTAAGTATTGGGAGAGGGTTAGTCTGTTAATAGAAGCTCACTAGCTGGGGAGAACATTTAAAAGCTTCACAGAGTAATGGAAACTCTTTGGGAAGAGATGGAGTACAACACGACTTTGCCATTATGTGCCTTTTTTAGTGTTTTCCACTAAAACGAAAGTGGTGAATTGACTCTCAACATGCTGTGTACCAAATTATGTAGATGTACTTGCTTTCTCAACAAGCTGAACCATGGTATGTAAGAGTTGTGGTATTGTATTACTTCTTTTCATTTCTATCTTTAGTTGATAATGGCTAATGTCAAATCTTAGCAGATTTTTTTCAGAGCAGCACAGTAATGCTGACTTTAATTTGTTAAAAAAAAAAGGTCTGATTTAACTTCAACACTGAGGTTTAACAGTGAGGGGGGATTTGTTTAATTTCATGCAACCTGTGAGGAAGCTTCTAATACATGTTGTGTCACCTTGTAAACAATAGTTTTAGGGTCACATACTAGTCACCATTTTCCCTTGCCATAGATTTGACCAGAGTAAGCCTTTTCTATCACCTCGTCTGCATACTGAACACAAATGAATCCGACTGTATGCTCTCTCCCCGTTTAAATAGAGAATGGCGTTGAGCCGTTGACTGATTGATATTGTAATTGTCGCTATGAAGTAATGTTTTACAGCATGCGTAAAGACAGATCTGTATGGCCCTCCCTGCCGAGCACCTTTCTTCTATATGGATCTGCCAAGTGCTGAGGACTGGTTAAATGCTGTCAATCATTGATTTTTCCCTCTGACAGTAGAGTGATGGCTGTGGTGATTGAAGGAGTCAGGGTTTTGTCTTTCTCACCCTGTGCTGCAGGATTCAAGCAAGAAATCCTCACACCTTCTAAGCCAGCCCATCACTTCCCTCCTCCTCTTTTCACTACTTTCTCACTACCCCTTTCTCTCTCTCTCTCTCTCTCTCTCTCTCTCTCTCTTTCTCTTTTAACAAATGGCATCAACAGGCCGTGAAATAATCAATGCTGATGATCCATCTTGGATCCTGTCGATATGTTAATGAGCACGCCTCATCGTTATTGCTGCCGGGTCATAAATCACTGCTTCTTACCAGAATGCACAGCAGCTGGTGCAGCAAACCCCAGGCCAGGAATAAAACACTGTCTTTTAACGATTAATGTCCAAACATTCTGCTGCCCTGTGCCTTGATTGTTTTCAGAAGCCAAAAAAGTAGGACGGATTGTAAATCAATAAAACAATAAGACAAAGTGTTTTAATAAAAGGAGAGGTTGCAAGTAAATCATTGCAGTGCTCCATTTAGCACTGCTTCCTGGGTAAGGAATAATTGGATACCTGGTACCCAGAAGTCATTTTTAAGGTTATAAATGCCTGTGTCAGCTAGTAGTGAGAAGCAGGCTAGCTTGCAGCCTTACATTTTTCAAATCTGCTTCTTTTTTTTTTTTTAACGGGCCTGGGCAAAGCAAAGGGAGGGTTTAGTGGCTATTCGTTTCACCATGAGAAATGAAAAGATAACATGTTTGCATAGAGTACACTGTAAATCATTATGATGAGATGGCAGAAAGGGAAGCTTTATTATTCCCTTATTTCCATCGCTTGAATTCCTATACTTTATTCCAGTATATTGAATACAGCTTTCACATGTAAGCTCAAAGCCCATTATGTGTCCCTCGATGCAGTATGTACATTGTCCCGAAGCACTTAATTCACAATTCTGTTCACACGTTTTTTGACAGGGTTTTTTATATAACGAACGGTACACAAACACTGTTTGCTTGGTTGTTGTTGTTTTTATTAGGCTATGTGGTTACTGGTTTAGTTATTATTATTATTATTATTATTATAAAAGGATAGGATAGCGCGATTTATATTTTTTCTAAACCTCGTTTGTTGGATGATTTGTCAGACCACAAACCTTTGAGCTATAACTGTATTTAATTAGCAAATAACATAGTGTTTATCCATACATGCAAGCTGTATATGGTATATATGTACTGTACACCTAGAATGTGTATGTGTGGTACATGTGTAAGTCGATGTGTAAAATGTATACAAAGCCATGACATTGTCCATTAGGTGTTGAGTTTGGCTGCGTAACACGTTGATTTAATAGGAACCTAGCAGCATTAAAAGGTGTTAAAGTGGCTGATTGCTCATTATTGTGTAAAATATAGTCAATCGGTTTTTCCTCATCTTATTTAAATGCCACCACCATGTCAGTAGGGGTGCAGAGAGTAGTGCATCGGGATAGTAAGTTTCTTAGTTTACTGGTTTATCCTGCGGTGCAGTTTAATATCGTAAAGCAATGACCTGTGTTGGCCTCTCAGATACATGTTAGTAAATGGTTATGTAGTATGTATTTTAAGCTCATTTACTTGTTAAACATCTGTAAATAATTATGTTTGAGTTATTGTTGTTCACTCTGTAATGAGCCTATGCATGTTTTGTTCCATTGGAGATCACCTCCCTTCCAGCTTCAGCAAACAGCCAATGCTTTGTGGTTTACTTCTTCACTTTAGTCTTCATATGCAATGGACTCAGATGTTCACGTTATCCAATAGATACAACTGTCAAATTAATATAATCATAATCAGGAAACATTGACATTTAAGCTATATCTCAGGTTTACTGTGTAACTGTTTAAATCAAAGTGTATCACTTTGGAATAAAACTCTTGTTTGGTTTTAATATTGCTATTAACTGTGGTTTCAGTCGTGTGACCTTGTGCTCAATGGTTCAGTCAAGCTTGTAGATTGCAGTGTAACCTCTATGTGTGTTTTCACCGGGCCGCTCAGAGATGAACAGTTTTATGTTCGAGCCCTTGGACTTCCTGCAGATGATAAATCATAAACCAGGCGTTTATTGCAATGGTAGTAACTGGAATACCATCTACATCAATGCTTCCTCATACGCGTGCCCTCACAATGTCAATATTGGTAGTTAAACATTGTGTGCAACCCAAGTTACAGAAACACTGCATCTGATGAAAGTGTGCCATCATAAACAGTGGAGCAAAGACAATGGATGCCACTTCTTCTTGTTTTGCATCCAGGTAGTTATCAATATTTGTCCATTAAGATGGATCTAAATAACTTCAATGTCAATGTAGTGATGACACGGCTTGTTTCAAGAGGTCTGAACATATTTGTCTGCCTGTAAATCAGCTGTAGCCTTTCTTTAGTCATTTCTCTATACTGTGATCTGGTACAGAGGGAAAACATGGCCATATTTGCTCATTCTGGTTTTATTCTGCCTCACCCACTCACTAATACACCGGAACACAACTGTAGTCGAGGATTTATAGAACCAGATAGCGTGTGCAAGCATCGGGCACACCAATTTATTTACAGGAACTGAATTTACTTCAGAGTCTGACAGCTTGAATTCCTGCGGCCTCTTTCGGGCCTAAATCACACTTGCGATATAGTGCAGCTCTGCATTTTTTCTCCCTCAGTGCTAAGTATTATAATGATGAATCTGCTACTCTGGCTTATGCCAGCTCTAGGCGGACATAACAGCAGTTGTTTAAATTTTCCAAAATAAATAGAGGATATTTCAATGGAGACAGATAACAGAGAGGAGCCTGGGAAATAGTTTGACTTGTGGAAGTTGCCTTTCTAAATTGTTTTTGTTACCAAGATAAGGAACATTAACTCCAGATGTCAAAGAAAGTAAATTATATATCAGCCGACTGCAATAACTGCCATGTTCTAAAGAACCACATTGAGATTTCTATTTATAACTGTCGGCTATCAATAGCTGCGTTCTTTCACCAATCTTCATCTTTCTTATCCACATATATGTAACCAACCATCCATATCCTATATTATCTGTATAGCCGCATGGTTTTCAGACCACAGCTGTGTGTTTTACCACTTCGGAACAGATGGACCCTGTGTATCCTGTTATCAGTGTGAATTTATTGCCTAACAACTTACACATTCATTAGTCGGGGTTTCCACTCAACAAACTGTTAAAGTAAGGGGTTTATTTTCCCACATTGTCTGAAGATAGCTCCTGAGCAAGCTTCAACCGCATCTTTTAGAGATGTAGTCAAAAGCTACAAAAACAACCCTGTAAGTATTGTTCAGCTATTATTTCAAAGGTGAAGAATTGCATTTAATTCTCAAAAAATAGGTAATTATGTGACCAGTCCAACTTAAAATGTCATGCTGCATGCACTCAGTGCCGTCGGTGTAACTAAGATGTGAAGGGAAATTTAAATGAAGCAGCTTTTGTTAATGATGACAAGCATTTTGACATATTTCAGGTTTTTGTGATCTCAAAGGGAAGAAGAATCATAATGGATCGACTCATACGCAGGCTTAGAGGGCAATTTTACGGCTTCTTCACCAGTTGGCTGAATGTTAATATAGAATGCATGTACTCCTGTTTAGTCCCCTGCAATGAAACATAACTGGAACTACCAGCATGTTAGTAGTGTTGAAGAGTTTTTTAGATCAATTTGATAAATATAGGCAGAAAAAGATTTGTGAGATCATTAATTTTTTAATTGGTAATGGATATGGTTCTGAAACTTGTATTGTTAGGACCAGGGTACTGGTATTGTTCTCCTTTAATGAGCTGCCCTGAGACAATTGGCAGTGCTTTTTCATGCGGAAATATACCACGGCTTAACTAAAATGAGAATTTAATCATAATCTGAAGAATTGAGATAATATTTTGAATTGCAATTCCCAAAGATTCTACCCCTAATGCAAATATCTTGGATCCACCATCATCAACACCCACCAGTCTACCCTATCCCCTGTGTACAAGCTCTACACCAGCACCCATGGGGTTAGTGGCCCAATAATTTGCTAAAGCATGTTTTTGAGATTGCAGATCATTTAGGCTTTATGGTATTAATGTGGATATGGGCTCATTAGGGTTCCTGGGAATAGTTGTTGATGGGACAAATCTGAAAGGAGTGAAACATTATTTAACACGCTCAGCGGGAGTGCATGATTGGCCAATTGCGGTGTTCTATGATTCATTCTTATTGTACAGCAAAGCAGCTTGATGGTGTAGCACAGAGACAGTTTACTGCGGAATTGGTGTGATTTTGAGGCCTTTGTTGTGGTGTTATACTAAATGCTAATTAGGCTCTACAACCGTAATTAGAACATTTCGCTAGACAGACCAATTTAACTAGTACCGCAGTAAGAGCATCGAGAAGATTAACACACACATACACACACTCACATACACAAGTGATATCACACATGCATACACAAACATCTCACCTTATAATTACTCTTGCTAACTATCAGACAAGATAAATGTGGGGGTTGCAGGGGCTCGTTTCTCCTAATACGTTCATCATTCCTTTGTTCCTGTGCAGTTCTAGAAGGTGCTCGTTTCATTGAGTTAACAAACTTAAAACACAAAAGTGTGGTAAACACAGACGAATACAGGTGGAAGTTGCTATTACATGGAACACTTTGTTCAGTTATCAGTGACAGTTATATCACTTGCTCCTCCATTAAACGCTTTTCCTCCGGCACTTTCATGCAAATATGCAAACACACACAGGAACTTGTGAAAGAAAAAAACACTTTCAGTGAAAGTAATTGCCTTGTGTACATCACTGTTGCTCTGTCCTGTAATACGGAGGATCAACGTGGCACATGAGCATTAGCCTGCAGCCTGCAGCCTCGCCTGCCAGTCAGGCCTGCCATGTACCACCGCGTCAGGGCCATGGCATCCTCCCTTGGCCCGCACGCAGCCACTGTGGGCGGCAGACACACTTCTCAATCATCTCCTGAGTGACACACAGTTGGACAATGTTGAAAGACAAAGCGGAGCAAACAGACTCCATTGGTTTGTTACAGTGTCAGCTTACATCACATATTGCTTTATTACATTCTGATTAACTTGGTATTAGTAAGTAAATAGCAATTGTATATTTTTTCGGGAGCAATGTTGACTGGATCATGTCTCCATTGGCCACAAATAGTTGAGAAAGGGTAGTTCTTTTCACACACTATTACAAGTAAAAGGGCTGCATATTATATGGTATTGGTAATGGTTGTGTTAATTTGTAAGTAGCATTTTAGTTTAGTAGCTGACATAAATAATACATTCAGTTGAAGAATATACATATATTATTAATATTGTAATATTTTGAATATATCATCTGAATCCGCAAAGTAACTAGTAACGATTCATGTGTTTACCTCGTGAAATAAAAAGTATAATGTTTCTAAAATGTTTTGAAGCCAGGTGGACTTCTATCACGGCATTAATACAATACACATTGATGATGATGATGGATTGATGTATTCACGGACATCTGGTGACTCATCACACTTATTGTTCTTATTGTTCCATTTTAGGGCCCATTTTATTTTCCTTATACCTTCTCCCCCTTGGGCTCATTTTTAGAAAACATGGCATCTCCTACCACCTTTATGCGGACGACTCCCAAATATACATACCCCTAAAGAAACGCACCTGCTCTCTGACGCCCCTGGTTGACTGTCTCAATGACATAAAGGCCTGGATGGCGCGAAACTTTTTAAACATAAATGAGAGTAAAACGGAGGTAATTGTGTTTGGACCAAATGGCGATGTCCCCTCCATTGACCTGGGTTCCCTGCAACAGTATGCAAAACCCATGGTCTCTAATCTGGGCGTTAAAATCGACAGTGCTTTTAAATTAGATAAACAGATAAACTCTGTGGTTAAGTCCAGTTTTATCACCTGAGGCTGCTGTCCAAAATTAAACCGGTTTTATCCGCTTCTGATTTTGAGCGTGTAATTCATGCATTTGTTTCTACGCTTAGATTACTGTAATGCACTTTATGCCGGCTTAAACAAGACTTCGCTGGCCCTGCAGCGTGTGCAAACGCTGGCTCGGTTTACAGGAACCCGCAAGTACGATCACATCACCCCAGTCCTGTCTTCCCTCCATTGGCTTCCTGTCTACTTTAGAGTTCATTTTAAGATTTTATTGTTTGTTTTTAAGGCGCTTAATGGGCTGGCCCCTCAGTACATCTCTGACCTCATACAGGTGTACACCCCCTCAAGGGGTCTGAGATCGGCTGACCAGCTCCTCCTAGTAGTCCCTAAAACTAAGAAAATTACCAGAGGAGACCGGGCCTTCTCAGCAGTAGCCCCAGGCTCTGGAACGACCTGCCCCCCCAGGTCAAATTGTCGCCCACCCTCCAAACCTTTAAGTCCCGCCTGAAGACCCACCTCTTTTCCCTCGCTTTCGAGTCAGTTTGAGCTATGTTTTGTATTGATTTTTCTCTATTTTGTTTGTATGCCTTTTATCTACTACTGTAATATTATATTTTATTATTATGCTATGCTTACTGTGAAGCACTTCGTTAAACCCTCTGTTTTTAATATGTGCTATATAAATAAATTGGATTGGATTGGATTCTATAAGCCAACATTCACACTCCTTGAGAGAGAGGTGGGGTTACCCTAAGATGCACTAAGGTATATGTAAATACATTTATTATTTATATGGGCATCAGGGATTGCTATTGTTGTCTCAGAACATATTCAGCTTTTAGCTACGGCCTTGGGGCCTTCTTGTAAAACACTTTATCATGTTGTTAGTCCTCATGAATAATTAAAAACCTAAATTACTTGCCATGTACAAAATTCATATTCTCGGGGTTGGGGGAAGATACATGAAAATTAATTTTCTTTTCTCTAAGAGTGTGACGGGAAATCAATTAATCTTGATGTATTATTTCATGCAGGGCAGGGTAGGAGCAGCAGCAAAGAGAGTGGCTACAGCTGTTCTCATTGGAGAGGCCATATATTATACTTGGTGGCTTTGACAGCTCTGAAGGAAGGGGCTGGCTGAAGGATATCAAGCAGGTGAAGCAACTGCAAAAATACAAATTAAAAAAATATATATATATTGAACAACACAAACTGGTTCCAGGGACTAATATAAATGGTACAGCCGGAGGCAAGCATTGTTGAATTTACTTATGTTAGACTCTCACTTCTCTCCCCAAAAACTGCTGTCACTTCTCGTCGACATTATTAATGACGTGCCTTTTTGAAACATCATGTTCATTCAGCAGTCATATGTTTTCGTCCCCCTATCTGCAATTTATTTTCTTGGATCTCCTCTTGCCTTTTTTGGGGGGTTAGTGCAATTGAGATTTACCACCCGTCAGATAAATGTGTCCAGGTAATATAACACTAGGGATAGAGTGACAGAGCTATTTACTGCCTGCTTTAAAGTTGTATAACTTGTCACAGCCTGCAACTTGTTGTCTGTGGCTCCCCAATTTCCCGACGGTGTTTGTAAATGGAAAAGCGCACACAGATATTATTACTCTTTTTAAGATGGGAAGCAGAGAAATCGTGAACCAGTAACAGCAAAGCACGGCTAATAGAGGAATAACACATTGACAACATCACAAAAGTGTGCTGCAACTAAACAAGCGCAATTCTTGGAATAATTCTTCAACTTTACAGAAATATATGAAACAAGGTGAAGAGTATTGGCCATTTTTTGTGCCACCTTACCTTGCTGACATTTAATCATAGTTTCCTGGGAACTTTTCTCCAAAGTGATGAGCAGACTGTTAGAAGTCAGTCGTGTCACCTGTTAACTGAAAGATGGATCACCAGCCTGCCAGCTGTGACTGCTGATGAGTGACAAGTGAGATGTGTCATGTCACTTCCCAGCGATGTGTTTGTCAGGAAGGTGTTTGTGGCCAAACAGTTACTTCCTAGCTGTAATGTAATGATTTGTGAAAACGGAACGGGAATTAGACTATAAAAGAGAAAGCAGTTATTTTTCCAGGGTGTCTGCAGGTCCTCTAAAGGCTTTAAATTTCTCTCATCCAGCTTTAGAAATACACAAATGCATTAAGATACACCTCATTGAATTCATTCAAGGGTTATCTGAATTTATACAGTTTAGCTAAATTTGTTTTTGGCAGATTTAGAATACAAATAAGAAAGAGAGATTAAGAGATCTCTCGGTTGAAAGGTTGGCACCGTTTCTCAATTTTCCCCGGGAGAGTTGCGCATTGTGCTCCTGCCATAAATACCGTTCCATTTATGAACAGATTTCACTGGTCAACAAGACTGGTAATTAACAATCAGTAAACATCTGTTACTATCTATTAATAACCTGGCATTACAGATTTATGACTGGCCCCGACGGCTGGGGAAAATGTATTTCTGCCGTTGACGAGGGGCAGCTTGGAACTGGCGGCCAATGCCATTTGTTAATGTGAGACAAATTAGAGAGCAGGAGACAACTAAATTAAAAAGCCAAATGACTGCGGCCAGATGGAGCGCAATATAACAAATGGAACAAGTTGTGGAGGTGCCAGTTGTACAGACGCTGTGGGACACAGAGGGTGAATTGATTCAGGGAAGCCATTGGGTGAGCAGATGAAAAGGTTATATTAACACTTACAGGAGGCAGACAGTAAGCCTCTGTGCCCTCCAGCTTTATTTGCAGTTGTTCACACATATGGATGCTGCTGTCCACATCATCTTTTTAATGGTGCTGTGTGAATGTCACTGGAAAACAAACACGGTTAGTTTTGCTCCTCTGATATAAGTCATGTTGTCTGCGCATGGTTAGAATCCTACTTTCAACTGACACGCCTTTATTCAGATGTTGCCTGCAGTACTGTATGCAGCCACAGAGGCAGAAACCTTTCTATACTTGAAAAGCAATAGCATGATATAAACCGTATTACCTATTAATTGACTTGTTGTGTGACACCACGCTTCCCAGAGATACGGTGTATTATTTGAATGTAATGTTCAGCAAGACACTGTGCACAATATGGCACATGTTGGTTCTCTGTGGTGGTTCGGGGGTGATGCATCACACCTGCAGCTCTCTAGGTGAAGACACATGAGCACATTTGTATCTTGTAAATGGGTAGGCACGCTGGGGTGAGGAACACATTTGTTTGGGTTAAAGACTGCATGTTAATGAAATAGATCATGAACATTGCCATTATGATAATGGATTACAGCACTTGTGTTGTGGTGCTATGTTATTTATGACCTTTTTGGATTGCTTGGACAAAAAAGGGAAGAAAATAAAATGAAATAGTAGAGGGTGTTGTCTCTTGGCCTTTTGCAAACACAAAACAACCAGTATTTACTGGACACATTTTTCCCTGTGACAAGTGAAGATCAGGGAGTTTGAGTAGGAGATTAGCCTTGCGTTAATAAGTCTGGAGTCCGAAGAGAAATGGTTATTACTCAGTATTGTAGAGTCTTTTAATTTCCAATGTGGCAGTCAGGCCTAATGTGTTATTTTACATTCTATTTTAGATTCCACAAAGTGGTCACTGCTATTTGTCTTACTCGTTTAAATCACCATAATTCAGATGTATTAGGAGATGATACATTAAGCTGCACTCAATGCGGCTGGTCTTCCTGGTTCGTGAATAATAAAATATTCCTCGTCAGGGACAGTAACACGGCGGTAATATTCTCCTGAAAGCCTAACGCAGTCTTTTTCTTCCTCCCTGACATACATAAGCTGTTAAAACATAATATGCCACCATTTGTTTCTTTAATCTCATCCTTTTATCCTTTTTTCTGCACTTGAGGCATCATTACGGGAATATATGTTTTCATCGCTCACTTGAAATCCCATTTTTGTTTTTCTGTAGGAGATTTCTTCCTGTGCAGTTACTTACAGTGGCCCTCTCCTTACTTCCTGCTTCTGATAAAGGAAGCATGAACTGACAGGGGCTATTTGTTACGGCAATGAGACAGGGATGACATCGACTAGATTATAAAATGCAGAGGTCAGATAAACAATTTGCTACCAAACTTGGCTTCCCATGATGCTCTCTGCTCCCCGTCTGCTCTGCTCCCCATCTGCTCAATAACATAATGGAGGGAAGAGGAGAGGTACCACAGTTTGAAGCGAGGGAAGGTGGGAAGGATCATGTCAGTAAGGAATGGGGGGGGGGGGGGGCAGAGGAGCACAAAGGAACAGTACAAGAGCCCCCCTGGCTGATGGCAGTCAGGTTTGCATTTTTTTTCTCCCTCTCCGGGTTAATTCACAGGATGAAAAGCTGCTCTGTATGATGTGTCATATATCAAAGACAGGGCATCAGTGATCTTTGCTCAAGGGCACAGATAACAGACAGATAGACATGTGAATAAGATGGGGGGAAAAAGCAACTCATCCTTTTCGGCTACCACCACAGAGGAGATAAAACAAGATTTATGACTCATCTCAGACCACATACCGGCTGCGCGGACCATTTTTCACATGCTCCAAAAATTGGTACTGGAAAGCAATCTGCTTGTCAGTGTGTCCATCAGGTGCTTCAAGAGGAAATTGGGTCCTTCGGGCTTTTTGCTCTGCAGTCAGCTATTTTCTTTATAGCAGTTTTGTTTTTAATGGTATCCATAAATATATGTAGGGTTATAAATACCTTTATCACCCAAGGAGCTTTTCCACATGATGTGGCCCGCTATGCTATGGTGGTTGTTCCTGAACTGAGAGCTTCCTGTTTGGACATTGCAATCCAAAGAGGTGCAACGTTGTCACTCTTGTGATGGACAGTGATGAGATGGTGTGACAGAATCCCTTGTTGAGTTGAGTTTGACAGAAATTTGCCTTGATAGGCTACAAAATCACTTGTGTCCGGAGAGCCATCTCAGATTGAGCAGGGCAAAAGCAAAACCTTCAGAGGAGGTGAGAGAACGCAGCGAAGGCATGAGATTGTTACCTGTAAATGTGTCGCAACAGGCTAAATGGCTAGTGTATTGCAATGTGATGGTCCGAGCCAATTTGATCAGGTGATGTTCAGCAGATTGGCATGGTGAGAATGACTTAATGTACGTGTCTGTACCTGTGAGCTTAATGTTATGTACGCATATCAATACTTTGCACCTCAGGTGAAACACCTGTGAAAAATGCCTCATTGTAGAAAGTTCAAACAGTGAAACCTGCTTGTAATACACAGGATGGCATACACAAAGAAAACAGCAGTAGTCAGCAGTTTCAATGATGATATCCACACTGGTACAGAGTGTGATGTCCAAATCATGTCCAAACTAATTTACAAAAAGAGTTACAGACTGACGATCCTCACCACAGAATGCTTCCACACTTCTGTGTCGATTTGTATTTTCTGGATCGGCCTTACTTTGTGTATTGTGGGCGTATCTTAGTCACGGTTGGTAGTGTGTCACGTAGGACAACATTGTCTCACGAATAAAACTAAATGTTACTGTAAAATTGAAACTGCCCTTTTTGTTTTGTTTCTATATGCTTACTGCTATCACTTTAAAGAACTTGAAAACACTCTTGATGTCAAATGCATTTGGGTACAGTATCAGAAGCACTACAGTGTAAATACTACCATCCGTAATCTACTGGCAGAAATAAGATATGTGCCAAGTTTTACACAGAACAAAAATAAATAGATTGTAATTCTTGGAAAATGAACTCTCCACGCGTTGACTCCACATGGGCAGAGATATGCTTTGATGCCCGTTTTATGACTTAGTTGGGCGGAAACATCCAAATGACTATACTTTTAGTGTTTTTAATATCATTTTAACTGAAGTTCAACAGGTGTGGTGGTACATAGCGACTGCTACATTCAGAAGATGTGTAGTATAGTCTTCCACTGCTTGGCTGTGTGTGTTTTTAAGTGCCTCCTGGCTGCCATGTTGGAATGGGGTATGAGAGTGGCCCTGCTGCGCATGGAGTGTTGATAGCACAGGGAGCTGCATGACTCGGTCTGTTATGGATCAGGTTGCACTTGGGGAAACATTTGAAAGCTCCTCTGGGCTTTCACAGAGCAGAAGTTTTTTTTCTCCTGGGACAGAAGGATCAGCCTAAAGCAACAGGCCTGTTGACTTTGATATCCTATCTGATACCAGCACTTCCACACGTTTGCACCCCTGCAAACAGGCCTGACATTATAATATCATCACATGTTCAAGCAAGGGAAATTTGGCCCACCGCAGGGGTTTGAGGTTTATGTTTCTGTCTTAGATGAGCGAGGGTTTCCATAATCTGGCTGGTGTTCCCTCACGCACCAGACCAGCTTGTGAGAACGAGAAACAGGCCAAGGAGAAGGGAGGGCACAAATACCTTCCCGGCACAGCAGGCAGATGTTCTACGAGGGTCATTGTGAGTTGCAGCCATGGAAAGAGGACGGACTGATGTAAAACATACACTTGTTTTGCAAGTTGTCACTTTTGCCTCTTGTTGCCCCTTGAGCTCGGTCCTACCTGCTGTTCCTGTCTAGACTACTTGCCAACTGTGACATCTGTTCTCAGATGAAAGCACAGGCAAGATCTGAATGTCAATATCCTCGAAGTAGATGGACAAAATGAACAAACGGACGAGTGTCTGTCACTACGTGGCAATCATCCTTCAAATGAAAGGTTACCGCGCCACATTGTGTGCCCGAGAAATGACCATTTTTAATCAGACAGCAGGGTACACATCTGTTAGATGCTCAGTGAAGCTGCAGTTAGGAGCCAAGGAGAGTAGAGACTGATCAGTGTAAATCATTCCTTCTTCCCCCCCTCTGACAAAACAGGCCTACATGTGAAATGGCCACCAGGCAATTAGATATTACTTTCCTAAGGTTATCCCTCAGATGCTAACGGGGTTAAGTGAGCCTGATAAGGGACGATATTGGACATGTTTGGATGTTATAAGAAGGCTTTTTAAAATATTGGATGAATGTATTTCTTCCTCTGTTCTTTTTCTGTGTGCCTCTGTTGGTATAACTATGAACTAGTTCATTAATCTAACATCAACGTCATCTGCTTCCTATTTACTATTCATTTTCCTTTCGGGATTGGATTGTCATGCTTTAGTCATTAGATACATGATCACGGTCTGTACTTTGTATCATACATTATGTTGGCAGGAACAGACAGCAACTGACATAACTAACATAGTTGCCCCATAAATGGTTGAACTATTTTCCTCTCCACGTTTCCTATGTTTTCCATGTTTTGTGTGATCAGAGCCCAGTAAAAGTGTGAGTTAAGACCTTGGGGTTTGCCCTATCCAAGGGCCTGGGACTTAAGATCACATCTACAGAGAGGTTGAAAATGTTCAGTGCTGCAAAAGTAATTGCAAAGCTATGGTTAGTAATTTTGTGGTATTAAATTGCCTGTCAGAGCTAAATGAAGTAGGGCTACTGCACTGCCAAAAGCCATACGTGCCTATGCAGAGAGTGGTGGAGCTTTCCCTGAAGAAGGTAGTATTTTCCTCCACCACATCATTTTATCATTCAGCTGAGTTCATGGTGTTGTTTTAAGAGATTTAAGTCTCATTACCCCGAACCTAGGGCCTTTGTGATTTATACCGTTATTACAGCACTCTCTCTCACAATAGAAATGATGCATGAATCACATTTGTACTGTAAGACAAATGTTTCTCCAAGGGAAAGAGAGACATTGTAGCTAGTTAAAGGGACCCTCATTAAGCTCTCGTTATTGGATAAGTGGCTCTCATTTTCTCCGTGAGATTCCAGGCCTGACTAACTGGTCTTTATCCCTCTCTGAAGATTACATTGTTGCAATGCTGCAGTGTTCATTTGTTCTTTGTGATGTGACCAGCAGTTATACATCCATTTTCAGAGTACAAATCTGTGTCATCGACCTTCAGTTCCTGTTGAGTCCAACACCTGCTGACCCCAGTCCTAACTTAGTCAGGGATAGAGTTAAATATAACCCCTTAAAGCTGAGTCCATTGTTCAGAGCTGTTTTACATCCTATTTGATATACTCTGCCAGGAAAATCCACTGATGTTCTCTTTGTAAGGCAGCAATAGAGAAAATGACAAAGCGATAATACATTAAAACAACACCATTGACCATCCTAGGGCTGCCACTTTAAGTTTAATTAGCCAATTATCGTCTGGATTAATTGATTAATTGTTTTGTTCATATAATGTCAGAAAATAGTAACAATTCTCATTATTTCTCAGAGTTGAAGTGACATATTATTTGTTTTGTCCAACCAGCAGTCCAAACACATGATATGATTTAAAAAAAGACAATATTCAGTATAGATTCTACTGTGCAATTTCGTCACTGACACGCTTCTTATGTTAGTCTTTTCCTTTCTTATATTATAATTAGGGCTGTGAAACGATTAACATTTTTAATCGGATTAATCACAGGTTTTTGTGGATTAATCATGATTAATCACATATTACCGATATTCTCGGTATATTTTGTGAGAACATAGAGATTTATGACAAAAGACGGATATATACATTTATACATTCTTCTATACAATGGTGCTGCAACTCAGCAGTTATTTAGCAGTTTTCTTCCATATGGAATATTAATACATCTTCATCCTAAATAGAATGTTTAACCCTCCTGTTACCTTTCGGGTCAATTTGACCCCATTCAATGTTTAATGTCGGTGTTCTTTGGGGTCAATTTGACCCCAGGCTGTTTTTCACTGTGTCAAACATATCAGAAATATCAACTTTTTTATTTATTTAAAGGGCTATTTAGGTAGTCAACAAACAAACATAAAGTACCTCACACTTAAACTTGGGAAGCAATATTAATTCTAATAATTTTCTGGAGGTTTTAATTGCTGGGGTCAAATTGACCCCGAGGATAAAATATGTTCGTAAATGTAAAGGTAACAGGAGGGTTAAACAGAGCATTTTCTCTTGTTTGTCAACCATTAACTCCACCATGATACAATCTAAAGATGGACAGATTGACAAGTGACTTTTTTTTGCTCGGTCGATGCGCGCGCGGAGCTCTGTGGCGCGAGACGGAGATCGATAAGTGTTAACGCAACGAGAAGAGACAGAAATGACATGCTGCTGTGGAGATACGATCAACAACAGACGTTTAGTTTAATAAAAGAACAAAGACGTGCTATAGAGAACATGTCAGGAGGGGGCGGGCCAATCTTTTTAATGTCATGCGATCTACCAACACTACGCCGCGATCGACTGGCAGGTCGCGATCGACGTGTTGAGACCCCTGATCTACAGGAAGTAAAAGTCGTAACAAGGTTTCCGTAGGTGAACCTGCGGAAGGATCATTACCGATGAACAGACCGTCTGCATGAGAGCGGACAGAGTTCAGATTGAAGTGGTGTATTGGAAGCTCATTTTGCAAGTGACTTTTTTTTCGTCCCGACGACCAACAACAGACAGATTGGAAGCTCATTCTGCGCATGCGTTAAATGCGTTAAAAAACAACAACTAGTTAAACCTGTAATTGAATTAACTGAGTTAACGTGTTATTTTTCACAGCACTAATTATAAAATTTTTTCATACAGTATATCTAACATAACTTTTTTCATTACAGAATAAATTATGTATATGTTTTACTGAGCCTTAAACAAGGACATGACATTTAGCTGAAATAAATGCTATTAGTCCAAGTGAAATAATACACCTGTGAAAAGAATGTAGGAAAAAACGTCTTTGAAGTGTGTCAAATTCTCTCCCCTGCAGTTTATTTGAAAGCTATCATTTTCTTGAATTAATAGCTGAAAATTGGCATTGATTTGCAGAACGACCGATGCTGAAAGTTAAAGCCCCTCTATTGATGTTATTATTGACAGCTTCGGTGAATTCCGATCTCTTATCATTCCAAATGATACACCTTTGTATACGGTGAGAGGATGTCGATGGCACAGGGTGCATTGTTCTAGAAGGACTTATTGAGCTGGGTGTCACTGCACTGTGATTTAGGACATTCGGTTCTGCGTGGCATAATTAAAGCTGCTACGGACGACTCTCGGACTGCTAAAGACATCACTAAAGCACAACTCTGTGATGTTGATGGCCTTTGTGCTGAGGGATTTTTCACTCTTTCAACTAAACAGCAGTCCACCCTTTTTCTCTTTCTTGACACTTTCCATCTCTCCCTTTCCTTCCTGCTTTTCTATTTTGTTCATGCATAAAAAAAAGTTTTGTATCCGAGGCAAATTAAAATAATTTAGTGACATTGTATTGAACTCTTGCTCAAATGATTTATCATATCAATGAATATGTTGTCCAACAACGAATAGGGACTTGGGTTAGGAATTCATTCGAAATAAATGATCAACAGAACCTTTTCTTTATTTTGGTCAATTGTTCACTACTTCTAGCAGCTTGTCATTAATTCCAAATATCCATTTTAATATTCAATGTAACTCGAGGAATGTCATAATCATGGATTATATTGAACTCATGAAACTGTGTGCACAATAGGAGTTTTTCCAGTTGAGTCTAGTGCCTTCAATGGCAGAAATAAACTACTGCAAGTCACCCCTGTTGACCACTGAGACACTGACAGGCTCTTTGCTGGAATGACATCTGAACCTGCCAGGGGCATGAACCTGCCAGTGCCTCCAGCAGGTGCCAGAACCTGACACCTCCTGAAGGCACTGGGAGCAAAGTAGCCGGTGGTGATGCTGATGGTGGGGGCTTTTAGGGCTTTATGTTGGAGGAAAAGTAACATGATGCTGGAGTCCCCTGCCTTTTCCGACAGTGGCCCTGAACCACCGCTCTGCGGCTCCACTGGCTAACTAACGGCTCACTTGACTGTGGTTACAGGAAGCCCTTTGTTGGGAAGGACAGAATTCAGGGGGGAAGTGGTGTAATCCTGGCTCTGTCCTGGATCAGTCAGTTTGGATTTCACACTGGCCCAGTGCAGCCAACGGCCCCTGGGCGCTGTGTTCCTTAGGAAACAAGCAAACACCTTTTTCCTCACAGCGGGATGAACAGTAAAACCGGCCACATCCCTTACAATCAACATATTTGCTACTAAACTGTGTATTCAAACCGTGTCCACATATTTATTCAAATAAATATGTTAGTTTTTTCTTCTAAATGTTGTTCTCTTGATATTGTACTTGCATGATTCATATTCTGCTCTCGAGAGCATAAATGGTGTTTCTTAAAGTTTAAGTACAACACGTTTTTTTGTCCATTATTCAGCTTTAAGAGGACAGTCTTTAATAATTAATCACAATCTTACTTTTTACAAGCAATGGATGTCAACGTTTGAAGCTAGAAGCAAAACGATCTGGTCGACTATGCCTCATATCCTGTGGAGATCAGTTTGATGAGGTATGGAAAGGCTGAAAAACTCCTGTAGCAAAAGGAAGCATTATTTAGTCTTTTTCTATTTCTTCAGTATATGTCTCAACAGCATATGACAATTTGTGAGCTGCTTCAATTGTTTCTTGAATCTTCCAAATGGTGTCTGCCTTCAGATTATCTGTAAATAAAACCATCTGAGCACCAAAACTGCTATTTTTCAACGGTACGGTCGGTGGCTTGGAAAGGGCAGTAGAGTCATGTCCAATGCGAGTCATGTTATCTTTCATTCAATTAGACAAACTCTAGCCCACACAAATGACATTGAAATAAATTGATGTAATGACGAGAATGCATGCCTTGCAACAGTGAGGGGTGAAAATCCACCCCTGCAATTTCAGGCTTTGCACTTGGCATGGCATGTAATGTGATCTCGGTTGAGTCGGAGGAAAACAAATCCTTCTTTTTCCCCTCTGTTTTACATACAAGTGTAAGTGTAGCTTGTAGTTATTTCAGGAGACAGAGCGAGAGAGCTGCAGGGGTTGTCAGTTCATTCTTAACCTATGCTATGGAGAGCAGATAATTGCTCCATGGCTAGAAGGCTTTGATTGGTTGGCTAGTTAGTGATCAGAGCAGCGAGATATCTGACTCTCTACGGACAACAAGATCTCTGTAACATATGGCAGCGAGAAGTGGGCGGAAAGTTTTTTTTAAAGTTACTCTAATCCTCATTTTCATTATCACCTCCCACATGGGTTACAATGCCATACAATTTGAAGCTAGCCATGGATATATCTAGCCCTTATGAGAATTGAAAATTCAAGTATAGATTTGACCACAAGCGTGCACCGCGTGTCAGACCTCCATCTCAAAACTGTTTCAGATGGATCTAAGTTCTGAAAACTTGACATGAAATCTCTTCAAAGAACATAGTACGTGCTTGAAAGTATTCCGATTTTTTTCCAGAACAAAGTTTTGCCAGAACTCTGTTTGAAAAGTCAGCGGCATTAAAACCTGTCATAAATATTTTCCAAGCTTCCATTTTATCTTATTTTCACACATAAGCCACAGCTCTGCTTTTCAGCAATGGTAAAGTACATATGCTGTTTAAATACAAACACTGTACCCAACGTAAATATAAACTGTATTCTCACCATATACTAAAGGTTATCAGTAAAATAGTATTGTTGTCCAGAAGGTGCAGCATGTCAAGGCAGATTCTGTACATGGCTCCACAAATATGTTGAAGTCAGACTTTTCACTTGCGGTCATTGCAGTGCTGTTTTTTTAAAATACAATACTTACGCAAATGTAGCTCAACAAAACTCAAATGACTTACTTGATTGAGAAAACGGTCTATTTAAAATGCTGTGTAAACTACAATTTCCAAAGTATCCTGTTGATTTTCAAGAGAGAGAATACAAGTCCATAAACATTTGAACAGGGGGATGACATATTACATCATAGTTATTTAAAATAATATGTACCTTAGCAAAGTGAAAAACCATGATGTTTTGCTTTATTCATCCTCAACGTGAATCAGGGTCAAATGCCTTCTGCTCATCGGGGGTGCTAAAAGGTGTTCACCGGCGTTCCCCTCTATGGAGATCCAGCTCTTTGACGGAGGGAAAATCCTTCCAAAAAACCCCAGGGAGTCCTCTGTGGTTAGTGAGCTTGAGGCTGCAAAGAAGACCTCTTTAACATTATACACACACCACACATTGTTAGAACAGTATCATGTTGTTGTGGACCCCCTTTTGTCCCCTCTCTTTGCCCTGTCTGTAAAGAAATGTGGGTTGATGTTTGTGATGGCAGGGTTCCCTCTCAACAAACAATGTGGAGAGTGAAAAGAGGATTCTTCCCCCTTTCACTCCCGAGCCTTCTAGTCCGCTTGCAAGTTTACATGACCCTTCAACTCCTCTCTACACAAGCTGTTGAGTTTTGTTCCGCAGCTTCTGTTCGGGCATATAAGGAGGCATTGTTGCTCGGGTCACAGTGGTAGGATGCTAAGTTTAGGAGTTTACGTAAGGAGGCTTTTATAACCGGCTCAGCCGAGCAGTCTCTTTGACAGATCATGTGAAACACACCGGGCCACAACAAAACACGAAGTGGCAACATGCAGAAGTATACATTCAAGATTCAAGATTCAAGATTCAAGATGTTTTATTTGTCACATACACACACAGGGTGTGCAGTGAAATGAAAGTGGCAATGCTCAGCAGGAATGTGCAAGGGCAACAAGTACACACTATTTACAAAAAAAAAACAACACAATATTTACAGTAAGTGTGTGTGTGTGTGTGTGTGTGTGCCTAAGAGGGGCAGTTGTGTGGGTCTATGTGGGGGTCCTGGTGAGGTCGGAGTTCACAATCCTGATGGCCTGAGGAAAGAAACTCCGTCTCAGTCTCTCTGTTCTTGCAGCGTGACTACGGAGGCGCCTGCCTGACCGCAGCAGCTGAAACAGTCTGTTGTTGGGGTGGTGAGGATCCTTCATGATCCTGCCGGCTCTGGTTCTGCACCTCCTGGTGTACAAGTCCTGCAGGGTGGGAGTGTAGTTCCAATAGTGCGCTCAGCCGAACGCACTACTCTC
Organism: Pseudoliparis swirei; assembly: GCF_029220125.1. Lineage (NCBI taxonomy): Eukaryota > Metazoa > Chordata > Actinopteri > Perciformes > Liparidae > Pseudoliparis > Pseudoliparis swirei. The sequence goes on from NC_079404.1 coordinate 15,030,667, forward strand.
TGCAGAGCCTTCCTGTCCTGAGCGGAGCAGTTGCCAAACCAGGCTGTGATGCTTCCTGTCAGGACGCCTCTACAGCTCCAGAGTAGAAGGACTGAAGGATCCTCTGGGAAACTTTAAATTTCCTCAGCTGCCTGAGGTGGTAGAGGCGCTGCCTTGCCTTTCTCACCAGAGTGTCTGTGTTTGTTGACCATGTCAGATCCTCGGTGATGTGGACTCCCAGGTATTTATACCCGCTCACCCTCTCCACAGTAGTCCCGTTAATCCCCAGTGGTGAGTACGTCCTCTGTTGTTGTACCCTCCTAAAGTCCACAATCAGCTCCTTAGTTTTGGTGACATTCATGATGAGGCTGTTGTCCTGGCACCAGAGTGACAGATCAGCAACTTCCTCCAGGTAGGCCTTCTCGTCGTTGTCGGAGATCAGGCCCACCACCACTGTGTCATCCGCAAACTTGATGATGGTGTTGAGCTGAACCTGGCCACACAGTCATGTGTGTACAGGGAGTACAGTAGGGGCTGAGGACGCAACCCTGGGGGATCCTGTGTTCAGGGTGAGGGATTTGGAGTGTGTCTGCCCACCCTGACCACCTGTGGCCTGGCGGTCAGGAAGTCCAGGATCCAAGCACACAGGGGGTGTTCAGTCCCAGCTCAATCAGCTTGCCGCCAGTCTGGAGGGACTATGGTGTTGAAAGCTGAACTATAATCAATGAACAGCAGTCTCACATAGCCCCCTCTGGCTGTCCAGATGAGAGAGTGTGGTGTGCAGTACCTGGGAGACAGCATCATCCGTGGATCTGTTTGGGCGATAAGCAAACTGCAGCGGGTCCATGGAGGAAGGGAGGAAGGCGCAGATGTAGTCCTTTATCAGCCTCTCAGCATTTCATGACCACCGAGGTGAGGGCCACCGGTCGGTAGTCATTCATACATGCTGGAGAAGCATTCTTGGGCACAGGGACAATAGTGGATCTCTTGAAGCAGGCGGGGACCACGGACTCAGCCAGGAGAGGTTGAATATTGTGGTGAACACTGGAGCTAGCTGGTTAGCACAGGTCTTCAGTACTCGCCCAGATATGCCATCTGGACCTGCAGCTTTCCTGGTGTTCACCTCAACAGAGCCCTCCTCACACTGTGCTCGGTCACAGAGAGTGTGTGTTCATCCCCAGCGGTAGAACTCACCGGCTACGCTAACAGTGTTGTTGTTAGCCGGCGAGCTAGCGCTGTTGTTGCTAGCCTCAAACCGTGCATAAAATGAGTTCAGGTCGTCCGCTAGGGATGCGTCGGCACTCACCATTGCGCGGGGTCTGCTCTGGTAGTTTGTGATAGTCCGTAGCCCCTGCCATAGGCGCCTGGTGTCGCGCTGCTCCATCTGTGATTCCACTCTGTCTCGGTACCTCCTTTTGGCGTCCTTCACCGCCCTCCTCAGTCCATAGACCGCTGCCTTGTACTCGTCCATGTTGCCGGATACAAGACCGGAGTTATAGGCAGCAGTACGGGCGTTCATTTTGCCCATCATTGTTACAACAATACATACAATACATATTTGAGAAAAGATTTCCTTGATTTCTCCAAAACTGTACTCGCTTTTCATAAACAAAACCAAAAAAACCTACCTTTGTTTCAAAACTTGTTTTAGAATGTTTCTAGATCATTTATATCCTCTAAATTGTCTGCACTTCCTGCCTGTCATGTGCTTGCCAGAGTGATGTTGAGTTGTTTACTCAAGCACATCAACTCTCACTTAAACTGAATGAGCTTTTCTGCATCTACAATATTTCACTGAGCCTGTTCGTCAATGTTGGATGTGTCCATCACTACATTCCTTGCTCAAGGAAGACAAGACAATGGATTCATTAGGGAGACAGATGAACTTCTTTTCAAATCCCATCATTCTGTTGAGTGTCAAAAACCTAGACAGTTGATGTGCATATGACAGCTGTCACATTCATAATGGTCTAGTCACAAACAGGAAGAAACACAAAGATGTTTTGTCTGGAAATTGGCATTGCTTTTAGTAAAGTGTAGCCTGCCATCAGGGCTTTGTGTAGGATCATGAACCACTTGACATTTCGACTTGTACCGTATGATTTATGCATTGAGACATAATTTGGTTTCAGCCTACAGCAGAATATATACTTGAATAAACGCTATACGGCTTTGACTTGAAATAAACAAATCCCTAATGTCCTATCAATGTCCTTCCTGTTGGAAACAGGATATCTCCTTTCACTTACCAAAAGGAATATTTATCATCAGATAAATGCTCCCTAGAAATAGGAAACCAGGGACAGTTTTAACCACTTCTAAGGCCTGCTTCCCTGAAGACTTGTGTTTATGATAAAGGGTAATGAATGGAAAGTGGATTTTATCAGTGAAAGATGGAGGAATTGTTAGCTTGACTGATGCTTTTTGTCCCACATGGCACAATCAAGGCCTATTTTTGAAGTATTATCCCTTGTGTCTTTGTAGACCAATTTTTGTGGATATTGGCTTTGGGACTTTGCAGCCCCTGCTGTACAGTTGAGTCTGAAGGGCGGTCCAGTTATCTGAACATGCAGCATGGTTTGTCATGGAATTCTACTCTTCTATAGTTTTAAAACTTTAACTATATTACAGTTTGTTGCTTAGCAGTTATATCCTTCAAGTACATCCACTTGGTTTGGTTGCATAATTAAATCTGGTTGTATGTCATTCGTCTGTGTTCTCATCAACTTTCTCCCTTGTAGACGATCAGCGCAAAATGATAATTACGGTTATTTTTGATCAACGTTAGGGTCACAATTATTGATACATTCATGGACAAAATGCACATTTACATTCAAACAGAGCCCTTCTTTTACCTTCATGTTGGTCTATATTCCTGCTAATGTACACATTGTTTGCATCAAAATAAGACAAAGTAAGCATTGTTGGTTCACGTGCCTCAGTCTACTTGATTTCTACTCTTTCTTTTGACCTGACCTAAGTCGATATAAAAGGGGTTGCTCAGTGGGCATGGACACTTCTCCCATCTCGATTGGATCCACATCAGGTGATGGTTTTCCCTATTGGACTGACCAATTGATGTGCAGGCTCAACCTTCTCTGCAATGATTTCTTCTACATGAGCATCAGTAGAAAACCTTTTGTCTTCCAGAGTAAAGAGAGTGCACCCTTAAACTCTGTGTTCGCGAGTTAAACAACTCTCATCTGTTTTAATCTCTGTGTCTAATGGAGAAAACAAATAATAAAAGGTTACTGCTGATCAATAGCTGACACAAACACAACCCATCTGTCTGAAAGATTAATACATTATGGTTTCATTCAAAGAGAAGGGATAGATTTTTCAGTTTTGGTGATTTATTTCGCTATTGCTTATTAACACCTTGTGTTGTGTTGTTCCTGCACACAACTGTTTTTTCATCAGGCCTTAATTGACTGTAGGATTTTTGTTGAAGTGTATTATCAATCTCTATCTGTTTTGTGTGAAAAGGCATTGATTAATGGAAATTGCTTTCTTTTGTTGACTGAATTGGACAGTGTTGCCGGCCACTGCTCGGGCCACGTAATGGAGCTTATGAGAACCAAGCCACTAGATCAATAAAGCATTGAAATAAGAAAATGAAATTCCCCTTTTCTCAATGATTACACTCAATGACTGAATTTGTTAGATTTCAAAACGTTTTTTTTATGTTCCTTTTGCTGTAGAAGTGATTCAGTGCGAAAAAAAGGTCCAAACAACCATCTCAAGGATTTTTATCCCTTTTCAGCCTCAAGCCCATTAAAATTCCTCTGAAGTTTTTTACATATCACTACATCAAATGCACATACATTATGAATGTCTCATATAGCAGTCTTGCACTTGTAGCCCCCGGGTTCCCTTGAAACTGATTTGGTGTCTATGAACTTTGTTGTTACAAGGGTGAAAGAAAATTGGAGTAATATGCTCTCTCTGTGATTCATCATTCACAGCTCATAATGCAGAACATGCCATAATAAACATCTCCCCCTTCATGTATCACTTTAAGATTGTGTTTGTTTCACCATTAATTAATTTAATGTCATAATCTTTGTTTTAATATTTACTCATGAGAATGACTTTGTCATAATAGGGCTACACATTTACAGACCCAGTCAGGCTGACATATGCGTCTTTCAGACATCAGGCAGGCGGGGGGTTTCTTCAAGATGTAGAAGGGTTCGGAGGTCATCTGAGTGCACATGTTCTCGTTATTTTTGCAGTCTGTTATAATGGCTCATACTCATTATTTGACCCAGAAAAGAAGAAAAAAAAGATTACAGTGCATTTATGAACATGTTGGATTATGTTACATGATCTCTAGTTTTAGTGCATATATTGTAGGATGTAGCAGCAAACAAGATTGACAACAATTGACTGGTTTTGGTCTTAAATATAGGACGAAAGAAGTAGGATCCCTGAGTAACGGGTAGTAGCAGCTGAGAATTACCAGCTCATCTGCATTTACTGTACATTTGTCAAGAATTTTAGCCGTGGGCTCGGCATCAAGCTGTGTCTGTTTTGGCTTCCTGGATATGATTTATCCCCATCAGGTTCTCCAGCTGTGTGTGTGACGGATACGTTTACAGTGGCATATGGTGAATATGCTTTGCTTTTCCCAAAGCATACATATCCACTTCTGCAGTACTCTTTGGCTTATCCTGATCCCTAGAACATGTAGGAACAAGCACCTGTGTTTTTAGGCTTGGGCCTCTCCAACACCCTACACCCCGTTTGATCTCTGATCAAATATTATATCTCAAAACTCTAAATTTACTCTAAGCTATTATCAGTCAATGATAAGTGTGCAATGTGAAACTCTCCCTTGCGCTATTTGAGTTGCCTTTAGCGAATTTTGTCAGCACATACATACATACATACATACATAACCAAGCAATGCTGTCTGCCATTGACTTAAAATTGGATCCAAGGACATCTGACAGTCTGTTTTCTCTCATGACCTTATTTATAACTTATTTACTACTCTCACACGCCCCTAGGGTTTCACTAAACTCGGATTCCCAGGCTTTGAGAAAAGCCGGCGGTGTGTCCTAGTGCCTGACTTATGTCTGTTCTAAGTTCTAACCACCCAGCCGGCCAAACCCCCTTTTCTAAACTTGTAACCAGCTGCACATCAAAAGGAATATGATTTATTAGGGGTGCAACTCCCCTGGACTTTGAAAAACCATCGACTTGTTTATCCAAGTTAACATTCTTGGCCACATCCATATATTTTCTATTTCCCCTTTCATGTGGTTATGCTGGGATACATCCACTGGCTGCTGGGGTTATAGTCCACCTACAGAAAAAGTATGTCGACTGCTAATGTCACTCATGAAGGATCTTGGTTTGGGCCATGGCAGTGACATGGCTCAGTTCTGTAACCGTTCCTTGAAGGCATTACATAATTGATGTATTTTCATGGTGCTGCGGTTAGTTGATGGCACACGGGTGGTGATTCTGTTAAGAGCAGGCATCGCTGACTCTTTTCCCTTGAAGCTGCCCATCTTTTAGCCCTCAGAATCCCTCAACACCTTTTTTTCCTGCCTTTCCCTGTATCTCCCAAATGGAAAACATGTGGCAGGAGTTGTCATTTGTTAACGTATGGTGGTAAGAGTGAAACAGGCCAGGGGATGGCTCATCAGGAACACTCATTCAGGATGATGAATGTAGCCAAATACACATTTGTCCGTAAAACTTGCCGTGTGGATCAGCATCATTAGGCATGAGGAATAGGTGGAGCCTGCTGAGAAGTGAATGCAGCAAACAGATGTTGCAGATTTTCACCAGCATCTTTCATCCAGAGTACCATCATTAATAAAGTTGAAGGTGCTCGTCCTGTTTTCATCTAATAAGACCAAATAAAGTATGGTGGGACTCAGGAAATTGCTGAATAAACGGAATATTGCCATATCTTCTTAAACAAGGACCCAAGGTGCTCTGTCTGGTTTTGAAGTAAGTCTTGGCCACATGACACTGTAGTTAGGATGCTGAATGCAATGTGCATTAGTCAGCACATGCTTATGAAGTCCTTAAAGAAGTACATTTCAGGAGAAACAAAGCAGAGGGTTGTTATGACAAAAGCACATTTTGTTCTATTTTGGGGGGGGGGGGGGGGGGGAATAGACAAAGAATAAACTGTGTGCATAATGTTGTACAACACTGTGTCAATCTTTAGCTGGCCTCCCTGTTTTTATGTGAGATGCTGAATGGTTTCAGTTGATGCCATGGGTATGTCGGGTGACTAAGCCCCATGTTCAAGCAGCTTGGCCCTGTTGTAGAGGGCCTCCATCTTTGTCAGCCTTGTCTCATCTTATAAACAGGTCCAGACAAGGAACTTTACCATGAATAATGCCTGAGGTCCTTAGAATCCCAACACCTATAAATCTTAATAGAGATTCCCAGATTCCATTGGGCGGCCACATCTCTTTCCCACTCTACCCAGCTCTACTCTACCTCCCATGCAGAGTCTCCAATCTTTCCTCCCTAAAGTAAACCCGCAGTGTCTTAAATTTGCCTGTGCCATAATTTACCTACACACAGTATTACATGCATAAAGCTCATGCAAATCAATAAAACATGTCAAGAATGCTTAGCCTCCTGCAGTTTGCTAAATGCAATTTATCACTCCGGGAATCTGGGTAAGGGAATTGGCTAACAAATGGAGTCTGATTATTTGCGTTGGACCTGTTGTCAAATACTTGAAGAGTCCATTTTTCATTTTCTGTACAGTAAATTGCACTGGTTATGTGTGTGTTTCAACGGGAATAGTAGAGCCCCTGTTTTCTCACATGTAGTATGGAAACATGTGCTTTTAAGAACTGCTTCATGTGTTTTTTATTGCAATTTACAAATCAAGTCATACAATAGATCGATAGAATAGTCTCTTTTGGGATATTCAAATTATTATTATTATATGTATTAACAGAGTGCTAATGTGTTCCTGTTAAAGTCAAAACAAAAACATGAGGAAGTCTTTCTTACCTTTTAGAGAATTCTCTCTGTGTAGTGACACGACCCTCGAGCTTGAGCTGTATCAGTCAACCTGATATGAATTACATCTTGCATTTTTCATGCTTGCCGACTGAATTACATTAACTTGCTTTGAAGTGAAGGAAAATATACTTATAAATCAACTGATCTCATGTTTATCAAGTATTTCAGTCAGCAGCAAGTCATCAATAATGCTGTGCATCACCTTAACCAGGACTGGGTGTGTACTGTTATGATGAGCACAGATATTGACACTTTGAGAGACAACTTGCTTTGATATGTCCATCTATGCCTTTGGGCTGAGGCCGGTCAACCTGAATTCCCCAAATTGAGCCTGCTTTAGATTCATCATTCCTAAATTGGGAATATGTCACCTTTGAAGTGCAATTACAGTGCATGCTGAGGAGGTGGACTTAGTGAATTCACTATTTCATTACTCCGCCCCAATTTACTTTTGACCATGTAGACAAGTCAAGCTTAATAGATAACTAACAGATTGACCTGCTGTTTTACGAAGGCCAAGGTTGGCTCAGAGTCGTTAGTGGGCCAGGTTCTCTTTCATGTGCCGCTGTTAACAGACGTGTTTGAAATAGTTTTTGCTACGTTAATGCACTTTAAAACCTAAACCTAAGACTCTATTCAGACTTAAATATGTTGACTTTCTCAATATTCTGCACACACCAGAATATGCACATCGTCCTTTCATCTAATCCCAAACATTTTCTTTTTTCTTTTACATCCAAATGTCATACATTCTTATGATGAACATGCTATTCCTTTAATTTCTCTATGTGTAGTTGTTCCAGGAAACCCTCCCAAAAGTTTCGCCATGTATTCCTATTTGATGCTGAACAAATTAATCCATAGTAGATTGATGCTAAATATGTCTTTAGACATCACTGTGGTGTATTCCATTGCTCCCTAACTATTCCTCTTGCCTTGTTTCAAAGATAAATTAGCAGCTTCTAAATAATGCAGTGAACCTTAATTCTCTTTGATTAGTGGCAAGTTAGATGATAGCGACCCATTGAAATTGATCATCAGCATAAATAATGACTGAATGAACTGATAAAATGCAAAGTTGCCCGCCATCATAAATCAAATGAAAACCACTTGGTGTGGAAGTCATTGGAATTAGAAGTCCATGCTCCTATTAATTATGTTGCCTTGCCAAGGCGACAGTGTTATAAATCAGTTGTGAAAGGTACTCCAGCCGGCTGGCCTGCCCAGCAAGGCCTGCTGCTTGCAAATAGCTCTGTATACCCCCGTAATTGTTTCTTAAACAAGCCACCTCTAGAGGCTGAGGCTGATGGACACAGTTTAAGAAAAGAATGGAATATTGGGAGAAGCTCTGTATATTAGAGTCCACAAGTTTGATACAACAACAAGTACTCTTATGTTTCATCATTCTTTCAAAATATAATTACAAGTTATTTCACAGATAAAATTACATATTGTTTTTCATTCATACAGCTCAAACAAAGGCTATTTCCGAAAGCCAGAGTTTTCTAATTGTTTTTACTTGTAGAATTACTGCATATTATTGTAGAACGTGTTCAACAACATTGTTTGAGTACTCTTTAAAGGTACCATATTTAAGATAAAGACAGCTAGAAGATCTAGAGTCGTTTTTATCTTGTTTTGTTTTATTATCTTCTTGCCTGTAGCACAATTAACCAGATGATCAATCTGGGACGGACTAAAGTTACCACAGGAGTCCTCTGTTATATTGAGACATAGTATTGTAATAAATGCAGATAGTATTGCTTCTTTAAATTGAGCTACAGCACTTTCAGATAGACATCTATTGTAGAAATGACGCACATGTTTCTATGTTAATGCAATAAGCCAGAACAAGGTTACGGGTGTGGTTAAAACAGTGAGTGGGTTATTGTACACTCTGACAGGAACCAATCGGATCTAATAACGAGTTAAACGCAGTACTGAGGCTATCATTATCAACATCCACATGAATATTAAAATCACCTAGAATAAATACAAAATCTGTTCCTAAACTAATTCAAATAGTAATTCAGAATATTGACCTGGGGCTCTATAACAAATATAAATTGCTGTATTATTATCCAGAATGGGTGTGAAAGCCTAAGAAAAAGATTTTTAACCCTTGTGTTGCCTTAGGGTCATTTTGACCCGAATCAATATTACACCCTCCCCCCGCCTTTGGGTCATTTTGACCCGATTCAATGTTTCACCCTCCTGTTACCTTTATATTTACTAACATATTTTACCCTTTGGGTTCAATTTGACGCCAGCAATTAAAACCTCCAGAAAATTATTAGAATTAATATTGTTTTCCAAGTTTAAGTGTGAGGCACTTTATGTTTGTTTGTTGACTACCGAAAGAACACCGACATTAAACATTGAATGGGGTCAAATTAATCCTAAGGCGGGGGGAGGGTGTAATATTGATTCGGGTCAAAATGACCCGAAGGCAACACAAGGGTTAAATGATGGTTGAATTTAGGTTGCGGGTTGATTTATAGGCTTGAGTCAAAGATGGCTGTGACTCCACCTCCTCGGCCGGTGCACATGCAGCAGCGGTTTAGCATGTGCGAACCCAGTCGCCAGGGGTCTTATCCTGGGGGACTGATCTCGGGGGATTGCCCCGACTCCCCGCCTGATTAGCAGACCTTCTGTTGCTGCTGTGTACAGGTAGACCCAGTGCCAGTCTGCTGTGACTCCCCGAGCTGTGGTTTGTACGAGCTTCCTGAAGTTGCTACAGCTAACCGCTAACTGAAGGGACTTCTCGCAAAAATGTTACCCAACCTCTATTTCTAAAGTTGCTTCAAATGGCCAAGGAAATTGTTGTGGACTTTTGTTACAACTTAAGTAAACATGTCTTTCTTCCATTCTTCAGCAGTGGCATGTTGGCATTGTTTGGAAAAGAAAACAGTGTTAAGTTGGCTTTGGCCAACAAATTCTTAGGCTTACATAAAAATAAAAATAAAGCACCTGTAGTCACAATTAAAACAAATGGAAGCCCTACCTATTAATTGAGTCAGTAGTTAGTGTTAGTAAAGTATACTACAAGAGAAGCATACACAATATTCTAATTTTCTGAGACAGTCCTGTATGTGTTTGACATATAGTATAAGGCAGGGGTCACTAACAGGCAGATCCATACATGAATGCACTGTCCAACAATGAAGTTAATACAGGAGAATAGAATGGACAAAAGTGCATTTCATGACCACAGATAAAGTCCCTGCACACAAATGTATCTTTATAAAAGATTAGAAGAATATAATATTGTGGCTTTGCTGTGTAACATCACTTAACAACTGGATTTAAAGCTGCAAGACAATTCAGTGTAGTACATTGTTCTAAAATAGAGTACTTTATCTATTAACTTTACATGAAATGAGAGAAGATCATTTATTTATTATTAGAGTATTTCAAAATGATGACCTTTTCATGAGGAAATTATCTCTAATTGGACTTCGCTGAATTGTAATTGAATACCTCTGGTATACGGTATGACAATTTGAAAAGGTCCTGCTGAGTGGTGTGAGATCATGAATATCAGTCATAGGTTAACTTGCATACAATCATTTCTTAAACACTTCCCAGGTAGATTTGTATTAATTATAAATAATGCAATTTTAAGTATGAATAATTTAAATACAGTTATATTGGATTTTGATGAGTTACAAATCTGGTTCTGATATTAATATGTGCTGTGTAAAAAGAAAGAAGAAGAAGACAAACAAAATCACACAAAGATAGCATCACAACAGATTTTGTAATACATCAGGTAAATTCTTTGTTCTTTTCATATCTGTTTTGTCTTTTATCTAACTGATACAGTTTGCTTTTCGACATCTTTAACACTGTCACCCTTGACATCGAGCCAGGCTTCCAAACCCATCACATTTCTTCTAGGTGTGTATGTGCAGCACTGCTCCTTCCCAATGGAAACGGCAGCCACGGGTTGTGTGTTTGTGAACGCTCTTCTCTGTGAAGGCTCCATGAACCAATCACATACTCCTAATTAGGTTCTCTATAACTGACTGAACTTATTTCGCTATTATAATAATTGCATTCTAATGCAGTTTGTTGTTCTGCTATATTTATTTGTTTTTCCAACACAGAGAGCTCTTATGAGGCCAAACAACAGATTGTGATGCAGCCTGTGAATGTCTGTGTGGAGATTTTTGAAATGTAATTGACCTCTGGGACAAAAGAACAAGATTGTATAGTGGTTCTTCAATAGCCGATATTTTGCTTTGTTGTCACCAGGCTAAACCGTTGGGTGTACTTCTGCCCACTGTGGACTCGTGGAGTTGGAAACTGAAGAGTCGGAGCGTAAATAATAGCATTATTTGGTTTGAAGTAACTCTCACCAGGTGTAATGGCTCTGCAAACCCCTTGCCGCTATGAATAATACTCTCTTAGCATGTTGGCTATCTGAAATAGGCTAGTAATCTCAATCATCTCATTTTACCATGGAATTAACCACTCTCTTTACACCACCAGTGCATCAGTTGCTTCCCTGTAGACATTGGACAACTCTGAACTGGATCTACAATATATTACATGCCAAGAACAAAATAGCACTCTTTTTAAATGAGGCTTTCCCTGTCAATCCATTACCCATCTCTTTGTTTCTCCCCCTTTCGATCTCTCTCAGCTCTCCACTTGGCGCTTTGTGTGCATGTGTGTAGGAAAGTCCCCAAGAAACCATTTAGGCAGTAGAAATTGAGGGGGCCAGGCCTCAGGTGTCCATGTCACAGTGATGAATCACACCCAACACATATTAAATCTTCCTCATTTGAGAGGGACCTGTGTTGAGCTGCTCCATATCCCTGGCTGCTCTCTCTCCAAAAAATGTTGATCCTATGATGAACAAATATATAAATAATGTGTGTTTTTGTGTGTGTGTGTGTCTGTCTGTGTGTGTCTGTCTGTCTGTGTGTGTATGTATATATATATATATATACACACACACATATATATAAATATGACTGTGTGTTCTGGCCATAAAGGCCGGCCTGTCCCTGAGAAATTGATTTATTGGATTCCCTGACATTTTAGTTGTGGTCGTTATGTTATATTTATGGGGGAATTGCTGGAGCCTCTCATTATGCTCTCCTAATTTATTTTACATACTTTTATGGCCGCTTGTGCTCAGCAGGCCTTTACGGCAGCTGTTATTGAAAAAGAGAAAAAGGCAAGTACATATCGATCAAGATTTACATGTTTATTACTGGGGTTATGATTTATTTTACTGTGTTTTCTTGTTTGGGCTGAGCTGTGTTTCAGTTATAGTTTCATAGCCCCTATATTTAACCAAGTATATTCATGTTTTATATGCATTGATGTATTGTCTAGGTACAAATGAAAACTTATGGTGTACAAGAACCGATTGATATACGTGCAACTTTCAAAGGCACAATCCACAGTACAAATGTCACCTCTCCACTGATGTAAACACAAGATTGTATCCTGCTAGACAAAACCTACATCTGGGTGCGTATTGTCATCTGATGTTGTGCAGTTCTGCTTTTGTTAGTAATGCTTGTATTTTTGTGATTTAATCCTTAAATTATATGATCAACAGATGGATTGAGTGTCTTTATCTGAATGATATTGCAGATGGAAATCTTCTCGACCAGAACATGATCACCGGACTACGTTTCCATATAGTTTGAAGGACAAAATTGTTTAACAGCAATCCGTTTTGTCTTCTTTTAGAATTACACTCTGGGATACCTGGTTCAGGTTGTTCTCCGTCAAGTTATGTGGCCTTAGACGTGATTAAGTAATAAAAACAATAAAATTAAATTACTTAAACTTTTGATGCATTAAATAGTGTCCCAAGATCATTCCTCAGCATAAAGGATGTGTAATTAACAGCTGAGATGAAACGGTTATGAGCTGCTTCTTATTAAATTAAAGTCTAAAAAAAGGGTCTTTCAGTGAAGCCCAAGAACTTGATATATGCGTATGCGGCTCTGAGCATCACCTACCATGAAATTTAGTGTTTCCAGGATATTTAACATTAAGACGTAGTTAAAATTAATTCTACGTGCAATCTCTCAAAAAGAAAGCTGACAACTAATGTCAATAAATCGTGCTCAGCCTGAGACGGGGGAATCGTAAATCTGTTGCACAGAGCCGCCCCTCAATGTGGTAGTCTGGGGTCGAATGGGGGTGTAAAGCAGGGTATAGGCATGAGGAAGATGGATTTGTCGGCTCGGGAAGGAGAAAGGGTGATTTGAAACCCCGGACACTGATTGGTGGAGATGAGGCCGGGGTGTCCTTCTGGTGACATTCAGGCCCTGATATTTGTTTGGCTTTAAATAATACCCTGGACAGGGCCCGAGAGTGATGGCCACCAGGTCGGCTGACATTGCAGCCTGTGCCAAGGTGAGCGACTTCAGGACACTTCCACTCGCTCCGTCTTCCCCCTCATCTCTCCACATCTCTCTCTTTCTGTCTCTGGCCTGTCAATACACATCCACTTGTCTGATGGGTCCTTCTGAGGAGCTTACTGCTGACATGATTGTGTCTTTATTTCCACCAGCAATCCTTTTAGAGTTGGCCTCGGTGATCAGTCATGCCACTGACAAGCAACTCAGGCTTCAGCACCTCAAAAACCCGCCATCCACTCCTCCTCATGACTCGATGTCATTACAAAGGAGGAGCAGACAGAGGCTTCGGAATTTAGGTTGACTCCATTTCTCAGACATTGCAAGCCATCTTATTTATCTCGATCTCCCTAAGGCTTGGTCAAATTAATGTTCAGCAACTTCAGGGATACACCTGTGCTTGTATCTTTGTTAAAAACGACCTATTTGGGATATTTCTTGCATATTTGTCCTGATATGTTTCATGCAGAAGAATATTCTGAGCTTAAATATTGAATCTTGACCTTGGAAACGGCGGCTTGATGAAATTCATTCCCAACAGAGCTTTAATCGCATCTTGTGGCCTTCATCAGCGGATGGAGTTGCTTAGTTGTTATGATGGTGTCATTTCACTCACCGACAACAATATAAAACTGTACATTAGATTTGTGAAAGCTGGGGGAGGTGTTGCATACTAGCTCTCTTTCATCATTATAAAAGTGTCAAAAGTTAAAATGAAGAAGATGCTGAACATCACGGAGTGATAATATCAAAGTGTGCTATGTAACTCTGCATAATAGGGTGTAGGTGTGGATTTGTGTCTTTAACCCACTTCAGATAGACTCAAGTAATCTTTCTATCATCTGTGTCAGTACAATTGTTGGCATTATGTTAAATGAAGTAAGGTGTCAAAGAAAAGATCCTTAATTCTGCAATGAATACAATATAGGAACATACACACTGGGTGGCTGGTAACCTGACGCACCAGATAGTTTGTCACACAAAAGCATCTGAGAAGCGGTCAATGGACACGCACTCTAAAAAACTCTCAAACTCTTGCCGAAGCCAATCGGGAGAAAAGCAAAAACTTATTTTCCATGGAGAAAAAGCCTTGAGCTCTTTACTTTTCTTTTAGTGAAGAAATACTCTCCATTGCTAATATGACAGATAATATTGCAGCATCCACGCATGTAGGAGCTGCCATCATTGTTTAAAATGAACAGTCGCCTCTCCGTGTCTTGTCACACACACCTAAATCACAGCCAGAAGCTCTTAACAGGACGCTAATTGATCCAAACCACTGTGGATCGGACACCAACGCATTACTTGTCACCCGAGGAGATGGATTTTCTTGTGATCCTGTGATTCTCACGCAGTATCGTGAGAAATCCAGCCTCTGTGCAAAGTAAGGTAGTGGCTACGTCTTTAGTTCTGCGAGACATCGTTGTGTTTGCAGGGTGGAGTAAGTGTGAGTAGTTTTCCAGCTCGTAGCAGATGATGTGCTGTTGATTATGCTGGGCACAGTAATTATGGGTGAGGGCTGTTCCTGGGTTATGGCTTCTATGATTACTGACTGTAAATAAGTCATTTACAGTGTTGTTGATGCCTCTACTTGAAATGGCTAACTCTGCACACAAACAAGTTATTTTACAGCTTTGGTCCTCTTTAATTAGGTTGACTTTGGCGACACTCAAATTTACAATGAAATTTGGATCCAGACAGCGAGCCAGCACACATGACATATTACTTAGAAAACATCTGATGGCGCGAATGGCTATTCGGTGTGGAGGTTGTCTTCCTGTTGGATTAAATACCGTCTCTCTTTTAGTTAGGATCTCTCTTCTGCAGTTTGAAGAACATATTGGAGTTCAAGATTTTAGGTTCTTAAGATGTTGTTCCCTTTTTAGAAAATGCCATGTCAGCAGCTTATTGTTCATACTCCAGAACCAAACAAGCAGGACCATCTTTGTGTTACATCGAATTTACTGAGATACCTAATTAACATATCTGTTCCAAGGTAAACATTTCGTTTGTGGGGATGATAACACAAGCACAAAAGGCTTCAATCATATCTTTATAATGTCATCACAGTTTAAACTATACAAAACTATTTGGACTTTGTAAAACCACATTTTTTTCAAAGCAATCTCTATGAAATAAATTGCACTTCATCATTAGTATTATTATAAAATATATTTTTTATTTATAACATTTTTGAATGACTATTTTTTTCTGATTTGTCTTGTTTCAGCATTTTGCCTCTTCCTGACATTATATGCACATATATCTATCCAACATTCACCTCAAGAGAAAACAAATCATTTTCCCATCTTAGGGGGAAAAAAGGGAAAACCCATTCCTCTATCACGCAAATAATAACAGGAATGTCATATCCTGTCTTCAAAGAGAATCTTATCTGATATTGAATATTGTATCCAACAGTATCATGGCAGTTTTTGTCTACCCCTATTTCCGTCATGAGTTTGAATAACAACCATATTGGTGCTCTGGTATTGTATTGGTTTGGTTTGGTCACACAGAATTTGCTAAACGAAGTCTGAGAGAAATCTTCTGTTATATTTTCCGTGAAGACGGGCACTACACTAAGGTGTGTTCGGACATGTCTCATTTAGTCCGGCTGAACCGAACTAAATGAAACATTTGTCCCCTTAGTGCGGTTTGTTCGATGTTGGTGTGAACGCCGGACTCACACTCTGGTGCAAGCGCTCTCTGGTCCGCCTTGAGGAGGTGGTCTCGGACTGCTGTGAACTGCAGCCGGACTAAATGAGGCTGTCTATTTGTTTGTCCGCTCCAACAATCTGATGCATTTACTGTTCATCACTCCACAAATGAGATGATAAATAGCTACATTTGTCAAATGTAACACCTTACATCCACATTGTTATCGCCAGATGAGTGGCAACTTTTTTTGGCAAATTTTCTGATTGTTAACTAGCGTTTTGGAATTAGCCAGCTAACTAGCCAGCCCCTAAATCAATAACATGTATTAACTTTGCTTTATCCACATACTCTCAAATATAAAGTATGGAAAAATGCTTCGTCTTTTTACAAGTGTCAAAAAATCCTTATCATATTTGCATCCGTTTTTTAAAAGTTAAACGACGCATAGCGCTTCACAATGCACACATCAGCAGCACAGCAACGCTTCAGTAGAGGAGTTTGTGTTTCGTGTATGAATAGTCAAACTCACGAAGGGTGTTCCTCGTTCACCCACTGTCACTACGTCCATCAATAGGTTTACCATTACTGCTTGTCTAAGTTAAACTATCTCACCTCTCAGAACATGCTCATCATATTTCACATGCATACACATATGTACAGTCACATCAGTTGCATTATAGTGTTCCTCAATCCTCCTCAATGGGCGTATTGCCACTTCTCTTCTCTCCTCTTCATTTCTTTCTCATTCTTAATTTGTCATACTTCGTCTCCTATTCCTACCTTCGTCTTAGCATGTATCTTCTTTGCTTGTTACTCCTCTTGTCTGCGCTGTATTTCTCCTGTGATCACAAAGCAAATTGACAGCTTTAATTTCCCCAAGAAACATGCATCGTGTCCAGGTGTTTACAATCAGCGGTAGTGCTAGGAGCCGTGGGTTGGGGTCAAGGGGCACTCTGATTAACAACTATCCTCTCCCAGAAATGACAAACTTTCCTGGCGCTGTATGACCCCCCCCCCCCCCCTCAGACAGCTGTGACAGGCTGGCCAATCAGAGGATTGTAGGTTGTAGGCTTAAATCTGCCAAATTGTTTAATACAAAACATAAGGCTCTTCAGTCTAGCAAACAGACACAGCCCTGCTGCTGCTTGACTGGCTGTTTCACCACCGACAGAGAGAATAGTGAAGTGCTTAGTGCATTTAATTGAAAGCAATTGGCAAATAGTAGACTCTGACCAAACAGAAATTATTTAATTATGTCTAATTAACACCTAGTTGATTATGGTTAATTACTAGTGTTTGATAATGGAGGAGCAAAGTTGTCAGTCTGGAGACAAGCAGGAGCCATCTGGATCATTGATAACCATATGCTGGTGGCTTGCTTTGTTGGGACCAGAGCTGTCAGGGCCACCGACAGTGGCAGGTGTCTCCAGTGCATTAGACTCAGCATCTGCATGAGGTGTAAACACAACACAGCTCAAATAAACATGTGAATCTGCACAAAGCCTCATACACAGACACATTGAAATGCACGGTGCACAATCAAGCGCAGGGCTCCACTCTTGCAAGCATGTAATTAAGTGTTTTCAGACGAAGAGTGTTCCATTTTAAAGAATGCTCCATATATTTCATCACCGTCAAAATAATATCTATTTATATTAATACTTATAGCACGCGTGGCTTCCCTCAACAGTTTTGGAAAACAAACGTATTATTGAAGGTGAATATGCACTTTAAATGCAGCGCATAATTAATAGAGTAAAATGACTGAGGGTAAATTGTCATTCAAAACATAAGGGAAGGAGCAAAACTGAGTTCCAAAGAGCCTTTGGAAATGATTTGAAACCGAGGGCTCCCTGCTGGAAGCAGAAGAAATAACCCTGCAACAAAAATGGTCGTTCTGTCCTTGTTAATTAACACCACACACAATGTGAAATTAGCTATGACGCACTTGGAAAAGAAAGATAAATAGTCTCTTGTTGGGAAAGAATAAAGTCAAGGCTCACCATATGTAGCATTTGTCATGTTTAATTGTGGGATCAATTAAAATTTGGAGGGATAATGATGATTTATAAGTGTTTGTGTATAATTTGATATTCATTAAGTCAGCCAGACACATGCTGGTATCAGCTTGTTAATTGTGTTTCCTTTTTGGTGAAGGGTGGCTTTTGAATGCAATTGGCTTAAAGTTTACAAACTCACTCAGCTGAGTGATTATGTTGCATGTCAGCCAAGCTCCATTGTGCTGCTATAGCAATTGTGTCACTTCTTATTTTTGTGTCTTTAATATTCTTCATGAACTGCTGCTGAAATTGTGCAGCCCTACGGCCCGAACCCATTTTAGTGTAGTTTGGGGTGAACACCCTGTATGTCTTTTTTCACCATGCTCGCCATCCTCTGTCTAATGAGCTTCACAAGCATTTAGGCTGCTAAAAGAATTACACTGCGTATTGATTTTAATTTTCACATGTGCCACGCTGGTGCTTTTGTAAGTAGAGAATATGTGCATCACTATAGGAGCAACATACCATGATACACAGACCCCTCCCCTCTGACATTCAGACAGCTTGTTTATTATAATATACAGTTCATCAGACAGAATATTCAAGACCAAGAGCCACTGAGAGTGTTCATAATCATATTTTTGGGGGCTTCAACAGCCATATTCAGTATTTACTTACAGCATCCTATTGTTCAGATGTAATCATTGGTCAGATGAATAGAACATTCATTTGAGCTTTGCATAATGCAGCCAATTTATCATACACATGTAATGTGTGCTTTTTGAGCGCACCAGACAGCAGTTATGGGAGAGCACTTTGTTTTCATGACCCCATTTTCTTCTGCAAGGCTAAGATGTAGGCCAAGTGGAAGAGCGCCAAATGATTCAACATAGGACACGATTTCCATTCAACCAGCGCAGAGCCTTTCCTCCTTATTCATTTTCTTAGATTACCATAACATTTGTGTCACCAGCAAGCCAGTGTTATTGACTCACAGCGATGCACTCCCTTTGCTTTCGTTGTTATTCGTTGACATGCTGACATTTTCATATGTGTCTTTGCTAATGCCTGCAAATTGCGCTGACCGAAGAACGTGAGGATTGAACAGACAATTTTAATAAGATTCAACTGCAGATGGTGCCTTACACATATAGAATACCAATTGTAACCTGTTTTCAGAGGCGACTAAGGGAGAAAAGTCAAATGGTTTTTGACAACATTGTATTAGGCACAACAACTCCGCATAATGTACCGAAAAATTGGACGTGAAATTGGAAACATAGCTGAGAACAAAGTAAATTTACATGGTTTGGTAGGTTTGGTGATGTCTGATATCATACTCTCTCATGCAAGCTCTATCTGGAGGGAGAAGGCAGGAGCTGCAAAGGGGGGCTTAACAATGGATATCAGTGGAGAGTGCTTTTAAAGTTAAGGCTGATGGATAGCTTGTCAAAAAAATAATTGCACTGGTATGGAAGTGGGCTCGTGCGAGCTTGCCGAGGAGGGGTTGGGTGGGTATGGGGGGTGTCAGAGCAGTGGAGGAGGGAGGCGCGATCAGCAGAGAGCATGATGGGAAGTGACAGTGGTCTGTCAAGAGGCAGTGGCTGCCCAGAGAAGTGTGAAGCCAGAGCTATGAGGTGGCAGGAGAGAGCAGGCTGTCAGAGCAAGAAAGTGGCTTTAATACGGCGAAAAGCAAAGGAATCCGCCTGTCAGGCCTGCTCAGCCAAGCCACGGCACGGCAGCAACTGGAGAAAGGAGGGGAGATGGGGAACGGATTCGGATACGGATAAAAACAAAGGTAGAGAGAGAGTGAGGGATGGACTGGAGGAGGGAGCTGGAGAACTGGGCTACGACTAGTGAGAGCTGTGTGGCAGCCGGAGAGGCATGATGGGAAATTGTGTGGGACAGAAGAAAAAAAAGGCCCAGCCGTCAATTAGAAGTTCCTGAGAAAGGCTTTGGCGAGGTGATAAAACTCATCAGCTCTCCTACTCACTCTCCAGGTGGCACTGGACTAGCTCTGCACTGCTGTTCACAGTCTGCAGAGAAACTTCTGCATATAACTACAGTCTGTACGACTCTATACCACATCCGCTGTCCTGGATTCTCCGTATTGCTATTTCTCCATCAACCATTTAGAGCTCTCCACATCCATACTCCATACAACTACGGATGCAAACAGAGAGGCGTACAGAACTTACGTACAGAACTTGTTATCGTATGATCTTGAGCCCACTGTTACAACTGGAACAAAGACAAAAGCTGGCTGATAATTGCTGTAGTTGGGCATCCCTTTCCAATTTACATGAAGTGGTGGAATATATTTAATAACGCTCGTCTGCTCAGTCTTGACCTTGTGTGAAAGGCACTTTAATTCTGAGAGTCATGGGATGAAGCTGAGAGGCCTGTGTGTTGATTACTGACATGCATGTATACTCAATGGCTTTCTACACTAGAGTAATCACTTTGGTTTTGCAGGGCTACTGTGATGTCATGTATGCTGATACGCAGCATTGATTGATGCAGCATGTCAAGATTCAATAAAAACAGTGTCACTTTTCTAACATTGTCTTGGTGGTACATGATGGTTTTGGTCTCATTTTATGAAAACTAATTTTCAAGACATTTTCATGATGTACATTTACTGGGTGCTGTATTTTATAACCATACATAATGATTGGTAAGTGCACACTTGGCAACAAAACAGCAGACACATAATCTACAGTTGAAGCCACATAATAATACCAGCTCTTCGTTTTGCCGCAGCTGCAGTATGTGTGGTACAGCAGGAGCCATGATCTGTGTCTTCACATTCATAAGCAATTAGTTTCGCCATAATTTATTCCTCATTAAGGGCAGATAATTAAAGTTCTATGTAGCTTCTTTGAACATTAAATTACACTCTCAAATATAAACTGTGATATTTAAAGGGCCACTAACCACTGACTCGCATGATAAAAAAAAAGAGTTATTCTGAGAACTTATCATTACAGATCATGATATAATGATTCGTTCACTTGTGAACTTTATACTCTGTCAGGCCCGTACAGCATGCAGAGCATTTGATTGAGAGACTGTGAATGGACTTTAATGAGGACGTTGGAGGCATGTTCTTGTAATGGTTAAAAATCCGTTTGAAGTTATTACCAGGGGCATGGACATTTATACAATGTTTGACTCTTAAAGTTACGGTATAATTGTTGGGTTTCTGTCTGAAAAACAAAATTTCACCGCACATATTCTTCCAGCAAACTTATATCATGATCTTTTATAATATAATAATATAATTTATAATGAATCAAAATTATTCAAAAAGTATAACTATATACAGTATATATTATATATATAGTTTCATACCGCTCGTGTTTAATGAGTACAACAACATTTTAAAAATAACACAATGCCATATGACGTATTGGAGTCTCCACTGATTGCCTGGCCCCTGATTTAATTGTGTTATGCTAAGACGGATGAACAAGTCTACCTAAAATATCAAGCTATTCTTTAAGAGGACCTTTTCAATATGACATTTCAGACTTACTGGATGACATATCTTTCCAAAGTCCCAAAAAAACTGCAGCGCTATCTATTTTGATTAGAAATGGTACTATATACATGAAGAGCCTACACTTTCCTTTTACTATAGATTCAGAACATGAACTGTTTACTTACAAGTTAATCACATGTTTTGTTTTCTTGATGGCTATTTCCTATTAAGGGTTGGTATGAGTAGGATAACAATATCCTTCATGAATTAAGAAATGGGTTGTTGTGAATCCACAGCTTGGCATTCTCAATACCTGGAAGAGAGGACGGTATGTCACTGCTGATTGGAGAAAAAAAGATATATAGACTACCAAATTGATGGACTGCCTCGGGAGCGAAAGACACAGAGAGAAAGACGGCTGTATGGACAGAGTGGAAGGATGGATAGAGGGAAAGCCTCATTTAGTGAGGAAAAGACTCTTTGGCCTGTCCATACAACAGGGGGAGTGTCCAAAGTCATTGATCTCTTGCAGCCAATGACAGGCCAGAACTCAGCAATAATCATGACAAATGAGCGGAGCCTCGACCAGATGAGGAACTGCCAATAATCACCCAGAACCCCCAAAAAGAAGCTAGCAAGGTCACAGTAGAGAGCAGTAGAATACCTTTCAATACTCTGAAGGGAGATGTTCTGAGAAAAAAGACAGATAGGGAGGCTTTAATATCATTGTATTGGACAGTGACATAATAGAAACGTATGTGAGTGTCCAGTGGCTTAAATAAACACATAGATTCAATAATATGAGTCTCAATACTGTGTGTCTTAGTTTGTATTATTACAAAGTTAGTATCAGCGGTTATGTCACAATGAGGTTGTGATATGTGGAAATATCAGCAGTGATTTTCATGCATTACAAGGTAATTTACTAGAAGTTAATATAATCTCCTTAATGTGTTGTTTGAGTCCTTAAAACAATGGTAACCCTGGAGAATGAATGAGGCTGATGACATGCTACCATAAAGACATTCACGCCTGGAGTGTTCCTCTTTGTAGATTAGAGCTAAACAATAATGATTAAATTGCCGCAGCCAATCAATCTGGGTTCGGATAAAGTATGATTGGTAGCACAGTATCCCTTTTCCTTCCCTCCGGAGGTCTCCCAGCCTCATACAACAGCCCTGACTAACAGGCATCCCCGCCTCCCTGGATGAAACATTTTCTAATCAGCTTTATCTCTCACATCTGAATTTATCTTATACATGGAAAATGCCAATATATTAACTGGCTTGTATGATACACAAGGTGACCCTACTGACTTAATGACATAATACATTATCCTTAATGAAGTCAATATCTCGTCTTTTAGCTGTCTGTCTATTGGGCCGATTAATTGCGGTGTCATTAAAGTTAGCTCTCTTTTCATTTGAGCTTGGCAAGTGGCATAAAACTAATGTTCTTAGTTATCAACCACTGAAATAGGATGGAGGGTGGAGGAAATTACAGCGAGGACGAGGGGGGTTTCCTACAGCCCACATCAGTGTTTTTTCTCAGTGACACCACACACTGAAGAACAGATGGTGTTTGCAGTCATCATGCTATTTGACTGCTTACTTAACGATTCTTGTTTCACACATAAACCTCAAGGAAAAAATGTTTGCTTGCTATTGCAGATCATTTTATAACAATGTCAGGTTATTTTTAATCTTTCAAAATTGAGGTATTCACATTATACTCATGAATGATCCTTAAGAAAAAATTGCTGGCCTGAAGGTAAAGAAAATATGCGCGATTACTACTAACGGATGGGAAAACATGTGACTAGATTTGGAGAGAAACAATTCATTTGTCAATAATGTAGGAGTGAGTTGTAACATTGTAAGATGCAGCAGTTTTTCCATCCCTCCCCTGTGATTGACAGGATGTAAAGTGCTTTTGGTTGAAATGGTGCCCCTGTGGCTGTGACGGTTTGTGTGTTTACGGGGGAATTGGGGCCAGTGGCATGGTCTTCCCTAAACTCACACAGTGGCGACAGAAGTAGCCAGAGGAGTCTGAGAGACTTGCAAGGCTTTGCCAATGGCCCGAGGGCTAAAAATGACACCTGCTCAACAAAACAGTTTTTGTGATGCTTGCTGTTACTTTAATATGTGCCGCTGTTGCAGTTTTGTTTTCCTACTGCGAGCTGCTGTCACTCATGTGTGTTCTAAGTATTTAAGTTAGAGATCATGAAGGGTAACAGTTGTCGTAATATACTCTCAGTGCTTATTTGTTTAATATTATTTTTTCATACTAGTGTTCGGCTCATCGTCAACATTAAGATTTCATCTGTCTTCATAGGGGCAACTACAATTACGTCGTTGTCAGAAGTTTGACAAGGACAAAACAATTGTCTGTGACAGAGATGCATCTCTGTCGGGGCAGAAGCACAGACATGCAGCTGAGCCCCCTCTTTCTCCCACTGCCCCCTCTCTGTTTCCCCCCTGTCGCCCCCCACCCCACCCCCAGTGCTGAAACAAGCAGACAGGATGGGTGTAATTTACAATGTGTTATCTTTGTCTATAGCTGCGAAATGATATGAAGTAAATCAAGGTAGGAGTAATGAAAGACTGAGAATTCATTCCTGTGAGCACATTTTAAGTGTAGTATCCGTTATGGTGGCAGCGCCTGAAGAGGCTGGAATGAGACGGGCTGAGGGGCCATAAAGCAGCAGCAGGGCCCATGTTAATGCTGTCTGTCTGGGGTTAGTAATTGGGTTGCGCTGATGAGTTCCTTTGAACACAAAGTGTAAATCCCCCACGCCTGCCGTAAATCTTACATTGTTGGAACAAGGTGCAATCCCAACAAATATTGATCCTGCCTGGGGGCCTGCTGTGTGTGTGTGTGTGTGTGTGTGTGTCTGTCTGTCTGTGTGTGTGTGTGTGTGTGTGTGAGTGTGCGTGTGTGTGTGTGTGTGTGTGTGTGTGTGTGGATCTCCAATTACTATAATCAAACCAGTACACCCAGGTAGGCTTGTTCTACAGTACAATTGTCGTTAACTTGGATTTGGCCCCCGTTGTTAAACTGCTGAGCTTGATTTGGACCAAGATTGTTGCTGTTTCACCAGCTGCGTTGTTGTGCTTTGACTCTGTTGTTGGTAGTATTTGACGTCTGGCTAAAAGCTAACTGCAGGTTACTTTATGAACTTTGATGGATTTAGTTGTTGTGTCATTTTATGACTATTGCCAGATAGACTAGATGGATAATTTTTATTTTGCATTTCCCCATTTGATTAATGAGAGGAAAGCATTATTTGTCATTTGATTTGTCGATTTACATAATATTTTAACAATTGTGATAATCAAGCAATCTTATTAGTAATCTTATAGTTATTTATCAAGGACAAATTTGAAATGTTTTCCCGTTCAAGTATCTTTTCTTCTTTATATAATTAACATAAATATGACAATTTGACAACGTCACCAGGCGCCATAGCAATTCTACATACATACTGTACATGTGCTCTGCTTCTTACGTCTAACCTTTTGAGGTTTTGAAATTTCATTGAGCTTTCTTTACGTTATCAGGCGGGTGTGTGTGTGTGTGTGTGTGTGTGTGTGTGCGTGTGTGTGTGTGTGTGTGTGTGTGTGTGTGACAGTTTTCGTTAAATACATCCTATTCGGCTTGACATGTCACTGTCAGGTACAGCCCCCCTCCTCTCTCCCCCCGACTGATACAGGGTGTCGCACACAGAAACCTACCTGCATGATTATGCTAAATGTTATCTGATGGAAGGAGCTGTGAAAGCTGTGGACAAGTTAAAGTAATGCAAAGATTTACACATACTTGCCTATGTTATTTTAACGTGTTTGCCCAGTGGCATAGACGGATCATACAGTTCAGTTGTAGAAAGATATTGGGAAAGGTGATATGCTGAGCACCAGTGACATGCTGATGACTTTGATAGTGAACATGTTTGACTTACAAAAAAAGGTTATGTCATTTAGAATAGGAATCAGCGAGTGGCCCTTCACCTCAGTCTACTGCATTGATAAGGCAACAGGGCAACAGCTAACGGTTGTTTTAATAATTAGCCGTTGAGAGGCAATACATGTGTTTGGAATTTTGCATTTTGCACCTTCAAATGTCTTGTTTTGTTAGATGGGTCAAATAATTCAGTTTATGATACGAATACAGAATAGGGCTGTGAAGAATAGTTCTGAAACTTTATTCATAACATTGACATTCAAATTCAAAATCAGCATTCGTTTGCGTAAACGTCGACCAAGAGTCATGGATGAACTGATTAGATTCAGTGGTCAACGGTCAAGGTCACTGCGACCTCTCGTTCATTCATTCTCGTTAATACAATATCACATGAACTTTCAGAAATGTCTTAAATTTGTCACAATCATACACCTGAACTGAGGAGAATGTTGTGGTCAGAAGTACCTGTGACCTCACAAAATGCACGTTTACCCATAGTTCAAGAATTGATAAGTTAATTATACAAATTTCACACAAATGTGTAATGGGATCAAATTTAAAAGTGACAACACTTTCCAACAGAAATGCATGATAAATTAAAAAATGAAAACAGATATTGAAAGTTTCATTCAATTACCTTAATCTAAGATTTAAAAAAAATTATATTCAGTACAGCTAAAACTGAAATATTATGGATTCAAATTATATCAGTACTATTTTATTAACTTACTAATTATTATAGCTTATACAATTATGTTTAAAAGTGATAATAAACCGAAATATTTCCATTTATCTACAAAAAAGTTGTACATGCTTAGATGCATGATTTGAGGAATATATAACCTCACAGTTCTGTGAATAGTCTGTATTGTGTTTATTTGGGATATGTTAATATATTACTGACAATTCAGGGGACACTGTACTTCATTTGCTGCTCCTCCTTCTAAAAAGCAGGTGTTTCAGGTAGTGGAAATATGGTATTTGTAGTTGCAGCCTTTGTGTTGTTTTGTTGTTGCTGGGTGGATAACTCATAGCCCCGGCTCTCTGTGTCCATCTGTAAAAGGGGGAAACTTGAACCTGGTGTGATGGCACAAGATAAACCGGCACCAAGGAAAGCTCCATTAATAATTCTCTTATTTGGGAACGGGGTCCTGTGCTTACAGAATACAGGGCAGTCCATCTCTTACAGCTAGAAGGGGGGTGATGGAGGAAAAAAAGAAGAAGTATAAGGTCAACAGGGAGAGACTCACTCTTCCATTCCTCCACCCCTCCCCTCTTAGAGTGATGGTCCCGGGTTTTTCGAGGCAGTGTATTTGTCTGTCAGGAGTCTTGCCTGGCTGGCATGATTTAGCTGCTGTCAGTTGATGCTGGTGTCCAGAGGATGATAGCGGCTGGCTGGATGGGGGGAAATTTGTTACCTTTAGCTCTGACAGGGAGATAATTGCTGATGGTTAACAGAACGGTATGGAATCCAAAGGGTTGGAGTGCAACGTAATGGAATACACAGCCAATGGGATCAGCCCATATTTCTACCTCCATGCACCTTATCTAAAACGCACCATGTTTCTCTCCCTTCATCCTTTCTCTCTAAACTACAGTTAAAGATGTGTTTAATGATCTTGTTAGAGCAATAATTATTCTGTGTTGGTTTTCCTGTATAATTGGGGAGATTCGTTGCAAAATTTAGTGCTTGGCTGAAATAAAAACTGAACTTAAAAAGTCCCTTTCCCATAAAATAAAAGGAGGGGTAATCTGTTTGTCTGTCTATTCCCAAGGCCTCCACTCAAGCTCATCATTACAGTGACAGAGCCCCTATGCTGCTTTGCACATCTAATTAGGACAGAACAGCAAATTTCGGGCACACCCTCTCTCCTTTTGGCCCATTCGCTTCACCCTCACATGTCCGCCCCAATCTTCCTCTTTCATGTCCAAGACGTCCACAGAGGAGCCTCCCAATGCCGAGATCTGAACTGCCGTCAGTCAAGCCATCCAAACTGCCAACAGCATATCACAGAGGGAGTTAAGTAGGAGGCGGACCTGAGAGTGCAAGTGTGATAGGTTGACAGGACATGATTGACAGGTTAAACCCCTGGTTAATTGTCTTCTCCTCACATTGATGTGGAATCGGCTGTGTTGTAATGCTGGGGGTGGAGTTAAGCGGCTTACTGAGGATGGGATTGTTGCATTAAATGCTATTTGTTTTTTTGCAAGGCAGGTTCACAATGCCGTGAACGGGAGAATACAGTCTAGTTAGCTTCCAGTCCACACTACAAAAAATCACCATGTACAAATCAAGAGAATTAGGAATAGAATGTCAATATTCAAAAAATCATTATTTTCAGCTATCTAGAAAATTACCCGATAAAGCATGTTCATATTTTGTAATATCATTTTGTATTTCAAGAAAGAAAAACCTTGAGTGGACGTCATCGGCCACATATCTCCTCTATTTTTGATGGGCTATCTGAATTAATAAGCAGCACTGATAGGGCCATAATGCCTTGTCACTCCTGGGTTGACCTTAACATCATATTTTTATTTTCTCTCTGACAATGACAGTAATAAGAAATATTGATTGGCAGTGCAGTTAAGTTGTCAGCATAGTCATTTATTGTGTCAGGAGAACCAGTTAAATTGTCAAAAAATCACTTGAGGACTCTGCTCTTCCTTAAAAGCTTTCTGTAAAAGCATCTCCCTCAGACAGGAAATGCTCCCATCCTCACTGAATTACAGTGCTCTTTATTGACTTCTGTATTTAGTTGGACATGCTGTACACGTATATAGATTATAATATGATACTGATTCTATTTCATGTTTTATTGCAGATGTACAAACAGTACAGCACAGTACTAACGGCAAAATGCAAAAGGTATTAAAACCATGCAATACAAATATGGTTAGTTTTGATAACCACAATAATAATACAACGGGTACAAACTGAACGGAACCAAAAGGGCAAAACATGTGGTACTGCCAGTAGCAGTTTGAAAGAAAAAATCATACTGAATGATCACTTATATACTCTTACAAATTTGTTTATATACAATGTAAACACCTACAACATACTGTAACTGTGTTTAGATGTGTTTTCAAAAAATACACAATGGTATACATTTAGATGTGTTCATGATTTATGGGAGCTTTGAAGAAAATCCCTTCCTCAGATGTTATCTGTGCTGATGTAAGGCTTGTAAACATTTCCCATCAGTTTAATCTGTCTTGTTGGTGTTTCCTGGGCAACCTAGTCTGTCAATTAGCTGTCTCCTTAATCTCCAGCCAACAACACGGGAGGATCTATGATGAAATAAATGATTTGATGGTAAAATGATCATCGAGCGAACATTGATAGCATTTTGAGAAGGGTTGGAGATTACTTTTTCATTCGGATTCGGTTGGACACTATGTTACACTCTATGTCAAACATGTATTTCTGGTGTTAAGAAATACACAACAGTAGTAATATACTGATGTAAGTATATATTTGAATGATGAATACATAGTGTAAGCTTTAAAACACACATAGTAAGTGTAGTACAGCTGTTAACTAACTAACTAACTAACTGTGGTGTAGTACTACAAGTTTTTTTTGTACACGCCTTCACGTTTTGTATACTTGCGGCAATGTTGTTCAGAAAGTAAATCATGAAAAAGCATTGAGTTTAAATTCATTATGATGTAAAACTGTAAAAACTACAGTTTCTTCATATTGCTTCAGGACTTAAGAGTCTTGCTCCATGTCTGTTGTTGGCCGAGCAGTAATGACATGGCTACCTAGACAGTTGACTTGATTTCAATTGCAAAATGTTTACATTCCCAAAGAGCTGAAGATGTTTAGCGATGGGCTCGATTGAATGTGTCCCTCGGTGCAGAGACAGGCTTCATTAGGCAGGATTTGGGGACAGACCAGTTATAAGTGGATAAGAGGGTTGACTACCAATGTAGTTTGGTCTCAGACCCAGAGCACGGATTTAGGGAATAAAGCTCCATTATTGCTGGTCCAAGGTCAGGTAGACAGCCTTCCTCTGTCCAACCCTTTATGGTTAAGTAACATTTGGCAGTCCGGAGCAGGGAGGACACCAGACGGTGGGTGGAGGGAGTGGAGGGAAGGAGAACAAGGGTAAGTATGGAAAAAAAAGATAACTATCTATGACAAAATCGTGATAAGGCAGCGATTGCATCTCAAGCAAACTCTGTTTAACTGCCTTTGAGAGTTTGGCATATCTGATTCAAGTTATTTCAGTCATCGACTTGTAAGTTGTTTGTGACACTAACAAGCTGCCTTATGACTTGATTGATGGATGGGAGGAAGGCTGTTGGATTGTTAGATGGACATTTCCATGTCAGTGCGATTGTGTTTTCAAAGTTAATTTGACTAAATTGACTGGGAGTTACACCCTGTTTCAGTGCTATATTTGTATGTTGTTCTCCGAAGGCCTCTATCATCTATGACAATGTGTACTGCAGTTCTGTTTGCTGTAAGAAGCGGGTGATTGTGACAGTTGGCTGTCTCAGTGTTTTATGTGCCTTAAGTCTCTGTGTGTAGCTGACTACCAAGACTCTTTTCTCCAAGCCCTTTGCCCCTGGCCTCTATCTCCTGCTCTCCCTCACAGTAATGAAGCTTGCCTTTAAGAACGGGGTGCAGGCAGCGAGGCATCACAGATTAGGTCAGTGGAACGGCTAGCGGGCTGAGCATGATGGATGAGGGCCAGAATGAGTTTCTGCCGCGGCTGTATTGTGAAATCTTTTCATTGTCACCGACGGGCCTATGAGGGCCTGATGAATGAGGGAGCAAGTGTCAGAAACGCCCTTCCACTGCTCCCCCTTCCACTTCTTTAA
This sequence comes from Pseudoliparis swirei, assembly GCF_029220125.1. NCBI lineage: Eukaryota > Metazoa > Chordata > Actinopteri > Perciformes > Liparidae > Pseudoliparis > Pseudoliparis swirei. The sequence goes on from NC_079404.1 coordinate 15,060,984, forward strand.
TATCTCCCTAAGCTGCATTTCTGCACGCCTTACTATCCTGCTCTTTCTGACTGTCCACACACACCAGGCCACTGCAGTATTGATAAAAGTTATTGCTAAAAATAGGCCAGGTCCAGTTCAGAGAAAGCGAGAGAAAAACACTAATGAGAGAGAAATGGTAAAGCCAATAGAGTCTTGGAAAGGCTGTCAAAGTGTGTGTGTGTGTGTGCGGTGTGTCGGTCTTAAAGTTCATAACTGTGCAGATCAAGTCTTCTTGCTCTTTCGTATTCTCTTCTCTCCCATGCGGATGGACCTCCTGCTTTCACAGAGCAAGAGCGAGAGGCAGCGAGGGGCTGGCGGTAGTGTGGGGAGGGGCGGGTGTCTTTATGGGAAACGTTTGTGACCAGCTTGACAGCTCTGCTTGATGGATGGGCCGCCTCCATCTGGTTGCAGTGCATGTAATAAATATCCATGCTCGTGTTTGACCTCTCTCACTTACCAGACACATCTTTCACTTTTGGGACATCCAAGGGGGACTCACAATTATGCTCTGCACTCTCCACTCGCCGGGGTGTGGGGAATAGCGGCTCTGTTTATGGGCCGCAGCCCAAGGGCAAAGAGTCAAAAAAATAGATAGCTGTAAACAATGCTTCTGCCGCCGGGAGAATTCTCCAGCATTCAATAACCTTTAACACCTCCTAAGCCCTCATCTCCCTGAGCTGGTTGCCTGTGCCCCAGAATGCACTGCAGCCCTACACAAACCACCTCCATCTTTTGACCAGTGATTTAGCTTGCTATCTACCCATGGGTCAAAGGATCAAATGGCAGCGCCTGTGCAAAACTTATCTAAAAAACTAAATAAATAAACAGCATAGCGATGACGAAAAAAGAAAAAAAATCTGACCAACTGAAATCACATTTTGCCCTGTTGAAGTTGGTGTTCTGGCGTAAACATTTATCATAAGCATAAAGGCTATTGTTGAGGGCAACTGTGTTTAAGCTTTACAAAAGTCAAACTGGCTTAGCTCTAACCACTGTTTAGTAATACTGATGGACTAAAACAATAAGCATTACTATTCCTCTTTAACTGCTCATAAACAGGAGTTGGTGTGTTTGCCCTTAACGGTGACCCAGTGAATTAGGCTGGTCAGCTCCTCAGTAATAGAAACAGATAGGCAGCCATTGGATTTTAATAAACCTGGATAATAATGAGGCTGAAAAGCTGAGTGAATTGTAAAGCAGAAGGCTAATGAAGTGCCTATGAGGGCAGTGTGTGAGAAATAACCTATAACCTATTAAGAAACAGCCTAACTGCCTCTGCCTGAGTTCTACCCCCTGATTGAATTAGTGCACTCTTTAATTACTGAGCATCCAAGATGGGAGCTCTGAATCGAATTGAACTTCTTCATGCTCGCTGCACCCCAGCCAAACAATTTGTTCTGCGAAAAAAAATGAATTAATAGTCTCACTTTGTCTCCCTTTTTTGCATGGATTTTTATAACATTAGGACTGTCTCAGGAATTTCCAGGCTGTAAAGAATCAAATCGCAAAGCATTATTCACAATAACGCATATGTTATAATCGCAGGGAGAACTTACTTAAAATTCAATCCACTTTGGCATCATTATCATGTATCAACATAATAAATGAGCCCTTCAGAGCATGGTAATTATAATTTGATAAATCATCAGCAGAAAATTAACTGGATGTCAAAACATTCATTGGAAAGGGTGATGAATGGAGGATGATTGTGGTGATGAATTGTGTTAATCTGCGCAGTATGAAGCCAGCGAAATGGCTAAGCAGCCTAAGATGGATGGGCCATAGAAGCTGCAAGGTCAGGACACACAACTGCAGAACGGGAGAAAGAAAAAAAATAGGAGGGAATAAAACAGGGAGAAAAGAAAGAAGGACTTTCTCTCTCTCTCTCTCTCTCTCTCTCTCTCTTTCTTTCTCTTCCCCCATCCCTTTCCACTACATGTCTTCTAACCAAAGCAGTTCTTTGTGTCGGGCTTCAGACATTTAGGTTTTGACATTGATGTTGACCTGATGTCTATTTCTTTAAAGATACTTTGATCATCTTAACCACAATGCTGATGATGCCGTTGATGATTATGGGCTAACCACTAATGCCTCATAACAGACCACATTTTCAAAAGATATTTTGTAGCCCTTTGTCCACAATTATGAACTGAATCGAACTAATGCCATTCCATCAGTTGCACTAAAACATCTTAGTTATAACTGCTTCATAATACATTCATGAAAATAAGAACCGGTGTATAGGTTATCAAGATACAGGACATTTTGGACCACCAAGTTTCCTTTAACAAATGTTGGGTCTTGACTCATACCGACGGCTACAGTCTATCCAATGTCAAATACAATGGGTTCTTAATCATTTAATTTACTGCCATGTATTTTATAATGTTTGTTTTTCTTGCATTTCTAGAGTAACTCCTGAAAGTATTACACAGTTAATCTTGGTTTACCTGTTTGATAAAAACACATTTGGCTTGGTCCCTGTATACATATGCATCCAGTATATGTATAACAAGTCAGTCAACCAGTCGATCAATTCTAATAAAAGGGAAAGGCTGTTAATTGTTGTTGTGCCACTGCAACAGGAGATTATTATGTCGTTCGCATAATACATATATATGTTTTACTTATGTCAGTACATGTTGTATATTCATTATTTATGCATATAGTAATATGATATGATATTCCTTTATTTGTCCCACAGTGGGGACATTTCAAAAATAATACTGTTTAATAGTTCCTTAACTTTTTTTTAAAGAGCAATAATGTGAAAGTTTGAACTGGTGGAGAACAGACTTCGCCAAGAACCTAGTTTTAGATGACTTTTGAGCTTTTGACCTCTCGCTGTTCCTCATCCCACCCATTACTTCTAAATACAGGTTCAGAACTGTTGCTGCTCTTTTAGTTTCTATGTCAGTTGAATTTAGATGTAGTTTTGCGGTTGTTTTACTTTACATAGAAATTAATATACACTTAGAATTTAACAAATCCATTGGTATCGAGTCGGTTAAATTGATTTCACTTTTAAGATATATATTTCTTGAATTGCAAAATTGAATTACAGTTTTACTTAGCATTGAGACCCTTTAAAGACCCTGTAAAACATCAACTTTTCACATGAATGACTGCATGCTAAAAATGACAGTTTACTCCGATTTGAAATGTTACGAATATAAACTTTTCAGATTTCAAATTGGGCCGCGGCATTCTTGAGTTTGGGAACCGCTGCATTAGAAGGTTGTTGAGTTTTTTTCTTGTGGTTAAAAAGTAAGGGCCCTCACTGATGATAATGAAGGCTATTTCTACAAATAACTGTAATTACATGTCACCGCTTTTTGAAATGTGACAAAGAAGACAATGTTGCTTTTATTGAATTCATTATGTAGACGGGCACTTCAACATTTCATTTATCTGTTATTCGTTATGGCCTCAGTGAACGTGTGTAAACTGACAACTGCACTTAATGTTGTTTTTCTCCTTTTCGGGTTTAGACACAACGTATTGTTTATTTTTACATGCTTGTCCATGCACATGTCTGACCTCAGTGGGAAATATGTATCTTTGGTAGTACGTCTTGTACTGTTGCTGAAGTAGCTTCACCACACAGAGATCAAAAGTCCTCCTTCACATCCAGTGTCATTTTGAACTGGGAAGTATTAAACTCATACAGAGCTTCAGACACCTCTTATCTGGATGGCAGGTTGACAAGAAAAAGGATATTTCATCTTGATTCCAGCAATGAATGCACCACACATGCTATCACTTTAGCCCACGCTGCATATGGAAGAGGAGAAATCACACCTTTTTTCTGACTTCCATTTTCATTTGTGCTATCTCCACTCACTCTTTTCTGTCTCTTCTTTTTCACTCTCCTGTAAATTATCCCCAGCCATGTCAGGAGCCTTGTCGCATGGAGGGGGAGAAATGTGTCACACTGCCTCTTAAGTTTCTGATTGTCTAAATGACACAGAATCTCATCATACAGCTGTCTCCCTTTCTGACACTACAATTACCCATAATTCCCTCTGTCATTCACTCTCAAGGTTAGTATTTTTTTTATCTCGAACAGAAGGTGAGGACATTTGGAAGCTTGTATAAAAAAGGGACCGAAGAAACAAAGTTTTGTCTGTTCCTGTGAATTTCAAAGCTCTTCCCTTATTTAACGAGGTTTTCTATTACTTAGTTGTGTTATTTAGCATGCAGGATTTTCAATAAACTAAAATACTTTTTTTTTTAACTGAATGGTGTGCGGTTTCCCTCCAGCGTAATTTAAAATTCCGGAAAATCACCTTTCCCCATTATGTTAATGACTTTGTTAATGACCAAGCACCTTGTTTCAGCTCATGCCGTGAACAAGCCTTGGCCACCAAAATAATATTCCTTGATACTACCCTCCAGGAAGTGGGTGTATTCTGTCTCTCTTGACAAAGTGTGCTTAGTGAAAATGGTCCATTATCATGCCTCGTTTTACTCCATCATCTCTGATATTCTTATATGGTCTCTGGGTTAAACAGTACGTATTCCCATCCTTTTTACCCCATCCCTCGAGTAAAGTGTTCTTCAAAGGTATATATTTCATTGCAAGCTGACAGCCTTGACACCATAATTGACCTGAGAGCTTCCATCTTACTCTTTTGAAATTCTCCGTTGTAATGTGTGTCAACTAGATAAAATGATTCCCATCTCCACCTTCCTCTGGATTTCCATTTGCAAAGACGGCTGACTGACTGACTGGCGTAGGCTCCATTATCATTCTGTGTGAATGTCTGTGATCAGGGGGAACGATGCCAATGGTTTCATTGTTTAAAACAGGTGCTCACACTTTAGTCCTATACGTTAGTCAAGCATGTGGAGCTTTTTAGAAGGGTTAAATAGTTTGTGATTATGTCAGGTTTGATTCTCTGTGAATGGGGTTGGCTCTGCCGTGTCTGTCATTGTGTCATTGTTTCATAGAGGCAACATTTGTTTTAGGCTTTTATTAAATGTGCTAATGGCATCCACAATGTTCATCTTAGTACACTCGAGTCAGGAATGTAATATACATTTGAATGTTTGATTTGTTGCTTATTCTGCATTAAGAAAGAAGATTCCTTTGTTTGTGTGATGCATGAAGAAGAAGAGTAGAATGCATTTTGGTCAAATTATTACATCCCAATATGATATATGTACACGACAAAGTGTTTTCAATTGCGTGCGCACATACAACTGGTTTTGTTCCCACATTTATCCTGATAATAATCGATTGCCCCCTTTCCCATCTTTTATAATTGTGGCATCTGTTTCCGACATGTTTTTTTATTACTACAGTTTGTCTGTCATATTTGTCATGTCACTTAAATCCACCATCAAAATCAAAAAAAGACCCTGAAAACATTTCTCTTTGTTGAAAAGATAAGCACCTCTTCCCATTTGTTCCTATTCTTTTTGCTTCTTTCTCACATGTGGCTATAAAAAGACTTGCTCTGTTTTTGTATGCCATGTCATATTACTAAGTTTCACGCTTGCTCCATGAACCTGAGACATATTTTCTGCTTTCCCCCTGGCTAATTGGGAGATTGTTAGGACTGTGTCTATCCAGAGCCCGATGCCCCCAAATGTGTCAATGTGTTGCTATGCCGCTGACAGACCACATGTCTTCTAGTCAGTATGAGGCATGTTCAGAGCAGATTGTTATTCGATTAATTAACACTATATTGGCAAACTGCGATAGGGTCGCATGATCTTCTCTTACCTTTGGAGACACTGTTTTCTTGATTTTTTAAATCAAAGTAATAATGAAAATACACTATTATATAGTGCATCACTCGAAAGTGAGATAACTCTTAAAGTGGTATCCCTTTTCTTGATAAGGATCTTCGAGAAACTTAAATTAGAGCAGTGTACGTTGTGTTGAATAAATGTGACCCCTGTTTATTTTGCCTTTGTCCAATCTTATAAAGTAGAGGGAGGCTTTATGTGCCTGAGTAAAAAGGCTTCAGGGGAAGCAGCACTAAGGTCCAGTCCCACTTACGTTCACTGGTAAGCCTGTTGGACATCTGGCTTTGTTCCTCTTATAGGCTCCTTATCAGTGGCCTGATGCGGTTGTCCCCTCGCATGTTCTTCTTGTTCCTCAGCTGGGCCAATTCGATGGCCTAAGTGCTCAAATTGAGCCATTTTGTCTCACTTTGAAACAAACTAGGACCTATTATGCGTTGTTGTTTTTTGTCATACCCCTCCTCCTTGTATTCTCTCCACATTGGCCTTGGTCTATGTAGTTTGTCAGTCCCCCCTGCCTTTCTCTGCTCTTAAGTTTGAAACGCTAGCCTTGTGAGGGGTCAGTGTTTCTACTCCAGCAGTGTCAACTTCAATCTGGGGCGATTTGGTGTGAAATGTGTGCCATGGTGTGGGGGCTTGGAGGTCAAAGCCCCAGTAATTGATGTTGCTTATTCATCTGCTTTTCCTTGTCTACTCTCACCGCAGCAGATCACACCGTTTTTGTTTGTCTAAATTGTTTGAAGATATACTGTCGGTCTTGGGGCCCTGAGAAGCATCCCCCTTCTGCACTTTGTCTGTGTTCCTATCTAGCAGGGGGTTCAGCACTGGGGACACACAATGGTGTCAGCACAAAAGAGGCTTTGCCCAAGACAAGGCCTTGAGGACATCTCATAGCATGATACTGAGCACAAGGAGACACACAATGGTGTCAGCACAAAAGAGGCTTTGCCCAAGACAAGGCCTTGAGGACATCTCATAGCATGATACTGAGCACAAGGAGACACACAATGGTGGAGGCACAAAAGGGGCTTCTCTTAAGATGGGACTCAGAGGACATCTAGCATGACAAGCAGGGCATCTCTCACTGTAATTAGCCATGGAGCCAGCCTGACCAATGGCCTAAGATCAAGGAACTATCAATACACAATATTTAAAAAAAACAGAAAGGAAGGGAGGAAGGTTATTGTCAGAAACTTGGTGACCTAACTCAACCAAATTAGAATGAGCAGCTGAAGGTTTGGTCCTAGATTGATAAGACGTCCGAGTTCGAAAACCAATATCCTTTCTCTCCGCTGAACTCTTTGGGTCTGCTGATCTTTCTTCCACTCTGTTCCTTCTGAGGAACGCTGCCTGCCAGCTGAAGCGCAGGATGAAATGCTGGATCTGTTTAAGCACAAAAAGCGGAACGCAATGACGGAGCCACATTTAATCTGGCCCTTTAGCATGTCGGGCGGCTGCATGGGTGGTATGTCCTCCAGGGCCTTTGAAGAGGGCCGATTTAGAGAAGAGATTTGGATCATTACACAATAAAGAACACTTCATAAGTACTGAAGTGAGTTGGAGAAATGACGGCTAATGATGTTGACAGCAATTCACCTCTGCTGAATTACAGAAAGATTTGACTCAACTTGCCTTCTTTAATGAGCCTCACTCAGTAAAGGTAATGGGCCAGCGGTAAGACACGGAGAGAGGCGGGGTTGGGAGAAAGCGAGAGAGAGTGGGAGGGAGGGATTTGTTCTTTTTTTTTTACTCGGGGAGCTGCACTGCTGTCTTTGGTTTACACGGGGCTGATAGACTATCACATACCCTTTAGGCTGCCGTGTCAGGGAACTACAGAGACAAAAAAGCCATCTTCAGTAGAGAGAGATTGCTTGAGCAACAAGGTGGTCTGGTCTCCATTCATAAAGATGTTTTCAAGGCTGTGTGCATATGAATCACTAGATCTTGTTTAACAGTGGGGTTTCCATCTTTAGAAACTGTACTACTAATTACTTTTGCAATTTGACCGGTAAATACTTTATATAAGTCACTTTTGGAAAGTGTGTCCCTTGCTTTCTAATATTCTGTAATTGTGCTTTCACACTGTGCAGTTTGTCATATTGTGCATGGTTTTCTCCCAATAAGTGTCCATCATTTACTATGATTTTCTTCTAAGTCTGTCTACTAGATTTTATATGCTCTACTTGGACCAAATAAGCCTATTTACACACTTCTGGAGCAAGAACACTGATTCCAGCCTTCAGCTCGTTCACTGTTTCTAATCATGCATGTTTATTTGCAAGTTTGTGACAAAAAGCTTAACTGACAGCGCGACTGTTGATTTGCAGTTTTATTTTTTTCCACATCTGACTGTCATCCCATCAAAGTAACATATCTGTCGCTGTCTTTGAGTGTCTCACGCTGAATGATAAATATGAACATCCAAACTGGGATTCAGTGCCAATTAGCCATTGACAGAGATGTCACCCAGAATGTAACATTTAAATGAAAATGATGGCATTCAATTTCAAACTGCCTTGTGCGGTGACATATTCTATTATCTCTTTCCGAGGTTTAGGATGAGGCAAAAACAACAACGATGAACGAAGGAACTATCCCAAAGGTCAAATCAATAACTTTGCTGTTTCTCTGCTTTTTCTCGTTGGCACACCTACATGTCAATCATTAAGCCTATTTATAGGCTTATTAGAGATAAAACATACCCATGGCTTTCACTGTCATCTTGGAAAATCTCAATATACTTGTTACATTGCCAGGTTTAGAAGGCCCTAAAAAAAAACGTTCAGCTTCTCGTGAATGCTGTTGCAAGCTGCACTGAAATCATACATGAATATTCAACGTTGATCTATTGTATCTACAGTTATATTGAGTTCCCTATGACAATTTTACATTTGCAATATTATGGTATTAGTTGTACATGGAAGTGCAGCAGACTCTAATTCACACGGGAGGGGGGGGGGAGAGAATGCAAGGCTTGATATTTTAATTGGCAGGAATACTTGTCTAATTATCACTTTTCTGTTTGCTCTCCATGTTGAGATTATGTAATTATCTTCTTGAAACATTGTGCAATGATATTGCTTTTTTGTGTGTCAAATTCGGAGACGCCTCTGTACCTGACACTCAGCAAGCCACTTAATAATATGCTAGAAAGGCAGCTAATTATATTATAATAACGGCTTGATGAATGCAATAAGGCAGGCTGGTGAATAAGTGATAGCACTGTTAGACTGCTCGAGTTATAGCTGCATCTCAAATGACAGTAATCGCAACCAAACAGGAAGTTCTTTAATTACTAATGTGTTTATTCATTACGCCAAAATAACTTGGAGTCTTTGTTATTTGTTATTATTATGCAAATTGCAATTCATACTATATTTTATGTTTCAGTGCAATGATATTTTCAGTAAATTGAATCCCTTATCAAGTTAATTACTCCATGTTTACAAGCCCCCCAAGCTAGCGTATCCCAATTAAAGACTACACCTGTTCTATTTGTGGGATTGGTATTAGTTACACGTGTCATTGCATGTTCTCCTGCGGAGCACAGGTTTGTCAGGGGGGAAGAGCCACCGCTTAGACCCCGTACTGGGCTTCCAGATTTCCTCCTGTATCAACAAACGTTCTGGGCTTACTGTTGTCGTCTCGTTATGGGATCCTTTGCAGAAGAGAGGCAGGAACACAGCTGACACATGCATCCGCAGGACCTGCGGTGGGGGCAGATGGGTGATCCGACGGAGGGCGCGCCCGAGCAGCAGCAGCAGCGTCAACAGCAGCCGTAGACTGCTTTCGAAACTTTTTAATTAGCACTAATTACCTTTGCAGGAAAATGTTGAGGCTTGAAAGGATTTGTGTCAGCAAGTGGGAGATCAAAGATTGTGGTGCTGTGCATTTTAATCTGAACACCGAGGGGTAATAGGGGGCTGCTTGTGTGTTAGAGAGAGGGAAGGAGGGAGAGAGGGTGAGAGAAGGAAACGAAGCATCCCAGGTGGTACTTGAGCGGTCTACCTCGAGTAATGCTGTCTACCAATCACACCACAGGTCCCGTCACATTATGAAATGTTCCACTAATATAAAGAAATTAACTTTTTTTTGCTTAATCGAATCATGGCTCTCCCTCACTTCATTCTTTTACTCCTTTATCTGGGTGTATGCGCTCCTCAGTGTCAGCATGTGCACGTCTGTGATTTCTATTTTTTATTTTTTTGAGCCGCTTCATCAGCCTGACAGGCATTTCATCTAGGTGGTTTTTAATGCATGCCTGGACATCACTGTGGCAGGGTCATCCATCAGACTTCAAGACAACATCGATCATTTGCCATGAAGAGAGCGCAGGGTAGTGATTATTTGCTATTAGGTGGATGCTCAGGCATACAAATGGCTGGCAGTTGACAGTTGAACTCACTCAAACGTAATGCGGGACGGCTCCCCCTCTCAGGGAAATGTTGACAAGCACCGAGCCCGAACACTGTAATGACGGAGCGTACAGGCAGACAGGGCACTGAGGGATTCTTCCTCACAGATCGCAGAATCTATTATTGAATGGTTACTTTTTTTTATTGCAAGAGTACGTGAATTAATTCCAGTTACATATTCTGTAGACAAATGCTAGTTTTGTGTATTCTTTTAGCCATTATAAAAAACAAATGTGCAATGTGGAATATACTTTTCGTATCGGCTGATTGACCCTCTCACCGGGATGTTATTCTATACTCTTTAGGATGTTTGGGCCCGTGTGGCACAGTATGTGTGCTTGTTTGTGCCGCGCTCATGTCCTCCCTGACTGAGATACCATCAGTGAATTGATTTTCAGCTCCTGCTCACTGAGAGAGAAGGGTGTTTGTCATACTGATAGACAACTAATCTTTCAGTACAAACATTCACAAGACGCATGGCCGTACTTTGGGCACAGTCCAGGTACCATGAGGATGGAAGTGTTGTGTAGGCTCTGAGGGAGTACGGGCTCACGAGCAATGCTGCCTGCCTCGCTTCTCTGATGATGTATTGCTGTGTACAATCGAGTGTTGTACATTAAAGCAGTTGTCAGTCTGTAATAAACCTAATTTGCTGGAACTTTAAAAGACATGTCCAATTTTTTTACAGTGATCTGTCCATATCTCTCAATCGGGCCATTGTCGGAGCTTAGACTTCATCCGGGGCCAAACCGGGGTCAAGCAAGGCTTATGAGGTTGGGCCTGACAGGAATGTCTGTCAAGTCCTTATCCCCTGGCCAGGGTTGATCCAGGGTCGTTAATCAGACAGGGATTGGAGATACACGAGGAAGCATGAGGCCAGGTGCTGACCTCAGGACAGTTACTTTGATTTTGTCTGGCCCTGACTCTCTGTGTGTGTGTGTGTGTGTGTGTGTGTGTGTGTGTGTGTGTGTGTGTGTGTGTGTGTGTGTGTGTGTGTGTGTGTGTGAATGGACAGGATCAGTCCCCGTGATTCACTGTGCTCTCAGCCCCTCTGCCAGCGCTAATGACATTGAGAGAGAATATTAACCTCACACACTCAGCAGGAAATATCCACGGGGATAGTCTATAACTCAGACACTGCGGGATCCACAGTGGTATTATCATTCAAACACGCCGAAGCTAGCTTTAAACGTTCAACAGACCCACCATGGCGTTGACATTTTCCACGATGTAATCTGCACTTCTCACACAATAACCTCATGTACCATGAAGTAATGAGCGATGATATTTAACTTCTTCCTCAACAACAACTTTTCTAATTGTATTTCACAGATGTCTTCTTGCTTGAATTTGTTCATGCTCTCTAAAGATACATATTTTGTTTCACAAATGATGTAACAGTGTGTAAAGTTAAATCTGACATGCCACCTCCAATTGACAGCTTTGTAGCTACTGATGTTCTACACAGAGGCTATCAGGAGCTCGCTTAGCACAATATTCAAAACAGATTAAGAGTAAACCCACATGAAGAAGAGATTTGCTGGTGGCGCCAAATGTACTCTAATCATTTGCATTGCCATTAATAGTAATTTGCAGCTGCCTCGGAGAAGGCATGTTATCCCCTTCCCATGTGTGAAATGACATGCATTCAGGGAAAGCTATGTGTGTCCTGGAGGTGTGATCTTTAAATGACTGCCACCTGAGGCCTGGCAATACAGAGAGAGAGAGAAGTGCCACACTGAGCATTGACTGTCTACATGGGAGGGAGATCGGGGGTGAGAAAGGGAGAGCTGTGGGGGAGATAAAGACAGATAATGACTAATTCACCATCGCCATCAGAGATGCATGTACAGAGATGCATGTACAGAGACACGTAAACTGTAGCTGGAGGGAAGAGTGCTGGAACAGACCCGATCAGCGCTGTGTGGAGGTGATAGGATGGATGTTGGGGGCTCGAGGGGTTCCAAGGCGTTAATTTGCTAAACAGATAATGCCATCTTATTTACCACAAGCTAATCCTGATAGTGTTTTGATGATGCATTTTGGTATTTTTTGCGTGTCTCTTCGTGTTTTTGTTATGGGTAAGAGTGATGAAAGGCAGCTGTGTTGAACTAATAGAGACTTTAATAGGCTAACATTTTATCCTAGATTGTTCCTTTATTGACACAAAGCTTTATAACTTGAGGCATTCCACACACTCACCACCCCTCTGTTACTCTACAAAAACATACATTATATCAAGTCATTCAGTATCATATTAAAAATTGTGACACGAAAAATAAAAAATATCTTAAGATTGATTGAAATAAAGTTATTTCCACTGCATTTGTTAATTCATTTAAAGGTTTTCTTTAATGAGGGTCAGTAAACAGGACAGAATAATGGATAATAATTAGGGCTGTGAAACTATTAAAATTTTAATCGGGTTAATCACAGGTTTTTGTGGATTAATCATGATTAATCACATATTACCGATATTCTCGGTATATTTTGTGAGAACATAGAGATTTATGACAAAAGACGGATATATACATTTATACATTCTTCTATACAATGGTGCTGCAACTCAGCAGTTATTTAGCAGTTTTCTTCCATATGGAACATTAATACATCTTCATCCTAAACAGAATGTTTAACCCTCCTGTTACCTTTCGGGTCAATTTGACCCCATTCAATGTTTAATGTCGGTGTTCTTTGGGATCAATTTGACCCCAGGCTGTTTTTCACTGTGTCAAACATAGAAGAAATATCAACTTTTTTATTTATTTAAAGGGCTATTTAGGTAGTCAACAAACAAACATAAAGTACCTCACACTTAAACTTGGGAAGCAATATTAATTCTAATAATTTTCTGAGGTTTTAATTGCTGGGGTCAAATTGACCCGAGGGTAAAATATGCTAGTAAATGTAAAGGTAACAGGAGGGTTAAACAGAACATTTTCTCTTGTTTGTCAACCATTAACTCCACCATGATACAATCTAAAGGCCTCTAGTCTTCCTCTAGCAGCTGCTGAGGCAAACTGACTGTGTGGGTTTTCTTCATGAACTGGGCCGTGATGAAAGGGACGGCGGGGACACCGCTGCAAAGCTGAAACCTCACCGGCCCGGACACGGGGACAGATTGACAAGTGACTTTTTTTTTGCTCGGTCCCGATGCGCGCGCACGGAGCTCTGTGGCGCGCGAGACGGAGATCGATAAGTGTTAACGCAACGCGAAGAGACAGAAATGACATGCTGCTGTGGAGATACGATCAACAACAGACATTTAGTTTAATAAAAGAACAAAGACGTGCTATAGAGAACATGTCAGGGGCGGGCCAATCTTTTAATGTCATGCGATCTACCGACACTACGCGCGATCGACTGGCAGGTCGCGATCGACGTGTTGAGACCCTGATCTACAGGAAGTAAAAGTCGTAACAAGGTTTCCGTAGGTGAACCTGCGGAAGGATCATTACCGATGAACAGACCGTCTGCATGAGAGCGGACAGAGTTCAGATTGAAGTGGTGTATTGGAAGCTCATTTTGCAAGTGACTTTTTTTTCGTCCCGACGACCAACAACAGACAGATTGGAAGCTCATTCTGCGCATGCGTTAAATGCGTTAAAAAAAAATAACTAGTTAAACCTGTAATTGAATTAACTGAGTTAACGCGTTATTTTTCACAGCACTAATAATAATATATTATTATAATAATAATTTCTATTAAAAACTGTTTGATAATTACTTTGATTGTTTAAAGACTACACAATTTGGTACTTTACTGTATCACTGATTATGATTTAGAGATACATTGCAGTGCACATGGTGGCAAGAACCATCATAATATTTCTTATTTCAGGCTGAATGGCTCTCCAGCCCTCCTCCATCCACCTTTCTTATTAAGTTTATTAAAGCCAGTCCACATACTGGGTTTCCCAGGTCCAGTTCCTTTTCCCATTCATTACAGTACCTTATCCCGGCAGGCAATCTGAAGTGTGCTCTGAATAGTCCATTATGCACATATGAAGGCCATCATGGCTCCAGTATTGGTCAATGAATCAAACATTTATCTGTTGCCTTCTGAACAGGACGTCATTATGCGTGTCACTCTGCAGCTCTGGCTGGCCGTTTAGAATAACAGTGCATTGTTTTCCTGCACAACTGTGACCCTTGAGAGGACATCAGCCCTGTGGACTGCAGCCACGAGGGCTCTCCAGCTCTTCAAAGTGTTTGTGTGAGTTTTTAATATACATTTGACTCTGGAACTTTTCGCTCGCTTTGGGGAAGTTGCCTCTGTGATCTATTTCACTATTTCAGTAATTGGGAAGACATTGAGCTTTATAGCATTATAGCTCTGGATTTTACGGCTAAGACAAACTCCACATTAGACCCGTTGTCGGCTATTCAGTTTCTTAAATGTATTATTAATTCAGACAACAGTTTCAAAAACAGCAGACATAATAAGCGAGAGTGTGTAACACATGTAAAAGAGTTGTGTCATGTGCTGCCTGAGGATGTATGACATGACACTGGCACACACCATTGCCAGGAGTGATTGACATTTCAGCCAATAATGGTCGAGAGTTTTCTTCCCTCTGTTGTCAACAGTGGTTCATCAATCACTGTGTCTGCATTAGTATTAGTGTATTGATCGGGCAGGGATGCTCTCTGGGGTCAGTGTCTCTCCCTCCAGTTTCCTTGTCTGGTGCCTCACATCGTTCCATCCTTCTTGTGCAGACTTTCTGCCCCAGCTAAATATTTGTGTATGTGCTCTGTGTGCTCAGTAGGCAGGATCTTATCAGATAATGGGGATTTGAACACATACATGCACTACTTATGTAAGCTCAAAAGCACACACACTGATGCACACGGGCCGTGTGATGTATGATGCTGAGCTTACACAGGCTAAGTGGTAGTCAAAGCGTAAAGACAGCCTGAAGTATTAGCTCTGACAATGAGGCTGATCATAATTATCTTAACAAGGAGCGGATTCATCGCCTCACCTCGTTAAAGCTACCGCCTCTCTCTGGCTCTCTCGTGCTAGTTAGACGCTTAAGAAAACGCATTTGATCACACCGTAAGAAGGAGCACATGATTATCAAAATATGTACAATTATCATACAATATGATGGAAATCATTTTTCATATAGTATTTGTACGATTTTTCTATTGTTTTCAGTAAAAAAAATAAAAATTCAGAAATGGTGGTTGTAGTATTTACACTGGAACTAAAGATTACAGAACTAAAGATTACAGAATATGTTCATGATCACTGTCATCACAATATATTTTTAGTTACATCAAACTATACTAACAGATTATCATGACAGACATTTACTGTGTGAGTTGCCTGTGTAATGCCTGTGTTTGCCAAACCTCTACAGCACTGTGACTCAAGTCGATTATGCTCATTAGTTTTGTTAAGAGCAAAAGCTGCCCTTTTTTACTTTTCTTTTTTAATAAAAGAAGTGAAGTACTTTTACTGCAGTGCTTGAACTTTGTTAGTTTTCCAAGCCACACATTAAAACAAGAAAGCTTCTAAAAAGTAATGAAACCAGCAATGGAAATCTGCAGAGGGAGTTCAGAAAGCTAGAGAGTATTAGAAGTGCAATCCCTGCACTGTATTTAATGCTAGATGGGAGTCAATGGCTCTCCCCTGGCTGTGAATTTAACTGATTAAATCAGCCAGTGCACGCAGCAGTGGTGACATGAAAACAACAATTAATAAGGCTCCCTCCTGTGCCACGCGGCGCCTTTTAACCGAGCAGCTAATAACATAGCCCACAGGACTGCAGCCCTCCATCCACACACACACACACACACCTACACACACGCACCTACACACACACACACACACACACACACACACACACACACACACACACACACACACACACACACACACACACACAGGGGGGAATAGTTAGTAAGCAACCTCTGATAACTGAACATGCAATAATGTTTATCCAATATGGTGTGTGCCTAACTATACATTATCCTCACAGATTCATTGCATGTTGTACCATATCCCCTGTCAATTCAAGCATTCAATATATCTTCTGAGAAATGTAAAGTTTGTTTTATAATTGCTAGTTTGGGCCAACAGGCCATTCAAAAAAACAGTCTATAGAAAGATTGTGATGGGGTTTATGATTTTTGTCAATCTCTATATATGTTAGTATTCTAGCTTAATGGACCTTTTGCTTTCATAAATGAAAAGCACCACAGGGAAAAAGAAAAAAAAGAAAACAGAAGGATTTCATAAAACTGGCACATCTCTCTATTCATCCCTCTTGCCAATGCATTAATCAGACCTGATAAGAGGTTGTCAGCTAGCGGCTTTGCCAGCACACTGGCTAGGTGCTGTCAGCTGTTGTTGTGGGTATCAAGTGTGTGTGTTTGCAAAAGGTTGATGTCTTTTGAAATGAGGCAGCTCACTCCGCCTCACTCACACGTCTACTGTGTATCGCTTATTTGTCGTTTTCCACGCGTGAAGAAAGATGCGTCATTTGGCTTTGTAGTTCTGAGTTGCTGCCAGTGTGTCCACTCTGTGCGTCTGTGTGTGTCTGTTCTGGCCAGGAACTACGTAAACATGGAGTTCAAGCTGATTGGCAAGAAAAAGCCCCCAAGAAACAACAAATGGAGCAGTTGGTCTGGCAAACTAAAAGGGTGTAAAAAATGGTCAACATTTTAATAGAGCCACGTGTATTTGTACACTGCATTGCATTCATCTTTTTTATTTATTTCCCTTTCCTTCCTTAATTGTAGTTAAGTTTACATAATGAATTTCCCTGCCCCCATGAAGTTACTGATTTTTGCCATGCATGTGCAGATTGTTATGATAGAAGTGTGATATTTGCATAGCTCGAAGGCAGCCACTGACACGAGGCAGATCCTGAGGAGCAATAGTTCACACTGCAGCTGAAGACCTGACTGTACCTTGAAATTGTCATGTTGCAATGTGACACTGCCCACTGGAATGTATATTCACCTAAATTATGTTGAGTGATCTATTTGCTTTTTAAAACTAGAAGCATACGTCACTGCAGGAATTTAGAAGATTTAGAGCTTGAAGTAATTCATTTCTGTTTTGATTTAATAATGTTAATATTGTGTGTGAGGAATAATTCCTGAGAAGTGTACAGTCACTATGTGTCAAGTTGTGGCATATTTAAATGTCAATGAAGTCACCCAGGACACTTTAACATGGCACGCTGACAGTGTAAAGGATTAGACAACACACACATTGCCTTTGTGCACCTTCCATGACTTGAACTTTGCAGGGCCCGAACATTACTCCGCACACCACCCTCCATCATGTTAATGCCTGTGTGAATGTGTGTGTATGTGTGTGTGTGAGAGAGAGAGAGACAGAAGGGGAAAGAGTTGAGATGACCCTTCACCCCTCTTTGCAATTTGTCATAAAAAGAAGTGGAAAGACAAAAGTCCTCCTTATAGAAAAACACCCCTTGAAGTTAAAATCCCAACGTGGTAGAGTTGCAAAAAGGTTTCCCGTCCATTCCGTCTGTGATTGCGAGTGTATTCTGGTTCCTCTGTGAAAATGATGGATGACAAGTTAAATTTGTGTCTGGGGAGTGAAGGTGAACTGTGACAGAGTGATTTGTCTTGGGAATGGAGGGTTAGGGTCAGGCGAAACTGGGCGCCTCAAGGCACAAGACATTGACAAATTCATCCTGCCCGCCGCATTTCTGAAGCCTTTTGTTTTGAATCCTGGCTACTCACAAGTGACCCCCATCCCTCATCCTGCCAGCCGCTGAAGGATGCCTCACCATGCCAGGGGAGCTCAGCACCACTAATTCTTGTCATTCACTTCCCTGACAGGCCCGGACCCATACACTCCCGGCGTATGAAAGAGGGAAATATATATTTCTGCACAATAACAGCTGACCAGATTTAGAGCCGTAACAGTTCTCCTGTTGTCTTTTCTTTGCAGGTCACTGGCGGGTCTCAAAATGTTCACTGTGCTGGAAGAGCTGGTCGTTGACAACAATCTGCTTGGAAATGACCTCCTGTTGCCCAGGTTACCCAAACTCCACACCCTTACAGTGAATAAGAACCAAATATCCTTTCAAACTAGTCACTCCGTCTATGTTTTATTTTTTATTTGCAGTTTACCTTCCAGACATGGATCAAATTCATCATTCGTCTCTGAATCAGAAACAGTGTATTTTGTTTGCATTCATATGTTAATGCAACTTATTACAACACTTGCCTCAGAGAAGCAGTTTTTAACGTTGTGCTTCTGTAGGGAGGGGGGTTCAAAAGAGAGGAGAGGAACACAGAGCTCCACACTCAACTAGTTTCTGAACCACAGGGACCTCTAGTGGAATTAGATTTTAAAGTCAACACAACAGATGTGTTTCATTTTTTAAAGGGAATAAGAAGTGTAGGATTAAAAGTAGCCAAACATCCAAAGAACGAAGGATAATGTTTTGCAATGTATTTGCTGTTTGGATATATCATTTATTTTAAATTATAGATAATCAAATCAGGATATTTTACGTTTGGATCCCTTCCATTACGCGTATATACACTTCTCTACCTCAATGAGATCAAATAAATCTATTTATGAATTATTAACACTCACATTTTGCCTCATTGATTATAGTGGCTCTGTGTGTTCTGCTTTCCGCCAAAAGTAAACACGTTAAAAAACAGAGCTCCGCACCCACTAAATTCTAGACGGAGACACATTGCGAGGCTGTTTATGATCAGTCAGAAATGTGTGAACTTCCCGTCTAAGCTTCAGAACAGGTTTAGCAATGTGTCCCGTTTTCCTCTGGTTATGCAGATCCTGCTGGGTAACGATGCTCACTCTTGCACATTCACACACACACACACACACACACACATTTCCAGAGTCAACATTAAAACTGGGGCTCCTTGAAGTGTGCGTCTGGGACTGTGTGCTGAGTTTGGTTGTGAAGTGGTCGGCACATGCTAATAGGCCAATTATGTACATCCTGTCGTGGCGCAGTGCCATTTTAAAGCTCGAGCACTGCATTAGTGCAGTTGTATTTTGACACTTTGGGGCTCAATTTTCCAAGTGAATGTATTAGTGATGAATGTGCCTGCTTAGGGGCTGTTTGTTTTTTCCACGTTTCGCAAAAAGTTTTCCACAGCACGGCTCTGGGAAGCACGGACTGTTTGAACCACAGGGCATCCATCATTTTGTCACTGTTCTGCACCCGGCCACCTAGGAAATGAAAGAGATCGAGAGAAAGGGAGAGAGAGCAGCAGCCAAATTGTGTCACGACTATATGCCAAAGCCTGCACCTTAAATTGCCCCTCTGTCTGCCCAGTCTCACAAAGCCAGTGACTAACCCCTTTGAGCACTTCGGTAAATTTGACAGTGACGTGTTTTAGTGCAGACAGGCACGGTAGGGTCTGTGCGGGTAGTAAATGCTAATGTAATTAACAGCGTTAGGTCCTTGACATCCGCCCTTTGACACCTGACTGATATCGAGGCCCTGCTGGAACACTTGGCTGATGTGACCCCGTCACTGGTGTACCTAAGCCTGCTGGGAAATGAGGCCTGCCCCAACCAGCTGGTCAGCCCGGATAAGGATGAGGACGACTACCAGAGATACAGGTCGGTAACCATATGGACTGTAGTGATGTTCCCCATAAATACGGAACAAATATAACTCCTACCCATTTAGATAGATGGATGGATGGATAATGTTCAGTGTGGGTGTGTTTATATTTTCAGGCAGACAGTTTTGATACTAAGCTATTCAGAATCATAGCTTTTTGTAAGTAATGGATTTGGAGATGTTCCTTTTTTTTCAACATCCAGCCCCCTACATTTCACTCGCAGACTGTGGACTCAACCACATCACTCTAAAAGCTTTGTCAACTGGCCCCTCTACACTCCAGTTTGCAAAATGGATTTCATGTGTGACTAGTCACGCCAAAAATGAATGTTTACTACCCTACCTTACCAGAGCAGATGATGCATTAAACATCAAGCTAGGCCTCAAGTCATGCAATATGACCACCATTTGTCAGGGTCCTTTACATGAAATGCGATAAAAGGCGAAAAGCATACTTTCTTTTGTCTGTTTTTGCTCTAAGTGCTTGTTTCTGACTGCATTGCCTATTAATCATTTACCACCCATGCCTTTCTTGAATAATCTTTCTTCTTTCTTTTTGTCTGCCCCCCCTCTCACTTTGCCTCCCCTTCTCCCCCTTACCCTTCTCCTCGCATGCTTATCTTGCTGGTGAGCAAAGCTGTTCTGTTTTGACTGACAACGTCTAGGGTCCTGTAATGTAATATTCATAATGTGTCACATAGTAAAACATCAATTTGAGCGTGATGCAGATTTCATGTCTGACAAGGTTAGGCTGTGTGCAGGTCGTGACAGCACTGGCCTTGGGCAATAAATACCCAGCCCAATGCCTCAGGAGCTCTTGGTCTCTCAAGTGAACTACCCGAGTGCGTTGGGGCCCCAATTAGTGCAGCGACATAGAAACATAGTGTTCATTCACACAGCAGTGTGCAGTCTGCGTGGAGGTTAAATGTTGTCCTGTTCTTAGCCGACCATGCGTGTGCAATGTGGCCATTTGTAGTACTACGATAACACAAGAGGTCAATGCTGTAATATTATATGTTCACAATGTGACGTTGTGCTTATGGGACACCAGCTTATTAGACAACTGAAATATTATAACAGATGTAACTCTATTTTGTTTCTTCTCTTTGTTTCTGTGATGTGTAAAGATTAACAGATTTGTATGTGATTCTTTGTCCTCTTATCTTGAAGAAAGTTATCAGTTTGTCCGATCTCGTTTAGTTTCAGATCAAAGAGCTAGTGCCCGAGGGGCCTTAACCGCCAACTGTGATGTTCACTCAACCTTTTTATAATGGCAAAATTACCGACAGTCTCTACATATTATTTTTGTTATCTTCGGTGGATGCAATACTAAGTTAGTGATCATTTGAAAACAATGTTATTGGCCCGAGTTTCCTAATATCCGCAAGTAATTCCAATTAACTATTGGTTTCAGTAACCATCATTTATTTAATGCATAGCAGGTGAGCTAAACAAAAATATTTGTTTAATTTGTCTTTCTTTGTAGTTTGAATTTCTAGGCCAAATAAAGCAAAGTTCAACAAATATAGGGGACAAAGTTTCAGTTTTCGCTTATTAAATGTATCCAACTATTTAACTACTGTATAACACTCTAATTCATTAATTTAATTATAAAAATCAAATACATTATTATGTACATCATAAATTATACGTGTTGACTTTGAATCATATCTTTATTTGCCATAATATTCTAGCAAATTACAGATTTATTTAAAAAAAGGAAATTTAAGGAAAGTAATAATAGTAGCAAAATCTAGTTTTTTCTACAACATCCACTTCCAAGGGCGGCAACAATCATGTTGTTCTTAACACATGTTTGGTTTTGCTAAATAAAGTGCATGAGTGTGAGTTTTTTTCCCTTCCACTCCTCTATTCTTCCCCCTACCCCCATGTGCTCTCGTTCCCTCCCTCTTCGGTTGGTTTGAATCATTAATATCCCTACTGGCTGACAGAGCCTTGTCATCTGCTCTGACCCTGTGATGGTAGGTTACCTATGGAGAATAACCTCCCTGTACGTCTCCCAAGGGCATCTTCACATTTCATCATGGAAATGCCCTGAACAAAGTCCTTTTACAGGGCGGGAGACACAGGATGAGATTGGGGCCTCTTGTATTTAAGTGCTGGTGCTCTCATCGGAAAAGGAGCTTGTATTAGGAACAGGTCATTTACCCTATAATAATGTTCCTATAAAAAGTAATTTAGGGCCATTTGACATATTTAGTGTTTTAATCAGTTGTTTTATTTGTGTGGATAAGCACTCTTTCTGTTTTATGTATCCGTCAAACTACATCAGATGTGTTGTTCCTTTTATTTGCATGGAGATATGTTCTGTTTCGTGTCAGTCTAAACGTGATCCCTGCATCCCCTCCTTATAATCCTCAGGTGATGAAAACTTGACACAAGCTTTGCCATCTCCCCTCGTCGCCATTGCCATCATCAATTTGTCACGGCTCTTTGCGCACAGGTCTTGTCTGTGTCCATATCCCTCGTCCTTTCTCACCCTCCACTTATGTGCTGCATGCATGTCCTTTTTGGCTACCAACTCATCCCTGACATACTGGATCCTCTATCCCGGCCTGCCTGTGAAAGGATCTGTTGTCATCTTTGTATTCAAACCATTATCTTTTGACGTTTCTCTCCCTACCAATGAAAGACAAGAGTGTTTCTGAAAGCTTGGAGAGATATCTGTGATGCTGCCAGAATGACAGCTCTGGCAGACGGGTTGTATCTCCTTTTGTGCTATTTATATGTCGTATGTCTTATTCTTATCAGCTTTGACGGTTATTACATGCAAGAAAATATCACCATTAAATCTACACCAGCATTAAATGTCAGTCAACACGGCTTCCTTTCAAGTTGTGTTGATGCATGCATTTACATAGTAGAACGTGTGTCAGATTGATTAGCGTGTCACCTCCTTAGATTCTATGTGTGTCTCTTTGTTAAGAACAGGCCTACAGGAGACCTTTTCATGCAGCGCCACGGACCACGGTACAGTTTAAAGTGGAATTTGTGTTTGCCCACAGGTACTTTGTTCTGCACAAGTTGCCCCAGCTGAAGTTTCTGGACACCAGGAAAGTAACCCAAAAAGAAATGATGGAGGCGCAGACGAGAGGAGCATTCATGAAAGTGGTCAGACCCAAGTCGGAAGCTGTAAGTTGAGCCCCGTTTATAATATTTGTGTGTGTGTACACTGTTTTACATAGTATTCCCTCAGAAGTCTTGAGTGGATTTGTCACATTCATCCCATTCTTTTCTTTATCCTTTCTTCCCGTGCATGCTTGACTGTCACTCTCCCTTAACAAAGGTCTTCGTTCTGTGGCCTTTTTGTAAAGAGTCTGTCTTTGCTGTTGCATAAAGTGTATGTATGTGTGTGTGTGTGTGTTTGTGAGAGTGTGTGTGTGGGTGTGTGTGTGTCAATGTATGACCACAGCCTGACCTGATTTCGTATGCATGAGCCCAGATCAAAGACGACGGGCGGCTGTCCGGTCGCGGTTGTGTTGCTAAGTGTGACATGGCTGGCTATTGGAGTGACAGCTCACATACATGGCGCTCACAATCGCTTAATTATCCCGAGCCCGTGCACTTATTCCTCCCTCTCTTGTTTTGGGCTACACAGACTAATTAGAGTTTGGGCGGTTCATAGATATAACCAATTCACCCTTTGCCAGCCTCCCCCCCCCCCCCCCCTGTCTTCTACCCCTTTGATAATGCAATATAAATGAACCGCTCTTGCCTGGATTTGATTTCATGTAATTGTAAGGTCATGAAATATTTACTATTTGGATCAGCTAAGCTTTGTCGTTTCAAGGTCTCTGAGGCTCTGACAGTGAGACTGGGAGGTTCAAATGGATCCGAAATAGCAAGAGCGAAGGCACCCAATGACAAATCAGAAGCTTGTGAGGTGATGTCGAGTTTAAAAGAGAAAAGCAAAATATGTATTGTTTTAGATAAGATAGTGTTCTGTTTTAGTGTCAGTTCATGCTAGGCTTTGTTCTTGATTGTTCAAGCAAGTGGCAAGCGGGAAAGCAAAACATTGAAATAATTTAACCTCAGTGTGGCATGTTTGGTAAGATGGAGAAAAGTGGAATGAAAACAATGTTGATCCACTTTATATAAAACGAAACTAAGGACCTCTACAATGTAGTTTGGCAGGGTAAAGTCACTTTATAAGAATTTATTTACATAGCTTATCAGAGAAAAAGAGATGTTTGCCTTTGTCGCCACAGCCTTAGATGAGAGGAGAGATAATCACTGATTCTCGCTGACATGATGTGTGTGTTTTTCTGTCTTTGTGTCTTTGAACCTGCTGTATATGATTATTTATTCCCAATGCAAAGTAAAAGGTTAGAGCTTTGATGAAAATGTGTCTACCTCCCATTGCACACAGTATTTTGTGTGCCTGAACATGCTTTTGCTGTCCTACCCGCAGTTCCTTATTAGCAGTGTTTGACTGATTCTACACGATGAAGAGAATTTCTGGTGGGACATATTCCGTGTCAGGGCCCTGGGATGTCACAGCGGCATTTCCATAACATTTGGTTTGATTTAGATGAGACGTGATGCGTTGACTATCACAGACTTGATGAGCCATGAGTAGCTCCCAGCTCTAATTGTCCACATCATCAGAGTGATTGTAAGCTGACCAATAGTTCGGGCCTCCAATTAATGCAACGTCCGCAACAGAACAGGAAAGTGAAGAGAGATGATGGCATAATTAGATATTTGTGTTTGCTTTTATGTCTGGTATAGCAGGGTGTTGCTCATAACAGTGGCTCATGGTGCAGTGTCTGCCATTTGCTTCATTACAAAGGATGTTAATTAGCTGTCTCGCTGTCGCCTGCACTACCATTTGAGTCTCAATTAGTGCAAGTATTGGAAGGGGAAAAAAATAGAGGACCACGGACATGATTTAAATGGTTTATTTATTTAAAAAAGTGTTTTGCTCTGGATACAGTTATTTTTCCTTGAAGACCTTTCATGACAAATCTCCTTCCTGCTGTTTACAGTATATAAATTGAAACCATAGAAACAGCAGCAATGGCAGCAGGGTTACGGTGATGCATGCCCATTCATGACAGCATGAATCTAAAGAAAAAGCCCCTGCTCTATCAGATCATTCCCGTTGCATGATGTGTGTATTGGAATAGTTAATGGTCTTGCTATGAAATCGTCAGTGCTGAACTTTGGAGACCTCTTCTTGAGTCATATCGGAGTGGATTGTGACCACAGTTTTAACTCCTTTTCAATCATGCCATTATGGCATGGCACTGGGAGCCACCACATGGTTCTGATAAAGCAGTTATGGTCCTTAGCACAAGCTGAACACCATAACGTTTCATACAGTCCCGATGTTTTCCATGTTGCCGACATCACAACCAGACAGACACTAAATGACCCACTGTTTGCAGGAAAATGCCCATGCACACAAATACCTTCGATGAGATTTGTGAGTACTGAATAAAAATGATATATATATATATATATTTATATATATAAATATATAACTTTGTGATCTCACAGAGTCAAACCTCCACTGTAAAGACGAATATTGTGAACTAGAGGAAGACAAATAACCATGTTTAAATGGAATGGCCACGCTCACATACTGAGGTTTAATTGTTATTGTGTGCCTTCATGCACGAGTGGACATATGACACCATAAATGGGTGACAATGAGCTGCCTCCAACGTGTCTGTATGTCTTGGTGTTTGCTTCAAACTCAGAAGGGGGTCATTTTCTCTTTTGAGATTATGTATTGCATTTCTGAGTAGAAAGGACAAGTAGTTTGACATAAACAGAGGCAATGAACTGAAATGACAAAGAAACGAGAGGGAGAGAATATATATATATATATATATATATATATATATGTATATGTATATATAAATACCTGAAGGAAACAAAAAACAACAACATTGGGACAATTTAAGTGTTTTACCAAAACCACAACAAGGAGAGTCAGAGTGGAAAAGCCCAAAGCTGTAATTTGGGAAATTGAGTGTGTTGGAATGCTATAATGTGATAATTCTCTTTGAGGATTTAGAGGTCATGGAATGAAATGGCGTTAAACCACGTAGAGCCATTTAGACTGTGTTGGGCTGCTTTCGGAAAATACATGTGGTACTTTGTGGCTCGGTTCCTCCACCGCCCTCCGCTCTGCCACGGAGCCCACATTATGCTGCCGAAACCGTGGGTTAAACTGGCCATGTCTATCAAAACACTATGGCAGCACATTCTGTCTTCTGATCCCGAGCACTGCTACAAAAAAAAGTGCGTAGCAAATCTAACAAGTAGAATAACATTTACTTCTTGCCACATGTTTAAGAGTGTTTCACAGTGAATGAAGTAAGCCCATGGTCCCTGTTACGAAGCCCAGCTTGAAGCTACGTCAGCGGGTATAAATGTTCCTCAGATGTCACTTAGATTTTGCCTGAACGAAGTATTTGACTTGATTCTCTAGCATGAACACCAGTTTTTCCCCCCACATCCTTCTGCGTATAATGTAAAGCAGACTGCATTGCAGGGTGGCTTGAGCCAGCTCCCGGGTCCCATGAGTCTCTGCACACAGGGTAACGGTTCTTCAAGGGAATTGACAGTGACAGAGCCAGGAAAGTCCTCAAGTGGATCTTTTCAGTTCTGTTTTTTCTTCCCCAGACACTAACCTGTTTTACTCTGCACAAGACAGCAGTTCATTTTAAGTTTGCACCGAAGGGAACAGTGCACATCTAAGATAGACTGCACGGTTTTAGACTCATGATTGTGCATTATGTGATGCATGTTTGTGGCTTTTTTTGCGAAATCAACTCTGGAAAAAGAGGAGGCATTTTGCTATAGACTGGTTGTTTTGCTTCCTTTTCAAGTCTCAAATGTACGCTGTAAAGTATGTTGCCACGTTCATCTATGCTCGAGAGTTATGAGTTCCCCGAAGCTCTCAAACATAACAAACAGTATGCAATATAGTGCTTTGTGAATGTGCCTTCAGTTGGTTTGCTGAATCATTTTACTGAACAAATGTGTCCTCCGAGAAAACTCAAAGAATATGGTTCACAACAGGGGAAGGCAATATAACCCAACAGATTGCTGTGGAAGCAGGTTTATTACCACTCTTCGCTCTCTGCTAGATTCTGTATTTGCACCAGCTATTATACATACAAAACTCTTATGTGTCACCTTTTTTTCATGACACATTCCTGAATCAATATATACTGTATACAGCAGGTTGTGTAAGGACAGCCCTGTGGAGAGAGGAGGCGTTGTGGGGAAACCATACGGAGTGTCTGTCTGCTTAATGTTCAGACAAATAAACTCACTGCATATTGTGATCTGCTTGCTTTCAGATCATGTTCTTTCTCCTATCTTACATAATGTCTTGTCATCTGTGATTGCATCACTTGAGACACTGCTGCTCTGTTCGTCTTTTAATGACAGCATATCCTCAATTTTAAAACAGTGTTTATGTCTGATTATTCCAAAGAGGCAAGTGTCCATTCTCGCAGGTATCTGTATTTGCCTGTCACTATTTGTGAGTGCTTTATGTTTCCATCTGTGTGTTTTTCTGTCACTTGCTTCTGACTGCTGAAGTACACGCCTGTCCAGTGTTTGGACTAGTGCATCAAGCCTGGTTCTGAGCATTCTGGCAGCTTAAACTGAGAGGTTACGCGGGGGTTATAGGCCAGGAAAACAACAGCAATTAGAGGGAGTGACTCAAACTGTCCACATAAATCATCCAGGCATACCATAAACACACTGTAAAACTTTAAAGCACAATTAATTGTAAGTAATAATGCCAAGATTGATTTATTGCCTCTTTCAAAGCCCGGAGACACAGGGTGCATGACCTGTGTGTCACGTCACTCCTGCAGGCAAAAATGATAGATGTGTTACTCATTTTTGGCAAAACGCAGATCATAAAAACAAACATGTGTTTTTGAAAGGACTATTATGAGACACTGAAGTGGCCGCATTGCATTAACTGATTTTCCTCTCCTTCTGTTGGCATCCAGTACAGAGGAGGAACGCCTCTGTGGTGAAGAGTTGTTGTCTCGATGTCTCTTGTGTTTAGCTGTGGAGTTTGAGGCCTGTCAGAAAACAAGCCAAGGCTAGCCAACAATAATGAGATGTCTCTCTCCCATTTTGATATAAAGTTTTCAGAAACTTTGACAAATCATGCGATTGTTCACATAACTTTTTTCTTTTTTTATCTGTATAATGCCAGTCTTTGTTGAGTTTATATTAGTGTAATAATGTTGAGTGCCGGGGTTTGGCAAGCTATGCAGTTTTTGCTTTTTACACATAGTGTTCTAACTAGATGAATTTACAAGCCTTTAGTCAGGGTCGAGTTTTTATATGGATTTTGCTGTTTTCAAAGTTCCTTTCATACACAGAAAACTGAAGGGAAATAACACACTTTCACCTTCCAGTATTATTGAACACCAAATTTCTTTGACGTATATCAACCAATCTCTACTCGCAGATCCACATCTCACAATCATTCTGTTCCTTTATAAAATGTCTTTCATTGCATTCCAAGGGTTGCACAACTCCACAATCCCTGTACATGCAACAATATCACAGCCACTAAGGCATCTCTTCAATTACACTTCTTATCAAATGATGCTCTTAGCTATTACGTAGTGCAGCGTCCCAGTGCGTCAGCCTATCAGTTCAATCAGAGCTAATCCTCTCTGTTGGTCTCTTTGGTGACAAGAAGATGCTGCTAGCCTAATGAGAGACAGCTGGCTTAGTGTTTTTGGTGCTAAAAAAAAAAAAATGCATCCATCTTTCTTTCTCACCTCCTACCCCCAACGGGTGTTTCCACAGAACTATGCCAACTTTAAATCTCTCAAAGAGATCAGTTATTTATTTGCCTGTCTCTTTTAGATGATGTTGACGGGGCACATTAATCACTATTCCCGCACTCGCATTTAGAGTTAGCTTTGAAGTTGATTGTCATGCACACCCTCTCGAAACAGCTTTGCTTTAATTCACGTTCTGATTTTTATCAGATAATTCAAGTAAAGTTGTTGTTGTTGTTGTTTATGAAATGCAGATGTTGATATTGAGAAAGTTAATGAATGTTAGAGTTTAGTGCCAGAGTTGTGTGCCAGATGAGGATATACGGTCTATACAAAAGTGTCACTTTTGTTTATGATCCACCATCAGAGTGAAGGTTTTACTTTATTAGTGTCACACACATTGTGGCATTGGACTTTTCCTTGAACCCATTATGCCAGTTGTGTCTTCTCCTCATTACAGTGTTAATGGGAAGTCTTCTTTCAGCAGGGACCTTTCATGAACATGCAACAGAGGACGGCACAGCTGAAAGTCGCATCGCTGAAGTTTGTGCTTACACAGGCCTTCTTTGTGGTTTTTAGAGCTTGTCAGACATGTCAGACGCAGGCTAGAAAAAGTATATTGTTTCCAGCTACTTGGATTCCTTTCCCCCTGACATCTGCCACTCTGCTGAGATGATGAATTCTTGCCTCATTAAGCGTGGGTGTGGGATTACAGGCTGACAACACATTAATCACTGGGCTGGGTGGCAGCAGCCCCGCACCAGCTACAGGCATTGTTAACCAAACTTTTCTAATGTGTCACTCTCCTCCATGACAGCCCATAATCAATCATCCTGATTGGCAGGCCTGATAGATTACACTATTTATACTTTGTGTAATGAAAGCTAGCGTTTCCACCTGTCATTGTGTGGACGATGATAGGCCACACCGTCCAGCTGAATAGGAGCACATAGGAAAAGAGAAGGCGAGAAAAGAAAGGGTAGGCAGACCTTGGAACTGCATTGTGAACTTTGAAACCAACACAGTCGAGCTTCGTGGGGAGCAAGGATTAGGAGTATTCTGAAAATGTGTATTGTTCCCCCTGCCCGGTCTAGCTTAAAGGCAGTCTTCACACCATCACTGGGTCATTGTTATCTTTGTCGCTATCAGTGGCAGGCCGTGCTCTCGCAGATAAAACTATGCTTTGTCTGCGGTGGGATTCGGTTTCCCCCGTGACCCCGTTGTTGAGGTGAGGTTGTGTTGTCAAAGCCTTTTTTCTGACAGAAGGTGAATGATTTACACATGTATAACAAACAAATGACAGGGCATCATATCCTGTGTGTGTGTGTGTACTTGTCAATGTGCAGAGGCCTGCTGGGTAATGGATTTACCTGCTTCCTTATGAAGGGCTTCAGAACTATGTTATATTACTTAACAACCCCTCCAAGTACTTTTCTTTTTTGCATGTGAACTTGTGGATGAAATCACACACTGCTGGTAGCCGTCAAACATAATAAGGTTATGTTTCTTTTTTGTTCATTTTCAGCAGTACGTCTTTGTCTGGAATTAGAGATGTCCTCGGCACACCGAGAGAGGATATCAAACATGAGCTCTTAGTTGAGAGGCTGCCAAGCATTTGCAAAAAAAAGAAAGGATGTGGAAGGTGTGTGTGTGTGTGTGGGGGGGGGGCGGAACCATTCCATCATGTTTTTGACAGGCTGTAAATCTGAGACTTTTCTTGTGAGACAGCGTGCTGTCAGGAAATTACTTAACTAGACCATATTATGGGGAGCCAGGTAATTTACCCTCAGAGATGCAATCGCAAATAACTCGCAGGAGGCCGCATCCCTGACCTGACATTGCTTTGTGTATAATGCAAAATCTAGCGACATGCTCAATGGGTTCTGTCAGCTGCAGGATTGAATTCTCTGCCTGCATGCGTCTCAGTTTGGAGCACGCTGGTCAATTATTTCTGAGGCTGTCAGAGTGTAGGGAGACGCTGTTATTTAGTATGTGTTAACTTGGCATCATTAAGGCACTCACCTGACAGAGAATAGCACACCTGAACGTTATTTATTTTGATTCCCGCGACAGGGATAACCTTCAAACACGTTGACCTCTCCCCATTTTTTTGCGTTTTGTGAAATCCCACTCGGTCCATTAGAAACGGGAGCTGTCGAGACGGCGGGGAATCGAATGACCGAGAGTCGTCTAATCTAACACGGTAATGCACAAGAGAAGCTTCCATTTGTTTGGACAGATTGCTCTGATCACATGGTGTCAGTTTGGTGTATCTCTACGCTAGCGGAGTAGACATTGCTGTCCACACAATCTCTTTATAGCACATACAGAAATGTCATATTATCCTAGATCCTTGTTTTTGCCCACAACAGAGTATTGAACACAAATAGATGCAGCGGTTGTATGTCGCGTGTTCCTCTTTAAGTGGTCCTTGAACAGAATCACTAGCTCTGCAATATATTGTCTTCACTTTGTGTTAACAGCCAGATCCATTGCAAATGCACGTCATGATTTAATGTGAAAGAACTAGCTAATGGACATTTGAGATTTTAGACGACAGGGAGCTCAACAATCCGGTCGGAACATTATATTCACAATCTTTTTTTTCTAAAATCTCAATGATTTTTGGGCCAGATGACAAACAGGTTTGGAGATAGCCAGTTAATAATTGAAACATTGTGGAAAAATGAGAGTTAACCATTCTACCCCCCACATCCTCCACAAGCACCACCACCTCCACCTCTGGTGATGAATGGGAAACCTGATCGAGTGAAGCCTCAGCGTCACCTCTGTACAGCAGGATGACATGATTAGGAGGTGACAGCTTCTGTAACAACATCTCTGCATTTATCTTTTCCTGCTTTCCATCTTTCACCTCTCTCTCTCTCACTGTCTCTCTCTCTCTTTCCTCTCAACAAGTCAGACTACTCTATAATTAATATCCCTGAGGGCTATCCGCAGGTCAAGCAAGGGAGGTGCTGTTGAGACAGGTAGTCTTGACACCTACAGCTTTGTAGTTTCTGCATGCGGGTGGCTAGACGGCTGAGGGAGGGGTGAGAGAGGCCAGCATTGAGCTTTCATTGGGCTTTCCACCTGAGACAAAAAGGATGGTTTTTCATAGGATTAACCAGTCAAATCTGGTGCATTAATGGCTTAGCCTGTCAGGAGCTTCACATTTGAGTTACAGACAGGGGGCACAGAGTTTCAGTAATATCAGCGACACGCATTTAGCCTCAAACTCTTCAAGATCGGTTGATAGTGTGATGGCATTGGGTTTAATGAGCAAGAAACAAATAAAGGCTTTGATGCTCTGGTCCAAATGTTCTACAGGTCAAAGGTTTGTGTGAAAGGCCTGTCGATGTGAATTCAGTCTCGCTCTTCGTGGCGTGTTGCCTCTCACGTAGCATTTTGAAAGACTTTCGAGACTCTTAAGCCTTTCCGTTCGTATATAAGTTTGAAGGGTGCCCTTACACTATGCACCTCTCCTATGCATTTGTCCAAAATCCACACACTCTCTCCCACTCTGCATTTCACAAACACAGCCGCCCCTTTTCTCCCCAACAAGTACACTCTGAATAGCCACTCATCACAGTGTTTTCTACTGGTGTAAAGGCTTTTTTCTCTTCTTTTTTTAATTGAAAAAGAAAAAAAAGCATAAGAGAAGCATGGTGATTGTTAGTGCCATTTTCCATATTGTAATTGTAATTGTAATTTAGACTCAGATTTAGATACTATATTGTTTAGATTCATATTTAGATTTTGTTTGTTATAGTGATTGCATAATTGTATGTTAGTTTGCATTGTTTAGAATAATCAGAGGTGAGTTGTGACGTATGGAGCTCGCGCATTGATATATCAACGGACGGACTTGTTTCACGGTTGCACCAGAATTCAGTAAAAGGAACGGAGCGAACTCACTGGTTTCTACCGTTGTTGAAACACATTACACGCGTAGACTCGTTCTTTCCGTCTAAGAGTGGTAAAACTAATGGAAATGCCAAGAAACATCTACTGATGACACGAAGGGAGTTTTAGCCGCTACAGTGATGAACAGGGCGATGGGAGAATTGGACAGCGATAAAGAGGAAATTGAGTTGAAGTGGAGGAGGAGGGGGAGACATTCTTGTTTAGCAGTGGAAATATGTGAAAGAGTGAGGTCTGCCCAGGGTGTACTGGAGGTCATTGCAGGGCAGAGGGGTCAAGTGACACTCAAACAGCATTCTTCTGTCATCCGTGGGTGTGTTGTAGAGGGCTGTGAAGGATTGGCATGCAGCTACAGGGCACAGATGGACAGTGAAGTGAGTTAAGATCCTTCATGCCACTATGTTTCAGTGTCACTATTCTGCAAAGAACACATCATCTCTGTTGGGTCTTGTTGTGATTGAGCACATCATCTCAATCCCGTACATGCTAAATCAAAGATTTCTAAGTTTACCTTTTTTTTTATCAGCCAAACATTTTGATTTATTTTCAGTGTCAATTTATTTGCATCTTTTATTGGTTATCAAAGGCGTTGTAACCTCTGACAGTTTCATTCTGTTTCTATTTGCAGTTGGTGTTCAATTTCAAGCTGACAGATTTGTAGAGCCTCTTCCGAGAATAGGTCTGACTTTGCACTGTACCACACTTAAGAAATTGAATCAGAGCCAATGATCTGTAAAGGTCTGTCATACAATAATATGTGAGATGTACTGTAAGTAATGGTTAGAAACATATTTTATTTCAAGGATAACTTCTCCAAGCAGTGTGACAGGTTTGTCTTTTCTTTGAGTCTGATGTACTCTACTTGGGTTGTGGCTGACAAGCAAAGCCATTCGGACACACAGTGGATCTCTATTTCTCTTTATTACTGTTCGTCGGTCTTCCCTGCTCTCTTTTACCTCACGGCGATGAACCGCTCCCCGAGGTCTCCCACTGTCAGACTGACACCGACGACCTTGTAGCACACAGACCATTTTGCCCCATTTTGTAAGAACTATCTTTTATTTTTGTTAAGAGCTAGAACTGTAACCCATAGCCCAGATATTTAATATGATATGATAATAGGTGCCCTCCGGGATCACCTGATATGTTGTTTCCACGTAGCAGGCAGGAGGGCATCACTTCCCAGCGTTTTGCCTGCCAACTGGCAACGTCCGTCAAAAAATTTGTTTTGGGTAATCTGAGAGATGAGCTGAGCTGCGCCAGCCCGGACTTTCATCACACCTGTGCTAAAAGCCCGGTGAGAAGCAGACTGTCCCCCCCCACACACCCCCCCACACCCCGCCCCTGTAGGGGAATGCTGAGACGGCCGTGGATCAGATGGGCTCACATCCCGTCAGACTCATCAGATTTCAGGACGACTGAGTGCTTTTGTCAGCTGAATTCCAGACATCTTCTTTCTTTCTCTCTAGAAGGGTTTTCAAAGATAATGTGTCTCTGTTCTTGAGCCCCCTTGAAATAATACTATCATTGATACTGTAATGGCTTTAACTAATGCTAATAGCGTATGCAACATCATTCATGAGTCTGATCAAAATATGGAGTCTTGGCTTTGAATCCAAACCAAACAAGTAGGCCAGAAAGAGGGAGACAACAAGTCTGATGCTCCTTTCATAAACATCCCTGTTGTCTTCAGCTCGTCCTCTCATCTCTTCCAGATTATTTCTTCGTGCCCTCTGCCACAGGTGTCATTCTTTCCTGACACCTGTCTGTCCGTCCCTCTTGTCTCACTGTCCCGTCTCCTTCTCTGTGGGGTGGAACTGTTTGTTTTTTGGAGGTTTGTTTATGGGGGGAAGGAATACCCTGCTGCTCCAGGCCGCCTCTAGTCTTTCAGCTCATCACACAGAACATGACAGCCCTCCTTCTCTTTGGTGCAGAGATGAGCTGTTTCTCCTGTCCCCATGGGGAGTCAGAATGTTCTGCCTCGCTCTCTCTCCTTGTTGAACTTCACTTCAAGACAGCGGATCGATACTGTGTGCGGGAGCAACCCCTACCTGCTTTGGGCCGTGTACACAAACATTGTGTAATTTTGCCGGGATGTGGTTCGAGGTTGTATACCAATTCAGTCCAAGAAGTGTCCATGTTTCATTCAATGCGGTAACTTCAAAGTACTTTTTCCACATATGAACTGTCCTTGAATGGAAATTCCCTATTAACTAAAACAGACTGTTTTGCAATTATCACTTGAGTGTCAAAAAAATTGCAGTAAAAGTATATATTTGGTACAAAATCCAAAATCTTGTCTATTTTATTTTCTAATTTATTTTATATTAAGAATGTATAATACCCATGTAATCTGCACTGTTAAGCAATACAGCTTGTAATTACCGCATAGAAATTAGTACTCAATTCTGGTAAACATGAGCGGTGAAAAGACTATGATTGCCCTCTAAATGGGAATGATGTGAAATCCGACACTGACAACTTGTAGCTTGTAATTATGCTGTTTTGCTGACACACAGAGTGTAATTATGCTGCTAACTTTAGCTATGATGTGTTAAACACTCATGTTTTGCCATTTATAATGTCTCTGAATTAAACAGAAAATCTGTATACTTAGAATTCAGCATATTGCAGTGTATTTTTGCGTCATGGTCACGGCTACCCTCGCAACCAAAGCTTAGACCATGTTACGTTTGACGGCAAGGGAAACTGAGGTTCATGGAAAATCGTTAATATGAATAATCATACTGGGTGGTCTACCACTGGCCTTGTACGGCTTCCAGAACCGCATGCCAGCTCCCATTTCCACTCTTTTTTTGTTGCCATTTGATTCCTTCACGCTTCTCCTTCTTTCTAGCATACCGGTTTCTCTTTGGAATATATCAGCACATCAGATAACCTCAAGGTAAAATAGCAAAACCTTGAGTTCACACACATATACTGTGTGTATTTCTTTATTTAACAGCATGGATTTAAGACTGAATCAGCTGTTCACACACCCTTTACACAAAGCACACACACACACACACACAAACACTACTCACACATATACAAAAGCCCAATTGCACAGTAGCAAACACAAATTTGTGCACACAAAAACATTCGCACACCTAAAGAGGGGGGCTCTGCCTCCGGGGGCCACGTCAGTTACCTGCTGACACACGGGCTAGTGATTGATGAGACGCCGGGGGCTCTGGAGTAGACTTTGTCAGCTGCTCATAATTTATACATC
Source organism: Pseudoliparis swirei (assembly GCF_029220125.1). Classification (NCBI taxonomy): domain Eukaryota; kingdom Metazoa; phylum Chordata; class Actinopteri; order Perciformes; family Liparidae; genus Pseudoliparis; species Pseudoliparis swirei. The sequence goes on from NC_079404.1 coordinate 15,096,727, forward strand.
TTATCTCCATCAGAAGAAAGAGTACCGCGTTGTGTATATGGAGATGAAAACACCGGGCTTGTTTAGGCAGCGGTGACAGGATAGCTGCTAGCTGTTAGCCGCGGTGCAGAGTGATAACTCAGATCGCTATCTGTTAGCTTTCTCACCAGGTCCCTCTGTGGCCAGAGCCTTCACTCTTTGACTGTGACGAATCCTCTGTCTGCCAGTCATTCTCACTCACTTTCATTGCCTCTCTCTCTCTCTCTCTCTCTCTCTCTCTCTCTCTCTGCTGTCAGATTCTCAGGCCAGACAGGCCCAAGCTTCTGCTGAAAGCTGCTGGCTCTTCCTCAGTCCACTCATAGGGCGGAGGTCAGGGCCGAGGCACGGCTTGAGTTACAGAATAATTGGCTCCGTCAGCGTCATGTTGAAATCAATGATCAGATGTTGTGTGAGGGTGGGCCAGAGGTTGTATTTTAGTACAGTAGGCCTACTGACAAGATTACTTTTGAATTAACATGCTCAGAGCAGTCATCTTGGTGCTCTTTATTTTGTGTTGTATGCATATAATCTACATTGTTAGGGTGTGAGGACTTGCAATTGCCAATTTTTCGTATTATTGATATTGTTTTGAATAGATCATTTAATTGTCAGCACTCGAATCGTCTGTAACTTAATGTGTGATTAGAAGGTCAGTGTTTCAGAAGAACACAAAAAATAGTCCACTGTCTTTTTGGTCAAACAAAAATAAAAGGCAGTGTTTTGTGGATTTAGTCTTTGTGGTTGTAACTATTGTCATTTATTTTAGTTTTTCTGTAGTTCACACCAAGAAACAAAAAGATGTATCACTAATCTTGCATAACTTCTCAGTGGAAAATGAATCCAACTTTGTTTGCCCTGTACACTTATTGTTTGATATTGTCTTTCTGAATGTGAAAAGAAAGTTTATCAACCCACAGAACTTCACCTTACTCTCCTCCAAATGTCTTTTTAGCACGCTTTGTTCTCCCAAATTGTGTTCAGATGCTTTTAAGAGTGTCAGTTAACTACTGAATCAGCAAAACAACTTTGATTCCATAACGCCATCCTATTATTGATCTTGCCTTGTAGATAAAAGGCTGCTCTCTCTGAAATCATGCATTTTTCATTGTGGTATCAATGGCAGCCTTTGCATTTGCCATTCCACTTAGCTTAAAGCTATACTCACAAATGCTCTCTGTTTTGCTCTATTGATTCAGAGGGTTTGCATCTTGTATATTTGAGATACCGGTCCCTTGATATCATTTTACTTTGTCTTTGATCCGCCTGATTGCTCAACAGACACAAAGAATCAAGCAAATTATTCTAATTATTGTTTTTTTGGAGGAGATTAGCATTGCACCTTGCATTAAATATTCATGTTGAAACATTTTGGCATAATTAGTAAAGTGTGTGTGGTAATTTAAATATATGCTCAGGCTACTGCAGCTGCTCTGTCTGTTTGGGAAATAATTCCTTAAAAAAACTGGACAGAGGCACTGGATTCTTTTCCTGAGAATATTTGTACTTTTATTTTGAAATGGTCATACCGTATTCTTACCAGACACGCGCCTTGAGGGAAAAATTGAGAATTGAAGTCCAATAGTACCTTTCTCCCCAAATAGCAGTTGGCATTGTTGTGCTGATGCTTGTCAGATGTTAAACAACACTTTGGACCAAGGACAGACAAATGAGAGAGTCCTCCTCTCTAATAGAATCTAAAAAGATGAAAAATATAGTGCAGGAGGCAGGAAGGACTAGTCAAAGAGGTGACCGTCAGCATCTCTTGGCAGCCCCCAGCCTGCCATGGTGTAATTGGAGAGAAAACATATATGGGAGCAAATAACCCCCTGTCTGGGGCATTAAAAGGAGATGTTGTGACGACTGAGAGCCCTGCCAGCTGAGCACAGCAAAGTGGAGGGGAAGAATAAGGCCCATCAAATGGAAACTGCTTGGAGCAACGGTACATCCAAATATTCAAGATAAGTGTTGACCGGTGGCAGAATAGAGCATCCATGTTTGTTTGTGGAACTTTCCTTCAAGAGAAAAACAGATCTTTGTCACTATTGTCATCGTTGTTATCCATTCACTGCCATCCTTTGATTGATTTGTCTGCTTTGATGAGTATCATTTGAAACTGGTAACGGGTAACATTTTACAGTGGAAGTGCTCAGGCCTTATAACCTTGGAGTGACACAAAGATAGGTGATGGAAACGGGGGGGAAATGACTCACAGTCAAAACTCAGAACTGAAATGTAGAAGGGGAACACAATTTCATAAACAGATGGTTTTAATATGGAAGGGGCCAATATCAACCATTTGAGTGTGGCAAACAACACTGCACATTAACTATAACATGCATCTATTCTGAACAATGTCTAATTTGACCACAAATAATATGCACAATGTTGGATCTTTTATAGGATGCTGTTGGAAACAAGTCACATCATCATTTCTATGTGGACCTGAGTGGCATTGAAACCCTCCTTTTTTTAGTCAACCTTGGTCTGGTGACTAGTTTAGCTCTTCTAAACAAACAATATAGATTTTGACATGATTTTCATTTCAACATAGGTTTAAAAAAAAAAAATCCAGCTTTTCAAATGATTGAATTACCGAAGGTTCTCTCTCTGCTCTTTTCCCCTTTTCTCCAATGTTTCCTCCTGAACTACTGAGCATGTCAAAATGTTAATGATGATTCCCCAAAAGCCTTCGAAGGTTAAATATAGTCCTCCTAAGCTGTCGGTCAAAATTCAATCATTTATTTACCTGCCACGTTTCCACTTTACCTGCCACTCTGCCTCAAATCTCGTTTCTATCCAGGGACAGGGCTTGTCTTGTAGTGTTTTGTTTCGGTTTTTTGTGTGCAGGCAGCTGCGCAGGCAGCCTTTGTCTGTGTGCGAGATTGCTGCTTTAGCTCGGTGGCCCCTCTCATTAATCATCCGGTCAGACTATTTATAATGCGGCAGCCAAGCCGCCACCTCGGTTGCCATTGGCTTTTGTCTCCGTGGCACTCTGTTTCGTGGCAGGAGGAAGCCTAATTATTAACTGTTAAGATGACAGCCAGCACTGTATCGTCAACACGGCTGGCTGACAGTCAGACCGAAGTGATAGCCCACTGAGCAGTCACAGACTCATCGAGCTCTAGAAATGCATGGCTCTATGGAATTTTCTGGATTCTTTAAATTTTATTACTACTTGACATTATTATATTTTATATATTCCTAACCCACTGACTGAAGATTGCTTGTAGAAAAAGCAATAACATGTCAAAGAATATTAACAGTATGCTGCTCTTTTTTTAGCTGTCAAAAACAACCATCAAATATATACAGTACACATACACACAGATTTGAAGTTGTAGATTGCAGAAGATATTATCAGGTAGAATGTTTTGAGAATGTCTTTTATAATTACTTGTGTCAATTACTCTCTAATTTAGTTTGAAATGGTTGTGGCAGAGGCTGCCAGTCAGGAAGTCTGTTTTCTTATTATTAATCAGTTATTGTCATGCTGGATACAGATATCAAACTACCATAAATAATGAAATCACTCCCCGCTTTCCTCCGCAGTTCCATATCTTGTCAATTGAGGCTTGAGATTGCTCTGAACTTGGAGTGTTAAAAGGATATAATATGTATCTTTTTGTGGTGGGGGGAAAAAAAGAATTTGTGAAAGCTTTCTGGAGAATGATAGTCTTTGTTATTTGTCTTCTGACTCCTTAGTGGACAGCTATCAGGAAGAAAGAGAACTCACTGTGCAGCACCGAGAGAAGAAAATATGTGAGTCAGACTTTCCCCTCCTCCCTCCTTTCCCCAAAGCTTGAGATTCCCCTCCCAAAAATGAAACGGATCAAGTTGCTGTCACTGTCACCGAACAAACATAAACTTTTCTGGCACCTAATAAATAGGCAGTGTGGCATTGTTCTCAAAGCCAGACAGGTGTGTCTGCCTCAGTGATGATGGATTCCACTATTCTGTATGGAAAGCCTGTTGGCTTTCTTGTCACATGTTGTCACACATCTCTCTCCTGAGAGAAAAAGGTTTGAAAGATGGCCACAAGTAATTACACAGACGCTTCCCTGATGCTGTTGCCATGTGTTTTCTCCTGCTTATCACCACTAAAGGTAGTGGAAAATCTGTTACCCACAGCTATATTTCACAGGGAGACGAGGATTGCAGTCATGTTGGTGCTCTGATGCTCTTCTCGTTGTGTTGATTGCGTGCTCTTTAACCCGTGAGGTTTATTTTTGTCCTAGCTATGAATACAAGTTTTGGAAAAGGACCCAGGACAGTTTTACTCATCACTAGGGTGGAGCAGTAAACCCTGATCCGGGTGTGTGGTGATGACATTATTTGCACCTGAATGGCAGGTACATCAACATCTCCTTGTGAACGTATCAAAAGAGAGACAGTGGCACCTTTGTTCTCCTCACAGAGCACTTGGGTTGCTGACAGCTGGCTGATTGATATTATCCTTCTTAATGTCAGTAAATAGTGCCATGCCAGATAAAGAATCAGTTTCCTCTTGGTACTGGAGAGCTCATTTATCTTTCCGCAGCTCGCCCTGGCATATGCCGAAATTGGAGCCGGAAGTAGTCTTCCATTTCAGTCAGAAAGGGAGGTGTGTGTTTTTTCGCCATGTCCTAATCTTCCCGCTCTGTGTCGCTTTTCTCTCCTTGTCTCTGTCTCCCTGGTTATTTTGATTCTGAGTGAGTGAGACTTAACTGAGAGAAAAGATAGAGCTTAAGTCAGTTGTAATATGTTAGGACAACCCTTGATTAGATTCTGTCAGAGTACAGTCTTTCCGTGTCTCTCATGCTCCGGCCTCCCCATCCTACAGCTGAACAATGAATAGAGATCAGTCCACTCGAGAGCTTTTCCGTGGATTTGTTACCAAAATGAGCCCCTTGTTAGAGTGATACTTCCACAGAGGGTGAGCCACAATATGGTGTAATTGTTCCTCATGTGCAGTATATGTTCCTGCTCTGTGGGGGTCAAGTATGTAACGAGTCCTTGCAGAGGAACCGGGATATAAAACCTGCAGACAATAAGCCGTTCTACAACCGTACAGTGGTGACCGAAGGTCTTCGAGCCATCATATTGAAAAGGTTAAACACTGACAGGGAACAAGCCGAACATGGTGGGTACGCAACCTCCACTGTACAGCAACATGTGATGGCACTTTGAAAAAAAGAAGAAAGAAATGGTTTAATGTTGTTTTTTTATTTAAATGTTAGACAAAAATTAAAAAGAGGAAAAGTAAAAAATATAAACCACACTTGACAAGGCTGGTGGATCAGGGTTCCATTGCTCAGAAAATAACACAACTGAGCGCAATTCAAAGTATCTTTCTCCGTATTTTTTTCTTTCCCCGCTCCCCTTTCTCCGATCCTCTTACCACCTACCCTTTGCTATAATGTTGACAGACAGCACTGATATCCTCTGAGCTGGTGATAGATACGTCATATCTTGGGAAGAAACGGGTTTGTCCTCAGCAGGTGAATACACGGCTCCCTCATCCTCCAAGCAGACAGACACACATGACACTTTTCGACACTCTCTCCCTGTTAGCACTTTGGCATGCAGGCAGAATCAAAGGGGGCATCTTTCACATGCAATTAGAGGGGAGAATAAAGGCGATGAAGTGCGGCGTACAAAAGAAAGCTGGGGATCAGAAGGCTGTAATGAAAGGTGATTAGAAGAAGAGGCCCCCGCCAATGAGCTGCATAGAGCTGGAGAAACAAACTCATCTAGGTAGGGCTCTCTAGTGAAGGCACCTTTAGACATTATCAAAGCTGATAATGACAGACAGCCACTGCTAGGCAGATGTGACTCGCAACTATTTTTTTTTAGGTTAGGCTCATGTTTTTAACTCTTTCCTAATGATAATTGTGCATACTAATTCAATCCCTGTTTTGGAGTCTCTTCACTCTGAAAGAGACAAAATACAGAATATTTAAAAAAATGCTTTCTAAATCTGCTTGACTTTCGTTCCATAATACAAAACATCATGAAGATGCTCACAGGTGGGGAAAAAACATTTTTTCTGGTCGAAAATATTTTCCTTATACATTTGGGCTGTATATTGTGTATTAATAACACACAATACAAGGTAGACTTTTTCTAATCAGATTACTTTGAGTTGTCCTTATTTATATTTCGTTCATATTTCTAAATGAAGATTTTCAGATATCGTTAGCTTTTGATCCTGCAACAACTGAGTGGAAGCCACAGCTCTCACATCTGGTTCATTTCCCTCTTGGCAATTAAGTAAGTAAGGAAAGTTTATATAGCACCTTTCACATAGCAAGGTCACAAAGTGCTTTTCAAGAGTAACATTGTTAACACCATAAACAACTGTAACATTAAACAAAACAATAAAACATAAGCAACAACTCCATCTCCATCGAACAGCTCTCTCTGTCCCGACTTGTTTGGCCAGCCATCCTGCTGGGTACGGAGTGAGTAAGTGATGGACATTAGTTTCACTTCTCTTTGGCTAAACTTAAAAAAGGAACCCATTCCTCGGCCTGCCATTGCCAGCTGTGAGTGGTTGTCAGGGTTGGGGCTGGTCCAGGGTCTGCTAATGGTGCTGTCTGTCTCAGTCAAGTCCTTGAGACCTTGAGTCCCTCAAGAGACACCACGCTCTAAAGTTTGACTGGAATTAAGCACCCGGTGAATGAACAGAGGGCAACTGAGCTGTCAACGTGGATGAAATCATTGTGACATTACAAGTACAGTTCCCGTCTTGAGGGGCTGTGTTTGAAGATGTTGTCATGCACTCTTACCCGACTGAATGTCGGCATTAATCATTTTGCGAATCAGTGGATTTGTGAAAAGACCTTTGGTAAACAATAATTCCTTCTGTGCCTCTATAGTAGTTGGATTACATATCGATTATCTTACCAACAGGAGACCTCTCCAAAAAGCGGAAGACAAACACAAATGAACGAGACTTATTCAATGCTTCACAGACACTGAAGCACATTGAATCAAAGTGCCAAATAACATCCTTGTCAAGCATCTGGTAAATAGGTTGTTTGGCACCTGAACTACAAGTTGCAGTTCAGGCCAATTCACATTGTCAGCAGACACTATACAGGCATGAGAATGGGAGGCTTAGCCCCCCAGAAAAAGGAGCTGCAAGGGAGAGCTGGGCAGCTGGAGAATTTAGGACCAGCAGTGTAGCTATTACAGGATGTCAGAAAATATGCTTAATTGGAAATGATTAAGGCTCTCATAAAAGCCGATCAAGTCAGGGTTTTGGGAGAAAGCGCAATTGTCCCACATAATCCTCCCTGTCGCTGTTCTTTCAGCCGGATGAAGAGATCAAAAAAGAAGGGATATGTAAAGGCCAGAGCTCCCTGTGCGGCAGCCACCGAGCTCAGCTTCTCTCCCCGGTGTTCAATCTCCTTTTCAAATGCACTTCCTCTCTCTCTCTTCCCTCCTACGTTTCTTTTTGTCTTTTTCGCCCTGATGTTTATCACCGGTCACGTAGTATGTGGAGGTCAACGTCCAGCCCTTTGTCGGGACTTTAACGATAATATGCCGTGCGCTTTGCGTGGAGTCGTGAAGCATGACGTCGGCCTGTGTGACAGCGTATTTAGCGCTTGCACAGCATTGACCCTCATTATCAGACATCAAAGAAAGACACACACATGCGCTCACCCACACACAAGCCATGGGTTGTACTCCCATGTCTTCCTTTATCCATCTTCCAGGGGAAGAAAAAAGCCAAGACATGAGGGTAGAAAGCGGTATGAAATGAAAGCTAGAGGGGCCCAGAGAGAGTCAAAGTGAGACACACACAAACATTCACACACATAGATCCATTCAGCTCACAGCTGATTCCTCTGAGTTGGGGGGAGTACCCTGCCCTCATGCCCTCTCTTTGAAGTGAGGCACAGGCCGTATGTACAGACCCCAGAGAGGGGCATGTCTACACCCCCCTATAGGCTGGCTGTAGGCAGCAGTCCGAGCAGAGCACACAAGACAGAGAAAAGAATGCAGCTTCCTAACTGAGCTGCTTTCTCTCGACACCACGGAGGGATTCTGTTGAGAGAAAGATTGTTGAGCGCAATGAAACACACCATACTTTATTTAATGTCTGCAATGTTTAAAGAATTAAGATTTGATAACATTTGCGAGAGGGCTCTGTGTGATTTCCCCCTCTTATTCACCGACCCAGTGGTCTTGATAAAGTTATTCTAAAGATGTTGCTAGCGGCCATTCAGAAAGCGATATCGTGCAGCTCATTCAATTCGCCCTCGTCGAGATCTGTAATGGCCTCCACTATTTATCTTAAGATTGATGTAAAATAAATTCTCCCAAACGGCAACATGAGCGATGAGTGTTTAGTTCTAGCCTCAACATTTATGTTTCTGTCAGTGGATGAAGAGAGATCGTGTCCATTTGTGTTGAGTGCGACACCATTAACCTCTAGCCCGATTAGCAGGACGGAAGAAAAACTCTGAGCAGATGATTTCCGTCACTGTAATGTCACACTGTTGTTCTGGGCTGTCGAGGCGGCGCTCAGTGAACGCTCCCTGTGAACACACACACACACACACACATGCACTTTGATGGAGCATTCCCAGCTTGTGCGCCCGGCTCACAGGTTGGGTGGGATGCGGCGAGACGGTGTGAGGTCTTGTCTGGTCTGGTCTGGGCCACTCTTGCTCCGCTCTGGCCCCGGGGAATGTTTGGCGTGAGATAAGGCTGTGTTTGAAGAGGAGCTCCAGATGCTCGTATATTACAGGTTGTCTTGTCATGCCGCAGATAAAACCTCAGAGAAGCTCCTGTCGCCAGGCCGTACCACACACAGACACACACTCGTAAGGAAGATAAATGTTTACAGGAGGCATTTGCCGTTCCACAGTGCCGTGCCGTGTCAGAGCTCGACCATTTTTTAAGGCTGTGGCTCATGTCTGCAGCATCTAGATTGTGACAGCACGTCATATGTGGCATATCACTTCTTATAAACATGTGATTACATTCCCCAATGCTTACGCAGTTTTATAAAGGATATTGTTAACCATAACAAACTCATGATAGCTGGTGAAGACCACGTGAAAACATTTTAAGCATGCTCTGGTTTCTGAGATTACATTGTGTCCTCTTTTGTCCTCTTGGTGTTCTCTACCTGACTGTCATGCTTGCCTTAACTTTATTAGGCCTGGAAATAGCTTGTACTGTAGGTCACATCTTTACTGAGTCAAGCTGTGGTTTCAGTTCCATCTCAGCATGTAACCTGTTGAAAAGGGTCTGTCCAAAGATGTAATACATATATATTGGTTATGGCTCCTCATTATTTCATTTGGCTAACCTCTGTGTCTTTGAATTGTATGAATCTTCTTATGGCGGACTGTGTGCCCGCTCTCCATCCTCCCTTGAATGAGGTTATTCATCACTAATAAGACGAGTGATAGTGGGTTTGTGTAATGCAGGGACAGGTTTCCTCTGTCATTAAGTCATGTGTTTGCTAAAGTGGAATGGTATATTGCCTGGCATAAAACATGGCGTGTCTTCATTTGTCAGGCTCGTAGAGCTGTGAGACAAACGATGTTCAGAGTGTATGTCTGAGGGCCCTCTGAGACCACAGTTGAGCGGCTGCTCACTGGTGCGTTTCTCATGCTAATGTCATGGTCTCCCAGTCTATCTGTCACACCATTACGCTAACATCATTATGCATAGGGGGCTGTCTCTGCCGTTGAAAAGAACAGAATCATTCCTGTCTCATTTTGAGGCAAATTGTTTGGGGAACATTTCTGTCTTTTTTTCATTTTTTTTTCAGTGGTAATGGTGGGCCAATCATTTCCAAGGCTCCAGGTATGCAGATGAATGAATAGCTATTTGAGCTGTTTGGTGAAAGGAGTTTTTGTATTATTCATGAGAGGGATGGTGTGTCTGAAAGAGAAAGTGTGTGTGTGTCTGTGCGTGTGTTTGTTCACACACGTGTGTGAAGTGGCAAATGTGTCTCTATCAAACATGCATATATTCTCACACAGGCACATTGTACATGCATTGAACAAGCCTGCATACACAGGCGCGCTTAGACATTTCCGTTGGATGTGACCTATGAGGGTAATCACTGCTTTGGATTAGTAGTTGACATTTTTAAATACTTAACTATTGGCTGTATGGCAAACATTGTTATATTCATGATCAAGATACCCACTGTCAGCGTCCACCCTGCAGCATGGCATTATTGTAGTATCTGAGCTGCGAAGGTGTTTCTGAGTGAGATCGTTCTGCGATGATCTTTTCACTCTCTTCACTTGGATCTTTTCATCTCCCCCAGTGCAGGTTCAAATCCAGGTTAAAACCTTTGTCTCAATTTAAATCTCTCTGTCCTGGCAAACGGCACAAATTCTGATCTGTCAGCTCAGCAGATTCCTCGTGGCGGTGTGCGAGTCTCCGGCTTGTGTGCTATCTCTCCGTGTGGAAGCTATGCTGGCCATGCACCCACCTGCTAATTCAAAAGACTCAATCAGCTCTGCTAACTGAGGAGACAACCCTGGGTCCCTGTAATTGCCCTGGTGACAGTGCTTCGGCAAGGAGAAAAAACCCGCCTCTCTGTGTCTCAGTGTCATCATTTGTACAACGTTATGAATAGGTTAATAAAATAAAATACTTTAATTATAGCTTAGTTACCATATTGTTAATGGCACAAGTGTAGCTCAATTGAATAATACAGTTTCGACTATTAATTATCTGAAAGTGAACTTGCTTAAATGATATTTTACAGCCCCTTGATAAAATTACCGCTAGAGGCAATGTAATGATAGACAGACAAAGGCCATGCACAAATTATCATAAACTATTAGCTTGTTTCTAAAGGGTTTTATGTTAATCTTTTAGCGCTTAAGTACCCTGCAATTAACATATCAGGAGGAGCTGCCTTCCAGCTAGGCTTGCAAATTGAAGTCCTCAGATAAAAAAGCTATTGAGATGAAACCCTGACAGAGAAGAGGAGCTATCGCAGTGAAGTGTGCTGGAATTTCGTTCCTGTTTGTGTGTCTGTGTGTGTGTGTGTGTGCGCGCACATTTGTGAGAGAGGGAGAGCGATAGAGAGACTTTAAGAGCACTGAGACAAAGAATGAGTGAAAAAGAGAGCAAGATGCCGTGAGAGTGTCTGTGATCAAGGATGTATAACAATTCCATTATCTCTCCTGAGTGATGACATGAGATGTCTCTTTCAGGCCTCTTTCTCTTTGTCTAATGCTACACAGTGTGCAAGCTATAGGAGAATTGAAATGGCTCTCATCGGCTGCGATGGCGGCATCTGATGGAATGTGTTTACATATCAGGCTAGTGGCTTGATATGTAAATGTGGCGCGTTGAAAAGGCTACAGGGAGATATGGTTCATTGTTAGGTCTTCACAGTCTGTGTTCTCTTTTATGCTAAACACAATTGTATCCACTGAGCGAGCATCTTGTAAACCACCCGTTGCCTTTGGTAGGTTAAACCCACAAAGGAGACCTATGCTTTGGAAGATATGCATGTTTTATAGGGTAATTGGCAGCTTTGCTTTTGTCTGCTTTCTTTGTTGTTGACACATAGCAGCTGACACCATTTACGTTTACAACAGTTAAATAAAAATACCCGTAACACATCTAGTTTGAGTTTTTTGTCTTGCTTACTAACTCTAGAAAATGAAATAGTATTACCTTTGTAAGAATATATATACAAATACATATATATATATATATATGTATTAACGTTATTAAATGTATTTTCTTTTTTTCAGAATAATTAGCAAATTCTTTTTTTATTTGGAATCTTTTTATGTCTTTAACCATCTGGTCATCCTCATTGTAGGGAGTAATTCAGTATGTATGTGAGTAATGAATGGTTAGTCCATTACACGTGACATTCTGTACATTCTCGTACACATCAGTCCTGACTCAGTGAACCCATATTGCCCATAGATATATGACCCCACTGAGGCCTTAATCTCATGTTAAAGATTTGTTGGCCTCTAGAAGTCAGTCCTAGCATTGAATTGCCTCGCCTGATTTATATTCACTGCCATGGAAGGGGAGCCAAATGCACTATCTGCAAAGCAGATGCTTCAGCAGTGCCCTTGTATTATGCTTTATATTTTTCCTGAAATAATACAAGGTCGCATCCTCAAACCGCTCTTCCCTCTCTTTATTTTTCTCTCTTTGTATTTCTTCCTCTTTTTTTGACTTTTAACGGTCGACCATGAAAATGAAAACCCAACAACAATATGATGTTTGCATTCTTATTATACAAATACAGTAGCATATCCGAGTATCCTAACCCTTACACTGCAAGGTTTTTCATTTCTTTCATTGCTGAATATGGGAGCAGAAAACCCAGAGAGAAACTAAACAAAATCCTGACAAACATTGTCTTTAAAACCAAATTCTTGTGTGTCAGCCGCCGTAATTTATGGTGTGGAGATTACAAAGCTACTGATACAATAAATTAAACTGATGGACAGAATTATGCCCAGTGCTTCCTGCTCTCCCCAGTGACGCACACTAACTTAGCGCTGGCTGACAATGAGTGTGATTTAGCACCTGGGCAAGAGTAGAGAAGGGAAAACATTCACAGGCCTCACTTTGGCCCACAGCCTAGTGAATAAAATCCCGCTTTAATTCCCCGCAAACGTGTCGCCATTAAAAAGACTAAGAATAGGGATTGCAGATCATAAATACTCTCTGATTTATTAGCTAACAACAAAGAGCATAAGCCCAGCCAAAGAGAGGGGGATTGTTTGACAAGGTTGTCAAGGAGAGGAAAAGAGAGGAAAAACACACTCATGCTCTCGTTCTCACTCACAGACACTCTAAATCTGACCGCGGATGTAGCCCAGCACTATCTCCTGCAGCAGCGTAGGAGCAGATGTGTCTGCTCCCTTCTCAATGTGTGACAGACAGAAAAGATAAACAGAGAGAAAAGCAGAGAGAGAGAGACGGAGAGAGGGAAGTAAAGAGAGCAGGAGCTGGCACGGCACTGGCTAATTTATCTCTCTGAGAGACAGATTAAAGAGAGAGGAGAGTGAAACAAAGTTCCACTGGCTTAATCAGCGGACAGCCTGCTCGCAGAAGACATGATAAATCAGAGCCGGCTCAGAAGAGGAGAGAGCCTTTCGCTCGGGGAAGGAATGGGAGAGACATCCTCAGCCAAACAGCGGTATCTTTTACATGTACTGTTGTGAATAGCAGCTTGTGTACTCGCGACGCGTACACTTGCAATCGATACTCATTGTATGAGCAAACACCGTTGTACAGTAGCCCTCTGCCTTTGTTCCCGACGCTGTTATTTTTAGGAGTGGGTGAACAATCCTGCCTGGTGGTGTTGTGTAAACAGGACAAAGGGACATGAAGGGCCTTAAGTTTCCCCTTGGTTATTGTGTGCAGACGTGTCTTTCTTTAGCTTTGTGTCTGACAGGAGACTAACCCAAGGGCCTAACCCAGGAACGGGAAAAGAGGCTTAGATATCCCTGTGTCATTAGTTCACTACGGGGTCACAGCTGGGCCACTCCGAGCATGATTACACCTCTTGATTTATCTGCTTTGGAGCCCAAACACAGATAAATCTTCGAGCTCATCCCCGCCGTGGGATCCTCAATGTCTGATAAACGGCCCAAGCTGAATAAACAACCACCGCTACCCCACCCCTCATACGTTATGAATAATTCATTCGGATTGTGAGGTCTGTTAAATGTGTATATTTTGTATCTTAAATGGCGAAGGTGCTTCAATGATCCCTATCCAATCATCTGTGCATGTCTTTGATGAAATGCTAGCAAGGCAGAGGTTGGCAGACATTTTGTTTTGTAGTTGTAAACTTTATTTCCTCGCGCCGCCAGTCTTCCTCCACCATTTACACATAAATATACTTTATGCAAATGTGTCGCCGGTTAGCCTGCGCCCCGGCTCCGGTGCACATATTGGCCTGTCTGCGACTTTATGACGAAGTTTTAAATCATTCATTACAATGACCCCTGCAGTAAATTCAGTTTGTGGAAAATTGGCCCAGGTCTCCTGTTTGTTGTGTGGATGTGATCACGAGTGCATTTTTAACTTAATTAATTGCCTGTTTCTGGTGACAAGAAATGTATGCAGTAATAATTTGCTCGAAATAGATGCAGAGCGCAGGAAATGAGATATCCATCAGGGCGCTTGTGTTCCGCCAGCTGCACCGCGGCTAATATGAAAGTATTTCAGGCTGCTCAGATCCTGCTGTTTGCGCAGTCAAGATTATATATACCCACGATCCATTGCCTGCCTCAGAGGCGCTCATGGAGGTCTATGATAACAAAGACTATGTGATTTATTGCCTGCTGTGAAAGCAGAACTTGATGAGATTAAACAATTTCATAGCACGAGTGTTTCTCAGAGGGCCCTCTGATTTGTGGCAACAGCGCCGACAGTAAATCAGGTTTATATATCTGAAAGCATGCTCAGCAAAGGAGTGCAATTACTGTTTGAGACAGCTACTTTTTATTTAATTTTTATCCCTGGTGTGTCTCTTTTATTCCTGGCCTGTCACATAGCCACTCACCTTCATAAGTCCTTCTGAGGAAAGGGTTGAATAAGAGAGGAAGTGGGGAAGACGAGGAGGGGAAGAGACAGTGGCGTGGGCCCTCTGCTATCTCTCCTCCACAGCTTTCAGTGAAACAACAACAACAACAACAACCAGGGGACGACGGCCACCGGCAGAACAACACGGTCCTCCATAGAGCAGGGGGAAGCACTCCATTTTTAATGCATTGTTTGCCTGCTGCTCTGTCCCTGTCTGGGTAAATGGAGTAGGCAGAGTGTAATTAGAGAGCTGGGCTTTGCTCCGTGCCATAAAGATGACATGGTGTAATGATACAGCTTACAGGCCCGCAGAGGGTTCTGTCTCGCGACGGAGGATCTGGGTCGTTTGCCTGTGACTTATGATAGGTGTGGAAGATGACAGTGTTATCATTGCGACGTGAAACTCAGACATGTGGATGCTGGAAATGTCTTTCGAAAGGTTGTCAGGGATTGGAGGCAAGCGGAGATGGATAGGGAGCATGTTTACCATTTGTGTTTACAGTTTGCAGTGGAATATTTTCAAATGAAGAATAAGGAGAGATCTCATTTCAATTCAATTTAATTATCATCATTATGTTTGTTTGTAGTGACATTTATATGGTGAAAGAATAAAGTTTTAAAAAGCATAAACACATTTTTTAATTTTTTTTATTTATCTTATTGATCATTTGGCATTGAGTTGAGGTCAGAGTCCTTACATTTCAATAACTGTGTTTGTGCTGTTTTTACATCATGCTATTCTGCATCTGCACTAATCAACAAATCATCTTGTGTTTGTGCGTGAATGTAAGTGAGCATGTAAGTATATGTCCATTATTTTGTATTTTTTAATGTGAGTCCACGTGCACACATGCAAATCTGCATGTTTTGAAGTTGTGGTTACATGTTCCACGGTGTTCTCTCTCGGTGTTTGTGTGTGTGTGTGTGTGTGTGTCCATGGGTGTAGATGTGAGTTGTGCCCCTGTCTGCATCATCCCATATCTTCCCAGAAAACATCAAGAGATCTCATTATTTCGACATATCTATCATAGCTTTTTTTTTGCCCTTTTTTTCTCTTTCCGTATGCCTTGAGTCAAAATTAGTTTTCATCCCCTCTGTGATCTTCCTGACTGAAGCCGGCTCAAAGTAAAGAAAATCGCAGTGTTCGTACCGAGGCTGAGTCAAACACACAGTTCACACAGCCGCAGTCTGAGTTAAGCATTGCTAAGTAACCTTCACATTTCACTCGTGTGAAGAGCTAATTTCCTTTAAGTTCACATGTCACTTTTTGTGGCTCTTTTTGTGGGCCCTCTTCAAATGTCTTTCTGCGTCTAATTGCATAGGAAACATTCCAGACAAGCTGGTGTGACAGGCCCGCTCCCAGAGTCTTCAATTATTAAACATCCTACACTCCAGAAAACAGCCCTGACGTTTGCTACAGCCCCTAATCAGAACAGAAGGCCTCATGATATGTCACACTCCTTAGTTGCTGTGGTTTTGTGTACCTGTGTGTGTGTGTGTGTGTGTGTGTGTGTGTGTGTGTGTGTGTGTGTGTGTGTGTGTGTTTGGAAAGTTGAACACATGTGTGTGTCGCACGTGTATAACTGTGTGTGTTGTCACAGGTAGATCATAACATTTGATTCTTCCTTTTTTCTTCCTCCTATTTTAGAGATAAAAGAAATAGTTTGTACTTCTTAAAATATATAAAAATAATCAGTTGTGTTCTGTTTACAAGTTTGAATAATCATTGTTTTAACTAATATAAATAAAACATTTTGTGATTATATTTTTTCCCTTTTGTAACAAAATACTACATAATCTGCGCCAACGTAAAGGTCAAACTATACCAAAATAAGAAAGAGCCTCAAGCTAATTGTGCTGCATACCTGTAATGTGGGCATACATTTCCGCTTTAAATCACTTACATTTATTCAGAAATACACTCCAAGTAAAGGTCAAATGGATTCTTACATTTCCACCTAAATACAAATACAGCCTTATTACCATCTATAAGTCATCGCTGTGAATGATTAACGTCCAGCAGCACTCAACCTTTGCCTGTCTGACCCTTAAACGTTCACAAAATGGCAATGTTCCCTGTTGCCGGTTTGCTCCGTGTGACCCGACGGGGCTCCCGGCGAAACATCTGAACAGTTGCTCTTGTGATCAGTGATCATATGATACATTTACTCAGAGCAAGTTCATTGGAGTAGAACTGGTAAATCATTAAACACACGCTCAGCAGTCTTTCTGCTCAGCAAAAGACTGCCGTACTACCCACAAGCCCAGGCACCCTTACATCAAATGTTCTTCCCCCTGCCATTACCTAAGACCACTGAATTCATGCTTTTCATGCTCACAACAGCGACTTAAAACACATTATATTGTTTCTTCTTCCCTTAGCCACTTTCATTAAGGTCAGATTTAAAAAAAGATTTATACATTTTTACTGTTAATTACTTTGCAAAGTTTTGGTCTGAATGACATTTTAGAATGTAAATACTCTTGTACATAGTGGTTAAAAAATGTAATAAAAAAAAGCCTAGACTACTTTTTTCCCTAAAAGCTGATATTTTAATTTTATATTGTAAAACTAGTTTCCCTCTGCCGCCTTTAAACGCTTTTTACTCCATGACCAACGCAAGCTTTCTTTCAGCTAAATAATGACATCCAAATATAATTTGTGTTTTAGTAAAACATAATATTAAGCTTCTATTTGAAAACACTCTACAATATACACAAAACTCCTCTGTGTACATCTATATTAGGAGTAGGTTCATTACTTGGCTGTAAATTATAGAGATTTAAATTTCATCATTGATATTTTCTGATCTAAGCATGGCAAGCTGGTGCTACTCATTCGCTTATTTCTAAAAGTGTAGTATTGTTTGTAACCCCGTAACTTCAGAAGTGTGACACATGGATCACAAACAACGAATTCTATCTAGTGAAGAAATAAACGTGTCATGCCAGCATTAAATGTTAAATCAAATAAGTTCACAAGTTGTGTCTCCTCTGATCTCTAACATGATCAGAAAGCAGCACCGGTTTACAGAGACAAAATGTGATAAAAGTTCCATGCACAGACACAAAATAAATATTTTGATATAGACCCAAAGAGAAAATATATCAAAAGACATTTTTATACATGTCTTTTGCAAGCACAAAAAGCAGAAATGGTGTCAAGAGAAAACAAAAAAGAAGGCTTGTTTCTTCCAACAATTGCTTTAAGCTACAAAAATCTCCTTGAGTCCCTAGCCTCCCCTCAATGTCAGCCCCCCCTCCCCACCAGCCTCCCTCTCTCTCCTCTTCGTTTCTCTCTTTTCTCCTTCTCCCTCTCCGAGGCAGGACAGGGCCCTCTTTGCGCCCTGATAGGTTGTGGGCTGATGCTTAGCAACAACATTCCTGTGCCCTAAGTAGCATTAAGCCTCTGGCTGAACTCTTTGATGTGGCTGTCAGGCCACATTTATTTCCTTTTAGCACTTTGTCTACTTGTCCAGATGTATAAGGAGATAAAAAGGGCTGGTGTTTACACTGGTCTCCCTCTGTAGCGCGGCTGTAATTAGATTGTATTGCTGGTCAGTCTTAAAGAGGGAGGTGAGGTGAGGCAGAGCAGGAACCACCTGTGTCGGGATGAGACGGTCAGGGTGAGACCTCAGAGGAAAGCCTTGTGTTACTTTAGCTACTTTATTTACTTTTCCACATCACTCTGTGGCAGCCAACATCATAATCGCACTCTCGTGAAATCTTTTTGCATCAGTTGTATCGTTGTAATGTTCTATAAGATCACACCCGTCATGATTTTAAATTGACAGCTTGCAAAAACTTTGTGAACTCAGTTGCGGTTACATCGAAAAAACACCTTGCTCTGCTTCAACCTTTCCCAACTCACTTTTTTCTCGTATTTTAAGGACCCCCACTTTTGAGGTGGTTATGAGCTCGGTGTGGCTCTCTTTGTGCTTTTCTTTTCTATCCGTCCCTCTCCTGTCTCCCTCTTCCTGCCCCCCTCTCTCATGGTGATTTGTTGGAAGTAATAATCACTATTGCCTCTGGGTTTATCAGCATTTATTCGCATAACAACACAGAAAAGGAGAAGACAGACATCATTGGTGTGATGTATTATCCTGTACGGGAATCATCTTTCATAATGACATCCAACAGAGCTTCCTCTCTGCCACTACCCTTTTCTCTTTAACACACACACACACTTTCTACATTTCTCTGTCCTTATTTCTACTCCCCTCTGTCCACCCTTTATTATCACAGAATCCATGGTGCTCCCCAGCCTGTAAATGTGTGCCGCATTATCATAAGCTGTGGCGATAACTCACATTGCACAGAGACAATAATGATGTGAACACTCAGCATATGCCTCGGGCGCAGCAAATTAAAACAATGCTCAGCTTGATGAGTAGACTAATCTGGACAGCAGAGAGACTGAGAGAAAGGGAGAGAGGAAAAAGGGTTCCAGGAGCATCTTAAATACACGACACAGCAGCACCTCCCTCTGTTCAGTGTAGGTACAACTTAAGAAAACAAGAGGGAGAAAGAGAAGAGAAAGGAAAGGGGGAATAAAGAAAGTAAGAGTATAGACTAATGCTTGTTCAGAGCTTTGAGGTAAATGTGAAACAATATTGTGTCAATTTTCGATTTTTATGAATCATGTATCACTCATTGTTAATTATGACAATTAAGTGTCAACAACATCACATCGGTCCGCAAAGACTAGTCTCATAGTCCATCTTTATAGTCCCTTTGTATGTCAACTGTATAATTTATTGAAATTATCTCAAAAATCAATCTATTGATCCTCAAAGCAAGTGCTATTTCATCATAAACATCGCTGCTTCTCCTCCTCTGGACGGGCCGTCGTCTGAAGTGAAAGAGTGAGGACGTTGAGGAGTACGAAGGAAGGTCCGAGAGGAGAAAAGAGAGGATAAGGACATGAGAAAGCTGGCTGATTGATGTTCTGTGGGTGGGGTGAAACGGTTGTTCTGGATACAACAGGAAGTGACAAACACAGATGTTGAATGGACAGGGTGTTTGATCAGCAGGCAAGATACTGGGGAGGTGAAGTGGTGGTGTCATGCATAGCACGGGGACCGGGTGGGTGGTAACACTGAAAGTCCCATAGGACTAAAAGCAGCCTAGGGCTTTATGCAGTATCCGACTAACCGCAGCGGTCCTCCCTCTCCTCCTTCTCCTTTAATGCCCCCGTAACATAGTCGGTGGGTGGTGCTGTTAATAATGTGGCAACTGGGAAGATTAATTGTGAGCAAGCAGCAGGATTAGAAGGGGCTTTTTGGGGCCAAGCAGGCCAGAAGAGGCCCTGGCTTGTGATCTTTCAAGCAGGCCAGGAAATGAGGCAAGCAGGGGCGCAACACCACCGTGGTGGCTCAGAAGAGCATGGAGGTAGATCAAATAGAGGGCTCACAATTTGTCACGGCTGATTTGATCTGTTAGCTCAGAATATGTATGAGAGACAGCCATTATCAGTTATAACCTCAAAACCAAATGGAAAAATTAGTAGTGGTAAAGGCAATTTGGTAAATGTTAATTTTGGATCTTTCTGGTCTATTTCAATATCTATTTTTCCGGGGATACAGGAAAAACTTACTGAGCACACTATGTTCTTATTTGGGGTTGTTTTACTTCTTGCATTACACATTCCATACAAGAACAGTGTACACGAGTGATCTGTGATATTTCTAAACTGGCTGCAGCCACTCCAGAGGAAGCAGGTCTGCTGTCAAAACAATATTTCTATTTCAAGCTGTTTCTTTCAAAAGCATGATCTGCCAGCATATGTAGTAAGGTCTCAGAATAAGCTTATTTCGCCATTTTTTTCCTCTTTGTTGTAATGTGACACACATGCTGGCCAGGCCTAATGCCTTTCAGAGATGCTATCTGAAAGCACATTATGTGATCGTTCTCAATTCACAGTGCTCTCTTTGCCCATGAAGAATATGGCTCCATTTAACAGTGCAGACCATTCCATTTCTCAAGGTTATGCATGGGCATGTAGAGGAACAACAATACAAGTGGGAAAAATGCAGCTCCAAACCATCTCTAATATGTATTTGTCAGTTGAGTCCCTTGCGATGATTAAAGACCCAGTGAATTCCTTCCTGCAGAAAGGGAAAGTATTTCTGCAAAGGCATCGGATATCGCTGGGTCATGATAAACTGCCTGCCTGCTCCACTACCTAAAAGGCTAAGGGAAGGAAGATGATGTTTTGGACCTTGAGAGTGTACGAAAGAACAACACCACAAGAAACTCTTGACCCGTTCGGGAGCATGCTCTGATATTCAGGCCTCGGTTTTCTCTTTGTCTTATAGCAGCACTTGCCTGTTAAGCCTGAACCACTGACTTTGCTCATAATCAATCGCCTTTCTTCCTGTTTTGCAGCCAGGTATCTATGCACATATTTATCTCACATTTCAATTATGTCTCATTAAATGAGGTCGCCAGTTAAAGTGGAAATTGCATGTCTTCTCTTAAGAGAGGACTGCCTTTACAACACCGTGCTGCATTTGGCTGCTCAGAGTGAGTGACATCTACCCTTTTGTTGACCACTGCAGGAGGTCACGACTGAGGGAATGTTAAGACCTCTCCTCCCTAACCAGGTCGTAGATCAGATCATCAAAGACAGGAGTAAAGCTCCTCAAAACGTGAGAAGCAATAAAACATGACCTGCCACATTATGCAATAAAACAGGTGAAGTGTTTCCAACATTTCCTGTACCAATCCCTAAGGATGTATGACACATTCAGCTCCAGTAACAAACTTTTTTCCTTTAAATATTCATGTTTTTTGTTTGTCTCCTAACTCCTAGCCACCTAATGAGACTGGATCTGAAAGTCACCCACTGCCCTACACTCCTCTACCCCGAGGATCCAGAGATGCCAAGAACCACAAAGGTAAGGCAATAAGAAAGACCTCTAGACTTCATAACCTTTTCAGTTAGGCGGTTTGTACATGCCTCCGTTCAGATATTCTTTAAAGTAAACATGAAGCGACACAATGTATTGCCATACATCCAATCAAAACCTAGGCTCACAGATTATGCAAATACACGTCATAACCCAAACAGCTGCAGAGAGTGGGAATCTATTGGCCTTGAGACTGCACTGAAGTTATGTTATCTATTCTTATTGATCTCATCTCATCTTTGTGATGTGTTGATGGTGGGAATAAATCTGAGTAATGGAGGTTAACGCTGATCTGAATGTATGCGTGGGAGCACACAGCACATATATAAAAAGCATCCTTGATCTGTTGATACTAGACATTGATTAGGCCTCATGTTGACCCGGTGTAGTCGGTTAATGTAATTGTGTAGCAACTCCTGAGCATCAAACGCTGCACTCTTAATGCATTGCATTCATTAAATATAATTGTGGAGGTCACCGCCTGCTTTTGATGTGGATCCTCAGATACTCACACTTGTATCAGTGTCAAGTGCATGTACAATTTGAGCATTTCATTAGTTTGTGTCATTGGACTACCCAAATACATTTCTTTGGCTATTTTAAGAATTATAATTTAATAAAGATAATTTGTCACCATAGGTGTCACCACAGAGTACAAGTAGCGCTGGCAACCATTTGCCATCAATTTAAATGCCAGATGGGCTAATACAAGATAATAGACCTGCTACAGTTCATCTATTACTAAAAGGTAGTGATTAACATATATTCTTGTAGGTTTTCTTTATTGTGAATTGCTTGACATCTCGTCTCGTCTTTTAACATCCTGAATGTGCAGTTCACAGTGAATCAAACTCCCGTAAGCCTGACTGGCTGAGTTAGGTGTGTGGAGCATCTTCAACCAGAAAAAAGAACAGTATATCCAGATTCCGGCTTTTAAAAAGAAACTCCACTTGTCTCAGGTCATTTTTTGGGCCGGAGAAATGTATCACACGACAACAGGTCAACAAGGATAATCTCTACCCCTCGTTTCTGGTGTCAAGGACAGATCTATGTTGTGAGAGCGTGAATGGTGGCAGCTCTCACCGGATATGAGGACAGTAAGATGCTTTGTCAAAAGTAGACCTGGCTAAGAACAGTCCATTTAAAGGTGAGAGGATCTGACATGAAATATGTTCCCCATCGTCTAAGATCTGAACAGCCGTGACAGACTCCGTTTGTTATTTTTATGATGCAGTGCTGCAGTCTTAGATAACAAAGCCCTCATTTTCGCCCTTCACCTTGTCTTCATGTCCCTGCCTCAAGCCCTTACCCCAGCTCTTTGTTTCTTCCTTTTATTTACACTTCTTAAACATACTTGTGTTTTCTGTACGTGTTGGAGATATCCCCATTCAAAGACAACAACACTGTGGCAAAGCAGTGCTACAACAAACACAAACCTTTCAGATAATTCTGAAATTCAGAGCATTGAGTTAAATACAGCATGTAAACAATATGCTGAGCGATTTGATGTAGTGCTATGTGTTTCAGTGATATTAAATGTTGTTATTCTTGTTCTGTAAAGAACAGATTTTGTTGTGTACTGTAGTGCTGAGAAACCACCAGTATAAGAGATAAAAGGCACTTATGCTACATAATACTATATTGAATCATACCAATTCACGATATATAGAAAAAATACTTTCCTTAGCCATGGATGTGGAATCATTACACCCTCAGTAAGCAGCTGAAATGTTTCTAAGAACAAAGCTGTGTGCTTGTAAGAGTATTTGTTTTAAACTGTTAATGAAGTGGCTTTTTTAATGGGGTACAAAGGGAGACTGTTTCGTTTTATTCGTACTCCCGCAGTAGCAGGCAGATCTCGACTGACATCGCCCTGCCGGCTGCTCGGAAAGAACCTCCCTTTCCTCCTTTCAACCCTCTGCGCCCACCCCCCTCCACTGTGTCACCTGTGTGGAAGCCCAAGAGCCTGGGTGCCAGAGGTAATTACAGCATGTAGGAGCTCCCCAAGGAGGGCATCGCTGGCAGGTCACTGCCCGGAGAAGGAGGGGTAGAAACCAAGGACAGAACCAGAGAAGTCAACCTGGAGGAGACGGAGTAAAACAAGGCAGGGAGGAGGGAGGGGAGGGAGAGGAGGGATGAAAGCCAAAGGTGTGCTGTTCTTGTAGTGAAATCAAGATTTCATAGACCAGATGTGACAAGCAATAGACAGAGCAGAGGTAAGAGGAAGGAGAGAGGAAAAGACAGTAACAGGACTCGCGTTAAACAGTGAAAAAAGACCGGAATTAAAAATGAGCTGGACGAAAGACAAAGTGAAGGAGGACGGTGGGGGCTCCAGTGTATCTTGGTGAAGTCTGGCTGAGAGGCCTGAGGATCCTCCACTACTGTCACCTTGGCTCTAACTCTTAGTACTGTCCAACTGTCAACTCTAAATCTAATAGTCCAACATGGAGTCCCAGCCTAAAGTGTGTCTACTTGAAGACGGGCCTATGCCATACAATTCGGCCACAGCCAATGACATGTAAACATTGTGCTGGGTTATTTATTACCAGCATTTTTCCAGGCTATCACATTTTAAAGTGTGATTCACAAGTCATAGATCTAATTCTAACTGTAGTCTAGAAGTATGAAAAAAGATGCGTCAGACATTATTGATATCCATGTACACATAGAACGTTTTTAATGACATCCCATTAATTTCCTTCAGTATTTTTCAATAAATGTGCTACTTTTGTACAGCTATCAGTTTAAATTTGAGTAGGCCATCCCTCAGCCGTGACAGCAGTAAATGAAAGGAATATATTTGTGCAAGTTGAGTAAACAGATGAAGGGAAATGCCTGAAATCTGCCGTACAGTGTGAGCACTGGGCCCTTTTAATCGTGTTGTTCTGGGCCTGCTTCCAGCTACTTTGTATGTATGTATCTTAAATGGTGCACAACTGTTATTAAAATCCCAGGAGGAAAGCTGCCATCAAAGCAAAAAAGAAAACTCCTACCTGATGACACCCATGGGGTGTTTCACATGAGTTTGTCGGTTTGCTTTCAGTACATGTCAGGGTGATCTGCACCGCGACTCCTGCAGCATTCCCATTCGCTCCAAAATGGAGCAATGGGAACAGATCCAAACTAAGAGTAAACTGTTTTATAGTTGCTGCACAACAAATAAACAAACATCTGGAAGCATTCATAGCAGCCCATTAGAAGGGCTCTGGGCTTTGCCAAAAAGGGGTAAATGATGAGGAATGGGCTGTCGAAAGGCTGGCGGAGACAGGGGAGAGGCCAGATGACGGAGCTGTGGGTGCTAAGCACTGCCTTTTAGAGCTCAGCTGGGCTTAGAGAGATCTACACCTGCTGCTATCTCCTCCTCCCCTCCTTTCCTCCACCAGACATCTGGATGGGATACATGACTAATGGATGTCTAAACTGCTAGTTTTGAAACTTAGCTATTGTCATTATGAAGGGAAAGGTCATTGGTTTGACTGATGACTTAATGTTCTTTGCACAATGCACTTAGTCAAATTAAAAGTACGTTTGATGGCTTTAAAAAAATGGTATGCGTCAAAACCATTATACAGCTGCCTAATGTCAGTTTAGTTTTGCTTGATTAATAACCACAGCTGATTAAATTATTTCATAACGGCATGCATCGGACGCTGTTATCAATACACATATTAACTTTTCATAATGTCCTGTTATTTACAGTGAACACATGTGTCACTGTTTGCAGAAGGTTTTGGTGAATTAATTGATAGATTACCTCATGCATCTGATTTATTGGCGGTGGAGTTGTTTTCCATGCTTATCTTGAGTGACTCTGTTATTTTCTGTTTGATGTCACTCTGTAGTATGTAGAATGATTTAATTTATACTCTCATCTCTCGGCTGATAATCTTCCCATTGGACCGCCTCGGCTTGTTCCGTGAGTATGGAAATGTCCCCTCGGCAACGTGGGAAGAAAAGACAGAGCACCTTTTGACGTTTCCCATTAGACACATGTACGTGCTCTGCGAGACATTTCACTCAGGCTCGTAATGATTCTACCAGCAGGATCTGTCCCCTGATAAACATCACTCTCAAACACAAAGACTTGCACTGGCCCCACACAACTGAAACGAGTCATATGGAAAGAACAAAGTGAACGCTTTTCCACAACACTAACCCAAAGTACCCGTTGCATCACTGCTTTCTGTAAACTTCTTTTTATTTCAAACTACAATGAATGTGTTCAGCACCGAGAAATGACAGCTGATGAAATATTTCATAGAGAATGATATATGCAGATCTCTCTGCCAGCTACACGCCATGAGCATGTGTCGAGTGAGCCTCTGAAGCACGCTCTACGAGGTGCATTGACAAAGTAAAGACGTGGCCTCTTCCTGGGTACAGAGATCATAAAAAATGTTTCCCAAGCACTCGCCACGGCATGAAAGTTAAATTTATTTGCAATGTTTTCCAGTTTGTGAGCTGATGAGGTGTCTATGATTGGCTTCTTGTAACTGTAAGATTTCCCTACACATAAATGAAAACACTGCAATCGATGGTCTTATTTGTTTGAATGAACCTAACAACCCACACAAGCACTACTTACGTATGTATAAAATACTGTACTTCACTGGGGGGATGTGGCAAAAAACATTTACTGTAATTAAGTATAGTTTTCTGCCACTTTATTCTTCTAGTCCACCATAATTCTGAAATATTTTACTTTTTACTCCATTATATATATTTAGTAGCTGTAGTTACCAGTTACTTTTCATATTTCAGAATAAGATTTTCCATATATATATATATAAATATATATATATGTATGTGATCAGGTATTTAAAACTAGCATTATTTTCAAAAATATTAAAATGCTGCTTACATATAAATTATTGTAATAATTTAAGCACATTTTGCTGATAAAAAAGAAATTCAACTGACAAAGTGAAATCAGGACTTTTACTTGAAATTAAGTATTTCAATCTAAAATAAGTAAGTTACAGAATATAATCAACATTTTTAAATTAAAATAAAACAATTTAAAAAATCAAGTAATGTGTTTCATACACACTATGGTCTTGTGTACATATATTTGTAATACATTAATATGTACTGCGTGTGTGTAAGTCTTGGCACCGTCCTTCCTATTAATTTGTAATCCTGTTCCATAAACGTCTTTGTAACCGAGACTTGTTTCAAATGAACAAGGACCAGAAGATACAGTCCCATCAATCTATTCTTTGGCGGGGTAGCTCCTGCTGTACATCACAGTGTTGTATATTCCCCGTGTGGGAGGACAGGATTTCCTTTATGCGAGTCAGATGATTTGATATTATTTCTCCCAGGAGTAGATTGGCTCGGCAACATGAATAACCATTAAATCCGGCCTATGGAGATGGATGATGGGAAACGGGACGAGGCAAACTGGGCCTGCGATCCCTTACAGCGGCTTCACAAAACACTACACTGTTCGCATCCAAAGTGATGAGAGCTCATTTTCGGAGGCAGGCCTGTCCTTTTTATTACTTCCCGGGAAATCACCTCTACATGTTCTCGTTCCGAAGCAGGTTACATTAAAATGCCGGGGTAACCTCCTCAACTTCCATGACAGGCTTAACTGCCGAACTGTGACGTGCCAGCTCTAAACTGCTTTGAGAAAGCTGCTATCCACCAAGTGTCATTATCTCTCCGTTATTAGATGGTACTCCGCTCACAGTGTGTGAATAATTCTGTTTGTGCTAGGTTTTGGGAGATATCAGTGACACTATTGTTTTTACCTCGCTGTTTGATGTAGCTGATAGAGTCTCCGGAGTGTCTTGAGTTCTTAAACTGATGTCGGACGCATACAGCAAAAACGTGAAGGGAAAAGATAGGGCTGTCAGCTTCTGAGCCAATTCAGGATATGTGTCTCTTAGTTTGTCTTACTCGTGGTATAAAAGTAAATATTCTATCTCTGATAGTCTGCTTTAATAAAGGCTGTTTCACAGTCAAGTTTAAAGTATCCTGGAATTGTTTTGACTGAAGTGATTCATAATCTCATTATGATGTCCCATAGATTCAATTTGACATGTTGTATATAAACCTTATTAATCATACAAACTCAACGAACGTCACAGTTTTTGTAGAACACGTCCAATTCTTTATAATGGACATAACGCATTTTGAAAGCAAACGATCACACTTTTGAACTCCTCAATCCATCACAACTGAAATATGATGATTACAAACTTTTAACCGTTTTCTCAGCAGCAGGAAAATGTGTAGCCTACTAAATCTTTACCGCCCAAGACCATTGCAGACAAGCCTGTTATTTATGATGATACAAACCCAACTGGACTCCCTCTTTAAAACTTGCTCAGACACACGACGCAAGTTTGAGGCAATACGTTGGCTTCTACTCTCGATGTGTCAGACCAACCGACAAGGAGCTTTTGCCAAGCTGGAAAAACACACCACTGGTGTTTTGGACTTTGGTCTCCTTCCCAGTTGCACTGGTCATTCTCATGTAGCAAAACATAAATCACCCAAAGTAGAAAGGTACTGCTTGAATCAGCGCTAAAATTGATATTCCTAATGCAGCTATACTATAATTCATTTTCCACCATGATTTGTTGTTGCGGTTGTGGATAACTGAGACATACTTTCAAGTCAGAAGTAGGTTTTTGTAGCTTTTATAGGTTCCAAAGGTTGGAGTCCATCATAGTAATTTAGGATGGGGGTTAGCTGCCAGATGGTTTTGGATATTTTTACAGCAGGATGGATGTTGGCTCCACCAGTTTCTGTGTCGGTGCCCTTTGAAACAAATAGCTTGGTGAGCAGGCGGAGTCTGTCTGTGTGAGGGCGCTCGCTACCCTTCATTCTAATGAATAGCTACTAACATGCCGGCAGAAGCTGGACAACTTGTCATGCTAAAGGGGATAGGATCAGGCCTCAATAAGTCATTGTAGCTTTGTAATTATTGTATCTTACCAGTGATGTTTACACAGAGATACACAATATCTCATATTTAATATTGTATGACACAGCAAGTGAACAGAATGTGATTCTCCAGCATGTATGAATGACTACCGACCGGTGGCCCTCACCTCGGTGGTCATGAAATGCTTTGAGAGGCTGATAAAGGACTACATCTGCGCCTTCCTCCCTTCCTCCATGGACCCGCTGCAGTTTGCTTATCGCCCAAACAGATCCACGGATGATGCTGTCTCCCAGGTACTGCACACCACACTCTCTCATCTGGACAGCCAGAGGGGGGGCTATGTGAGACTGCTGTTCATTGATTATAGTTCAGCTTTCAACACACCATAGTCTCCAGACTGCTGGCTGCTGATTGAGCTGGGGACTGAAACACCCCACTGTGTGTGCTTGGACTGACTGACCTGACACAGGCCACAGGTGTGGGGGTGGACACCACTCACACCCTCACCCTCACCCTGAACACAGGATCCCCAGGCTGCGTCCTCAGCCCCCCTCTGTACTCCCCTCACACATGACTGTGTGGCCAGGTTCAGCTCCAACACCATCATCAAGTTTATGGATGACACAGTGGTGGTGGGCCTGATCTCCGACAACGACGAGAAGGCCCTACCTGGAGAAGTTGTGATCTGTCACTCTGGTGCCAGGACAACAGCCTCATCATGAATGTCACCAAAACTAAGAGCTGATTGTGGACTTTAGGAGGTACAACACAACAGGACGTCCACCACTGGGGGGGATTAACTACTCTACTGTGGTGAGGTGAGTATAATATATGGGAGTCCACATCACCGAGGATCTGACATGGTCAACAAACACAGACACTCTGGTGAGAAAGGCAAGGCAGCGCCTACCACCTCAGGCAGCTGAGGAAATTTAAAGTTTCCCAGAGGATCCTTCAGTCCTTCTACTCTGGAGCTGTAGAGAGTCCTGACAGGAAGCATCACAGCCTGGTTTGGCAACTGCTCCGCTCAGGGACAGGGCTCAGAGAGTAGAGCGTTGTGCTGAGACTGGCTATTGAACTACACTCCCCACCCTGCAGGACTTGTACACCAGGAGGTGCAGAACCAGAGCCGGCAGGATCATGAGGATCCTCACCACCCCAACAACAGACTGTTTCAGCTGCTGCGGTCAGGCAGGCGCCTCCGTCACGCCTGCAAGAACAGAGAGAGAGACTGAGTTTTTTCTCTCTCAGGCCCATCAGATGTGAACTCCCGACCCCCCAGGACCCCCACATACACACACAACTGCCCCCTCTAGCACACACACACACACACACACACTTACTGTAAATATTGTGTTTTTATTTGTAAATAGTGTACTTGTTGCCCTTGCACATTCCTGCTGAGCATTGCCACTTTCATTTCACTGCACACCCTGTGTGTGTATGTGACAAATAAAACATCTTGAATCTTGAATCTTGAATCTTGAATACCTGATAAACATATTTGTCTTGTTGGTTTATGAACGGTCATATGTCTTGATCAGGGTGTTTTTAATCAATAATATTTTGAGTAGACTGTAGATCGTAATTCTAGGGTAACTGATCTCACACAGTAATCATAAAAAATAAAAACATGCTTTAAGTCTAGTCTGGTTAATGGCTCCAACAAATTAGATTCCAATTAACTTGGTGGACATGTTGTGTTATGCTGGTTGACAACACATTCTGCTTGGCTTAATTCAATTCAGTTTATTTGTATAGCCCAATTTCACAAATTACAAATTTGTCTCGGAGTGCTTTACAATCTGTACACATAGACATCCCTGCCCCAAAACCTCGCATCGGACCAGGAAAAACTCCCAAATAACCCTTCAGGGGGGAAAAAAAGGGAAGAAACCTTCAGGAGAGCAACAGAGGAGGATCCCTATCCAGGATGGACAGGTGCAATAGATGTAATGTATACAGAAGGACAGATTTAGAGTTAAAATACATTCAATGAATATGACAGAGTGTATGAATAGTTCATAGTAGGATTAACAGCTGTGCTACATCACCAAACTTTTCTGGAACACAGGATCGTAACGGAGCTAAACGTGTCATGGATTCACTATTATGCAGAGAGAACGGGGGCCACTAGTGATAGTTTAAAGAGTTCAATAAAGTGGTGCCTTGTTAGCAGACAGGATCCAACAGGCAACCACATGACATGGTTAAGCAGGGCAATTTCCCTGGTTAACCATGTAGTACAGTGTATATACACAAGGTGAATGTTTTTGAGTCGACAGACATTCACACACGTGCAATCAGTGCATAGCGTCACATCTATGCATAGAGACAAAAGTTTACACCATAAATTATAGAAATGTTTAGTAAAGCAAGTGCCAAAGTTGCGGTGAAGTACTGTAAGTACTGTCTTTACATAGACGTATCACATACTGTACACCTTTTCATATTTTGCATCAGAAGATCTAATCCCAATCGTGATCATTTTCTCCATAGTAATGAAAGCACACATATGTCTTTGAAAAGTAGGCAACTTCAGATTCCTTAAAATACATACATTCAAGAATCACACAGGGAGCTTTGCCTAGATCTTTAAGGATGATCCCAGTTTTATTTTTGTAGGATTGGATTGGATTCAATCTATTGTCATTGCACAGAGTACCGGTACACAGGCAACAAAATGTATTCTCTGCATTTAACCCATCCTTAGTTATTAAGGAGCAGTGGGCTGCAGTGATGCGCCCGGGGAGCAACGTTCAGTGCCTTGCTCATGGTCACTTAGACTTGCAACTAATGGGGAGAGCGGGGATCGAACAGACGACCTTGGTGTTGCAGGACGACCCCCTTACCCCACTGAGCGACAGACGCCCCTGACCAGTAGTTCTGATGGTTAATTAAACATTGTACTCAGAAAGTTTGTTGCTGGCATCTGGGAACTCTGCAACACTTTGGAGTAAATATCTTGAGCGATTTTGGCAAGCGGACAGTTTTTGCCCAAGTTATCTAATCCATTTTTGTATAGTTTTGCCAAAAGTGAATGTGCCTGAAACGTTGCTAACCTGGGAAGTCGGTCTAGAAACAGTGATGGGTGTTTAAACCTACAGTTTGGCTCATCATTTCACTGCTCATATGTCTTGCCCCATTTGAATTCATTGTTGCAGGAGTGTCTCTTTCCCAGATCATTCTGATTATCTTGGTTAGTTTTATTTTATTATCATCCATAATTATGGCCAAAATTACAAACACAAGTCCAAAGTTGCAATAAACTGTAATGTCCTCTGACAAAAATAGTTGTTTATGATTTGAAGTTATATGGGACATTGCACATGTTGCATTGAGCAAATATAGAGATGTGGGGCTTTTGAATCATGAATAGTCATGACTAATTATGGTGTGGTTGGAAATAACATTTTATATAAAATTGTTAATTCCTCTAAATGTTTTAAAAAGAAACAAAATGAGAACTGCAACATTGACGCATGGCTTTTCTTTTCATGCACTCACTTAAGTATAATTGTTCCAATCACTATAACTACTTATTTTGATGAGCTCTACATCTTCAAGTGAGTTGTACAATGCATTGTTTCGAGCCAAAACATATATATATATATTTTTTTGAAAGCAATGCAGAAGCTAAATTAAGTGCATTACTCGTATTAATATATGAACTTTTATAATTTACGTGCACGTATAGTCAATTGTAGTCCAGTAGACATGACTGCAATCACTGTTTCTTTGGAGTATTGTAGGTCCTAATACGTCAAACAAACACACACACACACACACACACACACACAGACACAGTTTCATTGCCAGGTATCCTCAATGCTCCAAAGCTATTGTGGTGGATAGAGCTGAACTCATCTGTCAATTACGGCAATTTCCATTGGGCCAATGTCTAAACTGTTTTATCACTCACTGGTGAATCCAGTGATTTATTGTCAACTGCCTCGGCATCAATATACAATTCGGAGACACTAAGATGTGATGTCTGAACACAAACTATTGTCAGAGTATCAGCAGAGCTCACATTAAGTGCCATTTAGAGTATTCATTGCATCAGGTTGTGTGAAAGCCTTGTTTGGATGTGCTGCTTGTTAAGAGAGGAGAAGGACATTATTTTATATGTTGGGATTTCAGTACTATGGATCTGGGCTTTCATTCACTCTGCATTGACCATCCAACCGAATGAACAGTGTCCGAGCTGCCCCAAACACAGACACAGTGTCGCAGATGTGTGGGTCAGCTTGTCTTGTGTTTAAGTGGATATGAGTGTCACAGCGAATTTGTTGAACCAACATGAATTTAATCCCTCTTAAAATATAAAGAGTTGCAGGTCATACATGTTTGTACTGATACCAACATTCTAGCGCAACCAATGAAAAGAGCAAGGTCACTATAATGGTAGGAAGTCCAAAACAACCTTTTAATCTGTCACTTTGATTTGCCATAGTTACTTTAAACAGATGGAGCAAGTTTCTTTGTCATCAGTATGAGCAGACACGTTATTTCACCATCATTATTTAATTCACAGATAGTTGCTGGCATGTTATGTCGCTCCAGCGCAAGATGATTGGATTGATTGAGTCATTTTGGTCAAACACATGCATTTATCCCAGATTGTTGTGATTTAAAAGGCTGTTTGCTTCGTTCCCCTCCCTCAGGATAAGTATGTACTCAAACTAAACCTTCAGAATTGTTAGCCATCAAATCATATCGTATCTGCTCAGAGAGATGTAATTATTTGATTGTGCAGATTGTTATGTGCTGCTGTAATATATGTGCTTCATTACAAAATGCAGGGGAACAGTACAGGAAAAATATCATCATAAAACTGACAACTTTGGAAACTTTTCCATCATTTGGTGTGCTAAGTGCCTGCAGACGCTCAAAAGAAAGCTAAAATATGTCTCTCCATTTGACACCATTAGCAAGTGTTAATGCGTGACCCTTGGCAGTGCTTGCCAACTGCTCCACACCATTTTAGGCGTCCTCTGCAGCAGCAGTTCTGAATGAAGGATTTGGACGGTTGGACAACAAAGAAAGGCGAAAAGGGCATGATGTTGGATAAAGTGAAATGAACATGTCCACATGTCTGGCAGTGGGTTTCTGTGTTTGCACATTGTGACCCTCAGATGCAATGGCCCAAGGCTAGTCAAGTGTTTTTTTGTGCCCATGTGTTTCAGGTTAAAATAACCAGTGTGGTTATATCGTTTCTCCTTTGCATTGTAACCTCCTGGTAAGAGGGTGAATACATTGTTTTATGGGTGTACCAACAGTAGAATATGGTGGACTATTGCTTGTGTTATGGTTTTTGCGTTACGTAGCAGGCAGTATGATATTAAGATAACCTTGGGAGAGAAGCGATAACACAGCCATGGGCATCTGTCCTTCCTGCCATCACTAACCCACTATGACATTAAGGCGGAGGAACGGCTCAAGCTACAACAATAACAGCTTATTTGCACTTTTTACATGATACTTGAAGGAATGGCTTCTTATTATTGTACAGTGATAGAGATTGCCTCCTTGGTCAGTTTGTATTGTAATATGTTGTTAGCCATTAGACTTTGGCGAGCTAATCCTGACAGATACAATGAACAAATCAAAGATATTAGCGCTGTGATGTGCAGTCAATAATATTTTGGCTTCATTAATTCCCATGCCCTGAGATGACATCCATCCCCTTTTAGGTTTGAAATCTCATCCCCTTATCCTCTATACCTCAGCTGTGGCTCAACCAAGCAGCCAAGCAGATAATATGCTCTGAGTTCTGAAACATGTACCATTATAATTAGCTTTGTCAGGTCCTAGCCCCTACAACACTCATGCAGATAATATGATAATATGTCTTCATAACCAGCTGACCTTACATGCTCAATATTTCTCCCCTTATGAAGATTACATGTCAATAAAGTAATTGAGTCCCGAGGTGTGTGGCAAGTGAAGATTTAGGTTATTGGACTTTTCGGGGCAGTGATGTACGAGCGTTATTATTCTACCTGTCAGGAGATGTGCAGGGGGTTGGGGACAGTCCGAGAGTGTCAGGGCGAGAGGAGAGAAGTGAGAGTGAGAGAGTGAGAGAGTGAGAGAGAGAGTGAGAGAGAGAGAGAGAGAGAGAGAGAGAGAGAAAAAGGCATACAAGAGAGAGAAAGAGAGGGGAGGGCACAGAAAGACATGAAGTGAGACAAAGAGAGACACAGAAAAGAGAGTGAGGGAGATGGAAATGAAGAGAGGAGGAAGGGGGGACTGGGGAGAGCAGTAGACGCAAAATGATTTCTCACAAGGAGGAACAGATCCACAGTTAATCATTCCCTCGTACCTCCATTTCTCTGTCCCCTCCCTCACTCTTTGCATATGTCATATTAATTAAGAGAAGCAGAGTTACAGTGGAGCCATCCGTCTGAGTGGGGAACAGGGAGGCCAGAGGAGTATGACATATTCCACACAACACAAACCTATCATCACCTCTGCCTCGCAACTGATTGGCTACTGTAGGTTCATTAGTTTAAATTCTGGCTGGAAATGACGGCCTGTTATTTGACACAACCATAAATATGAGCAGTGTATGATGTCACCGAGAATACCATTTTCATTACTTCTTATATTAAAAACAATTGCAATATATTTTGGTTTATGTGCAGGCTTACGGCCATTTATATATTTTCTGTAAATCTTCTGTTCTATTTGTCATTTTTATATTTATAGGAACAACACACATTCATCAACATTTCTGTAAATTTGCCCGTTTTAGCCATCAGACAATCGCCTCATTGTAATGACGTCAAAATGCGTATCATGAACAACATAAATACACAAAAATACACACGGATTAATTTCCCTCTGTTCCACTATTTTTTAACATTAAGGTAGAATCCCTGATCTTGACACTGCACATATCATGTGATCTGCACTTTTTTTCCTTTATTTTGTTCTTGCCACATATAGTGGCAAATTGTTCTAAATGCCACACGTCAACATACTGTTTAGTCCATCATAATTTTAACTGTCAGTGCTAGAGGCAGAGGAAATGGGATGTGAAAATGAATGTGGCCGATTGAGGTCCAACAATGAAGGTGACACACATCTTCAGCTGTGAGACAGACAGAGGCAGGGGACACACAAAGGCAGGGTGGGAGAGCAATGTTAAAGGATATTTGACCATGTCCTATTGGATTAGGCCTGGAGATTGATATCTTCCAGTCAGATGAAGCTCTGATGTGAGTGATCCAGCCCCTCCATCATTGTGACATGCAGCTCTTGGCTAACGCTCATACGTGTTGATAGGCCCACCATGGCCACAAGGGCCCTGGCGAACACACCCACCTTCCTCTCTCCCCGTCTCTGTCCGCCTCACTCTGCCATCTCTGTTCTTTTATTTCTCGTGCCCTTCTCCCCTGTTTTCTGTCACCATGTCATGTCCAATCACCGTTTGCCTGGCCAGGCACTCAGTCGGGCAGACAGGGAGCAGGAGCCCCAGGTAGAGAACTGCCTAACAGGCGTCAGGATGGGCACTGAAATGACTCTAATAATGGGGTCCCCGTGTGGCCAAGACGAGCCAGTCAGTTAGCAGGGCAAGGACGGGGAGTAATAAGTGTTTGATGTCTGCAGGGGAAGGAGGTGTGAAGGAGTACACTCCGGTCAGGCAGGTGCAGCCAGCCAGGGTCTGAGGGGAGCGACTGTGGAACAAGACGTCGGATTAGTATTGATATGTGTCACACTGCAGGTTGTCATGCTGTTTGTTTAAGAGAGTTTCTCAGAGCGGGAGCAGCCGTGCAGTAATTGATGTGTAGCTCGAGAAGAGAAGCTAGAGGACAACCTGATGCTTTAAGCAAGAGCTTCATAAGACAACCATTGTCAATTTCATGGTGTAATGAAGGAAAAGAATACTGCTCAATCTGCACCGTAATCATCTGCAAGGTTTATACATGTGTACAACTCGAGCAGCAGTTTCTCTGGTGGCAAAATATTCTATCCATCTTCTTTTTGATGGAAATTGCCACTGACAGGTACCAAGGTGCCATTTGGACCACTGAAGCGTGAAGTCCATCTCCGTCTGCGTAGTTGAGTTTAGTTAACACGGCACTTAGTGACTGACATTGCTTTAGAGCCGGCAAAATACTGCCATTGTCATGTCAATTATCTTTTGCTTACCAATTTCCAATGTGTTCCTTGTTGAACGCCTTGCTGAACTCTTCTCGCTTTTTACAGCTTTCATCGAGTTCCTGTGCCCTCTAAGTATTAACTGTAGTTCAACCCCTCAACACGTTTTAAGCCCCAATATCAGAGGGAATAGGTCGCCCGGCACCATCCAGTGATAAAGCCACTGCTGTCCTTTCTAGTGTGGCTTTCTAGTAACAAGCTGCTTCCTTTTGAACAGTTTTATGTGGTTGTAATTGACCTGACAATGGGGTTCATTATGCAGTCCCTTTCATGCTGTTTTGCCTGATAATTATTATTTAATGTGATCGGATGGCGAGCATCATTAATTCATCCCTTCCTCCAATGTCAAAGAGATGAACAGTGAAGTTATCACTCTCTGGTGATTAATATTATGCTCTTTTGTTATTGAATCCTGTCTCAGTGATTAAACCTTCATTGAGTGACTCACCAGCCGCTCTTATTAACGGCACCATTACCGAACACAGCCAAACCCCTAATTGCAATTTTCACTTTTTCCTTCTATTTCGGTCAGAGGTTTCGACCACTTATCTGCGCTTTTCTTTTAATTAGAAATCCTGGGTGTAATGAAGAACACAATCGATCAGTGTCAGGCCGTGTGTTGTGTGCATGCGTGGTGATTTGTGATCCACATGTTGACAGAGAAAATGAGCACTTATGATTACTGGCATCGTTAGTGGTTTTATTTGCCCTTAAGGGTAGACGAACCCTTTCAATAACTCCAGCAGTAAATAATCAACCTGTCTTTAATGTGCTTACAGGAGAAGGTTTATTGTATGCAAGGTGTTGTCGGTGAGTTGCCTCGATGGTATTGGATGCCTTGAGAAAGGCGCTCCAAGGGGATTTAGGACTTTGTAAACCATCTCCGTCTCCATCTCCCGCCTTAAACAACTCTCCGTCTTATCTCCTGACTCCAGAGCTACTGTAACCAGTATTCTCTCCTGGCTCTTTGTGGAATAAATGTCACTGAAATTAATTTCACCATTTTTTTTTCATTAGACCCCCCACAACGGTAATCTCTTTCTTCAGTCAAAATTGATGTGCCCCAGAATTCAATTTCCTTCCCATCCTGACAAGTTGGAAGTACAAAGACTGATAGGCATTTATCTGGTTAACTATAATTCACCCATCAATGAATAATGCCAGCCTCAATTTAAAGTGTTTGATTATAGCCATTTAGTGAACTGACAGTGATGGAGTGTCATTTTTCAGAGGTGAACCAATGTTACCGATAAGCTTGAAATATAACCGATACATAAAGTGTGCGGTCCATTGCACGAGAATCATGTGGCAAAATCAACCTGGTATTGATCAGAGCTGGTTGAGCCACGACCCAGCAACCTCCCCCTGACAGCTCATCAGCCTGTGGCAATGGCAAATCTTTCAACTCTCCATCTAACAAACACTCTCCCTCTTTGGTAACCTTTGTTGGTCCTTTGTGTATGAGTATTGTTTGTACCGGAGTCATGCACACAGTTGCTACATCTCTTTTCTATCCCATTCGGTCCCTGAAGTGAAATTTAATGAAAGTTTGAGCTGCAAAAACACAGTACGTCACAATGAATTAAAGCCCAAGAACGTGTCTACATGTGTGCTGGTTCTGTGATGGAGAAACAAGGGTATGATTTTAATTGGTAGAAGACTAACCACTGCTGACTGACAGGAAGTATACAGCATGGCAGGCGGGTATTTAGAAATTCTGACGTCAGGGCCTCATCAATTGTCAACACAGAAGGTAACAGTTATGCTGTGTACCTCTTTTGTGTCAGACATGCATATCATCATGGGAGCTTGACTAGTGCTGCAAATTATAATCAATTTGCAGTGGATGTCAAATAGTGGTTACCTTTCCTGATATTTTTATAAATTGTCACTGTGTACTATATATAAGCGTGCATTTATTAGTATTCATACTGTCCTGGGTGCACACTTGGAGTACTCCTTCTGTTGGATGCAGTCTAATCTCCGCCTTCTTTCCATCCCTCTTTCTCTCTAGCTTCTCCCCAGCCTCTGACTGGGTGAATAATGGGGCACATTTCCCTGATCGCCTGTGTGGATGTGGAGAGTATAAATGGCTAATGAATTACAGATGAACATTGACACAAATTAATCTTCCTGATGTCCCAGGGTTATATGGCAGCTATTTAAAAGTGTAATCAATAAGCTGAAGTTGAGAACATGCCGGCGCTGCAGTTGTTTGGCCCCAGTAAACAGCCAGGAGGAAAACAGGGAAGGCCTGCGCTCAGGGCATGCATCATATTGACAGCTATTTATGTTTAATGGACTAAATATTGTTTATTGGGAGAGAACAAATGTCACTTTAATTTTCAAAGTTACACGCGGGAGTTTTGTTTGAGACCCAAGAGAGTTAGGTGACACCTCAGCCATTAAAATGGTTACTCTATTGATAGAGGAGTCTATTAGTAAAGAAAATACAGATAAAGATGGATTTAGTGTAAAAGTGTCGTATCAAGCCATCATTTATTTTGTAAGCATCATAAACATTATCAATCAATACATTTTACTTCAGTGACTTTCTCTTTGCTCTATTTCTTTTGGTATTCAGTACTACCCTCTCCTTCACTCTCCCCCAAATTACACAACCAAATCCCTGACCATCTAAACATCATTCTCCCTTTCAAAGCAATAAAAATCAAGTGTAGATCATAAGAATTTGACTTTTTTTTGTTTTAAATCACAGTCACAGCCTAATTCTATGTCATCGTTGGAGTGGTTCAAATCAGTACAACAGAGGATGAAGCAAACATTTGGTAAATCAAGTAATATAAAATATTTCAAAATAATATTGCAACAGATGCTTTTTATACAGACAGACTGACTGAGTGATTGATGACATATTCCCATATTCAATGAGTGGCTTTTCAAAATATTTCAAGAAGAAATACAATTTAGCAAACCTATACATACTAATGTACATAACGCATACCATTACGAAGTGAAACAATATAATTCATCTCCATGGCAATGTGCTGTGTGTGCCAGCTCGCCTATCAGTGGGCTGAATCACAGTCCACTGGCTGTTGATTTATGGGACGCAGGGGTGTTATCTATCTGCAGGCCTCCCTATAGAGAGGAGGTGGCGACTCCATCTCATGACGTTGGGCTGAACTGATAAAAGGACAGCCGGAGATGGATCGTGTCCACAATAATAGCTCTGGCTCACAGCAGCCTACGCCCCAAGCTCATAAGTCACTCCCGAACCAACTCTTATGGATGTTTGCCCCCAGCTCCATCTGACCCATCCCCCACCTGCCCGGCAGTGTTATTTCAGCCCTCGGAGATAATACAGAAAGTGTAATTGACTTGTTAATTGCCTTTTTTTTTCTCATTGCATTTTTCACTGATGGATGGCAGCACTGATGGAATTGTCGGCTAAGTGGTCAAAGTAGAGGGTGAGACAGTGTTGCAGAGGTTGCTAAAATCAGTAATTCAGAAAGGGAAAATAGAAATCAAAAAGAGCAAATAAGAGAGTACAAAATGTGGAGAAGAATAACCAGTGGAAGTCATTGAGAAGCGAGGATAGACACAAGGAGTGGACCGAGTGGATTCATGCCGAAAATAGATACCCTTGATGTTAAAAGCTACATCCGTCGGATGTGTCTTTTTGTGACATATTGATGGCCCTTGAAAAGAGTCACGCTGATTTTATGCAGGGAACAATCATTAAACACACTTCATCTCCCTCCTCGCTATGCCTTGTAAGTGTATGTGTGTGTGTGTATGTGTGTGTGTGTGGGGGGGGGTGCATTTGTGTGCTGATTAAAAAGAGTTTTGAAGCAGACTTTGTGATTTATATGGCAAGGAAACCCGAACAGAAGCCCTGGTTGTAGTGTGCTTGACTTGAATTTTAATAACCTTAATGAAAATCAATATGTACAAAGTATTCACCTGATAAACATGTTTCAGTTGTTTTAAATTAAGAAGTACAGTGCATATCTGTACATTTGACTGTGGAATCTCTATAATAGTTACTATTAGGATTGCAGTGCTGACAAGTTTACCATATCTCAACAACACTACCTGGCTGGTTTACACACTACCAGTGACAGATTAGAGCACTGCCCCATATTCGAGTGTTGACAGCCCAGAAAGCATAATCATTAATATTATTATTATCATTTATCATTATAATTGTCACTACTACGTTTGATCTAATCTGTACCTTGACTTTTAATTTTGACAGGTCTTTTAGTTTAGGTAGAAAAATACCCAGATATTTTACAACCCACACTCCTGGCATGTATTAAAATATGAAAAGAGGTACCCAAAGGTATATGTATTCTTCATTTCAACCTTTACTCAACTTAAACTTTCTTGGCATATGGAATGCCTGTAAAAAATGTGTTATTTTTCCTTGAAAAATGTAGTATTGCGTGTTAACACATGTTCTGGGGATATACATCTGTTTCAATACCCAGGAGACGGGTGCATTGACTTTCTGCACAAATTGAAAGTAAGTCTATTAGAACCAGGAGCAAGAGCTGGACTGCTGAAGCTATACGCCTTGAAATCTC
This sequence comes from Pseudoliparis swirei, assembly GCF_029220125.1. Lineage (NCBI taxonomy): Eukaryota > Metazoa > Chordata > Actinopteri > Perciformes > Liparidae > Pseudoliparis > Pseudoliparis swirei. The sequence goes on from NC_079404.1 coordinate 15,137,811, forward strand.
ATAAACTAAATCACAGATAATGTATTGTTCAACGACTTTTAAACCCTTGTTTTTATATAAGTGTGATTTTTTTACAACAACGCAACAAAGTGTCTTTGGTCAGAACTTGAGTGAGAGTCTAACGTTGTCTGCATTGATTGGTTCCGTGACCTTATACTTTATCTGAACGATTGATATGTTCAAGAAAAAAGCCCAAAAGTTTTCTCACCATATGTGTTTTGAGCACCGTGGAGGTTTGTACAGCTGGCTTCCTCACACTGTGGCAGAATGGCCCATCAAGCCCCCGCAGAGAGGACACATGCTTTGGGTAATCAGCTCTGAAAAGACCAGACTGTCTGAAGATGAACTAACACTGCAACATTCACCGAGAGGAAGACACAAGACATAGACTGGAGGGCCTTTTAATAAAGACAAGAGGGTTAGCTGCTCCCCTTAAAAACAACAAGGTGCCGCGTGACATATGCAGAACAAAGGCCCGGTTGTTCCTCCACCAGGGCATGATGGAAACAGTAGCCGCCGCATCACTTTGTTAAGCTGTCATTTTAATGGCTGCTCCCACTGTTCTCACCCTGTGCTATTTTTGTGTGCGTGACATAAAAGTGTGTGTGGCTTTGCGATGTGTGGGTGTTGATTCAAGTTTGCTCATCCACAGTTTAGGATACACAGAGGATATTGCCGACGACTGGGTTTGGCACTGTACCACTTGTTATTAAGTATCCGTTCATCAGGCGATACCCCACAGGCGTGAGCGTGGCCTCAGAAGGCGTTATGTAAGAGTGAGTTTGGCTTAGTTATTCCCTTCTGTGTCTGCAACCACCCCATCTTTCTCTGGTTTCTCTCGTAATAAGAGCGAGCTCTCGCTGTGATTGGAAATGCAGTGAACTGGAGTGTGTTTATGCACAAAACACACTCCTTCATGTAGTGCTGCAGTGTATCCAGAGCATGAGGTCCAGGTTGCACAGAAAATGAAGAGACCCCTTTTTAAGGCACTTTTTCACCCACTGGGAGACCGACCTCATCTCTGTTCTTTGTTCTGCTTTTGTCCTTTAATGTACTCTTCCTTTTCCCCTCTGATCACAGTTATAGCTTCTTGTTTAAAAAGCTGTTGGAGAGTTACAGGTCACACACCGCCAGAGCTTTCTGATTGGTGCTGGAGATTTTCCGAATGTGTTCCCTCCAATCCTCCTCAGTCCCCACGGGCTAGTGACGAGCTCAGCAGAGTGTGAAGACTTGAGGGGCCTTTAGCTTTAGTTCCTTCATCTGTGAAGGTTATCTCGGAGAGGCTTTGGTTGCAACTTACAAATATAGCCCCTCTAGGTAATGTCTTATAGGAGTCTTGGTTCTGGTCCCTCAGTGGGTAATCGCTTTAAAGGCCCTTCTCCTGGAGAGAGTGAGTTTCTCGCTGGGTAAGTTGTGAATATGTGAAAGGCCTGGCGCCCATGTGATCATAGCGCTGTGAGACACCCTGAGTCCTGTGGTGTCAAGGCCAGTCTCCAGCCGTGGCACCTATATCCCCGGGCAAATCACGGCAGCTGTAATTTACCCCGCCCCCTCCGCATGCACATCACTGTCAGAGAAGCACATGCACACACACACATTATATATTTATATATATATATATATATATATATATGTACCCCTCACACACCGGGAAAGCAGGCAGGCATGGAACTGGTCCCGGATTTTATCTAAGGTGACAGCAACTCACACTTCAGTGTTTGGATCACCTCAAGTATCTGGGCTATGAGGGGAAATGAGCACTGCTCCACTACAAAGTCCAGATTTAGATTGACTGAGCTTGTCCCCGGGCCTGTGGGCTGCTGCTGCTGTACTGCTGCTCCGCCTGACAGAACACCCACTTCTGCTGCGAGGGACTGGTGTGTGCTTGTGTGTACGTCTGCTTACTGTATATGTGTGTATGTGCGACTTGGTACAGCCTACTCTGAAGAGTCGGAGAGAGTGGGGGAACGAGAGCGATGTGTCAGGTTTGGTTAGAATTGAGGGTGGCATCAGAATATGCTCGGCACTAATATGGCACCAGTATCTCTGTCCCTATCTCTGCTTTCTGTCACTTAGTTGCCATTCTCTCCCCGCCCTTGACAATGTCTCTTTGGATTATGTGATTGGATTTAGCGCTTGGAGCACCCCTCATCCCTCTGCGACACCACCTCTCCCATAAGTCTCTCCTTTTCCGCCCTGTCTCCGTCCCGCCCCCCCAACCCCCTCCTGCTATAATACACTTGATGTCTATTTAAAAAGCCTGGTGAAAGCTGTATCTGTTCTGCTGTAAGAGGATCATTGACAGCACTAATGCCACTTGTCCTTGCCTCATTTGGTGAGAGGTGACACCGAGCTGCAGTCCGCCACATTCATCAAGTGGCAGTGGGAGCGCTGTGACATCAGAGTCAGAGCAGACAGGCCACAGAACTCCGGGCAGCCGTCTCCCTGGACGGCAACATGGAAGCACGCCGATCTCGCATTCATCCTATGAGCTGCGTAGAGGACATGTGGCTTCCTAAATGACCTTACCTTTGCTTAACCTACTCTGATCATACTGTAGAGAAGATATATATATATATATTATATATATATATATTATACATATATATATATATATATTATACATATATATATTATACATACGACTACTTATTTGCAGTTGCACCATGCAATATAGTGCATACGTGTATATCGTAGCAAGTTCTTCAACTCCTCTATTGTCTATTGGGTTTTATTAGCCTATTGTTACCTGGACATATGCAAATATCATGTCTGTTGATAATAGAGTAGTCGCTTTGTGATGGGCCAGTGTGTTTGTGTCTCTGTAAGAGATGGAGGTGGCTATGAGCTTGTTACTTTCAGGACTCTGTCCAGAGGCTACACCGGCGTTTCTCTAGAGACGCATCCTTCCCAGCAACACCTCTCCTCCCCTTCGGTTACGTTTTTCATTTACATTTAATATTTCTCAGTGAAAATGATCTGATATTGTCTGTGTCCTTAAGATCTTACGAGGACAAAAAGGAGGTCAATGCATTCAAATTGTAAAAATAATCATGCTACTTTTTATTTGTATAGCGCTTTAAAAGGTACTCAAGGCACTTTAAATAGATTTCTATTTTTTAAATGTTGGATGATGCATGTTTTCTCATTTATTTGTTGACTCTCTCACTCTGTTTTTAGGGGTATTCGCCAAGTGTCGCTCCATCTACTATGGCAAGCACTCAGAAGGCAACCGTTTCATCCGAAACAACCAACTCTGATGGACAGCTGGTCAGGCACAAAGAGGGACATGAGTGACAAAGGTTGTTCACAGAAATCAATCTTTTATTTATTAGAATGACTGGTGATAATCGAGCCACCTGATCTCCCACTGGACAAAATATGTTTAACCTCATCAAAAGATTTAGTTGTGTCAGAGGAATGGCTTTTTGTTGTTGTTTGTAATCCAGCCCCGTAGTGACGGCTTCCTCTGCTGTGCTGGGTCTGCATCTGCCTCCCTGCTTCCAGCTCGGAGTCAGAGATGACACTCCCACTGACATGATTGCCTCTAAGCATCAGCAACCGCACAACGCCAGACACACACAACACACACGCAACGACAGTCTCTGTCTCTCTCTTTTTCGTTCTCTTACACACAGTCAGTGACAAACGCAGCCTGCCAATTGTATCCTTTCCTTTGACAGCCATGATGGATCATCCGTCCACTCCCGCCACTAATCAAGGGTGAAAGGGGTGACGGTCACACACACCTGGGGCCTGACATGGACGCATCTCTCTCTTTCTCGCACACAGGCACACACAAACACACATATACCCGCTGATTAAAACATTAAGACGTTGCAAAGAGCTTGACAGAACAACGTAACAGGGTTTCCGAAGGCATGCTCGGTCTATCTCGATTAGTTTGCAGCAGACTCCAAAATGTGTTTCATTCTTTTTCTCGGACTGAACCGAGTGATGTTTTGCTCAGTTTCTGCTGATAGTGTGTATATGTTAACACATGTAGAGACGAATCAAATGCAGCTTTTAATGTTGAAAACATTCCAATACTATTTTAATGAAGAGCATATTATTATCATATTAATGAACAATATATATTTTGTTATGTATTATAGTGCCATTTTAATGTTGTTTTTCCTTTTCCCCCCACTGTGTCTTCAACCACTTAATGACTTGTTACTGAGATATTGCCTTCATTATTTGCATTGCATTGTGATACATTGTAAACAAAGAATAAAACATAATCTTCAAAAAATTGCATCAAATGTAATGTTGAGTGTTTTTTTAGGTTTACATTTTATAATATTTGTATTATCACTATGGTTTTACAATGCACTGTCAATGTAAATGTATACTATGATTTGTAATACCTTATCACAACAATGTATATTGCTGCCTCTTTGAGCGTCTTAGTTCACGTTAGGCAACCTTCCAATCAAAAATGTTGACATGAACGATGTCCTATTTCTGACATAAAATTGTAAAAAGTTAATAAATAAAACTTTTTCTGACGTGTCTCTCGTCAAATTGCTCGAGAGTTTAAGACACTTCCTTCACGGCATGTCCTTCTGCCACCGTAATATTCTGTATTCATAAAGATTAAATGTCCAACACATTCATATTTCTTCCTGTGTACAGCCTACACAGCTGAAAGAGCCAATCAACATTATAATAGCCCTGTGTGACTCATAATTACAACCTCATAAGTGGTTATGAAAGATATCCGTGACTGACATCTCGGTTCAAGTCATGAAGCTTAATTACACGACCTGTTCCTTTAGAGGTGACATATAGGTGGACAAACCATAGTGATGAGATTGAGAAGAGATGTTTTCTGTAGATGTATTTGTAATTTGAAAGAAGCCATGTTGAGCTTCAGTCCTACACGTCAATCATCCACAGAAGAAAAGCGAGGTCAGAGAGCCTCATGCAACGCTTGTTCACTAAGTTTGTTTATTTCTTGCCCGTATTTGCTTGAAGATTGCATGTGAGCGAATGCGCGTTCGCTCGCCTGAGCTTATACACCACTTCCTACGGGACCGTGTGACCATATTCCAGCTGACATGCCATTCAGGAGCCTGGTCACTAGTGCCGGCGTTTCAAAATGACAAGGTTTATTTGTCTATGTTTTGATATGCTCAGAGGAAACTGGGGCTGACAGCCCGAGGAGGTATAGGAAGAGGGGAGCCACAACAAGTCCCCCCCACCCCCCCACCCCGCACCACACAAAATGTCATCCTTCCCCTGGCTGCGGCGCGCACCCAGCCATCCTGCTGAAAAGAGCAGACATTTAAAACTTTGTGACATGTGTCACAGGCACTGCCATTGAGCCAGTGCCACTGACAGAGCTGGAATTGACAGGCCCCGAGCCACCGGAGCTGGCTGGGGGACGCACCGAGTTTGGTGTGTGTCACTTCTCATCCTCGTCAGGGACGTATCCTGAGCTGCCACACCAACACAAACTGCATTATGGGATGGGCGTGGAGTGCCAGAGCAGGTTGACGTATGCTTGACATGCACCTTTGTGCATGCGAAGGTATGAATGGGATGCCCGGCATCACAGAGAGTGAACAAATTGAGGTGTGACCCACAGCCATCTACCTGTAGGAAATGCCCCTTGACCCTCTGCTCACTGCTGCTGCTACTTGGGAACTTCCTGGCTGAACCAATGGCACACAGAGCAGATCAGTGACATTCTGGTATAGTAGCACTGCAGGCTCTTCTACTAGCCCCTCGACTGTGTGTGTGCACGCGCAAACAGAAGGTACCTACATGTTTTATATATGCATGCTTGAGTAAGCCACAGCTGGCTGGCTGAGCACATATTGTTTGTAATATCTTCTAAATTAAATGATGAAATATGACACAAAACCATTTTGTAATTTGATTTCTTACTACACACTAGTTATAATCATGTTTTAAGTAGGCAAGGCATTCATATTGGAAAAGTAAAGAAAGTAACACTCAAAGATCTGCATGATGTTTGAGTGTAAGTGTTGAAGGACAGCGTGGTCTTGTAATGCATACAAACAATAGTATTTAAAAAGATTGTTAGTACACAATGGTAACAAAAAAGTGGACCAAGTATTTTTATATATAGTGCATACACTATTTCTGAATTGTGACAAAATCTTCAGATTTAAATGTATTCTCTATTACATTGGTGGCACAGCACAATTCACCTCCCCAAAAAGCACACTATTGTGTGACTCACTGGGAAAAGAACGAGGGACCGACCAATCACCACGTCACTCCGTATCACTCCGCAGCCTGATGACCGATTGGCATGAGCTAATGCAAATGTACAAGGGGGCAGAGGGAGGAGAAAGGGTCTTGTCTTTTATGAGTGACAACTGGCCACTGATAGCAGAGCCGCTATATACCAGGATGGGGTGAGACCCCCTCGTCCCCCTTTCTGTCTGTCTGAGATACAAACTCTTTCCCTCCTGCACCTGAAGACATTTGGCCACGCGCCGCTGTCTCACTTGATCCAGAGAAGCTAAAGGAGAGGGGTGGGGTTGGGAGTAGGAGTGGCCCTTATTTCCGGGCCGGTCTTAGATGAGTAACATTTGTCATTCAGGGTTGTGCTATAGTAATTAGCTTGTCAGTGGGCACCAGGCTGAGCTGGCTTTTTTCTGCTAAGAAAGATGGACAGACTGACACAGGAGCTGACAGCCAGTCGATAATGTGGCAATTAATGTCATAAATAATTCCACTGCCAATTATATCAAAATGGACTCTGCTCTTTCACCTTGCCTGGTACTCCCTTATCATTTCCTCTGATAAGGGGAACAACCATCTTCATCCTCCCTGTAATTATGGGGCTTTTTATATGGAAATACAAAATGGCCCCACTCTCCCCACATGTTTATAGCACAGGGTTGAAGAGTGGAAAGAGGGAGACATAGACAATAAATGTACCATGCTAATGAATCTGTGTTTTGTGCCCTTTACCTCGGGTATTTCTACGGGTCATATAGCAAGACCTTGAGGCATTACAAATGTCATTGGATGCACAAAAGAAGGAAAAAAAACTTGATTTGAAAATTCAGACAATTATGTGAGAGACATCGATTGGAGCTGATATTCTAAAGGTTGAAAAAGCTTAACCAACAGTGAGAATATTGATCCTGACGCCCCATCACTCGGTGGGAAAAATTATATCCCTTCTCTGTCTTCAAGATGCAGGTCAATCAATCGCAGCAATTGAGAATACACGAGGAGCTGGAATCAACGAGGGTTCCCTGAATAGTAAATGTGCTGTATATTGAAGCGAAATAAAATGGGAAAATTGGGAATTTGCTTTGAAATGGTTATTATCCTCCACCTCGGCTTGTTTCCTCTGGCTCATTTGTCTCGACAAGTGACTCCGTCACTGCGAACGGTCCCCATCAGCGTGACACTAAACTCTTCCTGTGAAATGTATGAGCAAATAAAGTGAGCTCAGCACATGTAAAGCCCTCCTAATGCATTGTAAAACAGCCTTAAACACATCAGATGTATCTTTGCGATAGGAAGGTCGCTCCGATATTAATATATGGCCTGTGCTGAGAAGTCTCAAGGTCGTGTCAGATGTGCCTACATAATGCATGATTTCCTGTTACTCTTACAGACTCCAATCATGCCTCACAAGCCTTGAGATGAACATTGTACTAAGTAAATCAGCCACCTTGCTGGCATTTCTATTACCCCTCTGTGTGCACTGACAGAGAAGATGAATAACGCTAAATAATAACATGTGATAACAAATCATATTTACTGCTCATAGAGAGAGACGCAGCAGTGGATGTAAAACCGTTGGCTGGCTTTTGTAATTCTTTCATCTTGCCTGTATAGATTTTACTTCAGTTTTTTTTTTTATGTGTGCGTGTGTGTAAATGTGTTCTTTGTACTTTATGGAGATGAGTGTGTCACTCCTCCACTTGTCACTGTCCTCTTGTTAGATTGTGTGCGTAATTATTGTGTCATTTATTGCACGAGGATTGCTTGCTTTGAATCAAGCAGTTAAATGACCCTGTTAGCATAATTAATTTAACCATCCTGAGGGGCTGCAAAGTCAGAGACTCGTGAATATTAATTATTGTCAGTGTCAGTGCTAAATATTGTACAACAACAATGCAACATGTTTTTGTTTGGTTTTTGTTTTGAAGTGAAACATTGTTTGATGTTTTTGACTGAAACTTTGACAGTTTGATCCTAAATCAGTTTCTCTAAATTTCCTTTTAACTATAACACATGTAGGTAGAAGAAACAAGTAAAATACAATACTTCCCAATGGTTATCAGGTAAAAATTAAAAGAGACACTTTCTCTTTTTTTTACATCAGCTAAATCATTAAAACAACAACTATATTTATTTGCCAGAAAACGTACAGTAATTATACAAAATAATATGGCAAAGGATATGCAATGTCGGTATTTTAATGTATGCCCTACAGCTAATACTTAACATGACTCAAACTGTCAGCCAATGATTTTACATGCTTGACTTGAACAATCAAACATTTCTCATAAAAGTCCTGGAAATATTGGCATTTAATATTTTTTTCTACCATCGTCCTGAGGGTGGAGATGCGATGGTGCGTATATGTATGCGTGTACGTCCGGTGTTTATCCGACAACTGGACATGAACAACAACCAGAAAAAAGCCCTCAGGAAAGACAATTTTCACACATGGGCAATTCTGTATGACTCCATTGATGCATAAGAGAATACTTGAATAAACAGTGTATTGTACAATCAGCTGAGTGATGTGTACCAACCAATGATATCGCTCTCCATCGTGCAACTGGCTGCTACGGTGTATGTGACTGCCATCGTGAATCAATGTGGAAATCCTGGTGGAAGCAGAAATTACTATTTAAAACGGAAAGAGAATATTTCCCATGAATGTCTTTGAACTGTAAACAATGCTCTTACATTTCATATGAATACACACTTTATGGGCCCCACAGTGGTGTGACCTGAGGGAAGAGCGTGTTGTGTTTGTGTCAGACTTGGTGGTATTTCCTGCGGTGCTCCGATCCTATCTATGGGGTCCTCTGGAGGACAGTCTTTTAAAACGGCTCAACTTGGCCTCGGCCAGTGACAGTGACACACAGAGGCAGTCGATTTTTGACACACGGCTGTGACTAATTGTGAGGAAAAGGTAAGGGACATCTGTTCTGGGACCATTCTTAAAGACATGGAGATCCAGCCCACCTCCCCCGGGTACAACTTAGCACAAATGAAATCCTTGAATCATGAATACTCTGAAGGTGAGCAGCTATTTACCGCAGCCAATCTTGCTTTTATGGGAGTAATATTGGTGGTCACTTGTAGAGAGCTTATGTTTAAGTATATTTCTCCTCTCTCAGTATAGAGCATTTAAAGGAAGTTTATTGACTTTCATTTGTCTTCTAAAGTACAGCAGTTTGGCTTCTTGTAATATGTAATATCTTTGGAATGCACATCATTTTTATTGGAAAAAAAAGGTTGTTAAAAAAGGCTGTGAACCGGGATCAAAGGATTTACACACACACAAAATATCTACAACTATAGTGGTAAAAAAACACATTTTACATTGAAGAGCAAGATCCGAGATTGGGAGCATTTCTTTCTCCTCAATGGCTCTCAACATGCTAATATCGCCAACTGTGCAAACTAAAGTGAGCATACTGACGTTTAGCAGGTCAAAATTGTACCACAGTCACCGGCTTAGTTTAGTTTGTTGGCATGCTAATATTTACTGAAAATGCAGCACTAAATACAGAACTAAGTACAGCTGAGTCTGATGGGGATGTCATTAGTTTTGAAGGCCTGTTGTCATGAATCAAATAATTGGACATTGTCATCACGGTGGCACAGGAACTTGAAAGTCTATACAGCATGTCATGGTAAAAGGTATTTGTCTTTGTACAGAGACAATCATTTATGTGCTGCTGTAGAGGGTTAAAAGCAGCTAACTTCAAAAATAAGTTTAGGGAAGGATCAATTAATATAGGTAGAATTAATGCAAGAAAAAAAGAATATCTATGGATTTATATTTGACTTCCTGCCGTGAAGTTTTCGACCCAGCATGTTCACTGCGGGCTCAAGTTCCCTTAGGCCTGAGCAGTGGCGGTGCGTCCATAAAGGGCGCTAGGGCGCCGACCCTCTTAAAATTTTGAGATGGAAAAAAAAAGAAGAAACAAATATAATATATCCTGTCAAAAAACATTATATACCAAATCATTTAAATAGCAAATATACCGTGTTGACGCGCTAAATGTGTGTGGGAGACCGTAAGCCCCTGTCAACAACCACTTAAGTTAAATGTGACATAAATAATATATCGCCACTCATCCTCAAGGAGAGAAGCCCCTCCCCATTTTCGGGGCTCCGGCCCAACGTGTGTGCGGCAGCGAGCAAACATTTCACGGTCGTTTCGGCAAGGACGGCTTCTCATTGGCGGATGAAACGTGACTCTTGGGGCACAAAAATGTGCGCCCTGGCCAATGACATTGTTTCTTATGTCACGTGACTGGACTATTCGGACAATCAGAGACCGGTATCATTCCCTCAGCCCAGAGAGCTCCACGGAGCTACGCGAGCAGGTTGCTAACCGGAGCTGTTAGCTGGAGGCTCAGTGAGTAATGCGCTGTTTAGTTTCTCCTGTCTGTTGTTCCAAAGTCCTGGGACTGAAACTCTCTGGACTACAACGGGGTGAGGGATCTAAAGAGCTGCAGACAAGTGTAAAGCACGAATCTTGCCGCAGTTATCTAGCTAAGAGCATGGAGCTAACTCGCTAACAGCATGAAGCTAACCCTGTCTGCAGAGCAGCAGAAGGAGACCGAACTGGCATCGAAAACACAACGAAGAAGTTCTGAAAAACAGACACATTCCCTCAAGAATAATGGAAACAGGCTGGTTACAGACATGATTGACTTTAACCAGAGAGTTATTGAGAAGTTTGCCAACTTTAAAGAGAGGGCTACTTTTCTGTACACGTAGTGGGGTCTACTCTGTCAAACACCCAATGTAACATGTGATCTCTTTCTGACTCTATTCTGCTCTGAACCTCTTTCATGTGAGGGTGAAACTCTATTATTTTGCAAACCTCTGAAACCCAACCCAATGTTTCTTAAAGCTGCTCGGAACCTCTCATGCCCAAAGTTACAGTGTGTTGATAGTTGTTATTGGACAGTGTTGAGCACGGTGTGTTCTTGAAATAAAGCTTTGTTTTTTACAATATTCTACTCAAAACCTCTTTTCTTCTCATTGTTGAGTGATATTTAAACTGCGCCCCCCCCCAAAAAAAATTCACCAGCCGCCACTGGGCCTGAGGCAAGCAATACTGAAGAAATGTGAAAGCAGAGTTGTTCTCATTTCAAACTACGCAAATCATTCACCATTTCAAATATGCATATGGTGATTGAATGCCAATAGCAGAAAATATTGAATTTCTCAGAAGAGTTAGTGTGAATTTCTTTGAGCTAAAGGTCGTTCTTCTTCTCTATGCGTGGGTAAAAATCAGCAGTGAACCTTCGCATTTGGGTATTAGTAATGTTTTTGTTTTTTTCTCATTCTCAGACAGGCAGATAGGCCTAACCTTGTCTGTCTCTCCAAATATATTGATTAGCCTGTGAGAAGAGAGAGGCTGTGAGATCGACTGGAGAGGCTAAACTTTAAGTAATTGCTTACTACTAATAGCATTATTTCACAGAGGGGGAAAAGTTGTTGTTGTACATGACTTTGAAGATGGCAAAGCAAAAGGTTATTGTTTTTGAACAAATAATGAAATGAGTGTCCCTGTATTATTAACAGTATCAGAAATGATGGTGATTTGCAACATGGCGACCCAAGCTGCCGGATTTGAGAACATAAGCTTGATTTCATGATGAAGCCCCAGTTACAATGACAGCCTGCTATTACTTGTGTGTCAGATAGAAAATCCAACCATCAGCGATAGGTTTAGAGAGGAAGACTCGCCAACTGTTCCCAAAGAAAACAAATTGCAAATGGCACTGGCAGGCAGAAAAAAAGAATAAAGGCAACCTCTGCGCCTTTGTTGTTCTCCTTTAATGCGGTTAATCGCCCCCAGGTAAAGATTAACTGCCCTTGCCAATTTAATTCAGCCTCAAATGATGCTACTACAAGGTCACTTTTTCCTCTCTTCCTCTGTTTCTTTATTCACTCCCCCTCTTGTCTCATCTCCCCCTCTCCTCCAATTCTCTTCCGTGAGCAGGATTGAGTTGTCATGTAGTTCTAATAGGCAGCACAGGGAATCATTAGTCCACCTTGGCTCCCTGACTGATGGGTATTTCACTCCAATCATCTGAGTACCGTACGCGTTTGCGTAGGTGTGTATGTGTGCGTGTGGAAAAGAGCAGGAGTAAACACCCCTCTTCCCTCCACCACAGACATCGCCCCCCCCCCCACCCGCCACTGCATTGTGCCCCTTACTGCTATTGACGGAGTGTCAGAGCTGAGAGGAGATGTCTTAATCAACTTGGACACGCTGGGCATTGATTTGACAAGCGGCTGTAATGACCTTCTTGTTTGCGTAAAGGATCACTGTTTATTTGGGCCACAACTGATGCGTCGAGCATGCCTCATTGTCATGGAAACTATTATCACCCCTGAATTTGGATGGCTCTGTCTCTGTCAGCCGCACAAACACGCTGTCTCTTGGACACACATGCAGCCACATATATTGGTATATGTTTGAGGTAACCAGATATCTGTGTATGTGAATGTGTGTGAATGTGTGTGTGTGTATAATAATAATGTGCATGTGCTTGAATTTGATGGTTAACACTTCCAGTCAAAATCGTTAAGGGTCAAAGGGAAATGCTATAATTGGTGTCAACATCTTTTCCATCAATGTTATGGAAATCATTACAAACTGGATGGATTGAGAAGGATCAATAATCGTTTTAAAGTATATACCTGCCTTCCAGCTTTTGGAAAATTATTTTATCATTGATTTACAAAATGACCCATAATGACAATAATTCTCAATGGGAAAATTATGAAACACATTCATATGTTTTAAAGCTTCTAGAAAAATCTGTAATTCGGTGTGGTTTGCGAACCAACCAGGCTGCAACGCCGCACTGACTGTTGCCCTGCGGGCTTCATATTATTATTTTTCGGAACTTTTCCAAGCGTACAGGTCGTAGCGTTGCTCGCATATGCGTACAAAATATATTAAAACGTGTAGCCTAATCGGGAATCGTGTGTATTTAAGTTTCAAAATCGCCGTTTATCGGAAAAACGTGAAAAACGGCAGAAGATTCGCAAAGTCTATGGGAAAAAAAATGTAAACGGCTAAGGATCCCAGAGCGTAACTCGCAAATACAGGACTGTCTCAGAAAATTAGAATATTGTCATAAAGTTCTTTATTTTCTGTAATGCAATTAAAAAAACAAAAATGTCATGCATTCTGGATTCATTACAAATCAACTGAAATATTGCAAGCCTTTTATTCTTTTAATATTTAATATTTTTTTAATTGCATTACAGAAAATAAAGAACTTTATCACAATATTCTAATTTTCTGAGACAGTCCTGTACATCAAAATGTGCGGCCTGATTGGGAATAGTCAAAAATTACTTTTCCTAAGAGATCGGACTACTATGGGCAGCACGGTGGCTCAGTGGTTAGCACTGTCGCCTCACAGCAAGAAAGCCCTGGGTTCGAATCCCAGTCGTTCCAGGTCCTTTCTGTGTGGAGTTTGCATGTTCTCCTTGTGCCTGCGTGGGTTTACTCCGGGTACTCCGGTTTCCCCCACCATCATAAAGACATGCTCCGCAGCCTCACCCCGGTTCGTATGGATGTGAATGAATGTTGGTGGTGGTCGGAGGGGCCGTAGGCGCTGATTGGCTGCCACGCTTCCGTCAGTCTGCCCCAGGGCAGCTGTGGCTACTGATGTAGCTTACCACCACCGGGATGACTGTGTGTGTGTATGACTACTGGACTCTGTAAAGCGACTTCGGGTGACTTGAGAAGCGCTATATAAAATAAATGATTATTATTATTATTATAACTGCTTAAGTCCCCAAATGCCCAATAAACTGCGAGAAATTGTCCTATTCATTTAAATGGGGTTTAGGGGGTCAGGAGAAAAGGCGTAAAGACAACTGAGAGTGCGAGATCTGCACATGTGCAAAGGGTAGTCTCCAATTAAACACATTTATTTTGCATTGATATGCACACCATCTAACCTAAATAAATCTAATAAATGAAAGTACACCCATTAAATATGAAAATCTTCATTTGTGTAATTGATTTAATTATATGTATCTATATTTAAATGTGTCACCTGTAAGAATGGCTTGAATCGTTTTTTGAGTGCTGTTAACTGGAACAATATCAGTTATTGGCTCAATATCACTGTAAAGTAATACAAATTAATAAAGATATACAAAATAATAGTTATAAAAAGAAGAAAAAAAAAGTAAAAGTCATAAAAAGTAATTAAAAAGTAATACAAAATTAAAAAGTAATTAAAAAGTAAAAAAGTAATGAAAAGTACAAAAGTAATAAAAAAGTACAAAAGTAATTAAAAGTACAAAAGTAATTTAAAAAAGTACAAAAGTAATGAAAGTACAAATGTAATAAAAAAGTACAAAAGTAATACAAAAGTACAAAAGTAATACAAAGTACAAAAGTAATACAAAAGTACTAAAGTAATACAAAAGTAAAAAAAGTAATACAAAAGTAACGAAAAAGTAAAAAAGTAATAAAAAAGTAAAAACGTAATTAAAAGTACATAAGTAATAAAAAAGTACAAAAGTAATTAAAAGTACAAAAGTAATAAAAAAGTAAAAAGTAATGAAAGACAAAAGTAATGAAGACTAAAAAAGTTATAAAAAGTCCAAAATTAAAAAAGTTATAAAATAATAAAAAGCAAGTAATACAAAATTCATGAAAAGTTATTAAAAAGTTAAAACATTATAATAAAAAGTTTAAAAAAGTAAAAAAGTCATAAAATGTAATAAAGCAATAAAAAGTTTAAAAAGTTGTAAAAAGTAAAAAACTAATAAAAACTAATAATGTAATAAAAAGAAGGGAAAAAAGTTATACAGGAGCGAGGTTTATACTAAACTACGATGAAAAACAAATACAGTTACTAACCAAGTAATTTAGTTGGTATGAGTCCATGTTAATCTTGCTGCATCCGGTCACAGTCAGGAGAAAACGCGGAAAGGCGACTGAGAATGCGAGATCTGGCACATGTGCAAAGGCTAGTCCCCAATTAAACACATTTATTTTGCATTGATATGCACACCATCTAGTCTAAATAAATCTAATAAATGAAAGTATTCCTACATTCTCTGTTACCCCCATTAAATATAAATATCTTCATTTGTGTAATTGATTTTATTAAATGTATCGAACCATATTTAAGCTTAGCCATTGATCCTCTTCAAGCTGCTCAGCCATTGGTCCTCTTCCTGTTTTAAAATATTTATTCAAGAAGCCAATTTCTTTAAGATTTTCAAGTCCGACAGCAATGAAAAGTATTAAGGAACAATTGAAACAGTAATATGCGAAATAGTCTGTATATATAAATACAGACTATTTTGCATATTTGTGTTTTAATTTATAGATATACCTGTGTGTATATATATATATATATATATATAATACACGTAAATGTTTGTGTGTATGTTTATATACACACACAGACACAAATGTACATATAAATGTGTGTAAATGTATATATATACATACAATATATGTGTATAAATATATATAGACGTGTGTGTATATATATATATATATACACACACACATATATTTGCATATATATGTGTATGCATCTTAATATATATATATATACACAGATATTTGTATATATACAGTATATACAGTATACACGCATATCTATATATATATTATATATATATATATATATATATATATATATATATATATATATATTATATATATATATTTAAACACATCTATATTACTGGAACATTGTCTGGCCCTGTAACCTTAAATTAGTTTATCCTTCTTTTTTTATACCTTGTTCTTTTGTATTTTGTGGCTTTTGAACTATTCAGCTAAAATAAGTATCATGCATATTGAGCAACAGTTCTCCCGATTCCTCCTGCTGATGGCTCCGTTTATTCATTCCTCTTCAAGCTGCTCAGCCATTTGTCCTCTTCAAGCTGCTCCCCTGTGCATTGAAATTTCGTGAGAAATGTTGTAGTTCATCTTTCTCCCTCTGTTATTCCATTCATTTATTTCGCTCTGTCTGACTTTGGATTATGAGTAATATCTTTGAATATTTAGATGACAGAGTTTTTGCTTAACTTTTCCAGTTATGCATTTCCATTGCAAGGATGTTCAGCATTTCATGTCAATGTTTTTCTGCTTCAACGCTTTCAGCAGGAAGTTTCCCTTTTTGGAATTTTCAGCTGTTTTCAGCCATTGTCTTTTACATTTCAGCTTCAAAATTTCAAGTGTTAGCATTCCAACGCTTGATCGGGAATCGTCTGCATTTAAGTCTGAAAAAGATTTGCCCGGCTGTTTATCGGCAAAACGGCAAAAGATTTGCAAAACCTATGGGAAAAAAATACGTTGGAGCACTAAGAAATTGTCCCCCTTACTCTCTATATAATATTATATACATGTATACAAACACCTCTCAATAGAAGTCACACCATCTAAATTTCTTGCGAAATGTTCTAGTTTTTTACGATCGTCCTCTTTGATGTCAGGCCTTACCTTAGAGGTGAACTTTATGTATTTTTTTTCTTCAGATGAATTATGATTTTCTATTCGCCAGTGCATGTTTAAAGATGAAGAGAAACATTGGCTTTGTTTGTGTTAAGGAACTAACACGCGAACGGTGTTGTGTTCCATCACCTGGTTCATGTCCACAGGCACAGCCTGTTGCCTGAAGAAGGAGACACTCTACTGAGTCGATTTGCAGGGATCTCAGGTTCAGGCTGCTGTCAGCTTCTGTCAGGGCAATCAGCAACACTCAGCCTCCCCTGAATAGCCCGCACAGCAGACGGTAAATATTATTGGCATTCTGACACCCTCTTGCTGCGACCAGGTGTGTAAAATTGTTAATAAGGAACATGATGGGGCCACCGCATGCTGTCGTGAGAATGGAAAAGCATGCTGTTGTTGGCAATTATCCAAATAACAGGTGATTTAAGTCCTTAACAGAGTGGTGAAGAGGTTTGTTTTGGCAGGGAGGAAGTCAGGAAAAGTCACAGAGGGCACATGGTAAACATTGTCCTTGTGCTTTACCCATCAATACAACTCCTTATAAAATGTAAACAAAGACCCTTGTGTGCACTGTTTGTAAAAATTGCTAAAGACACTGTGCATCGACGAGGCACTTCAACACTTGAGGGCTATTCGACATTATGTGTGATGGTCATCTGAACAATATTAAAACAGGTGAAGGTCTTTGGTGTGTCAGCTTTAAGAGGCTGTGAACGAGCGGCTTGTTTACTGAAATGCACTGCCATTAGTTATTTCTATGCCTGCCCCTGAAAGTCTCAATGTGACACTGCGATAAGGCAAACCGTATTCCTTCCCTTGCATAGAGCGCGTAAGTCATTACTTTTAGAGGCATAGTATCTACCAGTCACAGAAGGACACGTTGATAGCAGAATAAAGTACACAATCGTAAACGTTTATGCCAGTGTTCCTCACTGTATGATTACTTTTTTTATGGTTCATATTCTGATACGGCTTGTTTTTGCTGCCACTTTTAAAGCAATGAGACAGGCCCAGAGGTGGCATTTCTCCTTTGCTTTATGGGGGGAGAGGTGCAGAGAGGAGAGTCCTGCTCGGTTTCGTTCGGTAAACACACTGCCAAGCTAAATGGCTGATCAATCAATTTCAGTGGGATCGATCTGCATCAGTTCTGCCTGCATGCACACACCCGGAGCCACTTTATTGTAAATCAATCATTTTGAAAACAACTCACACAGGGGCCCGCCGTCACTAACAAGCCATCAATCCCAGCACCCTTATCAGGCCACAAATCAACAGCCACAAAAACATCTGCTCCATTTCCATCCCTTTCCCCCTCTGTCTTTTTCCCCTCATTCCGTCCCTGCTGTCCCTGCTGCTTGTTGTGTTTTGATGGTTTGTCTAGCGAAGAGAAGAGAGGAGAGGTTGCGAATCTTCACCTCGCCACTTACGATAACCCAAGGGTAATAGTGTTTGCACATTTGAGAGAGAAATGAGGACAAATGCCAGGGTGGGTCATACATTCTCCTTCTGACCGGCTGTTTGACATTGGAGTGTGAAATTGCACACTTCGGCTGAGGGGCCTGTAGGAGGAGGAGCGAGCATGCAGGGCCCAGAGACTTACGAGATGTCCACTGATTTCATACCATGAGAGAGGACCGGTTCAATGTCTGAGAAGTCAGCCGTCCCCCATCATAACACCTCAGAATTGGTGCTGCGCATGATGTTTGAAGGGTTCTCGGGAGATATCTCAGTATCTAGAAACCGATTATTTCACTTGAAAAATTGTTGTGTTACATAAAGGTTAAAATCAGCTTACTTTGGTTGTTTAATACTTATCACTGCCAGGCCTTGCTTAGACATGTTGACGCTGCACCAGTGGATCCCTTTCTCAATATATAATGTGCCCCTTTTAGAATAACTGTGTCTGTAAACCCAACCCACTTGAAGATGCTACATATCCCGATGTAAGGCCCAACCATTCACAGGCCTGTCATGACAGCACAGCACGATACCTGGTGTGATGTCCTTTGCTCATCCGCTGTCACGGTCTCCATGGAGATTTACGAGCCAATGTGGACAAAATGTGATTCCAATGCTATTCCTCCCCATCACTGGGGATCCCTGTTGATTGACAGTCTGACTGGTGAAAGTGATGGAGCAGCTAATAGCATGTCAGTAAACATAAATCAAAACTAGTGCGAATGAATAAGACGAGTGGCGATGCGACTTGGGTCACTGCCCCGTCCGCGTGGTGGGGATTGGTAAAATACAATATACATTTATTTTAGGCTTCACATGGTGGTAGTCAATGTCAGGCACTTGGTTCTGCTGCCATTTTACTGTACCTGTGTATTGTATATAAACTGTTAAATGGTGCATGTGGATCTTTATGTTTCTTTGTCTCCTCATTGAATGTCATGCTGTCATACTTCTGTCCATTCTCATTAGCGAAAACTGCGAACGACCCAGTGGTCAGTTGGCGGTTACCCTCCTTCCCTCGTCGTCCAAAGTGCAGTTGGATATCGAACTAGGCTTCTGAAATGTATGGTATAACATACAATAGTATGTTATACCATACATTGTTTACGTCCTACTAATTTAGAACCTTTTGAGGAACGTTTTACAACCTTTACTATATACTTAGACTATGAATTTTTAGGGCACATATAATTACTTTTTTAATGATATGCTATAGCAGGGCTTTTTATTGACATGCTGCTACGACCCCTCCCTTACACTAGGCGGCTGAGTAAGAAACATTACTATGAATTGTATTGACATGCTATACATGACATTTTTATGACATACTATACTGGAAAGTTTTATTTTATATTTTCTCTGACATACTATACTATATTGTTATGATACTATTATTATAAAATTAAAATAAACTATAATGACATACTATACAATTACTTTCTGACATATTTCATGACATACTAGACCTTTGACATTTTTCAGTGACATAGTTTACTGTGTCATTTTTATGACATTTCTATGACATACTATGCTTTTTTTATGGCATCTTCTTCAACGTACAATACTATGACATTTACTATACTAAGATAGTTGTATGACATTCTTATGATATACAGTGGCAGTTTTATGACATACTATACTTAAGTATGACATTTTTTATCAAACCATTTACAATGCATTGTTCTAGCTTATGATGGCCTATGATGTTTCTCATGGCCTCTTTAATGACATACGATAGTATGACAAGTATCTCACACAATCGTGAGTAGTTTTGTTCATAAAAATGTAGCTAGTAGGAAGTTAATGTATGCTTTGCATGATGCATCTTAGTCTAATAATAAAAAAGATAATTCTAGCAGTCTAAACATAATTATATTTTCCTTTAAAATGGAAAATATAATATTATAAAATTATATTAAATAAAGAAGTTAAGTCAAAGTAAAAAAACAAAATTCTCATACCTCGAATTTGTACAGTAATTAAGTAAATATATCTTGTCTCAGGAATAAAGAGTGGTGTAAGGTGACTGAGTTAGTACAATAATAAAGGAAACATGTTTGTAGTTGAAATAATAAAGAGGTTTAGAACACAAATACATCCATTTTAATTTGAGAAAATACAAAAAGAAACCATGTACAATCTATGTACAAATTGTTTGTACAAGACAGTAGATTTATCAGCAGATTATATTTGACAGTCAGGTAGATCAACTCAGCACCATCAAATATTTTATGTGTTCATCATATCGAGAACACATCCAAACTAATTAGACAGCTATGTCAAACTCCTGTTTGCTGCAATGACAATGTGCCAACAAATCCTTTCTGAGATATGCAAAAGCAATGTCCTGATTCTTCCTGAACTGATATGCAGCCAAAATTAATTAACAATATTGTTACTTTTCTCAACAAACAAAAAAATTAGCTGAATGCAATTTTAATGTATTGTTAAGACTAGAGACACCGCCTCCCATCCCCACAAGTATTATATGTTCTATGATATCTATTACAATTCCCAGCAAATAATTTATCTGTTCATCCTTTACAGCAAAAAAAATAGATAAACAAGAATAATGCAACATACTGTAACAGTTACGTATGACGCATCATAGTCTTTGATTTGTTCAGTGGACAACAACACATCTGACGTTACAGGCATGTGCCTCTCGGTGCATCTTTCAGTCATCCATAACTAATAACACTACATAACATAAACCGTTAGCCTGTAACCAAGCACACATCAGAGACAATATGTGTGGTTTGAGGACTGGGCCATCTGTCTGCCCCTCAGGCCTCCTGAATGCCACTTTTTGCTATAGTGGGACTTAATATGGGCCCTCCACTTGACCGCCTGCACTGCCTGGCATTATACTGGCATGGAGGCATTGATGGCTTGGATGTTCTCCATGCCAGTACAAGACACCATTCTCAGTGGAAAACACTTGGACATAGCTCCCTTAAAGTGAGCGTATGTCCCTGAATGACTGAAGGATGCTTGCTCAACAAAACTCTTCATGGCACTTCAAAAAAACACTCTAAAACTTTAGAGGTATACAATGCAAAGACCTAAAACATCAAAGAGACATATGAGAAGGTGTAGGAAGGAGAGACATCTCTGTCCAATGGTGTGGATAATGCCGGCCTGAATGAGTCGCACAATGAGGGTTCAGGTAGAAAAAGCACAGTAATCAAGTGTTTTGAAAACAAATGGGGCATTACTTTGTGAGTTTATGTTAATGCCAGTTTGCTATATGTACCGTTTTATTTCTGAACAATTCTATGTTTAAGTAGCTCATAAAATACTCTGTAAACAAATAATAAGCAGTTGTGACAAATTGTGACAGATGACAAGCTGACAAAATGGAATGTAAACCCCGTAATAACACAAAGTAATAAAAAAAGGAAAAATTAAGGATGTTGTCTCTTTTGATCACCTCCGCTAAATTGGAGCTACTTTCATCATTGTGATGGCTGATCAACCAGATCAAATTCCACCTGACTTTTCCTACTTGAATCCAGGATCTTTCATTTTCCAAATACACATTTCTCTTTTTTTCCCAACATAACAATCAGTTTGTCGATTTTATGTGTAATGAGTTACTGCCATTATCAAATGTTAATAGTTCCTTATTGTTCAGGCTAGCAAGTATGCCATTAAAAACCCAATTATACATACATTTTACTCACAGATTTTTTGAAAAGAAATCTATTTGCTACAAATTGTGACAACAATGTAATCACAGATCAAAACTTCACTTCAGGACAATGTGTGACGCTTCAGTATAGTTGCACCACACCCAATAGACAGACATTGAAGCTCAGATCATTTAGTTTGAAAAAGAAATGTGGTTCATATAATGGGTTGCATTTACACAAACATTTTTTTGAAACAATATGTTTGTTTTTTCCATATTCAATATCTTAATATTATTTTTTAGAGCCAATATAAGAGAATCACTGCAATATAGAGACAGCGTCTCCCTGTTGTATTTTGTGGAAAACGTCAGCACACTGTGCTTTAGTTCTCCAAACTAGGAACCTAATTTAGGTCAAACACATTTAATGAAAGTCATTCAGTTCTGGCCTGACCACAGAGGGAGGGAATAAGATCTTCCCATTATTATTACCACTCTGATCTGCTCTCCACCTCTACTACAACATCCACCCCCGATATATAATTCCTTTTTACTTATCTTTCCATCTACGTGTTTGTAGCTAGGGATACTTAGTAGAAGACAAATTATTTAAATACGGCTATGACAGATGCGCCTTAATCTCTTTCTATAAGCACTCAACAGAGCTGAGCTGCCAGGCTGAAGATAGTGGTTTCACAATGAAGTTAGCCCGAGCTTTATTGGCTCCCGAGTGATGCAGTTTTCTTAAAGAGGGGGAATGGCAGATACAAAAATATTTTGTTTTCATACGATATGAAATTAATGATGATATAGTCAAACACAAAATTAAAGATAGAGTATTTTTTTAATCTCCTATATACATACCTGCAAACTCATGAGGGGTGAAAAAGGTGACAACGGGGGGGGGGGGGGGTGCAGGTGACTTTTTTTTGTTTTGTTGTCACCACACCACATCCACGTTGTTATAAGCCTCAAAGCTTTTAGAACCACAACTACAGTCATTTTATTGTTCTGACCACAAATCTAAATAATGATAATAAACAGTTTAAGAACAAAAGGTCCTCCGCTCTGATTCAGCCCTATAATGATAGTAATAACAAATATACATTGTCATTATATATAATATGGTTAAAGTCATTCATGAACCAACTTACTTTTTTTTTGCCTGAACAGTCCTCATGGACTTTTCCCTGAATCTGTTCTGTCTCTACCTGTTTGTCACGATACTCATATTATAACTTCTATACATATTACATACCTGCCATAAATATCATGATACCCGATACCAGAATTCAATACTGTGTGGAATATGCCTACTATGAACTATTCATACACTCTGTCATATTCATTGAATGTATTTTAACTCTAAATCTGTCCTTCTGTACACATTACATCTATTGCACCTGTCCATCCTGGAGAGGGATCCTCCTCTGTTGCTCTCCTGAAGGTTTCTTCCCTTTTTTTCCCCTGAAGGGTTATTTGGGAGTTTTTCCTGATCCGATGCGAGGTTCTGGGGCAGGGATGTCTATGTGTACAGATTGTAAAGCACTCCGAGACAAATTTGTAATTTGTGAAATTGGGCTATACAAATAAACTGAATTGAATACAATACCATAAAAACAATATGGTACCATAAATACGAGACTGGTATATTTATCTATAATAGTAATAAATAAAACATCTGTATGGTTCACTTTTTACCAACTTTTTCAACACTTAACAAATGTCAGTAATATTAGTATTAATACAGCCAGATATGAATGAAACTACATGGTTCCATCATAGCATTGATTATACACTATGAGGCCGTTAGTCTCTGACCAGATGATACACAGTTCATCAGGATGAGCAGCTGTAGAGTTACAGAACTTTACAGACTGAAACATTTCACTTCTGGCATCTTTTTATTTTTTAAGCCGAAGTCGGTCTCTAAAGCTGCGCCTCTTCTCTCGCTGTGAGCGCTGCGCAGCGAGTGTGCGCAGACAGCTCGACACGGAGCAGCGCGTGCGCTCTGATCGCTCTCTTAATGAAGTATCGATACTAAAAATATGCTAAATCACATCGTGTTTAACGTACGGGTACTTTGTTAGCATCGCTACACCGTGCAGCGTGACAGCAGTAGATGTAGCGGGCTAACATTCAAGCTAACCTGAACCCCCAAACGATGTCGACATCTGAACGCTGATTGGCCGAGACGCGACACGTCCCATCAAAGATGTTTTATTGCGAAGAGCACCACTTCACACTTTTCTCCGCGTCTCACTGCAATCTCAACGGCAGCGGCAGGGTTGCCAGGTCTGTGTGACAAAACAAGCCCAATGGCCAATCAAAACCAGCCCAAAGGCCAATAAAACCAGCCCAATATCAGAACTCAAAATATGGCCATAACTCCTTCATGATGCCCCCGAGATAGGAAAGTGACCCACTGCGAGCGTTGTCGAGGGGGGGGGGGTGCTAGTGAGAGTGTGCTCAACTGTGTGCGCGGATGTGTCGGCGTGTACGTGCTGATCTGGAGTCAGTTTGGTAGGATTTGGGTATAAATAAATTATTTCATTTTAAATATGGATTTTTATTTAAAGATATTCATGTAATTTGCATGCAAAATAGGTCTACCCGAACCAGCGGACAAAAAATTCAACCCGCGGCAACACTTCAAAAGTAGCCCAATTCCGCGGGAAAACCGCGGACCTGGCAACACTGGGCAGCGGGCCAGGTGACCCCCCCCCCCTCCCCCCTAAAACAAAAACTCTTCGGATCTCCACGATTCACGTGGATGACCTATTTTGAGTTAAAAACGGTGAATTTCACCGAAAGGTGACAAGTTTGCAGGTATGTATATAGTACCTTTCACTTAGTTCTTGTCTAGAAAAATAATTGTGTTTATGGAGACAAAATAGTTATGCATAAATGTATAAATACAACAACATATTTGCATGAAGTTTATGTATTAGGAAAACAAGGCTACCACCTCAATCCTCCTCTCCTCCATCACAGATGGATTTGGATCTATCACTGCAGAAACATGTGCAAAACCAATGTTGACGTTGCACACAGGCTAGCATAAAGAACACTGGTTCCTCTCCAGTATCCTTATTAGTAGTCTGCGGCATTGTAACATTTTCATCCAACTATGTTTGAGCGTGTCCCCACGTTAGAGGACCGAACACGGCAGCTTAACTCCTGGGAGTTTTGAGGCGTGTGACATCTGGATTGACAACAGAGAACATCCAAGCTCCTTATTGCCTCTTTGCCAGCCCTCTGCCAGGCAGTTGCTTTGATCAATGGAGGCTCCATTATTGCCCACTTTTATGCAACATGTGGCTCTTTAAAAAAAAACTCAGACAGGACATTTTTGTAACAGACAAAACATTCAGAAAACACTCTTCTTTGTGATCCCACAATTCTGCGGCCGATATTACGGCAAAGCATCAACAGCGGACACGCAGCTGCGGTTTGTGTTAGCTTTGCTCAATCATAGTTGGAGGTTTTGATGCAACATAATTATTCTGTTTATAGATCCAAACCCAGTAGATTTTTTGACAGTTTCTTTTTCTACCATGACTTTCACTTTTAGAGCAAAGATCCCCCATGCTGCTCCTTCAAAGGTGTACCATCACATACATGGCGAAGGAGCAGATGGCAGCACTGATCAGGATGCGTGGCTGCGATGCACGCATGCACGCACGCGCACACACACACACACAAACACACTACACACACACAAACACACACACACACACACACAGCGTGCACATAACGTAAATGCTCCTGAACACATGAAGGACAGGGTAAGTTGTTTTTCATCCTTGATCAACAGCACTGTATCTGTAAAGGTGGCTCAGGCACAAATCATGCAATAGGAGCTTAAAACAGAGCCACAGGCTTGATGATCTGGCATATTATGAGAAGACATGTAGGTACAGGGTTCTCTTTCAGCCGGCACACACCAGCAGTGCGCCATAGTCTGTGTTTATAGACGACTGTTTTGCTGGATGACTTTGTTCTGCAGGGTTGGAATGCTCTCACTCAACATGACGAGTCGACGGTGAAGTAGCAAATGTTAAGCAATGACATGATTTATAGCAACCTAGAAGAAGAAGATTAGTATGCCTCGGAAACGAAGCAGCCCTTCCTCCTTCTTTCCTTCCTCCATCCTTCACCTCCTCAATGACATTTTATCGGGAGAGAATCTGAGGGTTCCAGTTGTTCTGTCAAAAGAAACTTGTCCAGTTTTAGTGCAAATAGAACAGAAGCAGACGGGGGATATGACGTTGGTGAACCCAGTTGGTTTGACGTGAGGCATCCGGGTAGATCTTTGGGAGATGATATGATCATTTATCGCTGCAACCTTCATCCGCCAATAACCAGTCACCTTAGCAATGGAGTCTGGTCACAAAAAGAGGTGAACTATTGCAAAGAATTACAGGAAGTACTCTTTTTTTTTGTCAACTCTTAAAATAATTCCAAAAAGTGCTAAGAGGAAGGGGCTGTACAATCCTTAGTTGATTGTCATTATGTACATCACTATGGATACATTAATAAATAAAACAATGTCCAAGAGCATGTAAGTAACATTAAAGGTATACACATAGGAGGTCCCTTCCAATTTGGGTTTCTGTCCAACCCTTGGTTAGAAGAATGAGTGAAGAGAAATGTGTCAGTCTTTAACATCCCTGTCATCATCATCGTCATCATCATCAATCCTCCATGGGTGATCTCCCATCTCTTTTGAAAGAGTGTATAGATGTATGGTGAGTCAGCAAGACATTTCTCTGTTCAGCATTCATCTTCAACTTCTCTGATTGGCGGAATCAGACTACTAGTGGATTTGTATTGGTTGACTTGGTTAGCCATGTGAGTGCTCATGGGCTTGATCTGAATGTTCCGTGGGTAGGCATTTTCTGGTTCATCTGTAAACCATTTCTTTTCTGAAGACAAGAGAGGAAGAAGAGAAAACAGTGTTAGACTTAAAACATACTCAACATTGGAATCTTTACAACCATAGTGCCTCAGATTAAGTGGTAGATTTGAATGGCATTCACAACAAACCATGAGGTCCAATTTAAATCTGTGTTCTGGTTCATTCAGCCATTGTGAATGTCATGGTGTTGACATGGTGCCATTGTGTGAACAACTACAGCTGTGAACAAATTATATTCTACCGTGTGATTAAATATTACATTTTAGACATAAATATCATCTTAAAAGGTATTGATGAGGTCATTACAAAAACATGTGTCACTTTCTCCTGCTATAAAGCCATGCAAATACTTATATTTACTTCAAACTAGATTATCTATCTGGTGCAAAGGAAAGCTCATTTTAGAGATAAGTCAATGCAAAGATGCAAATATCCAAAGAACTTGAGTTTCTTCTGAGTTTTGAGATGACAACCGCAGCAATTGGTGTGTATGTTTTAGGGAAAACTACAGCTAACGTCTGTACAGTCTGAGCAATCGCTGTTCGTGTGGTCCAGTTCATTGGCCCCCAAACACTCCAGCTATCAAATATTTGCAATCTTTGAATTTTGTCTGACACACTTTCTGGGAAGCGATGTTGAAGAAGATAGAATTTTTTTCAATACTCCGAGCACCACACACAAAATTCGATTTGCATAAATTATCTGGGTAATCTAAAAACCTGGGTAAAATGCACTTCAATATTTGGTAGTCTCGATACCACTTGAGTTAATGTAGAAAATATGATATTTTTGTAATTTGAATAACCTGACCATTTAAGATGACCAATAACTAAAATGATGATAGCTTTACTTTCATACTAACATTAAGGGATGGAAGAAGTTTTGAAGATTTGGATCAGTAATTCCGAAGATAATCTCTTCATGTTTAAGTAGGCTATGAGAGCACTGTTTCTGAGCACGGTAAGGGAGAGGTGTATGCCAGCTGTCAGAAGTTTTCGAAACTCGCTCCTAGCACTTCATCGTCATCTGCAATGTGTCACTTCCTTTTGGGGGAAGTTGTAATATAAAATTGTACCTTGGCTATGTGGAGCAAACTTGTGTGTGCCTGCTGGTATGTGCGCGTGTGTACGTGTGTAAATGTGTGTTCATGTACATTCGGTCCTGCATGTGTCGAGATTCATTTGTGCAAGCTTGAGTGTGTGTATCAGCAAGCTGAAGGCTGTAGGGCCGTGTGTTAAAGCACAGGCATTTGATGTGTAGAATTGTGCCTGAGGTGAAGCAAGATGTCTGCCATCTCTCTCCAGAGTCTGCTGCTGATACGGTGAACTTAGTGATGTCGCCTCAAACCAACATATCGGGTGCGCAGGGTTACAAGGAGGTAACTCATATCCCCCTTCAATTTACACTTTAAATTAGTCAGACCTCCCACTTTCTTGGTGTGACCGATGGCACAGGGCTGGACACACTTTCCTAAAGTTCTGTGAAGAAGTAAGCAATTGGCTGCATCAGGGGGATTTGAATCAGCCCGACCTACATGTGAGCTATGATCTGGGTTCGTCCAGTCGGACAACGTGTTGTTATTCTGTGATTTATGCCATTACAATAATAACCAGCGGTACTCAATTAGAGCATAAATACAACATTTAGGGGGTGCTTTCACAACGGGAGTTTGGTTCATCAGGCCCAGATCAAGGGGAGGAAAGAGATACAATGTTGCATTTCAGTTCTGGTCTGGTTCCCGTTCACACTGACTTTTTACAAACAAATCAGAGGAGTAAACATGAAGTAATACAGACTGACAGGTAGCTCATTGATTGGACAGTTTTAGCTATCATCAGGACCCACATGGGGTAATCAAATCCCGGTGACTGACTTTAATGCTTCTGATGTGTATATTAATGTAATTTGGTGTCACAAAGTTCACAAAGATATAAGTGATTTCAATCATTACAGTATAAGTAATATTAGACTGCAAATCGATGGATAATGACTGACAGGTAGGGTCAGCACTGTACAAATGCCCCATTTGCAAGTTCCAAAATGACTGGTGCAAACATCTGGGAGCCCAAGCACACGCGCATGAGGCGTCTCTACAATAATTATTCAGGTCGTATTACTGTGGCTTCACTGTCACACACTTTTTATGGTCTGAATGAATTGACAAAGCACACTAACTCAGATTCAAGCTCAGCAGTTACAACATATTTTGACCTATTAATCAGGGAAAATACCCATGCTGACTTGCACAAGTGTTGATTTGCATAAATATGTGATAGACATGGTCTCACACAGATCAATAGATTAATTCCTGAACAGCTGTCACGATCAAAAGATGAATGTATGGTAGTTTAGTATTAATCATGCTAAAATAATGTTAGCTATCATCACATCTTATGGGAGGTCTGTTGGTTTACGTACCACAAACCAATCGCACAAGAGCCCGCTTGGAAGCGGACCAACATCCACCATGGTTTATATTGTTTGTTCTGCACCAGGGTTCAATTGACGGCTTAAACACGAGCCCGAACAAACTGCACCAACCAGGCAGACAGAGCGTTTGTTTTAACTGAACCAAACAGGCTAGATGTGAAAGCGCCCTAAATGTCTGCTACAGTCATCTGTTAGCATTCAATAGGAGGGAAGATGCACAAACACACAAACCTCTCACACAATGCAAACCATCTCAAGGTGAAATAAATCATGAAAAGGCATGATGAATGACAGAAAGAAACCATGTGAAAAGGAATTTGCCAGGGAAAAAAGAAAAGTCATCTCATCATGTGAATAACTGAGTAAAAGCACAATGAAAGTTTTTTTTTGTCTCAACCTCATGCAAGATGGAGATGGGCCTGATCATGGATCAGACAGGAGCCGCAGCAGACATCTTGCTATCCAGATGAAGACAAAACTTAAACTGAGGCATGGTTTACTCAACATCTGAAGAACGTAATAAATAAAACAAACTCCCCTCATCATAACAATATCCAGAGGACATAGTTATGATCAGAACCCCGGGATAGGTGGCTAAGTCATGCAGAATCGTTAACTTGCATACCTTGGCCCATTCTATTCATCCTTGTTGCACTTCAGAAAGAGAGGTAAGTAATCTACTGTAAGTGAGTAGTATTTACAGTCAATACACATCTGAAAAACGACTAAGAGTCCAACTCAGGCTTACATATTGCTACCAGTACATTATTTTACCAATTTCATACATCTTAACTATAAGATGTATAGAAGGCTTATCATCTACCATTTATAAAATCTTGAGTATGATCATATAGAAAATCTGCATGCTTTTAGAATATCACAATTACGAATATGTGGGTCAAATGTTGCCAAATCTGAAATAATCGTATAATTGTATAATAATTAGAACAGGAAAGAGTGCGACCAATATGGACATGCAATAAAGCATTATAAATGCACTAACAAAATATCAACACTGCTAATAAGGGTTGATGTTATGATTAAAATGTGCCTTATAATCAATATCAGCTGTAGTAGGTAAATAACAAATAGTCCATGATCAGTGGATACGGATCATGTCAGAAAACGACAGTTAAACACTACAGACTACATTAAGACTTAGACACAAAACAACCAAATATTAGACAGTACAGCATGTACACCAAACAACATACTGAATGTGTGTTGTGTATTATGTGAATTTAATTGGCTGTGGTTGAGTCATCTACTGGCAGCTTGTTTCCAACCACAATGGTTGTGCCGTCCAAGTGGTTTTCCCATTTACAAAGCCCCTGACTAAATGAGTAAAAAAAAAAAGACTACAGTCTGTGTCTACAATACATGAGCTTTCCAAAAAAGCGAGTTTAACCATTATGCTCATGGCACGTTATGATTGCTGTGATGTGAGAGTGAATTCCACATGCAGATGATTATAAACAAAACACACAAACACTGAGCATGGACACAAACAAACCACAAACACACAACACACAGGAATTATCAATGAATGCGTTACCACAGTCTACATAATAACACAAGACAGCTAAAACATACTCAGGTTCAAAACACCAAGCATGCAGACTAAAACTCTGAAGGATGGATAAGAGTACATACTTCTGTTTATCGCGGGACTCTCGGGTCTTATTACTACTGCGGTTCTGCCGGTTGGAGGGCGGGATTGAGTGGACGGAGGAGCTCTTTTTGCTGGAGGAATGGGAGGAATGGGAAGAGTGGGACAAGTTTGTCCTGGACAGGCCTGCATTGTGGTCAAACTGCATGAAGCAGAAGATCAGGTCTGTAGGCACGAGCTCAAACTCATAGGGTGGGTTCGTGATCACATACCTGCACAGAAAAACAAAATTAAATGTTTATGATCCTTGTCAGAAAGCAGCATATACTGTAGTGAAGGATATGTCAGAAAAAGGCATATATTGAGCATACATCACTAGAAAAATTTAAAGGAGCAATAAAGATGAGTGTATAAGAATAAATGGATTGAAACCTGAAGCTGTGTAAAATTGCACAGGTTTTACTTAAGGACTTTGATTTAAGTAATTGTGCAGAGACTCATTTTAATTTGTTGTATAAATATAAGCATGCATATAAATATGGGATTTATAAAGAAAGACTTTGGTACAAAAAATATATGGCAATATTCATTATATTCCATTTACAGATAACAGGATTTTGGCTTTGAGGAACCATATATTAATAGCATTGCACAGGCGTATGCATCTTAATGAAAATGTATTGAATTAACAAAAGGTAATGTCATATTACATGACAAATGTGTTAACAAGACATACTCAAATCTATTTAATATTCAAGAACATCATTTTACAGTTTTGACCCATACAAACTTGACTTGCACTAATGTCATTGAACATTATTTATTCAGTGTATGTTAGAGTAAAAATTATAGCCTTATCTTTAGCCTCTTGATTATATATAATTAATTTGGTCTATTTCATTTATTGTATATTATTTGGGCATAATTGTTAGTGATGTATGTGAAGAGGTGGTTGTATTACTGCCAATGTACCCTTTGGAGGGAAAAAACACAAGAACTCTAATTGTCATTCTATTACATACAAATATTACTTTTGACATGGAGTGAAGGCAGAAATTGTACCGTTTTGTACACGGGCTCGGTTCATTTAGGTGAGCATCTCTTAATCTGTAGATTCCAAAACACAACATGTTGTATGTCTTCAGTGCTTTACAGAATAAATCCCCGTAGCATCCTCCGTCCTGATGAACAACAGAACAAAGACACCATCGGTTAGTGAGTAGGTCAGCCTGATGATCTCAACGTTGTTTTCTATGAAATGTTTGTGAAAATCCTGCATCGCTGAGGGTATTTTGCCTGCGAGGGAATACCAACTGTTGGCAATGCAGACTGTGACAATTGGCAATGTTTTAAAATCATGCCATAATTCTTCCAAGAAAAGAAAAAAAAAGAAGTCCGGAATAACGATGACTAACACCTGTAAAAACAAGATTGGAACCAATTAAACTTGGACGTGTTCATTGTTCTTTCTAAAGTCCTCTTCCCTCTCCTCCCACTAAGACCTGCTTTGTGTGATCACTGTTCTTCACATCGGATTAAGGGCCGCGAGGAGCGGAGGCGACCAGATGTGTGCTGCCGGGTAGTGCCAAAACGTGTCAGCCAATCGACTTGTGACTACTGCACCTCGAGCTAATCACTCGAAATCCAGACTGTTTGCTGTCCTGGCTCCTCAGTGGTGGAACGAGCTCCCCACTGACATCAGGACAGCAGAAAGTCTCTACATCTTCCGTCGGAGACTGAAAACACACCTTTTCCGACTATATCTGGATTAAAACACAGATTAGCACTTCAGTGGCACTTAGATAGCACTTACTTATGGTACTTTTGTAGTTCGACTATGTTGAGGAAATGTTACTTCCTGTATTCTTGTTGTTCTTAGTTTGTACTCTAGGTTGAAATGCACTTATTGTAAGTCGCTTTGGATAAAAGCGTCTGCTAAATGACATGTAATGTAATGTAATCTTCGCTTAAACATCCACTTACCCCCAAGTCGGCAAATGGTCCATCGTAGAGGGCTAGCTGGGTAACGCGACACCTGTCTCTATTTGCAAGTGTCTGAGGTGTGCTGTAGCCGCCTCTGAGTGCGTTCTCCTCAGCTAACAGGGCCTCCAGCTCTGGTGTGGCTCCGCCTGTAACCAGCGTCCGAATCAGCGTGAGGATGTTATCATTGAAGTATGTCTGGGGAGGAGATACAGGGGATATCTGTAAGGAGATGTCATTGGAGTCACAAGTAGGGAGGGTGGCTGATGTGGGAAGACCCTCATCCTGTCTCTTCATATAGAATCTGAGGGGACAAGCCAAAGAAGTAGTCTCTGTTTTGTTCACCAAATAAAACGTTATGGGAATGGAATTTTGTTGGTGGTATTTTTAACATTTGTTATTAATAAATACATCGTTGTGTTATTTTTTTGTTGGGCCTGATTTCTACACAAGCAATAGCTAGCGTGAAAAACCTAGACGCAGTAAAATAAATAAATAAATAAATGTTGCTGTTGAATTTCATGAAAGTCCCATTCCCCTCCATTGTTTGAGGTGTTTTGGGCAACAACCTCGAGACACTTTTATTTGATCTATTAACATTTATTAATATCACTAGAAATAAGGGATATATACATTTGTATATAAATCTAACTCTTTAGTTATTCACTATAACATTTATTTCATACGGTTAAGGTTTATTATACATCAATGTTACATATTTGAGAGAGACATGGAAACAGACATTTAGATAATCACAGCACATGTTGGATCATCACATTAACTAAAACAGGTGCATTAACATAGCACTATTCTTTCCTCTCGGTCCTCACACTGCAGGGTGTCTGCCTCTGAAACAACGATTTGACTGCGCTCTGCGGGTGTCAGGTTCTCTTGTCCTTCAAGCCAGTCAGGACCTGCTTTTGCCGTGTGTGAAGACAGCCGATGTCACTCGGCAGCCGTGCCGGAGTGGCAGCTCCTCTCCCTAGGCCCCTGACAAGCCTGCAGAGCCTCATGATGGATGAGCACTGTCCATTAGCTGGCTTCACCTCTGACCATTGCCAGACTACAGCTGACGCCTGCTCTACTCCCCGCTCAGCTCGGCCCTGCGTGCCTCTCTAACCCCGAACTCACTGAGAGGGCTGCTGGAATTAAGCCGTCACAGCACCAAAGGGAAACCACAGTTGGTCATGAGAGGCAGAGGGAGAAGGAGGGGAGGGGTTTATACATTGTTTTCTAACCTTCTTTTTTACCATATCTCCTACGAGTACAGCAAAGACATTGTCAAATGATGAGAGAGGGTTTTTGGACTATTACAGCCCGTGTCATCGCCATGACACTAATCTTTCACACTTACTTTCTTAAAAGATCTCATAAAGCTCTTAAAAGTTGAATTCATAGCAGATGAGAAATGATGCCAACACTTTATATTTTGCTGTCAGTGGAGCTGGCAGGCATGTGTGATGAATATACTGTACCAATACTACATTGACCAACTTCTGCCTTCTTAAAATGCCAAAATATTGCGTCTAATGAAAATCATTGCTAAATTCACCCTCCTCTTCTCTTCTTGGGATTTAAGTTTGAGTTTAGCTACTCTTTAACGGTAACTACTGCCAAATCATTTTTACTATAAACCGGTCATAACAAATAAAAAAAGGTTTCTAATTGAATTAAACAAAAGAATAGACACAGACAGACATTTCTCAGGTCCATCTTTCGAGTCTGACCCCCTTTGAAGTTGCTCACCTCTTTCCCTCGTCTCCACGTTTCTACGATCTCAACAACATGCAATTGTTTACCAGTGGGCGCAGCATCTCCAAGCATTGTGTCAAACTTCTCTCTACATTCTCTTTTTTCAATTCTGAATAGGACTCAGTCATAGCAAACAAACACACGGCATACACATTATAGAAATGTGTTGCTAAATGTATAATTTTGAAAAGTGATTTTGAAAAAAAGCACCAACACAGAGAGTGTAAAGTGTGTCTGAGAACTCACTGCACTCATCAGGGAGTCGAGTACACTGACAGCAAAGGCGGTGCCGCAGGCGAACGGCTGAGTGAGGTACAGCTCTGTGTCTGGGTCGTCATCATCATCTTGGTCCAGAAACTGAACGTTTGAGTCGTTCACTGAAAAGGGGAAGGAGGGAGTTAGAGATGGGCACGGTGGAGAGGCATAAGACAAACACACACACAGTCATTAGCACGCAAGAGAGTTGAGAAATAAATACATACGATTTTGTTTAGTTAAGTTGCATTTGAAAACATTTGAATATCTTATGGTAATGTAATAGAAATGTCTTTATGGGTATCCAGGTTTGCAATATAATGTAACATGTGATGCACATTATATTTTGCTTTTACAATTATGCACATAGTTTTAACAACAATAATTAAAGATTTTAGTTTTAATAAAAATTCTATTCATCATTTTGAATATTAAATCCACCGTAAATCACATGCAGGTGCATTTAATACATTAAGAAAAAATATGACTAAAGGAGAAAATATATTATATTATGCATTCACAGTGTTAACCATTGCAGAAGTCCCTAATTCTGAATAAAGCATCCATGTATCCTGCGTAAGGCATTAGTACCTCAGTAGCCACTGTATCTTTGTATATTGTAACACAAACAAACAGACACACTCTCAGGCAAGAGACAGTGACTAGTCTGTGGACTGTCTAGCCTACCTAAAAAATAGGTTATTTGAGATATTTCTCGATGTATTTAGGAAATATGGTTAAGAAAAAAAATGAAGACTTCAACAATGGATAACATGTGACATGAGAAAATCATGCACTAATAAATTCATGCTATGTTTTTCAGAGTGGTCGTTGATGTGTTTGTCACATCATCACCTTCAGAGAAATACATCACACATATTTACCTTTGCCCTGAAAGTCAAATTAAAACCCAAAGACAACAAACGTTTTTTATATCATGCTTAATAACACAAAATAGGTCTGCTAAATTAACTTAATGGCACAGTGTAAATGAAAATCAACCAAAACTGATATGGGTGACGGATATTTTTTTGTCTCTGAAGTAAGGAATAATTGAAACAGTAAAAAACTCAAAGTAATCCCTGTAGTGTGTGCCTTGTAACTGTGTTTTTAGCAGCAAAGGGCAGTGAAGGGTTTATTAACCATGGAAAACGAGCATCAGACAAGTTTTAGCTCGACTCCTTCGATATCTGAGCCTCAGAGATATGGTCTGAAGGAGAAACAAAGAAACTGGAAAATACATTTTAAAAACACAGCTTAAAAGATGGTTTGATCTCAAGTTTTGTGTTTTCCAAATCAGATTTCTTCCCAGGCTTCCTGTGCGCTGTGGAACAGAAATGTCAGTCAAAGAGAAAAGGGGCTGATGCAAACAGGCCTGGGCCAAAGGAGTGAATCATGGGGTCGGGAAGGGTGGGGTGGGGGCAGTGTTGCTATGAAATCAGCCACAAGGACAGACTGAGCATCATCAAAAGCCTAACAATGCTCTGCAAATACGACTGGAGGGGGAGAAAAATCCCCCCTTCAAAAAAAAAATAGGGTCCAAAACAAAACAGTCAATTTCAACCAGAACTAAGAATAAAAATGTCTTCAAAGTGAAGCCATGGGAGCAGCAGGGGCCTCGACTGCAGCCAGATACATCAAGAGAAGCTGATGAGGAGCAGAGTGGCGGTGCGGGGGAACGAACGGCAGCAGAGGACAAAGGCCCGGCGTACCCAGCTCTGTTATCATTTGTATGTTGGTTCCACTTTCTTTTTTTCTGACTGAGTGAAACCAAAGGCAGTAGTTTGCCAGGTTTAGCTAGCGGTGATGGGCCAGTGCAGGGGAGGAGGAGACATGGTGTTGTTATTGAAACAGTTTCTAAAGACTGCCATAAAGGCATTACGCCGTCTCAGACGACTCGTGGCCCCCCCGGGATTTACTCTGAGACATTCATGGTTGTCCGGTATCTGAAAGTAGAGTACCCTGGATTAAAGTGCACATTAGAGTGCAGAGTAGATACAAAGCCAGAGCTGTCACGCTGCTGCACCTCTACAACAACAATAAATAATTTCACGGTAAGACAGTGAAAGGGATAAACATGGTCTTATCCATAAACGCACCTACTTTACCCGCTATGCAAACAAAATGGATCATGCAACTCAAAAGGGCTGTGTTTTAATGTTCCAACCAGACTTTAATCTGCTCCTGGCACTGTAGACTGAACATATGACAATGTAATTACAGTATGTGGTTCCAGTGAGACATGCAACCACTCTCTCCTTTGCACATAACACTGGAGCTTCTAGAGTGCGAGTCCAGGACGGCGACCGATGACTCCAACCTCGCTAGCATCTAGTTGTGGTGATTACGTATGCAGTCGACAGTCTAATGGGAGAGCCTCTCTACAGGTAATGGTTGGCGGGTACAAGTTACATTAGGTAGCTCTTTTCTCTTGCTGGCCTTTTCTTAGCTGGCCTCATGCTCCATTGCTCCCTAATTGGGTCAGGGGAGACAGAGTAGCCAGTCTCTGGTGCTTTAGAAGGCCCCTCCGAGATCTGAAAGTTTCATGAGTCCCCAACACCAGTGGGAATACAGCCACTGCCATTGTTATTAATAAATGGACCCATTTTGCA
The DNA here is from genome assembly GCF_029220125.1 of Pseudoliparis swirei. Lineage (NCBI taxonomy): Eukaryota > Metazoa > Chordata > Actinopteri > Perciformes > Liparidae > Pseudoliparis > Pseudoliparis swirei. Next base: position 15,175,176 of record NC_079404.1, read on the forward strand.
ACCAAGGCATTTTTTTCTCCTCTACCTTTCCACTTTCTTCCACTTTCTACCTCTCCCACCCTCTCCATCCGGCTATGTTTCTTTTGTGCATCAGTGGACAAATGCAAGACATGTAGCTATAGTCTTCAAAATGCCTGTCTGAAATCCTTAAGTTCCAGTTGTCCACACTGTCCTCTGAGCAACGCTATTTTCGAGTCCTTGGAGCTAACACTATCACCACTTGACAAAAATGAGGCAGATCCAATAATTCACATACGAATATAAACTTGAGTTCAGCATAGCTACTAGCACTGCACTGTGAAAGGGGAACTTAAATTAAACGCCACACATTCCTCAAGTCCATTTGACCATGAATGGGTTGGACTTTTTGGTAGCAGCATGATATTTAAGTCTTGGATTATCAGCCCTATGTGTCTGCTGCCAATGAGTAATGAGTTGATCTGAGGTTATTGGGTATGGCATGCAATATTTGCATTTGAGGTGGGTGTAAACAGCATTACCTAGTTCTGTGATGATGGGGATGTTGGATCCGGTGGTGACAGAAGCCTGACGCACAAAGCCATGTACCGGACTGCTGTCTGGAGATGACCTGTCCATTCCGGGAGGCGTGAAACCTGAACACCAAAAACAGATTCATAGACATCAGCAAATAACATAGAAGGGTGGCATGAGGAGATATCCTCGGCCCGATAAAGGCAGAGAGCAGTAGCAAAAGAAATACACTACAATACAATAAAATAGTAGAGCAGGACAAGCAGGAACATTTTATAATTAAATAATAAAGAAAGTGAAAATGAAAAAAATACAAAATATATACAGTGTATATAAGTGAGTATAGAGTATACAGTATATAAATTAAAAAATAAGAAAGCTTGTAACTTGTCATTTTCCTTTTTATACCGTAAAATCCATTGCTGTAGAACCAATACCTAAAAGGACAAATATTGCACTATGCATTCAGAAAATGATCAATTAATATAAAATGGAATACATTCAAAGTGTGGTATTCTCAAAAGCTGAGAGGGCAGTTATAGAAATGGGCTGAGGTAGTAAGCTTATCTTAGCCATCATGATTGCACTTAGCTACTGCCTCATCTAGTTATGTGGATAAACTAACTGAAATACCAAGATGTCAGTTAATCATCAATTTTAATAACAGCTGGGGAAAAATCTGTCTGGTTTAGCTGAGCTCAATTTAACTTGATATATTTAGTTATTGTTTAGGAGTTAGACCTCTGCAAATCTGAGGTGAATGTATGCATTTCTATGGCACAATAGCCAAAGGATCAGATGACATACTGTATATCTTACATTTTTGTTGTCTCATGTGTTGACTTTGGGGACAGTACTGTGTATAGAATTTTTTTTACGGTGATGAAAATACAATCCAAGCAAAAACCTGCATGTCTGATAAGTTTATTTACAGCAGATGTATCATAAGCGTGTGGATGTATCAATACCATTACACATAGTGCATGTTAGCTCACTCAGCAGGAATTTGATGTGCCATTCAAATATGTGGACTGACTGGAAGAAGGAAGAAGGAGGAGACGGCTAAGTGAACACAGCAGCTGCCTAAAATTGCAATATGGATACTGTGCTTTTAGGGGTCAGCTAAGACATATTTAGCATTCATCCCTCCATCAAGGGGCAGGTATAAATTGTACATGTTGTTCATTTTGTCACAAAAAAATTGGTGAAGTGGATCCTGAAAACCTTTTATCGGAAATGGCGTGGCTCAGGATCATGAAATACAAGTGCAAGTGACAGGAGGATGAATTCACATGACTTCACATTTTTGCATTTCCTCAAAGTGACAAGTAAACACCTTAAATCTGTGATGCTATATGCATAATGCATCAACTGTGTTTCGACATCCATCATTTAGTGCTGACTACGGCAAAATGCCAGCTTATATTGCCACCACCAAGAAAACATAATGCAGGGAATATATTCAGGTCACAAAATATATTCTCTACATATGTTAGAGTGTGTGAGCCTTTCCTTTTAAAAACTCAATGAGCAGCTTACATTACAAAAGAGATATCCCAGCCCTTTGCAACAGAAAAGACACCAACTAGTTTAGTCCACAGCAGGAAGCACACACTGAACTGAAGCATGGATAATCAGAACTCTTGTTATACCAATTATTGAACTTGGAATAAAGGTTTGACACTTCGAGTCAACCAGGGAGCACAAGCTCAGACAGTCCAAACATCATTTTGTCGATGTCCATAAAGGATGATGTTCACTCAACTGGAGAGTGACAGCAAGTTTCTCGATACAGCCTCTAAAACACTGCTTTTATTGTATCATAGTGAACATGAAGACGGCAGAGAGATCTAGAAGAATAGCTTACGTGACAGCAGAAAGTGACTCATGGCGAGAACAGCAATATGTGAGGTCTACTGCTGAGCTGCTTTATGTTACCAACAGCTCCAAAGTTGCAATGTGAGCTGGAGAGCTCCAAACAGAGAGCTGTATGTCTTCCTGAGACAGAGACAGATTACTGCTCAACCAGAGGAGCTGCAATGTGTTCAGCTCCCTGATCATAGCGTTCCTCTCAAAAGGTGTCTAAGGCATGCCATATTCCTGTGTCTCGTTATGCAATTTCTCCATAATTAAACCTTCAGGAAATGTTGACTTTTTTCTAATTGGCTGTCATAATTTTTACATACTTGTAATGGGACATTGAGACAATTAGAGTATCAGAAATCAGAATCAGAAACCGTTTTATTGCCAGGAATGTTTACACAAACAAGGAATTTTTTTTGGCGGAAGGTGCAACATTTAGACATGACAAACAACAATCAACGCGACAGCAACAGTGAACTTAAGTATAAGATAAGATAAAGATAAAGTGCTCGGACAACAAATAACGTTAAAGTGTTTAGGTGTGTGTTTCAAGTGACATGTGTGTTTAAGTTAAAAGTGTATGTTACATGTGACGTGTGTTTAAGTTAAAGTGCATGTTAAAGTGACGTGTGTGGAGGAGGCCTCCAGGAGGGAAGAAGAAGGAGTAGGAGGAAGAAGGAGGAGGAGGAAGAAGAAGAAGAAGAAGGAGGAGAAGGAAGAGGAAGGAGGAGAGAGGAAGTAGTCCTATATATGTATAAGTTCCTTATTGCCAAAAATAGAGAAACCAGAGTTTGAACAACATTCTCTCTCTCTCTCTCTTCCTCTCTCTCTCTCTTCCTCTCTCTTCCTCTCTCTCTCTCTCTCTCTCTCTCTCTCTCTCTCTCTCTCTCTCTCTCTCTCTCTCTCTCTCTCTCTCTCTCTCTCTCTTCCTCTCTCTCTCTCTCTCTCTCTCTCTTCTCTCTCTTCTCTCTCTTCTCTCTTCTCTTCTCTTCTCTTCTGGCTCTCTGCTATTGTGAGTCTGTAACATTGTCTATCCTTGTACAATGGGCAAGTGAGATCTGGGTTACATACCGCCTTATCCCTGTAGCCCCCCGGGCACCGCTATGCTCTGCGGTTCACTACATGCTAGAGCAGCCGTGAGAAGCTCTCCCCCAGGAAAGTGCATGTTTACTTATTCATTTGCACCTTCTTGTTTTAAATCCCGCAGACAGTCTCTGAATGGGGGCATCGGTTGAAGGACGAAATCCCCAAAGCAATACATATGATACAATAGCAATATCTACAGTATGTGCTTGTGTTTCCTTGTGCATGCATGATTTCATGTCACTCGGGCGTGTGTTTTCTAAAGTGAAGTATTTATCACTGAAATGGGTGCTTGATGTAAGACCCAATTATTGATGACAATAGGCTCCATCCATCGACCCTAGGAGAGGATATATGCTAGGGGGTTTACATATTGAGGTGGCTTTCAGTGAATACTGCTCCCCAGAGTGGCGTGCTCTAAGATTTACCCCTGCTTATTGTTCCTCGGTGGCACGGCTATCGACAGCAGATCACTCACTCAAGACTGGAGAAATAACAATATTGGCATTCTCCTAAAACATGTGAAAGTGCTCTCCACTAAAAAATAATGGCCTCTTGGACCTTCAACTTTGATTTGTATTTACAACAGTCAGTATGGCGGCATTAAACAGTTCTGAGCTCATGCCTTTTGGGCTTATCATAAACTGAGGATTACCCATTCGTGGCTGTGCGTGGATAGATCACATTGACACGGACGTCTGCATGTGCACACCCGTGCACTGTTATACCCGTGCACTGCACACGCATTCAAACACGAAGGTGTGTGCGTTTATATGTTGCTGTTTTGTTGTGACTAATGAGGAGCAGCTGATTTGGCCTGCCTGGTGATTTGTACTGGCTGCTTAATGATGATGAGGCCTGATGGGATGCCAGGTTCCTGTTTGTCTGCAAACATCAACAATCTGTTCCAGACGAACTGACAGACACCAGATCAGGGGGAACAACATCGAGTGACATAGTCATGTTGATTACATCATTAAAAAGTATTATCAAGGAGGTGAAGCGGCATGTAATTACCAGGGGCAAAAATGAAATCATCAGAAAATCGTGTGTAGTAAACACTCTTCAAAAGCTTGATGAAGCATTCAGCACTATGTTCTGTGTGTAGACTTCTTCAGTACAGTAAAGTCAGTCAGAGATACCACTAACCACAAACTAACAGTATTTCAATTAAGAGTACAGCAGTGCACATGGAGAGTAAGAGGACACTCCTTACCTTGTGAATTTGCCTGTAAGACCCCAATGCTGTCATCAAACTGCATAGATTTGATGTTGAGCGAGGCCAAGATGCATTCCTTATCCTGCAGTGAGGTATCTTCGATATTGTTCTGATTGGCTGACAGTATTACGCACATGTCGCAGAGGTTGATGTTGACAGCCCTTAAATCTGCCCGACTTAATGGTGTACCCTTCAGTGCGAGGAGAGCAGAGAGAGAAAGCAAAACGGTGAGAGAGAGAAGGCAAAGTACCAAAGAACAGACAAAAATGTGGGAGAGAAAAACAAATGTAAAAAGTGAGCAGAGTGGAGCTTTGGGAAATTAGTTAACAAGTATTCTTGTTTTGCGGCGATGACATTCCACTGATCGAGCTGGGCATTGGCGAATCAGATGCATGGACTTTCTAAAGGCTAGCATTGGCTGAGGGCTGTGTTTGGGATTCTTCTCTGATCATCAGTCAAGCCAGGCCTAACAAGCTCTAAGGCAGCAAGCCACGCCATCTGTGATGGGCACTGCAGCTACAACACACATAAACACCATTTTGGATGTACAGGATGTGTCACTGCTTTGGATGGGGGCAGGGAGGGGGGGGGTAGCTGACTACGCTCTAATGTAGTGATCATTCAATTGAGTAATGTGTGATCAAATCAAACTGACAATCGCTCTCAGGATTTCATTGGGCATAGGACTCAAAATGTCAATGCCTTGTTAGTGGAACAGGAAGTCTGGTTTGCATGTATCTTCTATGGCAGTGAGCTGTTACACTCACAGGTAAGATGGAGACCTTGGGGAAGTTGTGTAAAGTCTCCCACTCTCTGCGCAGGTATTCCAGCGAGCCCACAAAAACAATCGGCTTTAGCTCGTGGTAATGGAAATTGCTGGCTCTTAAAGGCATCACCAAGTTTCGCAGCCCCACCAGAGCAGACGTGACATCCCCAAATATACAGACCACCACATGGCCGCTCAGTACTGTCATGGAGGCTTCACTCCGGGTCTGCAGGGAACAGAGGGATACAGGGAAAGGGGGAAATAGCAGAGAGAGAGGGATAAGGAGGAGTGTAGACAGAAAAGAGAGGAAGACACTCACAAAGACAAACACAAAATTACAGAAAGTGATGAGTACCGTTTCCATAAAACTGGGACATTCGAGATTTAAGCGTGTTTAAAAGTTATAAACTGTTATAAACCCATTTTAAATAGTTTGTTAACCAAGTGTGTGCTGCATTTAACATTCAATCCATCATAAAAATAATTCTACTAGCAAGGTTTATGATTTACACATGTACAAAAGTTTGGTTAACCACTATTCTGTTTATAAACAGTTTATTGGATAACCAGAAATAGGAAGTTTACAGAACAAAAAGATAACATGTGGTCTTTTCTGAAAGGAGAGTTGATGCAATCAGGCTGAAAAATGCAGTTTGTAAGATTTTAGGCACATACAGTATGTATGACTAGGACCCTGTTATGAATCAGAGGTATAAATAAACAAAGCTTCTCTATTGTACGATGTTTGAGTTGAAAAAGAACAACGCAATGGCCTGCTTTTAAGATCGGTCGCCTGTCACAGCAGCTTGATGTGCATTTGATCGCAAGTTTGAATGTACGTTAACCAAACTAAACGTTACTATGATCCCAGTGGGTTGGAAAATAAAACTGTATCTTTTTTTACTGGAGACATACAGTCAGAATAATAAAAACAAGGAACCAGTGCTGCAAATGTGTTCATGCTCTCATCTAATCTGATGGATTAAACATTTTCGATTATCTATATTTCTAGAATTATGTTGGTGACCCATCTCATGCAGGAACATTATTCAGCCCTCGTTAAACTAACTAAAGCAACAAATAAATGTCAACTATATAGAACAATGCGTCTTCTATCTTACATTTGATTGAAACAGGGTTAACCCTCCCCAAACAAATTGTGCACTGACAAAAATGCTTACAAACTGCCTTGTTAGAAAATCTGAGCAAACCCATGCGTGCTGTGTTGAAATACTCTTCACAGATCCTTGGCGGATATATAAAAATAAATCAATAAACTCACCTTGAAACAACAGAGAGGCAGTGAGAGAAATTTCATGATACATTTGTATGTGATTGTGTTACTACAATATTGAGGGGAAACTTTGGCTCCTGACAATACTTACTTTAACTTTTTTTTATTGCGTATGCTATTATATTTTAGAGGATTCGCAGTTCCAGAGTTATTGTCCTACTCACCAGAATTACTTTTTCGATGTCTTTTGATGGGCTCCAGTGAAACATCCCTGTCGAGTCATACCTCTTCACGCTCATGTCCATGCTCTCGATTTGTTCATTTCCAGGAATTTGAAGGGGGTCGTGTCGACTGGAAAAACAGGACAATATATTTATGTGAGACCATTTTGTTAAATGACCGCGGCTTTGTAAATGAAGTGGTAACATGAAAGAGGCAATAGACCACCTGGGTTTCTGGAGATCTACACTGTCTATTGATACAATGTGTCAAGTCCATCCCATTCTCAGAGTGTTGGACTACTGCACTACAAACTGTAGGTCCCATAACTACCATATTATTCCTCCATTCCTTCATTCCTTCTTGTCCTTGATGTCAAGTCATCACAAAACCCAAAGACCCTGGTGCTGGCAGTGGTGCAGAGAGCAGCAAGATGTGAGTGCTACTGACTGAATGGCATGACAACACAAGGCCAATTACCAGCTTTTACCCTCTCCTCCAGCTTCTGACGCCATGGAGCGCAAATAGAAAAAGCTCCAACAGGCTCACACTTTAAATATTTCAGGAATTTGCCCAATCACATTTGGCTTTTCCAACTGATGGTCATTAATGTTTCAACAGCATGTCACAGCCAAACAGGCTAATCCACAGCAGTGGGCTGTTGACTTTTATCCGGTGTAACACTGACCATGAAAAGGCTCCTGTCATTCCTGTTAGACTGCTTCTCTTGATCTTGCATTTATCCTCCATGGCATGTTCTCACAGCTCCTCTGAAGGCAATCCATAAAATGTCATTCAAAACCACTGACTCGTGATTACCTGTAGACCTTCAGTGTCGTTCTTTAAAAAAACACTGCTTGTTTTATAACAATGCAAATGTAATATATTTGCAATTCAACCCAAATAATAAGTCCTTGGTTGCACCCAGCGCTATACAGACTCTAAAACAGGGAACTGCACATCAAGAGAAAGACATTTGAGTAATATGGGAGAAAACATCCCAAGAATTTGACATACATCTTTCTCAGTATCACTCTCTCTCTCCTCTATCAACACTGTCATTCACTGACAAGGCTTTGATGCCGTCTCTTCCCTCAACCTGCATTTGGGTTGCATACCAATGCAGAAAAAGTTTTTAAAAAAGTTTAAAACAACCTGTCAATTAGCCACGCTCTCTCTCCACTTCTCTCTATCAGTTAGTGCAGGTGATAATAACACTGACAGCATTTAGTGTTTTTACACTCAGCCTGAATCTTTCATCCAGAGCCGCGTGTTGCGCCAATCAACTCCACACAGCCCCCGTCACTTCAATCTTCTCAGCTCTTCTCGCCTCCACACAGGGGTTGACTGGCGCATGCAGGCGGGCTGCCGCTCCAACTCTCTCTGCCAAGACAGCTATCTTTCACAGAGCTGTCAGCAGTGTGACTGGCAGCCTGTCACAGGCTCCATACACCTCTGCCTTCTCCCTGCCTCGGGTTGAACCTAGCACAAGACTAAAGGGAGAGCAGACATGACGTCTGTGCCACAGTGCCACGCCCAGGGGCTATCAGCTGCAGATAATGCTGTGACATCTTCTGCGATAGGATGCGTGACATCCGGCCTGACCCGTCAAAAAGGCTTGTGGCGATGGTGTTAATGCCATGGTAGCAATGCCGCTCGTTAACATGGTAACACGTCATATGGCAACTGGGGCATGAACAACACAACACATAGGTCAACTAGGATGCAAAGTGTGAATAAATGTTGCCCGTAGTGTTGAAAAACATTACACATATCCATTTCTAAATAAATATGCAATGTCTGCCTTTATTTTGTGTTGATTATTTGGGAAGAATATCTTTTAATTTTCTCCACCAGAATTACATTCACTATATTTCAAAATGTAATAAATCCACAATTTAGATCGCAAAACAAAAATTCTCCCTGAGTGAGATACACTATTTTATCAGTTTGCACTTTTATATAGGACAAATATTTCCCTCACAGCATGTCTCACTCCAGTGTCTCAACCCTCTCTCTTTCTTCCTCCCTCCCTCAGTATATGTATTTCAAACAGAGTTGTGTTATTCCAGTGTATCACTCTGCAGTCACAAACTGGGGATGGGCCTGCTCCCCCAATGCCTCTCTGCCAGACTACGAAGGCAGCCTCTTGCTTTGAAAATTTTCCCCATCATGCAAACTGACAAAGGCATGCTTTTCAAAAGCCCAGAGCCAATCTGTTGATCATTATTTATTTACAAAGGCCTTCAGGCTGCAAGTCCTGTAAAAACCATACTTGATACGTAGGCGCGCTTCTTGCGAGCTCTCTACTGTGTTTTCCCCCTCCTTGCTTGTAGAATAAAGTATCCCTAAGGCAACCTCAAACAATCACTTTTCATTGTGCATAAAATCCACCTTGTAAAACTGTTTAATATATATGGTGTTATATGTTGACGGGGCAGCTGTGAAGGGGGGGCTGTGGACTGCGCTGGGTAATTTTGCTGAGGGCTAAGATTGGGAAAAAATTCTACACCTATAACAGAGGACCTGTCATCCCAGTACCCAAGAGCCAGCAGAATACAAAAGCACCCCTAAAGCAGAGAAAACTTTGACACCGCTTTGAAGCGTTTTCAAAACTGAGTAAATAACTCGCAATAATTATTATCACTGGGAGATCAAAACAAAGATGCATATATTACATGGCAAACAGGGACCATCTTCTAAGCCGAAAAGGAAGAGAAGAAAAGGTTTTGTGCACTAAGTTAGGCAAACTAAACAGACTTTTAAACAAGCAGTTAGCTGGAAATGTGCCAATGTGTAGTTGTTGTTGTAACAGTTTTCTCCCTCTGAGCAAGGGCATCTACAATGATGCGCTGTTGCAAACTAGACTGAAGGGTATGACTTTGTGTTGGGCTAATGGTTCGGCCAGTGTGAAGGATTATTAAGTGCTTATTTTGTGGAGAACTGAGGGGGAGGCCGACAAGAATACGAGACAGAATCACAGGCATCCCAGTTCATAAGGAGGAACTCTGCCTGAGGGAAGCTACCAGAACCAACATACAAAGAAATATAGGGAAAAATACACAACAATGCAATAATGACCAAAAACAACATGAGGAAACAGATAAGACTTGAATCATTAGAATATAATTTAATTTAAATTCAATATTGTATTTGGATATTATCCTTATCAGCAGAAATGTCCATGATATGTACATATCATGGATTTTCTTTTGTTTTGGCTTTTTTGTATTTAAATTCCATACAAATAATTGATTTTCCCAGATAAAGAGTTTATACTGCAGTGCAGCTTCTCTGCATAAATAATAATAGGGTTTGTGACAAAACCCACACAGCTTTCTCTTTCGATTTTCCGACTGTAAAGTCACAGAGATGACAACCGTAACACTCGCTCTCATTAAGGGTAGGGCAGCGTCGCTATGAATGCTCCTGTCCTGTTAGATCTTCGACATCACTCCTTTATGCCGTCCAAATCCGCATGGCTCGGCCTCCCCGTATTTTCCACGCTGACGTGTTGCTAACCCCGCCTCGCAGCCACAGGAGCACATAAACCCCTTTTATCTTTCAAAATCAATTAACAGCAATGTAATTCCCCAGGACAGGATAAAAGGAAGGTAATATTTGAATTCATATTTGATTGTGATGATACATCTCACATATGGCCTAAAGTACCAAAAACAGTACTCACAGGGGTTCCCACAATAGAGAAGTAGCTTGAGGGCAAAGTAACCATGCAGGTCCCTCTGATTGGTTGCTGGTGTCATTAGTGCCAGCATTGTTTAAGGAGCACATGTGGACCAGACCGGAGGAGGTGACAGCTGGGACTTTAAAGCCAGAGGAGTTTTCAAACGACTGCTCACAGCTGCTTTCCATGACAGAAATATTATTTCAGCTCTGTCATTAACAGCTGACAGCATGCCATCCTAAACAGCCACTGCCTAACAGGGCACTTCTCTCTCTTTCTCTCACAGTTTCTTTCCGCCTTTTTCTGCCACCCCTAATTTGCCCCCTCCCATCCATCCAAACACCCATCATCTCACCATCAGCAGCATCCACCTCTGATGTATCTCTCAGTCGTATCCCTCCATCCCTTACTCTCTGCCTCCGTTCCTTCTTGTATCTGACTTCTTCTCACTCCCCATTTGAAGTGCTGGAAGGAGAATAAAATCAGCGTCTCTTACCTCATCATTTTGGGCGAGGAGTTGGGAGAGTTTCGCATCCCTCCGTTGCGCTGCTTTTTTTTAGGCGAGAGAGTGGATGGATGCTCGTCTTCGACTGCAAACACATGCAAAGAATGTCAGAATACAGACAGACGGTTGGGGACGTGTGCTGGACCTGACAGGGTAGAGAAATTGCCAATAATAAATCAATCATTGCAAACAAAAAACTGAACAGAAAAAAAGGGGAAATTAATCATTCAGTGTCAAATTGAGAAGATATATAGAAAGCATTAGTATTGGACAATGGTAAATCTGTGGTAGGAAGGAGAAAAACACGGGGAAAAAAACTAGTTACGAGTTGATAAGGTTACAGAAGGCTCACATCCCAAAACCCCCATGTGCACTTTTACAGGGCTTTTAGAAATACACTACTGCATCTGTTCAGTACACCCACTAAAGTGTGCAGATGGTTGGACCTCTAGCAGTCTGCATCAGAGTGACCATGCTTACCTACACAATGAATTGCCATGTGATGGTACAGACTGTCATTTTCAGTGGGGCATGGGCAAAAGCAATGACAATGAGATACATTAAGGTTATGGAGATGGGTCTTGAGTGGGTAGTTTATTTTATTATTTAAGAAAACTATCTGAACCCCACGCCATCATTCCAGTTCTTTCTAAAGCGCACACACTTGCTCTTCGGGTCTACTTCCATGCCAAGAGAACACTCAACACACACCACTAAGGACAGGGCACGCGAACAGAGTATGAATGAGTGAACTATAAATATCGAAAGCAGCTAATACATAAACATCCTGCTCCAGAAGGAGGTCAGAACTAGTCTTAAAAGTTTCAATAAAAAAATGTATTAGTTATGGAAGATTTAATGATTCATTTTAGATTTGGATGCTTTGGTGTTAAGCGTTTGCAGCACGCTGAACCAGAGCCACAACGTTTCTTTAGATTTTTATAGTAGAAGTTCAGCTTCCTGTCAACTATCTTTGGATGTGTTGGGAAATAGGAGGGGGAGAATACTATTTTTCAACTTTGCTTGAGTTCCAGTCAGACAGAAAGGACGAGAAAGAGCAGCCAGATTGAGGCCGGGCCCAGTCGTCTGAAGACTTCAGGCAAGCTAACAGTGGTCTGATCTTCACTACTGTCTGTGAGTTTCAAGAGCTCTCAGACAGGCACCCAGATACTCTTATTCACTCTGCACTCTCCCAGCATAAATGCCAAGTACCCCATCACTTCAAACCCGTATTAGTCCTTTGGTTAGGAATCAATAACACAGCATGATATTAGTGCAAATCAATGTGCACGCTGCAAACCGTGACTATTCTAAGAAGGTGGACATTCATTATTGTCCTACTCTGTCACCTAATTCTGCTAATAAAAGATAAGAAATAGAAATTTGACTTCTAATAAAATTTCACTCTGTGACATTTCCTTTATGCAATTGGGCTTTCGGAAAGCACTTTATAAATTATTCTCTCTCTAATGTACTTTGAAAATACCACATCAAATATAAGCATTGCTGGCCATATTGTTGAGACAGGCTCTTCCTGGTTTTAAACTTAATTTGTTAACAGTAAAAGTACAATGCTTATGAATAAAAATGTAATGATTTCAAGCTATTTGGTAATAAACGAGATGAAGAAGTTTCTATTTCAGCTCGATATCCTCAGAGTTCACAAATTAAATAAATAAATACTGATAGGTAGCTCTTTTGTGTTGATTCTAAATGCACTTGTTTTAGACCGAAGCAGCCGCTGCAGTAGCAAAGCACTCTGTGCAAAGCAGCAGCCGAGTGAACCGTCATGCAGCAAACCAGACACAATGAAGCAACGGGACAGGCAGGGTTACTGACTGATGCATCCCGCTGAGGGGGCAACCTACAGTGCGTACTGTGACTGAGCAGCATGGCATTACTGGGGTGGTAGCGGTATTTCATCGGCAGACTGCGGGCCCGGTTCAGTCGACTTGCTGCCTGGGATCTGGCAACCACGTCTCCTGGACCAGAGATACTGAAGCGCAGTTTTGAGGGGTCAGACGCAGGCCCTGGCCCCATGGGGAGCAGACTTCCTTTACGGTTATTAACAAGGGGGATGCTGCGTTTGCCCGGGTTGAACAGGGGGTCCTGGTTGGGGTGCAAGTTGTCGGGAAGGAATGCATTTGTAGTGGTGGAGGTGGAGTTGCAGCCAGTGGTTTTAACTGATCGGTTTTGAAAAGACGGTCTAACTTCATCCATTACTGTCAAACAATGGAGAATAAAAGTGTGAGAAAGCCTGCATTAATGCTGAGGAATAAGTTAGTGATTAAACTCCCGAAGATGACCTTGTTTGTTTTAAATTATAATTTTTTTTTATCAAAGATTAAGGACAAATAAAAAATACTCAAAAATCAATCATTTTACTAAAAGGTGTTAAACAGGTTAATTTGTCGATAAGAAAGAGATTTATTGACTTCAAATAAATATGTAAGACAAAAAAGAGATTTAAAATCCTGTATGAAAATGTTTTTTTTCTCATTTCAGTTCTGATTAAGTAAAAAAAAAATGAATGACATAAAAACAGGACTCATTTATCATTTGATTTTTCTGAAACATGGTGTTGAAACTTCATCTTTTCTTATCTACTTGGCAGTGACATTTACTTTGCATTTGAGACAAAAATGAATGAGTTAGAAGTCTCTTTGTGTTCTTTCTCAGTTGCATTTCTGAGAGAACACAAACACAGACACGGCTAAAGCCAGTCAAATTAAATCAGATAGTGTCATTTCAAGCATAATGCGTTGCAGAATGCTTTTACTTCTACAAATATACAACTAGAACTAATCATTTAGAATATAATTAATTCAAAAACGTTGTATCGTAGAACATTTATAGAGGATTCATTTTGTATTGTGTATCTAAATTTAGTTTAATTCCAGACCAAAGATGGAGTCTTATATTCATTCATAGTGGTTTTAACTGTACCTGCTGTTTTTAATGTGATCATTTAATTATCTGATTACAAGCTGTCCCACCAAACACCCAAACACACACACACCCACACACAACTTGACTGAGGCTGCAGAGTCAACCTGTATGTTTGCGTGTATTGAAGTGGCTGTAAAGTTGAACGGGAGGAGAAGCCCTGTTCCTCCCTTTGGTAGAAGGGTGCTTGGTTGGTTGTTTCGAGGAGAGAGCATGCTTGGGTGGCCCCGGGGGATAAACAGACGTTTATCCCAGCCGTCAGCTGCCTCCTTGATTTACGGGGCGCCACCGATAGCTCCTGGATTCATCTGGCCCTTGTCAAACACGTGCAGCGTTAGAGAGCGCTCACCCGCCCTGGCAGGTCCACTGTGCATCCTGAACAACGCAGACGGCAACTGTCCCTTCCTGAAATGCTAATCACATGACGGTACTGTCCTGCATGCAAGCCGTATCAGATTGTCGTGACCCAATGTGAACTGGAGGATGAGGCAGAGGACTAACAACTACAAATGTTTACTTTAGCATGTGAGCTAAGCTGGCTTTGCCAGTATGGTGTTTGCTGCATGAGCGTGCTTTGTTTTTCAAAAATCTTTTTATGCAATGCATATTTCTTATTTATTTATTTGTTTTACGCATACAACTAAAACTAATATTATGACAGCTCCATATTCTTTTATTTCTGCTTAGAGACAGCCACTATTTCAGTTCAAAGAGGGAAAAAATAAATTTCTTCAATATCAATATTCTTAAGGAGAACAAATACATTGAATAGACATATACATGTAAAATGTTAGAGGTGAAAAATAGCAATTAACCAATATTCTTAACCAGTATAATAAAAAAATATGCATTTAACAATTATTTAAGATTTACCTAAATTGCAATCAGCTTTGAATCGAACGCCAGCCTCTTTCTGACTTCCACTGTTCCCTGGTGTTGTAGCGCCATCTGCTGCTACATGCAGTACAATACAAAAAGAATATCTTATGGAACTACATGGTATTATCAAACATAAAATAATGTTTTTTTCAGTTGCTTTCAATACCAGGAATTGATTTCCAATCAACATAGGTTGAATTATGGAAATTCTAAACTGTTTAACTATCTGAGTTAAACATTGCATTTTACACTGGTTAAACTGTGATTGTACTTTGTCTCTGTATAAGATACAAGACAACATCAGTATATTCTAAAGGAATAGGGGACACCAAAGCAAATACTAAAGCATAGCATGAGTACTAATTATGTTACATGACACTGTGGGGGTCTTCAGTCTAAACACAGAGCTGGAGCAGAATGGAGAAGGACAGAGAAACACACTTACGTGATCTGACATATCCATTATACTTATATTTGGCTGAGGAAAATGCAAAGACAAGTGGCAGGTCACACAGGGGGAGAAAGGATGTAATGAAATAGGCACATTCGGAATTAGAGACATCAACATAAGAGCGGTGTGTGGAAATTAAATCAAATGTATCTCTGATGGAGTACAACCAGTGAAAGGCATGAGGGCATTAACCAAAAATTAAAAAGGTACAATTAATATAAATTATGGAAAAACCTAATGGTGGTGGTGATGATGTCACAAACTAGGCAGACAGGTGGATGAAATGAGCTGCCTATTCTGAGATTGAGCCATGCTTTTAGAAAAGTGCACTCAACCTGTAATGAAATGTAATGACAGACTAATGGCTAATTTTTTATTTTCATTAAAAAAAGCTACATTTGAGGTTACACAGTTTCAGTGGTAGATCTAACAAGGTAATGTTTCGTATTTTAAAAAGTCATTAAATGCTTTGACTTTTTACATTTTGATTTAAATGTGATGAGCACTGTGAGGTCTGTAGATAGAACAAATAGAGCCACCATGGGGTGCAAAGACAACAACTACATACTGAGTGCGTGTAGATGTCCAGAAAACAGAGAGCGGACACTCGCTACTCAAAACAGCCGCGGTAAAAGAGCACAAATGCAAAGAGACTTGATCTTTACATGCAGTCCACATCAATGCATGAATAGAGATCTGGATGAAAGGGATGTTTTGGAACATGGGTTCAATGCTTCACTTTTAAATATTGTGGGTTGTTCTCTAAAAATAGTTGAGCAAGGTCTCCGCTTATGTCAGAACTATTATTTATCTGGGAATTACAGTTCATGGCCCAGACTGAGGAGGTAGCGAAGACGGGTACCGATAGAAGTACTGATACAGTAAGCATTTCAAATGAGCTCCGAGCTGCTGACACTCCCAGCTCTTTCCCAGAGTCTCTTCCAGCGGTAAAGGTCACAGTGAGGGCCCAAGGCTGGCCTCTGACACAGATCCTCAAACAGGGACCCACAGTGGCCCTGGCATCTGTCTCTAGCAATCTGCCCGCACTGCAGAGGCGGCAGACTAACTGGCTAGCATCTGGGGCGTAGCGAGGCGGCATAGGACAGAGGGTGGGGGGGGGGGGGGCAAGCCTGCCTGGTGGACAGCAGCTGTCAGGGCAAGTTTGGTGACAGACCAGCAGGGCTGGGAAAAGGAAAATGCAAACATAATTTCCGTGTCAGGAAAGATAAGGTCCCCAGCAATGAGATGCAGATGCACACACATGCACAGCCACATAGATAGAAGTGCACACACACTCACAGCCACAGTCCAAATGGCCGTGAACTAGCTGAAAGCATCTCCAGAGCCCCGGGGCTCCAACCCTTGTCCATAGCCCAGCTTTATAAAAGCTGTCAGCCTCTCCATTATATAAAACCTCCTGTCACGTGTCGAGTTTGTTTCACTGAAGGAAGCTGGCTGCTTGTGCTGAGGGTCTGGTCACAAAGAAAGACCATATGTAGATAAAATACAGATTACCAAAATGACTCATTCCGCTGACCATTTCTGAATAACTTCTGGGAATATTTAAAAACTTAAATTGTTGAATACACAAATCAATACACACAACCACACAAAGGGAAACTCTAATGGGTGGTTTTGAACTAAATCTGTTAACTATTCACTTGTAGTAACGACTGGTCTTTGCCCTCTTCTGACTAAATGTTCCATCTTATCTTCAAAAAATTCCACCGCTAAGTCAAGCTTATGACTCGTCTTATTTTCACTCCAACATTTCATTGTCTGACCAAACTGTAGGATTTATATATGAATGATTTCTCGTAACAGAAGACTACATTCAATTAGTCAGCTAATTTTTCCAGAGATAACTCCATTTGCACAAGGGGTTTACCAATTTCACCAAATATCACATGACTCACCTAACCTCGAAGATGAGTGCATATCAAAAATGCATATTAAGTCAATATTGAATCATTAAAGATCATAAAGCAACACCGAAGTTGTTGTTTATGGGTTGCACTGTGTTGCATTAGGTTGTCCAAATGTAACTTACATTAGAACACAGGGTGCATTAAATTAATGAGTTCTATCCAAGAAATCAATTATCCAAGTACTAAGGCTAGAACATTCTGGTTCAGATGTACACGGCCATGAAGTCATCATGGATAAAGATGTCTTATCCTTTCAGTCTGCTGGGGGAAAAACAGGGGAAATTGAGAGAGGAAATCCAACAATCCCTGACTGACAAAGCCCAATGCACTTCTTTAGTAAACTGACTTTGTTCAGACAAAGTCAGAGTTAAAAAGGGAAAGAAATCTAAGACAGGGGAGGCTTTCTTGAAATCCTACAGGGGGTTGAGGGAGAAGTGAGATCAGTAACCATGTAATGGCCAGTAATTGGTACCAAGGGATATCAGCGCCGGCCGAACTACAAGAGGCCAAGCCAAACTCATCATGGTATGTTTGACACTAATCTAGGCTGAGTCGGCAGACGGTGGGAGAATGTTGAGAAGGAAATCGGATCTGTACGTCTGAACCAAAGGCTTTGATAGCTAGTCTACTGATGCCATGTGTAATTGACAGACGATTTAGTATTTCCCATCCACTCAAAAGCAACATTGAAAGGAGGGTAATCTGCTAAGAGCTTTTGTCCTCCGACCTTTTCTTTATCAAGCAAACTATCACCATTTTGTCATTTGCATTTCGGGTTTTTCTCTCAGCATGTCTATTTCTTGTTCTTTCCTACTGTACAAAGCCTCTCTCGACCTTTGTATTTGTCTTCACCTTACCCTTAGCGCTCATCCCTTCTCTCATGCAGTGTATGTGATATGTGTAGACTGTTAAAGACTGCAGGAGATAGATACACTACCTAAAATAATTTCAAATAGTTGTGATCAGAGTTTGAGCAGGGCATTTCATACAATAAAATGTACAAAGGGACACTTTCTGTCCAAAAAACAATGTTGATTGTGTGAAGAATTGGATGTGTTCTTCTTGCACTTTTTCATTTTCTAAAAGCCTAAAAGAGTAGAAGGGCATTTCAGGTGGTTGAGATATTATTAGTCACATTCCTGAAGCAATGTCAGCAATGAAAATATGTTTTACTATCAGTGCGCTGCACCTCTTTTATAAGGCTCGACAAGACCGTTAGAAAACTACAAAACACCATTTCAGATATGATTTTCTCTTATCTTCTGCATTAAAGTGAAACTAAAGACTCGTTGATCAGAAAAGTTAAGTTAAAGGTAAAAGAAAAAAAGGAACAGAAGCAAAGCTGCTTTAACTGAAAACAGTGAAAACTGAAAACAGTGTCAACTCAGAGGTTTTGTAAGGACCTTCAAATAAATATATAAAACAATCATTTCACAAACACCATCAGTACGATACAGGCTGAAACCATGAGAATAAAATAATACGTTCCATTTGGTTGTATACAGATATCTTACCTTTACAGTTCAAAATGCATCAGATCCAATAGGGATTTGATCACACAATTGCATGACTGATACAGCATGCGTTAGCCACATGTCTGACACCTACAGTACTGTACAGTACAGCAGCACCACAGAGCCACACCACCACTAACCCACCACAGGTAGTACATAAACAATGTCAAAGGAAAATGAGAAGTAACTGAAGAATACTGAAGGTGAATAAAATAATCTTAATCTTATAAAATTATAAATTCAAATAAAAAAATTTGAAAATCAGGAATAAATAGATAGACAGAAAGCCAGATAGATCGATATATATTTATATATATATATATATATATATATATATAGATAGAGATAGATAATTTAAAAAATATTAAGAAAATGTATTCACGACTCCAAAGCTACACAAACTAAACTATGGAGTCAAAGTTAGCGGACTACACCACATGGACGTCATCACAGACACACACGTACACATACAGTACCTCTGCATGGTACAATATACACAGAGCACGTACCACAAACATCTAACAGCATGTGTTGGGCGATGTAACTTACAGGCACGTAAAGTGGTTGCGCAATCATGAACAGAGACAGAGGAAAGTGGGTAGGCCCTCTGAAGGGTGTCCATGTTACTATGTACACTGCCTGACATGCAAGAGCAGTCTTGCTCTGAAAGGCCGCAATCAAAACAACATGCCAGTTTCATTCGTTTGTAGATGGACATCTTGGCTACAGTCAGGTTTTGGGATGAGAGGAAAGGAAAAGCAGCAAGTTAATGGCAAAAGGAGAAATATTCATCCAGGGGAAGTCGGAAGGTAACTTCATCAGAGAGTGCATGCCTTAGCCCCCTGCTACCACAGACCTAATATTAAATTAACACTATCCAAGCGCCAAGATATATTTCAGATTCAAATTACTTTACCGAAAAATAAGTCATCCAATTATTCTTTACATTTTTAGTTGGAAGAGTCAAATTTGGACACATTACAATCCAACAATATACATAATAGAATACTCTTAATGCGGTGCATTATATCTCTTTTTGATTGACTGAGTCTGGAGATCTGGAGGTCAAGCTGTGTGCTAAGGCTGTAACAGGTCACAAGGCAAAACTATAACAGTGGGAAGGAGGGTTGAGGAGAAAGGAAAGAGGGAGGGAGGCATTCAGGGAAGAGAGGCATACGCAATGTCGTCAGCAGCAACCTCATACAATGGTTCATACATTTGTACATCCTCTATCCAATTGGCTGAAGGAGTGGATCACGTACCTGTATCCCAACATGCAGCTGTAGCGGCTCTGTCCAAGGCATCACACTATTCTACTGGCTAGACGGGCCAAGTCATGCTACTGTCGATGCAAACCTGCAGTGTCACTGCTCCACTCCCCAAGGGAAGCTTCACTCTTATGTGCATGCATGTATAAATGGTAAGTCAGGATAAGGAATGTATATGTTGGTAAATATTATGTGATTCTGTATCAATTTAAAGTTTGCATATATGTAACTTTTAAAAGAGGAAATGCCACTCTTCGTCTCACAGATTTATAGGTAATAAAATGCACAATTATTTATTATCCACAAGCCTCAAATGCATGAGGTGGAAATACTGAATGGGCTTGTTTAATTGTGTCCGCTCAATAAAATCAGGTTGGGACGGCCTTTTAATAATTACCCATGTAGGCCCAAATCACCACTGTTACTGTTTTTCAAGGATCAACACCAATGCCATTATGATTGTATCAAATAGTTTCATTGATGTTTCTATTTAATTATCAATCCAAAGAAAATGCTATTAAGAAAATAGCATTTAATAGCAGGCTCTTGTTTAGGTAAGAGTGGATGTGTGTGTGTGGTGTGTGAGAGTGTGCGTATGTGAAGCTCTAAACCCCGAGGGAAGCAGGAGTGAAAGTTACGAGAGTCGCACATCGAGATTGCTCTGACTCTGGGCAGAAGCAGTCCCTGGTTCCCATTCCCTCATTGCCAAGGTGCAAACAGACAGCAGGCTAATACTGTCTGGCACCTTTCCAGAGACACTTTCAGCATCTTTGACTCGGAGTCACATCGGAAAATAAGATCTTGAATAAAGTAATGTGTTACAGCTTCTGGCCAGGGAAAGAATGGGAAACGCAGTTCATAACCCATGGGATGAAGGCATCAGGGACGGTTGCATGCTGTGGCATACAGATGTGCCTTATGAGCATGTAATAAGGCATGCAGAAAACGTAGTTTCGGTCATAGCAACGAGAGAAGATATGGAGATAACTGTTGAAACAGTTTGGCGGTACGGTAGACAAGGTGCAGCGATGCTATCACTTCATGCTGGAATTTCTTAACTTCAGAGTTTTTGCTTAAGCATTCGGACCACAGTACATGTTGTTGTTTTTTACAATGTAGATTATTGACACATTGGAAGGGGAGTGATGGATAACACAAGACGTGTACACAAACACACACACACACACACCGACGATGTCTTTGACTTTTGACATTACAAATACCCAGATTCCGGCCTTGAATGATACGGTGTGCATTCAGGACATTCATAATTGAAAATTCAACATGACGGCTGCCCTGATAAACTGTCGGCATGGGTTCAGTCAGCATCTCCTATAATACACCGAGGCACAACATACTTAAACAGAAGCTATCAGGGCTCCATGTTGAATATGAAGGATGTCCCAAAGAAAGCACCATTCTGATATATCCCCCTAAGACTTCCCTATTCAGCAAAGATTGCAAGGAAAATCATCCTGTTACAGAAGCTCAAGAGTTGAACTTGTGAGCGATAGTAAGCACAGTGCACAGTAGCTTATTGCAGTGGTGGCCAAGTGCAGGAGACAGATGCTTGTGTCCTTGGAAAGGCTTACACCATGTCAGATAAACAAAACCTGAAGGAATTTCACAATCTGTAAATCTTTTTTTTTCTTTATAAAATATATTACCCTAATGCACAGAAACACATCAAAGTCAGCCTTGCATTTTTGCTGAACGGGTTTCAGGGGATTTAAGTTTCCTCTATAGACATCACCATTTGAATATTGTATTATTAGACATGACTCTGGCATGACATCGCCATCTAGTGGCAATCTATCGCTGTGGCATGTAACACTGCACAGCTATAGTGAAATTAATCCAATGCAGCAAGTAGGAAAAAAATTAAAAATGTTGCCCAACATCTGCCTAGATTTGAAATGCACAAGACATGTGTGGTGACATTTCAACTCTGAGAGGAACTGATGATCTCTGAAACCTCGGCCAGAGCAGGACGAGGACCCAAAGTTTACAAAGGGGCTGAGATCACAGAGAAGTGGGGCAAGGGGGATACCAGACTGTTTTGATTGTGTTTTGGCAACCTAGGTCGTTAGGATTTGCTGAACTTCCCGCAAGGACATTTTCTGCTCTCTGAAAGTACAGCCGCACACAAAACCTCCTCTGACGGAAAGCACATCAATTTAAACCTCAGTGGTTCTTGTTAATTTCCTTCCCCTTGTGTTAGCTCTACTAAATCTGTGATTACTGTATGGCATATGTGATTTTTAGTACGTTCATTCTGTACTTTCTTGGAGCATTACGCTACAGGGAAGTTAATCATCGATAATGGCATAAGACTTGCCGCAGATTGGCTTCCAAAGCTGCCACATGAGATTGGTTGGATCATCGAATAGTGAGGGGAAAACTGCAGATCTTGCCGGCCACATCCTATTAAGTCATACTTAATTGTCATTTCCAACCAGTAAGAGCATCAGCTGACTGGGGGCGTCATGAGAAGGCCTGATGTGGGTATGAGGTTTTTTCCAGCTGTTCTGGTTTTGGTCAGGTCTAAGCACAGTACAGTAGAAATGAAAGGCGAGGAGAAGGATGCAGAAGCTACACTGGTACATGCAACATCGATACAGTATACCATTAGCTGAAGAGGAAAACACAATTGCACTGCACTCTGGGTAAAAGTACAGCCATTTTTTTTTTACTCACAATAAATCACTACCAGTGAGTAGTTAAATAAAGTGGTGTTTTCCAATGGCAGCAGGGAAGGAAATACATCAAAAGTGTGTCACTGGTCATAAAGAAACATGGAGAAAACAACAGAAGAGAACAACACATGATAGAAGAGAACATACTGTCAGACAGACATCCCTTGCAGTAATGGAACTGTCATTTTCTAAATGCAACTCTTGTGTTGGGAACTAATAGCATAAAACACAACGCCATGTCGATCACCTTGGTCTCAGAGTGTGAAAAGCCTGATGATTCAATTGAGCTGGGAGAGCAAGATATTTTCTGAATAATTTAAATGACACAGACAAAAGAAGTAAATGGTGGGTATCTTTTTGAAAACCAGTCTTGTTCTCTAACAGGCTGCTTACAGTAATTGTCTGTGACCTTTTAGCAGAAATATGGGATATTCACCTGAATTATTTATCCAGTGGCTAACATGTCCTGACAAGTGACGACTGTGCATAGGTCAGGTTCTATTCATGTGCTGTCCCTGCCTTAATGGCAATGGTATGTCTGCAGAATTAAAGTGGGAAACTCTTCCTTTGACAGGGGCTGAGGTGTATTGTCTAAATGTAACAATTAAGATCACAGAGGCTGAGCTCATTACTCTCATAGCATTTGCATGGTCATATTTTCTAATATATTTAAATATTGCATTAAAAAAAGCTCATTGTCCGATACATTGTCTCTCTTATTGTGGATGTTTTCCATTTTTGTTCTTTTCAGCTGTCAACTAACACAATTTCAAGTGTATCTACTATATGCCTACGGTCTTTATAATGGCATATACTGCTACTACATTCTTCATTTATGTAAATAAAAAAGAATTAAAACATGACTATAACAAATTAAATCAGATATCGACTGATGTTCATTCGCAAATGGAATTATGGAAGTTCAATTGTAACCTATAATAAACACTTTCCTCAGGGTATAATGGTGTGACAACATACAGCATTACCTTTAAAATCACATCGTCAAGGTACATGGGAACAATGACACATTGAGAGGTACAGTTAGATATGAACCGTAAGTGTAATGCGACACAGAACCACAGGTAATTTATGGGGAAAGAGAAAGAGGGGTGTCGATGGGGAAAAATAAAGGCGCAGCTACTCACGTCGTTTGCAGCCGCACTTCTTGATCCGCTTAGCGTCTGTGATGTCGTCGTGACAAGCTTTGCAGTAGAAAAATGCTCTAAAAGTGACCCAGTAAAGATGTTTAGCACCTAGAATAATCAAACTGGCCCTTTACACATAATCAGTGTTCAGCTGTTCATCAAGATTGCCATATTACCTCTTCACCTCCTTGGCATCACTGGCGATGAAAAAGCCCAGCGTTCCTTCCTTCAACTTGACATGGTTACCCGGGTTGATGAGGATGCTGGGTTATCAGAGAAATAGACACATCATGCTCATTAACTTTTGGACAACACTTCACTCCGTTCATGAACATAACATGCTAATCAAGAGGAATGGTACACAGACTCGGTGAACCCATTAATCGGATGTACACTGTGCTTATCTGACCTTTTTTTTGGTTTTTGATTGTGGGCAATTTGCTGATGTGATACTCACATGGATGAACAGAATGTACAACAGTATGATCGCACATTGCATTTTTTAGTATTTTCTTTATAATATGGTATTGGTTTGCCACAGGGTGAGAAAGGTGACAGAGAGGTACGAGTAAAGGGACATGGGCAGAAATAATTAGAATTATGGCTATGGAGTGGTTTTAGTGTCAGCACTCAAATACAGTCATCTAGTCCAAACACATGTCATGATGGACACAGACATGTCTGCACTACAGAGAATGTACAGTAAGAGTTGTTATCTCGGTTAGTAGTCGACAGTGGGATGCAATGGAATGAACAGCTCTTTTTCCTGCCGACACAAAGTGGGTTGCACTCTCGCTATAGTTTATATAGCTTTATATTACTGCTCTAGG
The DNA here is from genome assembly GCF_029220125.1 of Pseudoliparis swirei. Lineage (NCBI taxonomy): Eukaryota > Metazoa > Chordata > Actinopteri > Perciformes > Liparidae > Pseudoliparis > Pseudoliparis swirei. Next base: position 15,199,899 of record NC_079404.1, read on the forward strand.
AAAAAGATAAGTCCAAAGGTGGAGAAACTCATATCTAAATCAGTAGTGAGTCTGCTAACTTGAATTATAGGGAGAACATAATTACAATGCATATCCAGCAATATCAATATTGACTTAATTGACTGCATTAATTATATGCATGTCTAAAGACACAATTATGCTGGCATGCTGAAAAAAAAGCTGAACTAGAAATAAATATCAAGAGATTATCTAGCAAACCATTTCTATTTAGTGTGGGACTCCTGAGCACTTACAGTGGCTGGCTGTATCATTCCCCATCAATTAGACTGACACAACGAGTACACACAATACACACATACTGTACGCTCATACATATATATGCACACACACACTGGTCATTAATGGTTACCTGTGGGCAACAATCATCAATGATGTACGTGTGAACTAGGAAATCAAAACACTGAACCCACAACTCGTTGAGGGTCACATTCCTTCAAGATACGATGAGCCCAGATGAAAGATGACAATCCATAGATTTTTTGATTTAATTTACTCAATTTGAAACTCAAACTTTTGTTAATTTGTGACAATAAAACTTTAATTTGACTCACAAAACTACTGTCTGTGTGGAGTTAACGTTTCTTCCTATCGAGATAAAAAATGTTGTTGGCATTTTAGGAACACATTTAGAAAAAGTGTGTTATCTGTGCAGAACTTAGAGCAGCAGTGAAGTAGTACATTTGAGAAAACATCTTTCCTCTGGGCTCTGAAAAAGGCTACATTGGAGAAAATAAACAAAAATATGAAGGGAGCAATTGAATCCATACACATGTCGGGGTTGTGATCAAATTGCACCAGTATATTTTTACTTCCACATTTTTCGATTCAATAACTGAAATAGAATCTAACACCCTCTCAGATTAAATAGCCCCCAGAGAAGTAAAGAGGCGTTACGCCTGGCATGCGCTTAAGTGAAAATAAATTAAAGAAACAGATCAAAGACCACAGTTCCACAAACATTGCTGCCCAAATCTGAGATTTTACAGGATTATTTATACAATACATTTTTCTTTGTTCAGGTGTAAACTGGTGAATAGAAGCTTAAAAAGCATTAAAACCTCATATTGTGAGCAACAAAACAAGCATCAAACACCGTATGTGATCATGTCATAGCATGCAGTTACAGAACCATACAGCATGAAGAGGACAATAGTCAGACAGAAAGGCAAAGCCACTGAAGTACAGGTATAAGGACAGGTACGTAGATGCAGACGGTTGCAGTAACTTCTGTGCAGTTGGATTGTTTCTCAAACACCAAACTGACAGGAAGTGACCTCACTTAAGAACATCTACTCGACAGACGCACAAGCATGGAGTTAACATAGTGGCTGAGACACACAAAAATGTACACGCTCATTCCCACCTAAACTCTTCCTTTTGAGGTAATCACACATAAACCAGACATACAGACGTGCACAGATGAATATACGTTTAACTGAGAACATGAGAGGGTGATGGAATGCAAAAGTGAAATGTGGGGCACTTTATGAACATTTTGGCCTATGGTTATTATATTTCAGCTTGGATCCACTTAATGCCATCCAAAATCCATCACTTCCATGCCTTTTACTAGTGTGTGAATTGATGAAAAGAAAACACAAATTGGTGAGGTGCTGCTGGTGTAATGAAACCATGAAGAAAAAGATCATATTGTATCATAATCAGCTACTGCCAACAGTAATAATTAATAATCAGTTAATGTATTTCAAGATTAAATCCATAATGAAGAAAAACAGATTACCAGTGTTTATGGACCCGTCTGAGGTTTAAATTATGTGTAAACAAACTCCTCACTGGTTCAGAATCAAAGAACCACGAAGTACTGATTTAAAAACACCATAAGTGGAAGAACTTGCTTGGCAAAGCAAGCATGCAGTAGGGTAACAACTGGGCAACACTAAAAAATAAGTGAAAGGGAGAAACACAAATTAAGGAAAGGACAAAACTCAAAAGATTAAATCGGAGGTAGAAATGGAGAAGGGGTGAGCGTTTGGCTTTGGTACAGCGACAACAGCAAAGACACAGAAACAGCACTTCTACAAATGTCCAATTTATCTACCCTCTCTCTGCCTGCAAAGAAGTTAGTGCGTTATGCACAAGGGACACCATAAAAAAAAACTTAGGAATAGAGGCCTGTGAGATAGTGTTTGGAAAAATATCCTTGGGGAAACTCCCAAAGTCAGAAGCTTTAAAGTGGTGCAGATTGGGTTGAACTTTGGAAGTAAGATAAGGTAGAGGGCATACCGCTTTCGGCTTCTGCAAACAACAAGAAAACATCTCAAATCAAACAGTTGTCATGAGCATAAACGAATAGGAGAATATGTTTCTAATGTTTCCCTTGTTATTTAGTAGGTACACTTGTTATGGCAGCACGATTCGCAACTCTGTACAGACACAACATGAAGTTATTTCATGCATGTACATTTTGTATTTATTTAAGTTTGGTTTTAACGTCTAATATCAAAATGACCACAATTAAACATGAAACTCTATCAATACACACAAAAATCATTTGACACAAGTAAATGGGGAAGAGTGAGGGAGATTTGGCAATTGAGATTAGTGAAAAATAGGACTTCATGTTGTTATTGGTGTTAAGACGGACATGTTGTAGAGTTACTCGTTATCATATACAGTGAACAGGGACACAAAGGAATCAAGTTAAGGAAAAACATGACATGAAATTTGATTGTGCAGCAGATTGGTAATTCGGGTATCTCTTAATTGACGGCAAAATATAATCAACATAGGACAAAAAGATGTTGCAGTGCTGCCGTTACCTACAGTAATAAACCAAGAAGACATTTCAACCAGATCTGTATCCTTTATCCTGCAAGGTTCGGTAAAAGTATCAGACTTGTTGTTATCTAGTTAGCACCACTGAGAACATAGAGCCAGTATTATCAGTCTCATTTATTTCTTTGCCAAATAGAATGAAATTCCAAAAAGTTGTCATCAGAATTCAATTAAATTTGGAGAAACCTGAGGTCATGAGGGAATAAGTAAGGTTTTGGTGCAGATCCATGTTCTTCTGCTACATTTCTTAAAAACTATATTTATCATGTACCACTGCACTCTATGTAATTAACATTAACGTTTTGGCACACTTAAATGAAAAACAGAAACTCCAGATGACTGTGCAGCCTTGGCAGAGGTTTGTGCTCTCTGAGTGCTTTCTGTTAGTGTGTGTAATGATGCTTACATTGGCATGCTATCATTCAAACGTCAATCACAAAACGAATGTCTATCAAATATCAACTGTTTTTAAAGTTACAAAAGAGGATTAAGGGGGAATAAGGTATTATATTTTTTTTAACAGATCCGCTTGAAGCGAGACACACAGTAGTCCACTTATAACACAGTTATACCTGACGTTAGTGGAAGAAAGATGCAATAGACAAACCTGCTTTCACTTTGCTCCGACTTGATCGCAATGAGTAGCAGCTTCAACTTCACGTAACACAGCCTGAAAAACATATGCATTTATTAGAGGACAGCAGCGTAAGAGCAAATGACCGATGTGTTCAAACGTCTTTGAAATCCACGTCTCGTGTTTATTTTCTCACTTCAGAGTTGTTAGCTATACCTACCACTGACAGTGGGCTTGCTGAGCGAGGAAAGAGCGATACTTACTCACAGACAGTGGGGAAGGTGAGGCCGACAAAGGCACTGGACAAATACTCTGTGTACATCTCATTAGCCACCCCTTCTAGGTAATACTTCTGCCATGTATCCTCCTCAATCTGACAACAACAAAAAAACAAGCATGGAAATGTCAGAAGACAAAAAAGCAACACTGTTTTTCTTCAAATAGCAGCCCAATGTGGTATGCAGATGTTCCACCGCACAACATCAGCCTGCTCATTATAAGCTGATTCATCATCTTTATGACAAGAGAAAAGTTCTTTGAAAGAGAGAAGCACCTCTTCAATTTTGAGCCACAGACACACTAAACAGATTCCATATGAAATCTCACAGTAAAATACGATGTGCCAGGACGACTGAAATCATACTAATGGAAGTCTGGACGAAGATGTCAACATTTTCCGGGGTATGTTCCGTGTTTGACAGATCTCGTCCGTCTGTCGGCAGAGAACCTACTGTATCCACTTATCGTAACCTCACCTTCAATCGCTGAATGAATCATCTAATTTACAAAAAATGCAATGGGAAAATTCATTCAACCCAATTACTTCAGTCCGTTCAGAAGGAGCGGCTGAGACCAGGCAAGTTGAACTTGTCCTCTGTGTTACCTCAATGAAGGACCTCATAGAGAAGAGGTTGGCTAGCATGGTGGACAGGCCCTGAGCCAGACAGCTCTGGGCAATGAAGCCTGCCTTCAGCTCCGCCAGACAGATAGCATCGTCACCCTCTCTCCAGTTCCAGCTTGGAATGTTCAGCAGATGGGCCTTCAGCACATGACAGAGAGAGGAGGTCACACGACGCAGACATCTAAGCACATGATTCATATTTCTTAAAGGGGGAACACAGTGCTCATTTTCTGGCCCATACTTGGTCACAATACACAGCACTTTTATAACACTGCCTGTCTGAATAAACATGTATTCATTCTTTATGTATCACACCGGTTCCTGTCTACATTACCAGTTTTTCTTTGGGGTTTTATTTACCCCCCAAAATGTAGAACTTTTTCACAAAGTGGGAAATGTTGAAGCTGTTTAAAGACGGTGATTTAGAGTTATGAAAACATCAATAAAATGTCCACACACTGTATCAACAGAGATGCAATCTTTAAATGCATGTGTACAGGTTATTTAAAGATGGAGTCTGTGTTGACATAGCTCGGTGTGAAGCATCAGCTCGAAACCTCACTTGTGGATGTGGCATTAAATTGCTCTAAAGGGAGCTACAGAGTGCAGACTTTCATTTATGTTTTTCCTTGGCTTTCCTCTCTGGGTCCAGCACCTGTCAACAAAGGATTTTGGATGTGCGCGACCATTCGGCTTAGTAAGGTATTTTTGGTGAGCCAACTCACAACATGCTATTTACGGCAACAAGTGGTGTAACAATGGCAACAATTATGTTAAAACACTCGATTTGTAGGGTGTCATTTAAAAAAAATGCTATCAAGCATAAGTGATTCTTTCCTTGGAAAATAAAAAAATCTTCAATAATACGAAACACAATAATGTATGTGAGCAATGAAAAGGTCCATATTAGCATTACTTGTCATGTGATACCTTACTGGTCCTTCTGGAGTTAAAGGAGCGAGGGGTCAATCGAGTGCGTGTTGACTCTTATAAAACATGCTGTTATGAATTACCAAATGATTAATACAACTACTGAAATGCAGCACACAGCACACAGCAGGCATTGCTGTGGGTAATCCCCTGATATACGTGTTTAGAGTTGTGAGATAAATAAAGAGCATTCAGATGAAACAATCTTTTATCTCACAGGGCACCAAAAGGTCTTACCTTGTTGTGGTACTGTAGCATCTGTGTAATTATTCGGATCTTGGGATGGTAGTTCTTAATCGAAATAACCCTTGAATCAGAAAAAAAGGCAAATTGCAACAAAAAAATCTATTAATTTTCCAGTGATTTCAAAGTCAAGACAATACAATACCTCATGATGTTGGAGGCATCTTCAGCATCAGGATCTGCACAGTACTTATTGGCTAGGATTAAGCAGGCATCTGCTGACTCGATCTGTGTGAAGGGACCAAAGAAACAGATACGTTAACATTATAGTCAATTTATATTAACAAGCAATTTATTCGACACTTTGATTCATGTGATGCCATGTCTCATAGAGATGTCCCTGACTGTATACCTTCAATCTGGCGAGGTCGTGAGGGTTGAGAACAGATCCCTGGTAGAACTCTACTTGGGTAAAATGCCGTTTGAACAAGGCTTCCAGCTCAAGATTAGGGGAAATACTAACACACAGATAAAAGATGAAAGGGGTTAGCAGACCTCATATAGTATATATATATATATATATTATTCACAAGTAACTGAATATATATATATATATATATACATACACTGCCTGTGTATTCTTGCATTGTTCGGCTACATTGCGTTCTGCTACATGTGGTAAGGATGTAAAAAAAAGAACTTACTTATGGAGAAAAACAATTTCAACATTGACATCATCCCTATCCTTGTGTAGGAAGTCTTTGAGGAAGTTGGAGACACTTTCGAGGGTAATATGACCACAGACCACAATATGCCTGGAAGGGGGGAAGAAATCATCTTGAGTGGACAACATAAATCACTGCAGACACTGGCATGTCTCTCACAGATAATCAGTCAAACCAAAGCACTCTCACATCTCAAATATAGACTAAAAAAAGCTGTAAACATTTCAAGAAATGCCATTTCAAAGCAAACAAGTAACCAAATTAAATCTTCTCTTTTTTTGCCAGAAAAGTGAACATTTTCCCTCACAAAATGAAAGAGGTTCAATTCTGCACAACAAGTGCAATCAAACACTCAACTATGAACCACTTAAGACAATCTAAGATATAATCACACAGCCCGCAGTGGTTGGACTGTCTTCCGTTCTCAATATAAAAACTGTCCCTTCGGCCAAACCACCCCTTCGTGATCTGAATGCATGTTGACAAAGACATGCACATCAATATGCTTGTGCTTTTATACAGGACATTACTAAACAACTTTCAAAGTGATTTGGAGGCCTGTGGTTGACACAAGTTCTAAACAGGACCTCTGAGTTTTTGATGGGCCCGCTGGCAAAATATGTAGCGCATTAGAGCAGGGGGATCTGTCAGACTGCGCACAGGGCTGATTACAAATGTGAGGAAGTACCAAGTTAGATTGGAAAGATTTTGGAGTTGAGGTTGTGACCCTGTTTGTCCTCTGACTGCCGTTCAACTTCAAAGGTCAGCTTCACATTTATTTCAAGATGTGAGAATAAATTGGGCAGTTTGGATGGTCACTGACTGACATGTCTTACATTTAAACTTTAAATGATGAACGGTCTCAACAATGAAACTTCAGTTTCAATTCAATTTAATTCAGTTATTATTCAAGAAAATTGTTTTTTTGCTGTATTTTTTTCTTTTAAGTTAATGTTCAGGTTATCGGTTATCTTGCTCCTCAAATGTTATTTTTGCCATTTCTTAAAATAATTGAACATAGTAGTGAACATTGTCATTATGACAATGGTTGGAACTCAATCATGATATAGTTATGATAAGAAATTTTATTGCACTAATGCTTCATTTGCACTGTGGTAAGCTGAGCTGCCCTTCTGTAGTTAAAGTTAAATGTCACCAGGTCTTTTTGCCAAACTCCTAAATGAGAAATCCAAACATGCCGAGTAGAAGTCAGCCCTTATATTGACATGGATTGGTGTGGACACTCGTCAGACACCCTAATTACCCTATGGAGACCTGTAAGGCAGTCTGTGGGTGTAATGACAATGGCCTTATCCACTACTTAGCAGGATGTGCCAGGAGACAAATGAACCACTTTAGTTTTGAGTGCTTGGATACTGGACAGCTTTGCATTGAACACTATGAGTATTGGGTTACTTTTTCCCAAATTAAAAAAAATAGTTGCGGTCATATTTGTTCACTGTTTAAGTTCTTATGATCAAACTTGATTTGTCTGAATCCATTATCATACTATTGTACACAAGAAGCAGGCTCTGACTCACACATTAACCTTTAAAAGTTGATAGAATATTACTGAAATCTGACTTAGTTTGGCAGGTTTAAAGGAAACAGATATTTATTGATGTTAGATGAGAACCATAGTTCAGATCACTTAATGTCTTCCTACTCTGTACCAGATGGTCCGGGTAGGACTTGACTGAAGTGGACTTGGCAAAGTAATGTGACAGACATATTGAAAGAAAGGCAGTGTGTGGATGTCGCAGGACGTAATGGTCTTCGCAGATGTTGCCTCTGTCCTTTAAGAGAATCTAATGAGCAGCCGTGATGGCAAGGTTGGCCAGAGTTGAGCAGAGGACCGTGTGGTCTTACAAGCTGATGAGCTGAGATGTCTGTGGGCAGCCGGCAGTATTTGGCACAAGATGTCTCTCATTTAAAGAGATGAAAAACATCAGTTACGATTTTCTATTCCCAGTATCCAGATGCCCTTCAGCAAGGGTAGAGGGATTATAGAGATTTATATGGGGTGTGTGGGTTCAGCATTAGGTTATTAATTTCTCCCTCTCTCTCTCTCTCTCACACACACACACACACACACACACACACACGTGCGCACACACACACGTGTCGTAGGTGATTTACCAGCTAAACAAAATGTTCTTCCTCTTCTATCAAGCTTTTTCCCCCATGCTATTTAAGTCTTGAATTATTATCCTTTACTTGATAGAAGTAATTAAAGTATTTAAAGTTGGCATGAGTAGTGAGGTGTTTGGCTGAATAGGATATTAGAAATGGATAGCTTAGATAATTCAACCATTTATACTTTTCTTAATAAACAAAATACCTTCCCTCTGGTTAACAAGATTAAATCGTACAGTTTAAGCTATGGACATTACTTGTTTGCAGATTTTACCTAGAAAACCAAACACAACCCTGAAACCAAACTAAAGAGAGCACACAATCACATGAAATACAAGGAGATATTACAGAGCGTGCACACAAAACATGCAGTCGGGGAACATCCCAGTGTGTCACTGGGGATGCACAGAATACAATGTGAACAAACAGAGAGCTCAAACATCAGCAACACAGGTCACTCACTTGGTACTGCTCTAATCCTTAGGTCAGTAGTGAAACTTACTGCAAGAACCATCGTCAAAATGTTGCAATTTATACAGCTCATTTAATTTTTGTATTAAATGAAAAGGCATCTCTTGTAATAAATGTCAAGATGTGTGCAGGTATGTACTGTATAATGCACTTTGTATTTACATTGCAACAAACAGCATGCGGATTCTCTGGAAACTCTGCCAGATGTACGTTTGACCATTGAGTTGCTCGCCCTGACAGAGGACTTTCAAATGTGTGTTTCAAAGTTCAGCCAGTGTTGAAGCCGGTTTCCACACCAACCCCTCTGTAGAAGTTTGGGCTAATGGAAACCATAGAGCCATAATGGAAACCACAGAGCCCCAACTGCACTGGGCGCCAACAGAACGCAACACTTGTCATTATTATGTCAGCATATGCAGGCTGAGGGCTGTCACTGCGCTCATGGGTGTATGCTACACTGCACAGAGTACAATAAACCTGAAAGAGACATTTTGTACGGATCCAATGTGAGTACCTCTCACTTCTAAATAGCCTTCAAGGTCTGTTTCAAATGACAGCAAGGCAGCAAGATTAAATAAGGGATACATTTAAAATAGTTCACAATGTATCCATGATCTCATTGTTTGTGAGCTCAGTAATCAGTTGGATACTTGTAATCTTCTAATCTCATTTCCATGGTAGACTTTCTTTTGTGCCGACAGCTGCTAAATAACTGAACCCCGATGGCAAACCTAAACCCACATGAAAAAGCGGTTGTATCTATGTGTCAGGTCCTATACATGTAAACACCAAACAAATACAAAATCTAAATGATTATGCAAAGAGCCTGATGCCACCCGAAGCCTGTGTGTTCGCTGGGTCTTCCGATTGTTACCATATGTTTGCACTGTATGTCTAACCATAGAGAGAAATGGTAGGGGGTGCGGAGAGAGAAAATAAAGTGTGTGGGATAAACTATCCTCGGCATTGACAAGGGCTTCTCTCAACACACATCTGTGAGTCTGGGCTGAAGTCACTGGCCAAACATAACATTTCATCAATCTTATCTCACTGACAGGCAAACATTATCGAACAAAAGCTTTTTTCCGATGCCTCGTTCTACTGCTGACTCGCTAGAATCCGCCCCGCTGAAAAGAGTGAGTGAAAGAGTAAGATACAAAAAGAGAAACAGGGTGAGAAACAGAAGACGGCAGAGTAGAAGATGTTGAGTGCCATAGCAGAGAATGAGAGGAACAGAGAGAAGGAGAAAGAAGCCTACCCTCCCTGTTCTAGACAAACCGCATCTAGATTTATATACATCTGTGTGCTGAATATCAGTAAGATTTGAGCCACGAGGGGAGAAGAACAACACTGGACAATAATTACTGTGGTGAAATAACCACAGTGCCTCACATACTTCACAGTGCACTGGATCCTCTGCTGTGAGAGGCCAATTACACATAACAAGAGCTTTTGGAGACAAACTCCGCCACCACACAAACACGAGAGCCAGGCGAGCGTCAAGAAGCGAGCAGGCAGAGCAAGCCAAGAGCAATAGAGCGCTTCCACTGCAGAGAGCGAGGCATCCAGCATTCAGGGTGTGGGAGCTGACTGAAGATCAGGGCCAGAGTCATGTCAAGCGTTGATGCGATGGGCTAGCGTTGACATAAAACAGGAAGATGACTTTTTCATGGGGTTTGCATTCCATTAAAAAGCCTCATGACTGCAGGTCATAGAGAACATGCCGGAAATTTTGCAGTTAATGCAAAGTTGTTCCAAAAAACATGCAAAATAAAAAGACAAGGAAATAAATGATATCTTGCAATGATCATTGGAATTGATGATGCTTGAAAAAACCACCAATAATAATGCACTTGCAGATGTTTAAATCTTTCGATTTTCTTCTAGGGGGGAAAAAATCCGTTGAAAGTGGATAGCAGGGGTTTCATGACTATTATTTTCCATTTCGAAATAAGTACTAATTCATCCCCAAGACTGTATTAATGCGGGACTAGAGAAGAAATGGGACAACACAAAGTGCACAGATATATTACATAGAAGCACCACAGATGTGTGCATTACAAGTCTAACATTTGGTCGTCATGAAAGCTCTATTTTCCAAATTAAATTAAAAACAGCAAAGGCGGACAAAGAAAGAACATGAACGTCTCATAAATGACTGAGTGACGGACAGATAGAGGAAGATATAGAAGAGGACAAGGACAGACACAGAGAGACGGACAGAGTAAAAGAGAGAGTAAAAGGGCGTGGACATGTGTGTCCTAATGGCCAAGGTCTCCAGTCACGCAGTGTGACTTGATGTATTAAAGTAATTTTACTCTTCTAAAAGTCAGTCTAACTAACCCCCAGTCACGATGACCTCCAAGGGGTTGCACTTGAGTCACACAACCACACCTCGTCTGGATTTGAACTTACTTTCTGCCTCGTGTCGAGTTATAACTCCTTCCGTATTTCTTCCGATTAAGGATGAGAGCAGCAATTTCTGGCACGTAGTGAGCAAACATGGCCTACATGCATGGAACAGAAAAAAGAAAAAAGGCATGCAGAGAGGGTTCTACCGCACACAGAAAAACAGCAGAACCATCTGGAATACTTACTTTCTCCCATTTACCGCACTATAGGAACCACCATATTTCTTTCGGTTTCCTATTAACTCTATGATTTCAGGGACGTAGCTGGCAAACATGGCCTAAGGAGAAGATAGAAGACAGAAGAAGAGACTAAAAAAGAGATTACTACACCGCAGCAGGGTGGTGGAAAAACTGGTTCATGAATCCAGATTTCTGAGGGGGAAATTATTCCTTTGCTAATGAAATCAAGTTAAAAACTCTCTCACTGTCTGAAGAGACTTGATGAACCCTCGGATATTGAGCAAGATCTTCATATACCCAAAAATCTTGTTTTTGCTGTTAAATTTTTTTTTTTTAAATAGCCCCCGCTTTTTAAAAGTAAAAGTTTAGGAACAGGTTTGTCTGTGATAGCACCCAATACCTTTCTGGATAGCAGACTTTTGAAAGGAGAATAAAAACCTATGTGCCATGTTTTGTCCAACAAACACAGATGATTTGGCAGGTTGATTTAAAAAAGGCCTACCTGATGGTCCACAGCTGCAAAACACATTAAGACTCATTTGTTGGGCTGGAAAATGAGCTGGATGCATTTTGCAAAGTGTCACAGCCTAGTGCAGGATTGTGTTTACGTTTACCAACTAACAGTCACTGACACTGCTCATCGAGACTAACATCTACATTAAGAAACAAAGAGGTACCCTTGACCTTGTAAATACATACTTAACTCATACTTGGAAAGTGCACCTATCACCCGTCAGCAGGAATAATGTGAAATGATGTGAGTTTAATATGATCGCCAGCTTTAAAATATCTCAAGCCTGAAGTCATTATTCAGCCACTGCTGGTGATAGGAAGCAGGCTGAGGTACGAGCCTAAAGACTTCCAGAGCTCTCAGCGCTGAGAGAAAACACATAACCTATCACCATGGCCACAACAAGGCACACATCCACACAGCTGCAGGTCATCAGTGCAGAGTGATAGCTGGCCAAATAAAGACAGAACACAGTGACTATGATTTGGCTAAATCCTCCACATCTTTGTACGAGTAGTTGGAGGCGGCATGGTCTTTAGTATGTGTACGAGTGCTCACTGGTGTGTGCGCCCACGAACGTCTGTGCTGAAGTTAATGTACATGTGGCAACCAATCGGGACGCTAGATCAAAGGAAGGTGAGCAGGAAGGATTGGGAGGATGCTGTTGCTATGGTAACAGTCAGGCTGGCCTAAGCCTCATCTCCCTGCCCCTGTGTTTGTTGGAATTGTGGGAAGAGACACAAGAGGAAGGGTGTCCTGAAAACGCAACTGCTTTTAAGAGAACAGTAACAACATTATCAGACAGAAACTTGCACTCTTATGAATCAAATACAGGAGTGACACGTAAGGGGGGGGGGGGGACTGGGGGGACACGAAGGACCACATCGTACTGTTGACTACAGGCGACAGGATACAGCACGCTAAACAGAGGGATATAACTTCACTATGACAAATAAGTAACATGTACTGGTCCAGGCAACATAGTTCTAATATTTAAAAGACAGCACTATGCTAACATATCATACAGTATCCAAAACAATGTATTGTTCATTAAAGTATCATGTTCAGGCAGGATTTAGGAGGGGAGAAGGGGAGCAAGGGAGAGAAAAAAAGCCTCATTTTACCAAACCACCAAGGATGAAGAAGACCATAAACAGGCGCCCCAGGGTGGTTTTTGCATAGACATCCCCGTAGCCCACTGTAGACATTGTCACCATCAACAAGTAGACACATTCCCAATAGGAAAGTGGCTGGGAATTCTGGAAGTTTTCCCAAGGATCCCCTGAGTTTTCCACCTACAATGGAGATGGGAGAGGGAGTGAAGGACAATTAGAGAGGCCTCTCACCACAAGTCTGTAAACATTGTATGAAATAGGTTCAACACAGCTATGTGTTGATAAAGACAAAGCCAGCAAAGAGAAACTATTTGATCACGTTTGATTAAAACCTGCTACAAGTGCTCATGCATCTGTGTTGAGTCATCCAGTATATTCATTATATATATTGAGCTAAGACTACCATCTAGTGGTAACATTTGTTGATGCTTTATTTAGTTGTTCGGCAGAGCTGCACCTACACAATGAATACTATATTGACGTGTTACTCCACAAAATAATATGGGTTTTTTATAATGTTTTTTAATTGAACAGTTTGATAGTAGAGCGTGACAGGAATGGGGAGCGATGATGCATCCAATAAAAGTCTCCAGCCACACTTGGACTTCTCAGTTCCTTGCTCAGTTCCTTGCTAGGTCACCATGAGACCCAACCTGTGTTTGTATATTACTAATAGTATCTCTTTTCCGTGGAATATATCTCTGTTAGCAGTGTTATAATGTTCAAATAAATAAAATGTATTTGCACATAAATTGGTGTTTGTTTAGCGTTCAGTTTATCATAATCTAGCGCAAATACTAACCTTATTATGCAGATTGGCCTGTACATAATAAAAACACTCTTCATCAATGTCATTGTAGAATTCAATGTCTCCACTGTGAGTCATTCAGTGATTCAGAACAGCCGTTTCACTTTATAGAAAACAAAGTATTGTTGAGGGGCTCTAAAGCCGTCTGTGAGGAGGCAACATTAATATGAGACTAGTATGATTAGTAAGTGCCTTGAAATCGATTTACTGCTTACTATTGAGTGTATATTAGAGAAAGTAAAAGTTGAGTGAATTTGGACAAAGCCAATACTTCCAATGAAATCTGAAAAGTGAGGAAAAGAAGATTTTCAATTTGAGGGGAAAAAACAGAGCACTAGTATTGGACCAGTACGAGGTAATGGGTCCGCGAGTTAAGTTACTGGAATCGGTATGGAGAGAAAACAAGTTGCATTAGTGCATCCCGACTTGATGCGAGTGGGAAGCATTACAATTAACTTTCTTGCAATTCATTCTGAAGTCGGATAATTGTGTCCAATATTAATAATTAGACTATTTGATGTTGAAGTGTGGGGTGTCACAGTTGTATTGTCTTTGGGAGTTCCTCAGTTAGCATCCTCACTGGCTCATTAATCACTAAACCTTACTGGTCCTCACATCTGTCCACTTACCAAATGTATGAATCCAGCTGCTGTGAGCCATGTGCTTATGAAGATGGAACACAGGTTAACTAGCTTAATGGAGTTGCTGCGACGAAGAAGAAGAAAAAAAAGAAATTAGACCACAATGACAGAAAAACAGAGACTAGTGAGTTAATGATAGGAAGCTGTCATGGCTGACAATAAACAAAAGCAAGAAAAGTTGATCTAAAACCATAAAAGCCCAATAGGGTACAGAATGGGAATAAAAGCTTGAATCTAACTTCAGAGGAGGATGATGCTAAAAAGAGTCCCACTCTCTAAACTTTTGCTATTTTATCCTATGTATGTGCCAGTACAGTTACACAATATGAACACTTTATTTGTATATCGCACCATAAAAAAACATCATCATTACCTTAAAGATATATGTATGATCCCTCATAACATATGTGGTTTAACACAGATGTAAACAATTACTTCCACATACTGTCTGCTGACAATGCAAACCAGCCTCCCTTAGCTCACCAAAGCTACTGGTTGGAGTAACAGTGAAGATATTATTCTATTTGTATATGATTCTTATCAATAAATGAAGAAAGCTTTATTCTTACCTTGTTTTCAGGATATTCAAAAACTGAAGAATTTCCGAAAACTGTATCAATCTTAGTGCTCTGAGAAATCTTAAGCCTGTGAGACAGAGACACAGAAAGAGAGGGCTCAGCATATAAGTGCAAACAAACTAACTGATTAAATTCAAATACGATCATATAAATTGGACATTTTCAAAAATATCTTCAAAGTATTACCAGAGAGACATAACAGTGGAAGATATGAACAAAGACAACATGTATGAGCAATCAGACAGCGTGGCCCAATTGTTTTTCTGAAGCACTTTCAGCGAAGCACACCACAATATGATTCAAAATATAGTCTGCCACACACCAGGATGTGAAGCAAGAAAAGTAGACCCTTTATTCTGGATGATGTGTTGTCATTATTTATGCTTTCAAACAAGTAAGGAGGAACATAATGTGGCCTACTTTATATGAGCCTCAGTGTCTGCATCCAAACGCAGCTCGCTTCGGGATTAGAGAACAATGCGACACCTGACTCATTGTCTCTTTACATAACACGACTGATCCAATGGAAGGTGTGTGTGTGTGTGTGTATTTGTGTGTGTCTACTTGTGTATTTGCCTGTGTGTGTGCGCTCCCATTGACACAATCTTTACAATAATTGTACTAATTGCATATGAAGGACAGTGGCCATACGCTTGTCAGCAAACATGTTTTTAAAGACCACCGAACTCTAATCGCTAACAACTATCTGCATACATAAGGTACGAACCGAATGTTGTGACCCATCCAGATAACGCCCTTACCCCAGTTGAAGAGGATGTGCAAACACGACCCCACTGAATGAGATAGTCCCGCCTGCCTTTCCTTTTGCTCCAGTCCTTGATGGCTCTGCCTCACCTTGTACCCATTCTGAAAAAGGTCGCCACAGAACTTCTTTTGCCTCCACGTCTCTCGGATGGTCTTTCAAATTAGCAACACTGCGTGTACGTCGATATACGAGGAGCTTAGGGGGAATCATTCTTTTTACGATCCCGGCCAAGGACTCCCTTTTTTTTTTTGCCAAGAGAGGATTTAAAAACCGCCGATCCAAAAATATTTAGAGAAATGACGAGATTTCTAAGACTTTAGACTATGTAATAAGATAATCGTCCTCGGAGTAGCACCACAACAGTTAAACAAAAAGAAAAGCACCTATAAATACTCTTTTTTTCGTTAGTGTTAATCCTCACCACCCAAACACATTTACCTTCCCATTCCCCTGTGAGTGCTTTACTTTTAACCCATTTGAAGCTTTTATCTCCATCAACACACGGCTCCTCCCTATTTATTTATTTTTCTGAAACTGGCCAGGGATTAGCAGAGATGAAGATCAAATTAACACAGTGCAGAACAAAATACAGTAATCCTGATTTATAAATGTTTTCGCATTAAAAATGGTGAAACAACTCTATGACAACTTGATGATAGTTAAAGTTATTGGATAATCCAGGGCTGAGGTCATTTCAACTACAGTAGAATCGGATTTTGTCTGATATGAAAACAACTTCTTTAAGATTAGATTCTTTCATAAAATCCTAAGAATTCAAAAGGTAATTTTAATGAATTACCTACATTTTTGTAACTTTCCACAACAAACCAATCAAACAATCATACCCACTTCATACAAGCACACACACAAAATCGATATAATGATGTTACTTTTTCTGTGTCAAATCAAGTGCAATGCCATGAATGTCTGTGAGGACACACTGTCCAAAAGTGTGCCCATCTGTCCAAATTTGTCTCTGTGATGACATGCTTTTTACACTGTATTCAAGTCTTGTTAAAACCTTTTTATCTTTAGGCCAAACGTTGGACAACATGTCATATACCATGTTGATTTCAAGCATACTGGTTGTTAAATCTGTCAAAATATTGTCAGTAAACTGACTGCACTACGACGTGTACAGAAATATATTTTTCAAAATCAGTGTGAAGCATCTGTGTTTGTGTTACACTGTACATCTGTGTATGCGCGTGTGTGTATGTAAGTGTGTGTGTGTGTGTGTGTGTGCGCGTGTGTGTGCTATGTATTTAACACTTTGCGGGATGAATATCTGTTTGCGAGAAGAAATCTGGCATCATAGGCATGTATTTGTATTTAGTAAATACAATGTCCTCACAAACATTGGCATACATGTTTGTGTGTGTGTATGTGTTGCAAAAATGGTCGATAAAACTCTGCTCCCATGAACACGTGTTTATGCATGAGAAAATCTCTTTCCCACACATGTCAAAGCCTCTTGCACACACAGTGACGAGTGTCAGCTAGCCAGATGCTCATTCTAAAAGGGTTTTCTGGTCTGTGCCCAGTGTTACTTCATTGAGGATTTGCGAGTCAAAGTCACAGAGCAGTCTACTGGGACCTTTTATCAATCACCAGTCTGGGATGGTACATCTCGGATAATACTTAGAGTCAAAAAAGCCATTGATTAGATTATACGATGCTATGCAGCATTTACACACAAGCATGCACACACGCGCGCACGCACACACACACACACACACAGCCAGTGTAGCCCTGGTTGTTGCTGGATAGACTGCACATGCATATTAAATTCAAGATCAGCAACACATTGTTTTCCAAGCTCAAAATTAAACTCATTGTCTGTGAAATAATACAACATGCAATACCATGACAAGTGAGAAACCTGCTGCAGCAAAGAGGTTTAAACTTCCCAAAATATTGAGTGTACATTGTGGCTTCCTGCCAGCATCTGAGAGGCATATGAGGCACATCTGAAGGCCATATAAGGTACTACAGTAAGCCTCTCTCAGCAGGAGAAAACAAGGGTTCATGAAACAGTATACTAAAGCACCACGAGAAGGCAGTAGCAGGTTAGAATCAAAGCCATGCCTAAGGCTACTAGAGTGTTATTGTACACTCTTAAAGCCAGGGAAGCTTCATGTCAATGTTTAGGTTGCTACCACAATATCAGAAAAACAATAAATGTCAATCTTATTGGATTAAAACATTATTTTACAATAAACTCATGATGCAATTTATTGTAAAAAATGGTTCTGGTCCAAAAATAATCACAGCCAGCATTGCTTTTCCATGTGTTTTTAATGACTAAGGAGGGGAAGTGTAAAGTTAACTAGCAGGGGTGAGAAATTGGCCTAGCATCCTTCCAACCACCATTTGCAAATCCTGCATTGCTCAGGCTCTCTTGAGTGAAACTCTCAAGTATCTAAAGGAGATTAATTCCTCTTTCCAATGAAGAACTCTGCAAAACCTCTTACATTAGTCACGCGTTGTTCTCCTCCTGTTAATCAATGTCCAATTTGCAGAGGCAGGGAGAACATATTGTGAAATACTTAAAGCATGTACTTCCTCTGGTGCAGAGTGGGCGGACGCTCTACCACACAGCACAGGGCAGAACCCCTATTAGTGGTCCTTTTATTAAACACCTTCACCTGGACGTCCAACAGTCTTCTCATGCAGGACCACAGCTGAGTAAAGCAAAAAGTACTGAAATTAAGATGTATTACACTGACTGTGGTGGATATTCCCCAGCAGTGAATGGAAAGAAAAAAATAACTAATCCACTGGGAATGAGGAGCATAGTACACGGTGTTAACAACCACCCTGGCTTCCTCAACAAAGCCTGTTAAAGGACAGTATATACACACGTAGCTAAATTAAAGTAACACAAACTATGGATTAGTCTACAGCCAGTGTGGCCCATAAAGCATGAGGATATATAGGGGAAATAGTTTTAGGGGAAGTGTATATGTAATTTATTTATCAGCGAATAGCAAAGGTCACCAAAGAAAAGCAGCATCAGCAATATTGCACTATATCTTGCCATTTTCCCTGAATATTGTACTAATATTTATTGTGGTTATTTTCATGTCGCAGTGTATGTCTTAATTTCTGTGTCTTAATTCCATAATAATAGAGGATAGAAGGAGCTGATTGTAATTTTGGTCATAACTTCTAAGAGCCTGAATATTAACAGACACTCAGCACCCCATTAGTATTCTGGGAGCTATCACCAGTCTGTTAGGGTACACCATATCCAAGTGTTGACACACACAGTGATACTTTTATAACTGAGGCTTTGCAACACTGTATGCAGCCTTAAACACATGGACAAGTACAAGATAACATACTCATAAGCCATGCCAGTGGGAGTTATATTCCTATAATGCTCTGTTTACACAGTAAATACTGAATGTCCAACACTACAAAAATAAACATGCTCTAATGTTTGTAGGAGATGACACCAGATCTATAATCTTTGCAACAAAAATAGTTCTCAGGAGTCTGCCCTTTACATATTAATAGTAATGCTTATTAATAGTTCTGTAATCTATAGAGCATCTCTCAAAAATAATAAATTCACACACTCAGTTTCTGTTCATACAAATACTCACACTGCAGCTGTATTATACATAAAAGGTGTTTTCACTTCCTACATCAAGCCCTAGTGCAGGATATGTATTGATCACAGGTAATTAATCTGCAGAAGGTCAGACAGCAGCCAGACCATCATTTCACAGTCTTTCATCGTCCTCATTAAGACTCAAACAACGAAGGCTTTCTGGGGATGAGATGAGGACACCTTCCACCATAAATAACAGAAACAAGATTAGTTAACTCGGCCGTGTCTTATTCATTACATTGCTTGTTTACTGTGAAATCCGTGGCCACAGTTAGCCTCTTAAGAAAATGTTAGCACCACAGAGATTAGACAATTTCATATGACTTCATATTACTAGATTTAGTGATTCCAGCGGGCATGTAAACACAAGATCGTAGAAGGCAGACCTTCCAAATACCGGAAACTCTGACAGTAGATAGTTTAGTGTTTATCATGTAATTACCAAATAATTATAAGTTATTCCAATGTGTTACTTTCATAGTTTTGGCAATCAGGTATAATAAAATCGTTACAACACCAACCTTGGAGGTTGATTAATCTCATTTCCATTAATCTGCTGAATATTCTCACACTCACACAAAAAAATTAAAAAGGAAAATGTTCAAGCATCCAAGATAAATCAAATTTGTGTCTGACCAACTATATAATCCCAAAGTTATTCAACCTCCGATGACTCAAAACAGAAAAGCAGTAAATCGTGATATTTGATCAGCCAGTAATCCATTGATTAATAGATCATATAAAAAGTTACAGATTAATTTCCTACCGCTATACCAATCAGTTAATTTACCAATCCTTAAAGCTTAATCTATATTAATCTTATATCTAATTTTAAAGTAAAACATAGATAAGAAGAGCCAAAATATTGGTAAATGTATACGACTGCACAGAAAGAATGTGTACACACCAGGAAGTCTGTAAGCAGTGATCCACCTGAGGTTTTTCTTTCACATACATTTAGCTAATTTAGAGATTTGTTAAAATCCTGTACGATCAATGTGTGTCTCGTGTTTCCTTCCCAGTCTGACGTTATTGCCAGTTAATATTGTGGACCTTTTTCACAGCAGACATTTTGACTTGTCAAAACCTGGAAAAGCACAGACATTAATAATAGCATTAACAACGGCTCCACTCTGTTCAAGTGCCTGTAAAACCATGACAGTGCGACAGTGAACCAGCAGGACCCTGAAACTAAGGCACCTAATCAGCCATCATTCATTTTAATATTTCGACATGCTTTTCCTCGTGTCTTATAAGACACATTTTGAGAAAAAAATGGAGAAATAGAAAAAGGATCTTTAAATGTGTAAGATATCTTTTTCAGATGAATGTGAAGTATATAATACATATATAATAGTGCACATTCTGACATGACAGCCTTGGTGGTCCAATGTCTTGCTCACATTAACATTAACATTTAGTTGAGTTGTAAATTAAGTATATAGTCTCGTCTATAGTTATGAAAAAATAGATATTTTAAAAGTGGCAGTGCACCAAAAAATGAGTACAGTTTCAAGTAAACTATTTTTACTGCAGTGTAATTTAGGTCTGAATGCACTGAGGAAAGTAGAATGTTATGTAATGCAGGTTAGGGTATTTTCCAGACTCCTCATGCAAGAGTGTGTGTGTATGTAATTGTGTACATGTATGTATGAGTGCATGGAGAGAACACATGCTTTTGCATGTGCATTTTTTGTGTGAGTGTGAATGAGCCATTAGATGGCAGTTATGGGCCACAGTGAGGTATTCCAGGTGCACCTGAACGCAACAATTACCAATGAAACACACACACATACCCCCACACACACGCGCACACACAGTGAGCCACAGCCCTTTTCTGAGTCACTCTCACTCCCATTAGCCAATCCACTCTGCTGTGGTCCCTGAAACATCAGAGGAACCCAGCCCTGTCACTTTCAATGATGAGGGATAGTTGACTGCAGCCCAAAGCAACAGGGCCTTGGAGACACTGTGCCAGTAATGGGGAGACAGAAGGAGGACTGAGAGGCAAAGGGAGAGATAGGGAGTGATAAAAGGAGGGGTGACATGTGAAGATAGAGGGTGAAAAAAGGAAATGGAAAACAAGGAGTGATAAGACGGAGGCGTTGAGAAGAGAAATGTGAACAGCGGTGAAAGAAAGCAAGGAAAGATCAGGCCTACGCAGTGAGAACGAACCAGAGCGAGATAGAAGAAAACAGCTGAAAGGTATGCATACTTACCAAGCCAGCTTCTGTTTAAGTAAACAGAAACAAACACGGGAGGAACAGTGAAGAAGTCGACCACTGAGTTGACCTCCAGCCAGAACCACAGCTTATCATTGGCTGCTATGAACTGAAAAGAAAAGAAGATGGCATCAAGATGACAATTACATTCTAGTTTTATACGACACGCTACCTTCCCACCAATCAAACAACATGCATTTTAGCATCGCTGACGCGCTGTTTAGAATAAATGACAAAAGCTTCACCTCACTTGCTGAGTCATACAAATGTTTGTTGGTGTAAGCAGCTTGTGAGTTTATTTATTCATTCATTTAGGACGGAAAGCTTGCGTTTGCACCACTGGAATGCTGCTCTGGCATGGCAATCATGCTAACAACAGTATTACAACAGCGTCAGTTCAAATCAAAGGCATTATGTGTGAGAATTCATTGGCGTCTGTCTGTTTGTAAGCAATGTTGGTTGTCCTGTAAAAATGCTGATGAGAATATTAAATATGTTGGGATGTCGGTTGAGAATAAGAAGCATGAAAGATACTTTTGTCGGATGCTGTAAGCTTTAACGCCTGTAAAACAATGCCTGCCTGCATGGTTGTGAGCATATTGTTTGTGCCAGTCTGTTTGACAGCATGTCTGTATACGTGGATCTTAGTAGGATTGTATGCTGGTGTGCATGTGTGAGCATGCAGGTGCCAACTTACCCGCAAGCCAAAATACAGGAGGAAGAAGACGTTGAAGGCCATATCGATTTGTAACGTGAAATCATCGTAGAAGTGCTGGCAGGATTCTATTGGACTAGAGAACAAAGAGAAAGAGAGAAACACATGTTTACTGCCGTGAACTGATAGTGATGAAGGGAAGAGTCTTTCATCTCTTTCCTACAATAAACCCAGCCATATTTCCATGACAGGAATGTGCGTAGTTGTTTTCCACAGTTAGTATATTAATTTGATATCAGTATAGGTAATATGTGTGAAATCACAATATTAAATTATTATAATGAATAAATATCAGATATCACACTGTTTAACCCTTGTGTTGCCTTAGGGTCATTTTGACCCGAATCAATATTACACCCTCCCCCCGCCTTAGGATTAATTTGACCCCATTCAATGTTTAATGTCGGTGTTCTTTCGGTAGTCAACAAACAAACATAAAGTGCCTCACACTTAAACTTGGAAAACAATATTAATTCTAATAATTTTCTGGAGGTTTTAATTGCTGGGGTCAAATTTAACCCAAAGGGTAAAATATGTTAGTAAATATAAAGGTAACAGGAGGGTGAAACATTGAATCGGGTCAAAATGACCCAAAGGCGGGGGGAGGGTGTAATATTGATTCGGGTCAAAATGACCCTGAGGCAACACAAGGGTTAAAAACGTGTTTGGGATGTCACAATATGCTTAATATATGCAAAATCACATGCATATATTAAGCATGTTATGCTTTATGTCAGATAATTCTGCCTACATTTATTTTTATTTTTTTGAATTTATTTCGAGTTTTTAGCCAACAGAATTTATTAAAACATTAATACCAAACAATACAATTCCGCCAAAAGAGGTGGACTTATCGTTCACCTTTACATTTCAGGATCATCATAAACGTATGGTGGGAATTTTCCCTTTTTTTCTTCGGAGATGCTCATATGACCTCATCCTGATCACCTTTCCTCCGTTCAGCTCACAGGACAATAAGAAACTGTTCTCTGGTGACAACGGCTTGCAATTTAAACTGACTGAACTAAATCCTTGCACATAAGATATTTTTATAGTAACTGAGATAACCCTTGTCTTGTCCATACAAAATATTGGATTTAAAACACTATTAATGACAAACATTTTGTGATTTGCCATTGAATTTCACTGACATTGCGAAATTCCTCCTCTGAGCCCCAGGGGGTAAAAGACTCGGTGTCAACCAAATATAGATGAAAATAGGGTGAAATTGGTAGTTGCTTTTATGTGGCAGTACATTCAAGCTTGCATACATTATTCAGCATCTGTCAAACACAAATATTCCAACAGATTTTGCCTCATATGACAGAGACTCTTCAAGGCAAAAGAGACTTCATGGCACTGTTGATTTAACAGAGTGGAATAGATAGCCCGGTGTTGCTTAAAAAAAGGCAAATGATAATAAATGAGTTGTGATCAGTTTGGTCTGTCATGTAATCCATCTTCATGTTTACCTTGTGATGATTAACCATTAGAGGGGCTTCCCTTCACGGAAGCAATAATAGGCAGTTTTGCCCACCCTATTCTTCACTAGGTCATGGGCCGATAGCATTTTGCTACTGAGTAATGAGGAATCCCACTGCGGGAGAAGCATAAATATGCATTGCTTGGCTGAATATAGGCAACCTTCTGGAATGTACAGATAAGCAGGGGAACACACACACATGGCCATTACAAGAGTATACAATTCCAAGTCCCATATGTCCTCATTCAAACATTGAAGTACATGCATTGATATTCATGGAGCCCATAGGGGCACCCAGTGAGATCCTGAGCAGAGCTCAGTGCATAAGGGAGGTAGAGAAGAATGAGGCTTAATCATCTTCCAGTTAACATCAGACATTTTATCTCATGATGAACCATTATAATGGATGACTGGGTACAGACATGCCAGAGAGGAAGTATTGCTCCAAGAGGATGATCTGACTTCTAATTCCTGAGTCTGTCTCGAGCATATCCCAAGGACTGATGTGATCTTTAAGATGCTCTAAAACTCTGGCTCATGTCCAGGATTATTAGAATAAGTCTAGTTCATGCAGCGGTAAAACTAAAGTGACTTTTTTTGGTTGAAAGGCATTTTCTCATACAGTGCCATCGGACTTTGGACAGAAGCTAATTTGCAGTTAACATTGATCTGGCCTAAATACTCGATTACTAGCTCACCAACGGCATCTCTATTTATGTTATTCTTTAACCATCAAACTAAACGTGAATGCTAAAACAAACCATAAATATTCCATAAAACCTACAGCTTAAGAATGCCCTTACTCACATCCGTCAACACAACACTGCCAGCTCACGCATTCCCACTCACAAAAACCAGCTGAAGCCATAACCTGAGCGAACCTTAAAGTCCTTTGTGAAAGAGCTTATGTGCGCGGGCACGCGGGCACACACACACACACACACACAGAGAGACAGAGAGAGATGGTGCACACTGAAGACACCATTTGGAGTGGTCACTGTGGCATTTTCCCTCAGGCCCAGCTCTGGCCTAATTCTGTATTGCCGCTCATCTACAGTCACGTGACCCAAAGCATTCCCAACAGCACAGAGGGAGCATGGCAGCTCACAGGATGGGCTGAGTGGTACGTTGAATTTGTCTTGATTTGGCACTATAATGCAGCTTTATGGCTACACTGAGAGCTTTAATTTAGTCCTTTTTATAATGATTATTTGATAGTGCAGCTTATCTTTAACTGTAGTGCGAGGACACATCAGGCAGACGTATGGGTTATTTCTTATGCTCAAAGGCACAATATGAAATTAAGAGTTCATCTGTTCAGGGTGGAAGAGTGTTTGCAGTCTATTATTGTGGAGCTGCTGTATGCGTTAAAAAAAAATAGCTATGCAGACTGAAAAGTAAAAAAACAAGAATGAGTTAGCTGCTGTTTATGTGGCAAATCATGTTTGAATGCATCAGCCGGCATGATAAATACTTTATAAACACAAATCTGCATTCAAAGGAACATATAGAAGAAGCAACAAAGGCAAATAGATATAGATTAGATGTGCTGTATGAGTAAAGCTGTGACTTCTCAGCTGTCCACAAACAGTTAAATAATGAGCCATCCATTCTCTACTGACATCAAAGATATGTAAAAAAAAGAAAAAGAAAAAGTGTTTATAGATATTTAATCTCATCTAATCTAAATGAATACATAATTGCATATTGCCAATGGAAAAAAATAGATGAGCATTTAGCAGCTACTGCAAATCCCAAAGTATTCCCCTCAGAGTGGTTTGACATTCTGGAAGTTTCTCTGTCTGTTGGATGTGAAGAAAACAACAGTTTTTCCAACAACTTTAAAAGGTGATAATAGTATCTTCATGGAATGTTTCCAGCTTGATTTGCTTCCCCCAAGTGGCTAAACACTGAATGCAGATTTAAGTCTAAATAGTCGGCACAAAGTTATGATTTTTGTCAGATTAAAGGATATATAACCAGTGCAGTGGCCATTCAGCGGGGAACCATTTGTCGTGGGCTTGCAGGTTATTGGGGAGCGTGCCTGGTCGGAGCACGGGGCTGGTTTGAGCAGGCCGATTGCTTGGCCTCAAAGAAGTGCTGCTTGCAAAGTTGTCAAAGACCTGTTGATCATCAACTCCAGGAACGTGAGGAAGCAACAAGAATCCATCAGCAAAGGTGAAAAGCAATGAATGAGCCACCATCGGCCTGCTGCAGATGCTCAGCTCAGGCTCCAGAGCCCTGAAGCCCCGCCCCCACTGATGCACAAAGCGCTAATCACTTGTTTATTCATCCATTCATCCATTAATTATCCAAACCGTTTATCCTTTTTTTAGGGTCGCGGGGCGCTGTAGCCGACATTAGGCGAAGGCAGGGTTCACCCTGGACAGGTCGCCAGCCCATCTCAGGGCACATATAGAGACAGACAACCATTCATGCTCACATTCACACTTACGGGCAATTTAGAGTTCAATCAACCTGCATGTCTTTGGACTGTGGGAGGAAACCAGAGAACCCGGAGGGAACCCACGCTGCCACGGGGAGAACATGCAAACTCCACACAGAAGGACCGCCCAGACCGGGAAACGAACCCTCTTGCTGTGAGGCGACAGTGCTAGCCACTACACCACCATGCAGCCCACTTTATCAATATTGAACATGTGTCAAATTTAACCAAATTAGACAGCGCACTCTCTTGAGTCCCCAAGCAAAGCACCTGCCACTTGTGAATTAGATTGGATGAGCGGCCCTTGAGGCAATGAAGAACGGACCCACGGGCAGACAGACTAATTCTTTATTGTTAGATGCAATGCATCGAAAGCATCTTTGGCCTTAACGATCAGTCCAGTGTGCCTGTGTATTGGGTTCATATTAGAGGATTTCATAGCATATGTCCGGGGTCAAAATTGCTGGAAAAGCAACTTTCACACCAACAACCAACAGAGTGTATGTCCAGTCTTAGACCACATTCATTAAATACTTCATTGATGTAGTCTCAACAAAAACTGAGCATGTGTAGCCTCTAAAATGTTTATGAGATGCATGGCTATGGATTTTGTTAAAAAGGTGTTTCTGTTTCTCTTTCCAACACGAAAAGCATGTAAGACAAGCAGAATTCCTATTTCCTCTTTTCAATGTCACTTCATTCTCAAGGGGTTCCTGACCACAAGCTGCTAGTGTCCTGCAGAAATAGATCTGCAGTTCTTATTACTCCTTCAGGTCTGGCACAAACGGGGGGAGAGAGAGAGGGCAAGACGGCAAGACATAGACTTCAAACTTCTACTCATCACATACAAAGTTGCGGGCACAACCGCTCTGAAGATCATCAGGACCAAGCACCAGACCTGGGGTGACCGGGCCTTCTCAGCAGCTGCACCCCCCCACCCCCTCTGGAACGCTCTCCCCATCCATATCCGTCAGGCTCCCACCCTACCATTATTTAAGCAAGCCCTCAAAACACACCTCTTCCAACTCGCTTTCACCTGCTAACCCCTTGCCCCCGATACGACCCATACAGCTTCTCCAGTTTGCTTTCCTTTCTTATTGTTACTTATATGTCCTGTTTGTTTGTTTTGTCTGCTTTCTTTTTGTTTTGTTCTGTTTGTCTCTTGTCCCTTGTAAAGCGTCTTTGTGTACCTAGAAAAGCGCTATATCATCACTAGCTCCTTTAAAGATCTTTTTCCCAAAAACTTTCAAACACTCTTAGCTAAATGCAAATCTGACCTATCTAGGTGGTCTTCACTTCCCCTTCCCTATCCCTTGCTCTTATTAAAATAATAATTCTGTAATTCTTGCCGAATATATCTATATCTTCCAACATATCCCAATTTGCATCAATAAATTTCACCAGTCAACTTCGTCGTTCATTTGGGAAAGTTCATTTGGGATGAGCAACCCGCTTTAAAGTAAAAGATCTATTCTTCAGCGCCCAAGTCGGAGGTGGTTTGTTAAACCCGCCCTCCCTCACTGGGCTACTACTGGAATGTCCATTTATCCGACCTTTACTGGACTGTCCAAAAACCCCCCACCCCATGGGTTCATGAGATCTCCTCTTCTCTCTCCTCTTTTCCTTACACTCTGTCCCATGCTCCCAACTTCCCATATTTCATAATAATTTTTTAAAATTTGGCAACAATTACCACTTCAGTTATTTGAATTCAAGACAAGACAGAACAACACGGCTTAGAGCCTCAATCAAAATTAAATAATCACTATTTTTTTATTTTTCCATCCTTCCCGGACCCCAAATTTTGTATGCCCCAAACGTTTGTGTCAACAACAAATTCATTACAAAGATGGTTTCTTTTCTTTAATTTTTTCATCCCTGTCAGCACAGTCATCCCACCATCTAGTCCGCTTTTTCTTTTCTTCCAAATTAGGCATTTTTCCGAATCCAACCGCCCCCCCCAACCGCCCCTGAATCAGGAATTGACCAGTTTTCTTATCAGCTCATCCTTCTACTCTATTCGGGAAACTTGCCTCCTTGGCCTTGACCTAAACTTGCCTCCTTGGGAGTGACATTACTACAGGGAAGTGGAGTGATGCTTGGATGGAGGATTATGAGGGACATTCTTCACTTGGTACTTCATGCATCTGCTGCTAATGCAGTCTGTGCTATGTAGTGGTGCTACACCAATGCTAAGGCAGCCTACATATACCTACCTTAGGTTCCTGCAATGCCAGATGCAGAGTGAATATTCCCACACAGCCATATGTTTTGATTTAAGCCTGCCCCTGATGATCACACCTGAATGTTTCCTCCCTAATGGCCAAACAGGCCCTTAACACACCCCCCCCCCCCACACTCCCACTTGCTTACCCCCTTTAACTTTACCCTCTAACTGCCTTCCCCAACCCCAACACAGAACCCACCCCACACCCCGTCATCGCCTTCACACCCTTCTGCCGGAGCAAGCCGCCATTCTCCCTAAACCACCACACAGCAGGACCACATAGGACTATTAATACAGGACCTATTACAGTGTATTAATCTCGACAGATAAGATGACTCGAATTACACTGATTGACAATGACCTTATCCACAAGACCTGAGGAGAGACTAATTAACCCTGATGCTGATAAGGTGAATGATGATGTGCTGAAGAGATGCTGATGAGCCCTTTCCTTATTGACTATTAATATCCTTTTTCCATGTTTTTTTTCTTTATTTTTCATCTTTTTTTTTACTCTTTATTTATTGACTATTTTTTTTTTATATTTTTTTTATTTTTTTTTTTTTATTTTTTATTTTTTTTATTTTTTTCTTTTTTTTATATTTTTTTTTGTTTTGTTTTTCTTTTTTTTGTTTTTATTTCTTTTCTTTTTCTTTTCTTTTCGGACCTTGGGGGTTAGGGTACTTGCTGGGGGACATCTGGGGTAACTGGGTACGATGGGATTAAAAATATCTAAAAATCGCTATAGAAGTCTAAATTACTATAGCCCTACAAAAGAGACGGGAGAGAAGAGAGGCAGTGACAGTAAGAGGGCGAGGAAGATGTGAACGTGACAGAGTGAAGAGGGAGAGGGACTGTGTTCCCAGAGGAATGCTCTCTGCTTCTATGCCATTGTCAGAGACTGGATTTGTATGGATCAACAGATCAGTGGTTTCATACCCTCACGACTCTCTTTTCTATTTTAAAATTATTCTCTAAAAGAGAAGTTATATTGTATCTAGTGTGATATTATTTTTCTACACCACACTAGATCCCCAAATGGGAGGAGAGCACTTTACAAAAACAGCTTGAGTTCCTCAAAGTTTAAGAGGTACACTTGAATGCACCATGAAATCCCTGTTGGAGATACATGCTTTACAGTGGAAAAAGAAAAGTGATGTGGACACGTGATCGATTTTAAGAAGAGAAACATGAACTCAGTTCTCTGAGCCCTGTTTTCTTCACTGTGGTCTCCTCTGGTTCCTGCAGTTTATATTTCTTCTGCAGCCTATACACTGTAGTTTGTTCCTGTCAACAGCATGCTCATTGTTTACCCAAGTCATGTAGAAAGTGGCCATGGTGTCTCGAAAAGTTCAGCAACATTGTCATCTTTTTCTTTAGATGCAGAAGATGAAGAGTAGAAAACAATACTGCTTTAGTAGGAATGAGAAGCTTATTTTGATTGTCTTTCAATTTTATATAAAACAAATATGGTATATATAAAATCAATAAACTATCTAAATCTCAACTTCCTCTGACCAGGAACTCAACTAGAGAAGTCAAACTCATTTGTTCACGAGGGCAAAGGAGTATGTTGATGATTTTGTTCTAATAATAGTCTGAAACACCTTCAGCCAGTCAGCAGGAGGTGGCCCTTTGTTAGCCCGCACATGACCTTGGTTAGCTGCAGGAGCAACAGCAAGGTCGCCCTCTGAGAAAACAATAACAACAGCACACTGCTCCCAGCTTGTCTAATGCTCACAACCACAGTGCAACGCACCAAATCTGAGTCATTCTTCATACCTCACTAATGTCTTCTGCTCTAGTAAGCTCATAAGCATCTTAGAATTTATGTCGCCACATACAATCAACATACAACCCAAACAAAAAAATGTGAATGCATTTATAACGTGATTTGAATGGCTGAATGTCGAGCTTACATGCAGTATTCCTCCTGAGGGTAGTGCATGTAAGTTTAGGGGATACATGCAGGGAGAGGTCTGTGAAGCAGAAAGAAGGCCTTACTTACATGATTGATTTAGGCCAAGGCACCATTACTAAAATAAGAAATACTTTAGCACCTACAAGGGCAATGGACAAATAAAACCTCTCCACGGAGGCTAAAAATAGCAAACTCAATTTTTTCATCTGAATGCAAATGACTTGCATATCGCTTCATGCAATTCCTCTACAAAGACATTATTTATTTTAGAGACCAAAGGACTGGTTTGTGAGCGAAAATAGCACACCACTAAAATAAACCCAAAACTCTGTAATGCTCAACAAAACATACTCAAAATTAGAATAAGAGAGAGAGAGAGAGCGAGAGAGAGAGAGAGTGAATGCGACAGCGATGTAAAAAGAAGCTCCATCTTTGCAAGAGACCAATTACACTTAGGTTTACTTTGATTCATTTATTCAGAAGCCAGGCGAAGCTAAACTGCACATATCACTCCTCGTTTGAACACAAACCAATTGAGAGATAAAAACTGTAATTATGTGCCACATTCAGAGGTTATCGGCACATTGATTAACATTGTCAAGCAAATTAAGTTGGTGGTACTAGATTTTTTAAATTCTATTTTCAGGTCATTAAATGAGGGCATTGAGATATCCTCATGTAAAATAACTTTCAATCAGTACAAAAAAAGTATCTACAGCCATGGGAACCGTAAACAAGGCAATTAGCAAAATATATAATTATGCAAAATCGTTTGGTAACGGTGGTGGGAGGTGCAAAGTAGCATGTTTTCATGCTTTTTCTAGCCATTTATCATTATTATGTGAGTTCCAGTGCATTCATAAATATAAATGGTATTTGTTAGGAATCAAAAGTGGTGCATTTGCTTTTTTAAATATTGAACTATCTGAGTGGAAGCTGAAAGAGTTAACGGGAATTGACAATGTGGCTAGACATTCCAAAAAAAGAGCCACAAAGGCACTTATCATTTCCATTTAATCTTGGGTTTATTAAGTTAACTGCATGCTTTGCTTGGTTCACGCTGCTGTCTGAAAATAACCATTCCGCTCTGCATTCAGGGATATCAGGCAACTGCAACAGCAAAAGGCCTTTACATTGATGACTTTGATAAACCAGAAAAATTATCACACTTTAAGCGACTTTGCTAATCTTTCCAGTCATTTTCTACTTGAGACTTCAATTAATCTTTAACGCATCAAAGCTGCATTTACCAGAATGACACCCAGCGTAATTTTTTAGTCTCATTAGAATAATACCTGAGGTCTAACATGTTATACTATCACACTAATGTTCAGCTCGGCAGGACTGCGAACATCGTCACCGCTCTCTGCTCATGCTCAGACTCCAGGAGAGGCTCCACAAACATACAACAGTGCTGCATTGTTTCATTGCATATTATCTATAAGTGTGATGTTGACATTTCATGATCTCTTTTTTTCTCCAGAGCAAATGTTGAT
Organism: Pseudoliparis swirei; assembly: GCF_029220125.1. Lineage (NCBI taxonomy): Eukaryota > Metazoa > Chordata > Actinopteri > Perciformes > Liparidae > Pseudoliparis > Pseudoliparis swirei. The sequence goes on from NC_079404.1 coordinate 15,231,775, forward strand.
AACTCGCTGGCTCATTCAGATTCTCCCTACAAGTGTGTGAAAAAGTATACAATTACATTTTAGGAAATGGCTGAAAATTTGATTTTTAAATAAGATATTTCTTTCTGCCACTGTTTGTGTATTTAATCTGTAGCCACTTGGGAAAGGAACCGACTACAACCTGCGTCTACTCGTGGTTACATGGTCTTCTCTGACCCACTTGGAGACTCAATCCATCCAGATCAAGGACAGGTCCTTATACAGGTTAGCCTTCACCGAGCTTTTCTCACTGCTTTTCTCACCTTACCCCATTAATTAGCCACTAGGCGATGTTTTTCCACCCAGACATTGATCTCACACTACTGCTAGAGTTACAGGCACAGGTCGCTGCTTATGAGGTCTCTGAGACGAGAAGACAGAATGTGTGTGCGTTTATACATGACTATGCAAGTGTGTGCATGTGAAAGCCAGCATGTGTGGAAGGAAGGGGTCGAGAGAGGAGTGAAATAGAAACAGAAGTGGAGCAGGAACAAGGGCATCCCTTTACCGGCAGCCTGCAGAGACTTTGTCCTACATTCCTCTCTATATGTTTCATGGGAGCACAGAGGAGGAAAAAAAAGGGATGAAGGATGAGCGAAGGTGTTAAAGCAGATTCTGAAGGTAGGATGCACTATCCTCCCAGAATGTCACCATTCTGGGAGGATGCACTATCCTCCCAGAATGTCACCAAAATAGCATCAGTTTGGCAAGTTAAGTCTGCTGCAGAGGAACAGAAAAGACAGCATCTTATCCTACACCATCATGTGTTGTGCAGAACTGTGGTAAACAAACAGATGGTCATTCTCAGGGAAGGCTCATATTAAATCCCAATCATTTAAAAAAACATACAACAACAACACGGTTGCCAAGTCAATGCCGAGTAATCTTTGTGTTTAACTGGGAGAGCAGCCAATGAGAAATGCCCTCCCCTCAAACGGTCTACCTGCTTCCACAAAAGGCTTTGCAGTGTTTTTCTGTGGATCTTTGCTGCAGGATATTGGCCAACCGAGCTCCTGCTACAAAACACCCACATGCCAAAAGCTAGGAACAAAACAGTTCCTGGAAGACTATTGCCTGGCCATCAGAATGGTATACTTTTCATTTTACTCAGTGTGCGTATGTCCTTGCCCTAAGGGGTTTCCCGGCTTCACTGAGGAAGACATCAAAAGCTCATTGTGCAGCCCCAGGCTCCCCAGGTCCAACCCACATGCACTTATTCCACCACATGACTCTTTTAGCTATTACCACAGGAACTCGACCTTCATTTGTCCCATTATTGTTGCCTTTTTTACAGCCAATTTGAAAAAGGATGTTCAAGTCATCCGATGGCTAAAATGGCAGTTTGACCATAAACCATTGAGCCTGAATAGTTCATGGGTCTGTGACTGAATCCTGAGACGCTATTACGTTGGACAGACATGGCTGGTAAACAAAAAGGGTCTTTGTCAGTAGACAATACATAAAGATGACAGTTTATTGACATGTAGCCCCGATAGGGCGGCTGTAGCTCAGTGGGGTAAGGGGGTCGACCTGCAACCCCAAGGTTGTCGGTTCGATCCCCGCTCTCCCCATTAGTTGCGAGTCAAAGTGTCCATGAGCAAGGCACTGAACCCCCAGTTGCTCCCCGGGCGCATCACTGCAGCCCACTGCTCCTTAATAACTAGGGATGGGTTAAATGCAGAGAACACATGTTGTTGCCGGTGTACCTGTACTCTGTGCAATGACAATAGATTGAATCCAATCCAATGTAACAATGGGTGTAGAGCACATAAGAGACCCCAGCTGTTGTAGTGAAGGTATGCTTAGGATGTCAAAGCCCCCTGCGTCGACTCAACCTGTTCTGGGTTGATGAGTAGTCCCCCTGAGAAGATGTGCACACACAAGTGACAAGCTCGAGCTAATCACGATGATGAGAGCAGGGAAAAGGCCTCAGCTTAATGGGAGCACCGACGGATCCGGGCAATGCCTCAGGGAAGCCGACTCACAAGTGCCTTTTTTTATTGCATCACAGAAACACTAAATGTAACAGTCTTGTACAAGAAGCCATTTATCCTGGTGACATATTGAAGGTTTAATTTCACCCTAACTCCAATAATTGCCTGTTGTCTGCATCCCAACAATTCTCTGTGGCTGCTATTTGTACTGGATTTTAATAATTCATTCACTATTAATCATCCACATGGCCAATGATGGATTGGGGTAATTGCTTTGCATTAGTCATCATATGACTATTAATTATACACTTTTTTATGAAGCATATTTGTCTCCAGGACCCCTTTTTGCTTTAAAAATAAGCCAGAGGTTGAGAGAAAAGCAAAGAGGGCGTGATAAGAAGGAAGAAAAGGTTTTTAACCTGATGTACCTGTATACATGGATGACTAGAATCATGCTACGAATAATTTCCCACCACTGCTGAGATAAGACTGTACAAGTTGGAGTTTTAGATTAAGTTATTTTGACAATTTCATATCAATATCCCTGTGTGAGACTTTCTGTTCCCGCAGGGACAGGATTTCAAAGATATTGTGTTAAAGCTTGCTCTTACGTAAAGATATCATCCGACACAATAGCCAAGGAATGAATGTGATGAAATAAAAAGATACAGTACCAGGTCAATATGTTCTGGTCCTTTTGCAATCAACACCGCATAACTGCAGGCACAACAGCATCGTTTAGAGCATTCCTTTTGGTAAATCAGTGGTGCATGAACTACTGTGAGTCAAAGGCACATAGTTATTTGTTGAGGATGGCAAAACGTGTTTGGTTATTGCACTGCCAGAGGCACATGCAACAACTTCTACACAGTTGGAAACAATAAATTGCCTCTTTTTCTTTGATTTAAAATCAGTGCACTGTGAGGCTCCAAAACGGTCTGCTACAGAAGCTTTCGATAACTGTAGTCAGGAAGTGTAAATTGGCATCAGCAAACACACAGTATAAAGTAACACCTTCAAAACTGTGCCTGAGAGATATAATACATTTGATTTTGTTCTCGATTTTGTTTCTTGAAACAGAAAAAGCAGAAATGGTTTGCGGGAAAAAAACATGTAATGCATAGCGTTATAGATATATATATATATATATATATATATATGTGTAGTATTTCCTGGTAAATGTCAAAATAGTTTTGCTGTTGAATAGAGAGTTTAATCTACGGTACACATGTACACATGAACCCATGATCACACCACTAATCAAAGTGAATTAAGCTTAGAAGAATGTCTTCAGGTGCCCCTCTTGTTTTTATGTTTACGGTAAACATAAAAACAAGTTTATTTAAACAGTTTACCTGATAATGGATCATGTCTCCAGTGATTATCGGTTTCGCTGACAAAACTTATGATTCAATAATTCTATGAAACACAAACACCTCAAAACATTTAACATTTTTAAACGGTCTCTTTTGGAAGGTAACGTTTGGGTGTGGATGGTGTGAAAGTAGCTGCAGTGGTTGTCAGAGAGATGCCAGGCTTGCAATCTGCCAGCCAGGGATATGACTGACAATTCACACACACACACTCACTTACGCACACATATAACAACTACCCAACACACACAGTGTCTGCCTGTCTCTGTTACCATGGAAACTGTCAGGCATCCCATTGAAAAAATCCTCAGATGCAGATGTGCGTGTGTGCATCACGGCTTGCGGGGGAGTGAATACGTTCATTTGCATAACAGAGATTGCAGTGTGTGGAGATGAGAAATAACCTATCATCCAGATACAGTGTGTCGGGAAATATATATGCAATCAACAAATACAAGTACAGTTCATCTTTATCTAGATTTCAACAGTAAATATGTTGGAGCATGTGTGAAATTTCAAACAATTTCAGAAAACACGTGATAAAATGTATACTTACTCTGAGGAGTCTATGAAGTATATTCCAAGGGCCCCGATGCTGAGCGCAAAGACCGACACCACCTGAGACGAGAAAGTCGCAGACAAAAGAGAAATTACTTTCATGCATAGAGCAGCAAAAGTCTTCTAACCGTGCTCATTAATGTACTCTATAGTAAACAAAGTATTCAGTTGGGGACACAAAAGGAAACACTCGTGACAGCATCTGTAATTAAACAGAGACTTTCCTCCTGTGGGTTGCAGAACATTTTCAAAAACAATGCGCTGAATAATAAATGCTCACCCTCGTGTCAGCAAATAAATACAGCCTATTAAAAACAGGCAGAGCCAAGTCAGTACAATCATAGGAAGCAAAGAAAGGACCCACATGTGTAAGCTCAACTGCTCAGAGAGCAGCAACAATGTGTTGAGAGGAAGTGCTTAGAGAAGACCCCAGTTATCAAGTATGGACATGCACCTCTCAACGACTTGTGCTGAGTCAGCGCTTGCATTGTGTGAAATTGCGGCCCTGCTGGACTGTGGTCTTTATAATGTTTCAGTGACTATGTACAGTGTACACTATGACCGGCAAGGTAAGTCCACCTGCGGAGATAGCAGCAAAACCTGAGCCGTGCATCTAAACGAGTTATTCATGCAACATAATTTTATTCACATGATTTATGAAAACTGAATGAACAGATAGTGAATTAATTTAAATCAATGCCTCTTGATAGCATATCTTGTAAAAAATACTTTGTCAGTCGTATCTTGTGTATATTCATTTTGTGTTCTGTGTAATATTGGAAATTGTTACTTTTATAAAGATAGAGGCTTTAAATAAGCCCAGTGGGCTTTCTGTCTCTTCCTGCACTGTGATATTATTTATCAATGTTATGTTTGTATATCATTTTGAATTGTGCAAACTAAACTAAATATCAGAAAACTACAAAATAAGAAAAGCGCCACGTTTCTTCTTGGTTAAAAACATATTTTATCTTGTATATACTTGATGACACAAAACGTGAATGTATTACATACTGTAGCATCACAGTAACATTAGTTGTAAAACTGAATTGTTAGCTTTTAATAGTAGGACAGACAAAACACACAACATTTTTAAATTTTGTGTCGTAGATGTAGAACAATTCTGAGCTGGTTGGATATTGTTTTCTGTTTTTATGATTATCCTCTTTGCAGCAGCTGACCAGCGTAGCGATGCACAATAGTTCCTCCCCCATGGGGATCAGCTCTTCCATTAAGCCATCTCCCAATAGAAGCCCACTGTCCCTGCTGATTGTCCCAATCATTATTGATGATGGGACCTTGATTACTTTCATGTGATGGTCCTTTAGATTGATCCTATGCATTGTGAAAAAAAACATCCCCATACATTTCTTATCGTTTGTGGCTTAATGGAGGACGAAAGCAAGGATATCAATCAATGTTATGCACAAAGGAGGAAGGAGAAGGCTGAAACTCTATGATACGATGAGGCTGTGTGAATGAAAAGCCTCCACTGGTCTGATTGGGATTAGAAGGGACTGAATTGACTGGAGGCTGATCCAAAGAATGTGCTGTACTGGAATACAAATTTGTCTGGTTTCCCTTAAAATGGTATCGTAGCATTGTTATGAATCCCACTGCTCTTCTGCAAAGCTGGGAAAGGCAGACACGATGGATTGAGGTCATGAATGGATCTTGAGTAGTTAGAGTTAGGATGGAAAAAATCAAGTTACCAGTGACTCAGCAAGCATAGGCTCCTAATGCTGCACAGGGCAGGTCTTGCCAAGAGGAGCACTGGGATTCATAATTAAATGGCATATAATGCTTATAGTGAGATAGTATTTTGCAGGTGCAGGGTGAACGCCAAAGCCAAACTGACTGAAGGCTACTGGGTTGAAAATTAATAATATCTGAAGGTGTGCAGTCAGAAAGAGGTGGTTGATGTTGGACTGTAGTTAATGTAGACACCAGTGTTTGACAAAGTAGAAGAATGCATGGAATTAATAGGTTAATATATGTTGCATCAATTGTGCCCTCTTTATTTTTTACTGAGAGTTCTCCAATGTTATAGAGCCCCATTTTAGGTGTTGCTGAGAGAGAAGACATTTATATTTTGACACAACCCCATTCCACAATGACATCATCATATCTAAGTTGACTTGACTACAAACAAAAGTTGTCTTTTTTTCTGTGAAACGTGACACTGTCAGACCTCCTCACATGGAGGAGCATCATTTCAAGCATTGCCCTGAAATGCGATGTGCAGACAATGCATAGAGATGCATTCACTGACATTTCCTTGGAGCTAGTGCTTGTGGTAGTAGCAGGGTCATAAGGGTTGAGAAAGAGAAAGAGAGAAAGAGAGGACAGGAGAAAAGATCAGAGAGATGTATAGCTGAGCAGTGGTTGGTTGCTGAAAAGCTGTGCAGTGAACAGTGAACACCCAGCGATGAGCTGACGAGATAAGAAACGTCATCATCTTAAACTGACCCAGTTATTCAGCTGTGAAAGCTGGTTCTCTCTCTCTCCCTCCCTCTCCCTCTCCCTCTCTACCACTCACTATGTCTACGAGGGCTAGCTGTCGACCTCAAACCCACAATCTACAAGAATGGTAATGGCAGAGGGGCATTCCCTCCGCCTACAAAAGAAAGTGAGAAATTTAAAAAAGGATTGCTAAGTATAGCTGTTGTTGCAGCTGTGGTAATTGTAAATTACTTAATGGGGCTGTTTACAGTATGCAGAGTAATGATGCACATGCGGTAAAATGACACGAGTGAGACAAACTGGTCGCCATGGTGTCAAAGGAGCAGCATTCGGGTGTGATGTCTACATTTTATTGGTAATAGCCGTGTAGGATTTCATTGGCTTATTTAACGTGCAAAGCTTAATCTGTCAGTTTCCTATGTGCACTTTACCAGAAATACTGGAAGAGTGGAAGTGTAAAAGAGAGCAGCGACAAATTGCAAGTGCGTGTATCTGTGTGTGTGTGTGTGTGTGTATATGCGTGTGTGTGTGTGTGTGTGTGTGTGTATAGGTGTGTGTGTGTGTGTGTGTGTGGTGCACTACAATGTGTGCAGGTTTTAAGTTCCCGTTTTGCTGGTGGGCTAAATGTGGCAGCTCTCACATGACACTGTTAATGCATAATAATAATAACATGTAATGACTTACATGTCCAAATCTGACACTCACTTTATTTTGTCTAAATAAATTTGAGAACTCATATATTATGTGAGGTGCCCTAAAGGTAAGGTAAAGAAGTGTATTGTCATTGTAAGAAAAACATACAACGAAAATAAGTTGGCGACTCATTCGGTACAGCAGCAAAAGTAAAAACATGTATACAAATATTCAGACAGGACATTTTAAACAAGACGTTTAAAAAATAAAAAATAAGAATAAATTAAACACAGTTATCAATGGCTTAAAAGTGAACGCGTGTCATGTAAATGACTGTTTTACTGTCTGGTGCTAGCTGGGTGTGGTGCTCTAAAACAGAATTTCCCACAAGACTTCCACTTCCAACAGGGATCCTGTCCCAAGACTTCCTCTGCCTCTTAAATGCAGCCTTTAACCAGGAGAGAGCCTTGTCTTCACATTGAGGATGAGCAGGTAAAGAGAGTGGTGACTCAAAGATGTGTGTCTCCTCTGCATTACAGTTCAAACGGTCAAGATGGAGGACAGAACTCAGTTAAAGATCCCATATTGTAAGAAGTTAGATTCTCATCTCTTTTCTTATTCAAAAACAGGTCTGAGTACTATATAAATACCATGAAGGTATTGGAAGACACAGCCTTCTGTACACACACCTGGATCCAGTAGATAGGAGTCTTTGAAGGTAGGCAAACTAGATTCAATCTTTAGGTGACTTATATAGTCTCAGTAAATCCATCAAAACACTTGTGTGTACGTTCAAGCCCTCGAGCGTTAAGGAACCAGGACTGTTGTCCGTTGGACACAAAGGAGGAAGTCAGGTGAAGTTATTGTAGAGTCACAAACTCTGCGTAAGGGAAGAGGTCGAGTGGATGGGAGGCTGAACAAAACATGGGTACACTTAGCTTGGTAGAGTTTACACTACACAACTATAATATATCATACAATAATCCTTGTGGTTTTGTTGGTGAGGTCAAGGGGCTTACCATGTTTAAGTGTAGGATTTGTTTCAAAATCATCTGTGTGCCTTTCCTAAATAATCTGATGTCAGTGTATGTGCATCCAATGTTTTGTCCAAAGTAGAAACATCTTTGAAAGTACAGGTTGCAATTGGTTTGTAATGCATTGTTGGCATATACACCATGTTGTTAAGTAAAGCACTTCACTTACGTTCTGTGTAAAAAGAATATACGTTTTTGCCTTGCTGGTTTAAAATTAATTCACGGTTCATATACCATCTCCGTTAATGTCTTGGACCAAAGTATATAGAAGGAAGTGTGAGCTTTTAATCTCAAACTATTTCAGTTAATTTTTTCAAATAAAAAAAACTACTTGTGCACATTATAAATATAATACAAAACCTGGTGCTAATGAGGCAGCCCAACTGTGAGCTGTTCGGCATTATCACAGAGCTAGAGGTCCGAATCAAAGGCAGGACAAATAATAACCTTGTAGCCTTGTGTAGCTTTAGGTGTGAAATGAGATGAAATCTGAACTAGAATTTAGTTTTTCTGTCAAACACTGAAATAAATATTTTCCAATAATCCTGAAGGGTTCCCCAAGATTACATGAGAGGGAATCTTTGGTGGGGAGTCAAGAATGCCTGTCAGTACTGTGGGGCATCGGGATAAACCTGTTCATTAATCTGGCATGGCTCCCTCGGCTAGCCAGAAAGAGGAGCTCCAAAATGTTTGATTGATGCCTCAGCCGAGAAGGATTAAAGAAGTCCACAGCCAAGAAAAGCTCTGGCTGAACCAGTGTACTGTCTCCGCTTTCCTTTAGCTTTAATCCCTGAGCATACATCTGCTGGTTTCAAACAAATGAAAAGAGCTGCAGTCAATATTGGTTCATATTCAATATGCTTTTTCTAAATAATACACGTCAGTGAAACCGAAAAAAGACACAACTCTATAGCATACTTTCAATCATCAAACTATGTTTGCACTGCTGCGAAAACATTTGCATCCACATTTTTGCTTTAAAAACAAATACTTGTATTAATACTAATAGTACTTAGCGGAGACGGGTTTGGCATCAATGCAAACTGAGACACAAAAGGAAACTGAATCATGTGTCACTACAGGAGATGAGATAAGCTCCCACTGGGGAATTTTCAAGGAATGAAACCCACATTAAACTTTGATGGCGTACATCCAAACATCAGCACACGTCGTGATCGTCCCTTTCCTTCAGCTTCGAATGGCAGGGGGCTCGAGACAGGCTCTGAATGTGTAGGAAGGCTGTGGCAGTCAGAATATTCCAGTCGCACACTGCATAACTCAACACAGACTGATTCACAGGCCCCACAGGCATACCGATTCATACCAGAGCATTCTTAGCAATTGGACGAGAATGATCATTAATTGACAGCATGATTCGATGGGGATTAATAGTAAATTAAACCAAACACAAGTTTGCTGAATATATGTTATTTCTGAATATAGTTCAAAATCCTTTTCCCAATTTCAAATAAAACATAAACTGTATTTATGAAAGAGATATTGGTTCCAACCTTGATCCAAGACCCGTCAGTGGCAGAATACTGGGAAGTCTGCTGAGAGGCAGCTTCTGAACAGACTTTCTATTTGCATGAATAGCCACCTCTATTAAAATGGCACTCTACTAATTAAAAGTAGTATAAACATCATCCCTATGTTAAAAAATAAAATAGACAAGCACAATCATTTAGCATGTTTGACTGTCAACAGTGCAGGGCTCATTAAACCCAGACTTGAAATATACACCGAAAAAATGGTGATAGGAGCCAGAGACAAAAACAGGCAGGATAGAAGCTGAGGTTGTAGGAAGTTGTGAATCGGTGTCAAATCCACTGTTGACTCCCAGTCATTTACACGAGTTTAATGGGGAAGTGTGACAGAGAAAATGTGTCACCACCCCCATAGTATTTATAACCGCCATGTATCTCTTCTCCTGCTACAGCCTGCTCCTTTTGGGTAGCCGCCCAAGGTCCTGCAAGGACCGCCTCTGGAGAGACCGGTTGAGGATCAGCAGAGGGGCGTTATCCTATCCTTTAAGAATCCTCTTATCATTCATCCGAATTCTCATTATTCAATGTGCGGCAAAGGATAATGCTTCACAAACCAATGAAACAATACAGCCGTGTACCTATTGAGGTAATATAACAATGGAACTCATTTTTCTTCTTTAGTTACTAATAATGTGATTTATAGCACAGGTGATCATCCTGAACATTATTGGAAAACGGCCTTGGGTGTGAAAGTGACGGTAACATTTTAATTATATAAAAAATTATACATTTTCGGTGATTGTGTTTTGATGAAAACGTGGATAATAATAAAAACAGTTCTGTAGACAGACTGCATTTAGCCAAACATGATTCTACGAGCCAATCCTAAAAGTGGAAGAGACAGCTTTGTCCATAGCAGATTTTGTGATAAAACTATTTATGTATGTCAACACGACACTGCAAAACTCAAACGGCGATACTACTGGGACTATACCTGATCTGGTTGTGTGAAAATACAAACATGTTGTGAAATGTTTTTTTATATTTCCTGAAATGTTTGGGTGAATTACTTAGTTGAGAAAATAATCATCAGATTATTCAATAATGAAAAGAATCATTAATTTGATCTCTAGCATTAGAATAATATATAAAGATGTAAAAGATACACCACTATGGCCATTTTCATTGCTACCCATTGCTTAGTATGGAAAATAAGAACTTCACCTTAACCTTTAAAGAGACAGAGATTGGCAGACCCCCACAATATATATTTTTTCATCTCTGAAAATAAATACAATATCATAAATCACAACACACCCACGGATGCCGCAGCTCTGTAAATGGCTTCATTTAACCCTAGTGGCCTTTATGAGTGAAATGGCCACATATTGTCGTACCTCGGCAACAGAAACAGTGATTGACGGGGTAGAGGGTGGGGAGGGGGTCGGTATGAAGGAAGGCCTCTCAGGTCTGACAGAATGACAGCTCCTAAAATGAGCAGCTGTGGAGATGAAGAGGAGGCCTGTGGGGATTTCTTCCAGAGGGACAGGACAACCTGTTTGAAAAATCCCCTCTCATAATTTTTCCATCGTATCATTAATTCATAAAAATAGGATATTTGTCCACTATTTGTGTCACTGCTGCATTACACAATTCAAACAGAGGAGGACCACTTGAGATGTACAGTATACTTCGGATAATAGAGGGGCAGGTCTCCCCTCCTCTAGCATCCTGTGTCTCATGGCATCCTTCCAGAAGGACCGACAGTGTGACGGTGACCTTGGATGTTCATCGACAATTCCAGAAGGACAGACGTCGTGGACGGAAGGAGATAGAGGAGATAGAAAGAGGGAGGTGATGATGGCAGGAGATGAGGGGATGAGCGACAATTAAGAGATATCTGTCCTGTGGGATATGAGGAGCGCTGATAGGTGGCAGAAAATGGCTTGTGGCAGAGACAGAATGAGAGCGAGAGAGAGCCGCTGAGGAGTGGAGGGATGGAGAATATTAGAGCATGTCCTCTAAGGCACAGCAAGAGCTTAAATGCCACAGCGTGTGCACGTGTCTCCACCTCTTTGTGTGCGAATGTGAGTTTTATCGTGTGTGTGTGTGTGTGTGTGTGTATTCAACCTTTGTGTGTGTGCATGTGCGTGAGACAGAGGGAGGACTCCGACTGGAATTATGCCAGTGCGGAGAAGATGAGAGGATGTGACCAGCCTGCAAAGAGGGGAACATTCCTCAACTCTTATCCAGCCGTACCCATTCTCCACCCAACAGCCTAAGCTTATAAAGTATTCCTTTTTAAAACTGCAGTTTATGTGCAGAATATCAAATTGGGACTTTTTGGAAAGCCGCTGCCACTGCCCTGAGTTACCACAATGGGCATTATGCATGTATACAGTGCGGTTGGTAGAGGGCAACATTATTTTTAGAGAAGTATGACTGTTCCGCTGTTACAGCGTTGCTAACTCCGTGGTACAGTAGCCATGTATGAAAGACTGAACGTGGGAGTTCAGTGTCGGCTCTCGGTGACATAACTCCACAGACTCTGGGCTAAGTGTGGCTCTTCGCTGCTGGATATCACAGGTCTACAAACTTGTTCCCATCCCTCAGGGTGCTGGCCGCAACTGTGGCTGAAAACTGACAACATGACAAATACAGCATCCAGCACCCTGGCTCAGTTTTTTTTTTCACTGCTGAAAATACAATACGATTCTAAAAAAATAAATAATAGTAAAACAATGAAAAATATGTTAGGTTGAGAGGTCATTCATTTTAAAAAAATCCTTTCAGAAACAGCCTTCCACCATACTGGAGGTGCTCCATCGGGATCAGATCACCATTGCTTAATTTTCTTATTTTCATTTAACAGGTTTAACTCACTACTATGTTCCCACTGCTATAATTTGCCTCTAGTGTTATAATCTGAAGAAAGTAACTTGATTGTGGTCATTTAGGAATGTGCATATTATTTCTGCATCACTTCTCCTTTTAGTGGAAGGAGGAGGCTGAATATTTTTGTGAAGTATTATGATGTTGATCCTTTCGGGGGAAATTAGCCAAACCAATATGATGACAAGTATTTCAGAGTCAAAACCAGAACAGCATTCCTCGTGGCCACTAGATTTGTCATCAGTTTCTCTGCAGACATTATGTCAACAGGAGATCTGAAAACATACAAAATCTAGCACTGCCATGTTCGCACCATGATCATGTCTGAGGTGGTGACCATCCCGACAGTCGAGTGGACTAATAGGTGAACCGACAGGCACCAGTATCAGATTGGTCCTGGGCCATCAACAATCATGAACCTTTAAAAGATAAGAACTGTTCTTCATTCAAAAAGATGAGATAAAGAAGAATTTTCACTTTAATGAGTTTTGAAACAAGACTCTCACGCAAATGTTGTAGGTTTTATTACAGTTTTTTTCAATCGCTAACAAGCGCTTACCCATACTTCAGATACTTTTTCTTAACTCTTAACACAGAATCACACCTACAAAGCACAATTGGCCAAATGGATAATTTTCTTGTCAAAAGCACATTTTGTTAAATATATACTAACTCTTCATTTCAAAATAGAACACATCTTTTTCTGCAGACACTAACTTTACCAAAACACTGGAAATCTGACTCAAAATGAAATTATTCTGTCAAAGAATAACTCTTGTTTTCACTTCACAAGGTCCTTCCAGTCAATCAAAGTCCACCAGGTTGCAAAACACTGGCTATTGCTGACATTACAAAAACTGCATAGACCTTTATGTTTCAGTTTTTCAGGTATTTGCATACAAAACATGCAATCCACTGTTTTTAAACTAAATGTATTGGTTGGGAACTGTATGTCCACATGTAATGTTCACATTCAAAAGCATTCCAGTAAAAAACTACTAAGTTTTTTTCTCCTTTACTGTTTACTACAGGAGGTACAGTACAAATACTGTTTACAGTATGATGGAACAGAAAAAGTTTTACAGTATTGCTTACAGTGAACAAAATATCCAAGAAACACACAAGAGCATTCTGAACACAAACACAACGGCAACAAGCCCAGATAAAAAGGGGGGGGGATTATTGTTTCTTTAAAAAAATTCAATCCAAACTGTTTTTTTTATTTATTTATTTATTTTACAAATAAACTATGTTTTGGGGCAACGGCTGCAATAGATTATTGAACAACATTTGGTTAGTCAATGTAGGCGGTGTCTGTGTGATCAACATCTCAACCGGTCATAATCAAAATTTAAATTCTAATCCAAAACTTGCTAAAACATATTTCTCAAAAACATTCCAAACTTACCTACCATCAGGAGGAGATGGGGAATCAATTGTTTGTTTATTATCAGCTGAGATATATTGTTTTATAACTGATATCATTGCAGAACAGGTTTTGAGACTGTATCTAAGGTTTGGAATATTGTGTTTGCCATTGTGGGATGTTGTGTGTTAACATTCGTAAATAATACAAAAACAATCCATAATTTTGTTTAGAGGTATAGCTTGTATGTTAAGAAAATGTAAACATTGTGAAAATGTATTCACTGACTGCATATTGTTTGAAAACGACATGAAATGTGTGAATGGTACGGCCACAAAAGACCGTTGCTGTGCTAATTGTGTTTAGAGTTTTGAAAATGTGACCACTGATTGGACAAACGCTTGGTAGCGCCTGAAAAAAACTGTAATTCAAGCTCATGGTGGTTGTATAACTGTAGCGGATGCAGTGTTTGAAGAAAGAACATTGTATGGTCTGAAAGAATAATGTGTATTACCTACTTTCCTCTTCTAAATGCATCATATGTGTTTGTCATAATATGAGACAATACAATGATTGATTATTGATGATATGATTAATTTCTGCTCAATCTTTTCAATTTACTGCACTTTCCATACATTCATTGTGTCCCTTTATTTTCCTACCCCAATGAAAAAAAGAGATGTAATTGTGCTATGTATCAACCAAGAGCCAGCTTGAAATGTACTTAACTGGAGCAATTTCCCATCAAAACAATGAGAAATGAGCACTCTATCTAAAGCATAAAAAAATAGGAGAAAGGTAAGTCCACTGTGTGAATACTAAAAGATTGTATTTAAGTGGCTTATGCTCTGCTCGTCATAATGTATTCAGGTCACTACACTGTTGTCCAGGCACCAGTTACTGCAACACAATTACATTATGTGCCTTTAATCCTAACAAAAATCATCCCTGCCATAGTTAATAATATCAAAACTTTATTACACCAAGGCCATTTTATATTACAATGCATGCAGAGCAATTACTTTGTCTGAAAAATTCAGCAGAAACTTTCATCCTTCTCCAAATAATGTCATTCTGCATTTGGCAGCGTAAGGAACTACCGAGCGCTGCCAAATATGTAATTAAAAGCTTAATCTTCCCTCCCAATGAAGCAAATTGATCGACTAACATCTAAATTATAAACAATAAAGCTGCACCACATCCTGTTTCCTCTTTCCTTTCTGAAACCCCCTTTCCAAAAGACAGCCCCCTCCCCCTCCTCAACGGCGCATACAGCAGGTTTCATCTCGGAGGAGACGCGGCGGTAACATGATCTTTATCTAATTAAATCAAGGTTTCGTTTAATTTCCTGAAGGTTAATGAGAAGTTTAACACCCGCGCAAAAGCCCACTTTCTCTTGCTGTAACAATGTGGTGGGTCCTGAAGGTAGGGCGCTCGCTCACAGCAAGGGGAAAGATGAGACTGGGACCCGCAGAATAGGAAGAGCTTTATTAGTATTCTGTGTTTGTTGACAGGCTATGAGTAAAGGGGAGAGCAGCAGCGTATCAGGATATCCTCCTCTGTTTGCTCTCTGCCACATCAGATCAAACCCTACGCACAGCTGTCCAACTCAGTCAATAAGGTGGGTGGATGCCTGGAACCTGCCATGAATGACCTTAACACAATACCTTCACCCGTCAGCAAGACCTTTAAACCTTTTACCAGTTGCATTCACTAAACTAGCCCAATTTGACTGCAATGAGCTGAAGTCCCTGTTATAACATTTCAAACAAAGTCAACATATTTTATATACAATTTCAGTCTTACTTCCCAAGCCCTTGGTATTCTTCTGTAGCAAAGGGTCCTTTGGCTTTTGAGGTATACATTGTGAATTCCTCTTAAGTCATTCAGTTATTTATTCAGTAGATAACTAATAGTCTCCGTGGCAAAAGCCAATCCACCTCCAACAGAAAGTAAATAATTGTATTCAGTTACATAAAGTCCATTTTAAATACAACTGTAATCGTTGTATAAACATCAAGTCAATAAACCTTGTGTGTGGTTTCTCACGGAGTCCTGATCCTTATTAAGCAGACAATGAGCCAAACTCCACTTCAGTGTCAATCAGCTCCACCTCTCACCTTTCCTCTGATAATAGTCTGCTGGTTTGATTGATTTTTGACCAGCACTGACAACCACATCAATAATCAATATCCAACACACTTGTCAGTGACCAGTTCCGCTGCTTGCTGGCTGAAAGGCAGTCCGTTCCCCTGAGACTGATTGTATGGGTTTAATATCAGTCACAAGTGTTTTACTATCCACCTCTCCATTTTACTATATGATTGAAAGTGCCACACAAAGCTGCCGTGTACACTGACATCACAAGCTCCTGCATACGTTCCTGAGTTCAAATGGGACTTCTGGTAAAGCTGTTGGAACTATGACTGCAAAACTATATTTACTATTTTGAAACTGGGTTTACTCAAGCTCTTTCTTGCCTAAACAAGCAACAGTCTGATTACGGACAAGCTTTGTTCCCTTTTGTGGAGTGGCGTCTGATTGAGTCCTCATTCATTATCGTCTAACTACAACGGCTCATGATTCTTTCTCTGGTCATCATTTTTAAGATCCCAATATCATCATTAATTTATAACAAGAGTAAAACATATTACAAAATAACAATAATAATGATAACAATAATAATAATAACAGAAAATACCTAATATATTATATAAAAATACCTTTTTATTATGTTTAAAGTTAATGTTTTTATTCTGAGTTTGTGATAATTAATTTCAAAGTATTACCTTTCAAAAGTGTTCAAAAGAGAAAATGCTTGTTGAGGAATTCATTCCAATCCTAGAGCTCAGTTTATCCAAATTACCCAACAAGTCTTCCTAATTTATTGTCAAACGACATTATCGGTCCACGCCCTCCAGAACAACACATATTGGCATGTTCTCCTCAGCTGCCATTATCAACAGGAAAACACTGCCGTTTCAGTCATAATATATATATATATGCTTTGTCATTTGAGTGCTAAGAACTTGTTGGACAATCATTAATTACAAAAAATTCTCAAGTTAATTGTCTTTGGTTTCACTTGGAACTTGAGCCAATCTGTCGCTAAGATGTTTCTATACTACAAGCATCACAGGAGCTTTGAACTTTAAGCTATCTGCCACCAACCCAGTACAAAACCAACTATACTTTATAATTTGGGTCGCCAGGATCTTCATGCTGACATACAGCAGCAGCAAAGTAATAAATGGAGATCAACAATCCAAGACATCATTCCGTCTTCAGAGGTTCGAATAGTCCTTCAAGGCCCTTTGTCAGAGGGACTTTTATGCTTTCATTACTTTATCTAAGTAGCCCCATGAGGGAGCTTCCCCCTATTGTTGGTTTGTGGGCTTACTCAAAAGACAAAGTAAATGGAAGCTTATTTGCCACTGTTTACCTGTCAGGGTATTACTATATTTATTAGAATGTATTCAACCTGAAGGGTAATTTTTCCTTCACTTAGACTCTGCCTGAGCACAACATTCAGTGCGTTTACATGATGGTATAATTCGAATCTTGCTTTAGTCGGACTATGCTATCTTTTGGGGGATCTGCTATTATCCCAATATACATGGCAGTGAGTAATTCGAATCATTGGCCGAAAGCATGTCATATCCGATACGATAGGTGGCGCTGTTTTCATTACAACTCGTGGTGATACAGCCATTTCCGCTTGACCTCTTCACCACTACCAACAACAACCAACAACAACAACAACATTTCGAGAAAGATGGCGAACAGAGAGCAAGGCGAAGCTACATCCCTCTACTATTCTTGCATGATGTTAAAAGTGACATTATCGTCTCTTTCGACTCTTTCGACTTCCGGGTCACGACATGGGAGGGAGGAGGGAGGAGGGCGGCGGGATTTCAAGCATGCGCAAAGATGCAAAGTCCAGTTCCTAATCCAATTCACCGTTACATGCCGCGATAGTCGAATTATCAACCGGATCGGATCGAGTTATCCAGGGGTGTTAATCGGATCGTAGTCGGACCGCACATAGTCGAACAAAGGTGTTTACATGAAACGGATAATTTGATTTCAGTCCGACTAAGCCAGTTATTCGAATGCATGTAAACACGGTCATTAAGTGCTGCCATGTGTATATCACATTATAATAACAATGGGCCAGCAAGCACTCATCTAGCCTGCAAACAGTAGGGTACACATTACTCATGCAAGTACTTGCTTTTGTGCATGCAGTCAAATACAGCTGCGTCCTGTCACGCACGATGTACAGATGCTTCAAGAGGAGAGGAGAGGAGAGGAGAGAACAAAGTCGTACTACTTCTTTGATGCTTTGAAGTCGATACTGATGCAATTTAGTTCCAGACGCAGAGCCAGGCCCCCAAACCATTTCATTAGCATCTTGGCTCCTCAGTAACAAAGCAAACAAAAAGTCTCCATGTAGACTCCAGCTAGACAGTGTTAGATGGTTCAACACAAGATATCAAGTCAAGAACTTTGAAATTTAAAAAAAAGCTACAAATATGAGTTTCAGCTTTGACAGGAATCCAGATCCATTCTCATATTTTATGTTCCTTTTGCTTTCATGTCCTCTCGTTCCCTTTTCCTCCATATCTCCCTGTCAATTGCCATCTCATGCAATACATGTCCTGCCTCACTTCCTTCCTGTACCTTTTACATCACCTGCAAACGTCGCATAATGCTCTCATGGAAATGTTGAGCAGCGAGCGGGTGGAGGTGATGATGTGTTTTAGGGACACTGCGTCCCAGGAAACAGAATCCCAGTGGGGGTAAACAGATCTGAAACCAGGCTTAGCAGATGGGCCCCATGTGCTGACTCCTCTCTCAATTAGAAGCGCAAACATGACACAAGTGACAACAGCATATTCAGAAGGAACTTGAGACCACATCTACCACCGGGTCTCATACTGGCCCAGGAGTCATAGGACGGTCAAATTGATTCAAAATATGAAGCATGTATTACAGCCCTGCCTACACAAGCTGAAACTCTATCCTTCAACTTAATAGATCTTCACAACACAGTAGGGAGGTGTTTGCCATCAATATGAAACCTGATGTGACAACTGCTTTTTCTTTTCAGGAGGAGTAGAACCATATCATCTATCGTCCTCCACTGATGGTGCTGCAATAATAACCTGCCCACCCTATAATGCAGCAGGAGGGATCCAGTCAGCCCCATCCTTCCATGATCGTTTCACTCCCACACTATCTCTCTGTGTGACTCAGTCCTGCTGATGTATAGATGGTGAGGCAGACTAAGAGGAGGCAGATCCTGCTCCACACAGCAATTGACATGCAGCACACAAAGCCTGCACCAAGAAAATGTTAATAATTTGATACTTCATCAGCCCCCACTGGGAAATTCTCTTAATGGTCAGCCCACTCCAGAGAGCTCAGAGCACAACGTGAGTTAGAGAGCAACACCTACAGCATGGAGCCGGGATGTGTTCTGTTCCTTCCTCCAGGACTTTAAGGTCAAAAGACCATCATCCAGTAGCAGATGCTGATGTATCGTTTAGTTGTAGTAAGGAATCTCAAACTGACATCATAAATAGAGAAAGAAAGACTTGCTGTATTTAGACCTCTGGAGGCTACGATGTGTTAGTTTTGTTGAAGAATAAGATTATGGAACAAAGCAATAAACGCCTAATTGCCCGAATCTGAATACTGTCTTCCTCTTCATTTGCCACAACAGTTTCATTTTAAATTGGACTTTGGAAATAATTATTTAAAATATGAGGACCATATTGATCTTTGTCAGAACCTCTCCATCGGGCCACCCGCTCCGCTGCTACATTCGCATGACAATTAGGAAGTCAGCTTACTGGAGAAAGCCAACTTTAACTCAATTAGTTCAAGTGCAAGTCAAATCACTGAATGTAATGGTAAACCTATAACAGAATGGTGCTTGATGCAAATAACTTGTATTAATGAAGGTATAAAACAGAGGAATCCTTTCTTTTGCTCTACAATAATGCACTTATGCATCTGTAGGAAAACAAAGTAAAAATCCTGTTTAATCAGCAGAATTGCCACCAAAGGAATATTCATCCTTTGCTAATCTTGGTAATGTTCTCTTTCCCAAATCCTATTTTTGGAATGTTTTAAGAAATATGTCGGAGTGGCAGCGGTGGTAGATGTGGTTGGATTAATGTGATGCGGCAGGTTCTGATCCATTAGGTGTGCGTCATTCCAGAGGCACTGAGTCACTCAACTCTCCATACCAGGCAGCCATGACACAAATGAGACCGGAAGAGTTTTGTCTTGGAGGTGACGCGAGGCTCCAAAGGACCAACAAGAGAAAGTCTGCATCCTTTCAACAGAGCATACATAATCATATTGTAAAAAGTAAACAGAATAATTTTACTGCAGCCGCTTGCTGAGATTTACAGAAGGCAGTATTTTAATTATCTAATGGCATGGAGCGTGGAGGAATTGTTTAAAAGCTACGGCGGGTTTGTTGTAATTAGCTAAGTGATTCTTGATTTCTTTACGAAGTACTCCAAAGACAATGCCACCAGACAAAAAATATATAAAAGAAATTATGAAATACATTAACTGAACTTTTGTCTTGGGCTTGATTTGTTTTGCAAGTATTTTGAGAATGAATGTGCTAAGAAGCATCTCTACGCCTAGACTAAA
Source organism: Pseudoliparis swirei (assembly GCF_029220125.1). Lineage (NCBI taxonomy): Eukaryota > Metazoa > Chordata > Actinopteri > Perciformes > Liparidae > Pseudoliparis > Pseudoliparis swirei. The sequence goes on from NC_079404.1 coordinate 15,252,208, forward strand.
GGAAACAAATGAACTTGTGTTTCCGACACATGGCCTTGTAAGTCACAGGTGACTTTGATTAAATAAAGAGGAAGCCAGATAGCCAGCTAAGTGAAACATCACTCCCGTGTCTGATCTCTTGACCTTTTCCTTCTTCAGAACAGTTTGAGGGAGGGTGGGCCGTACAAGGGGACAGCGAGAGAAGACGGAAGTAGGTCATTGACTCTTAAGCGATAGAGGCCCAGGTGGCAAATGGATGGCTGAATAGATGGAGGAAAGAAAGAACAAGCAACGATGAGTCATCCAGCAGAGGGGCTCAGAGTTATGATGGACCTAAAGCAGGACTGCAGGGGAAATCCTTCATGAGGACAAATTGCGACTAACTATTTGAGTTGTAAAACTCTCCCTAGTATGCTGCAAATAAAAACCAACTTCTTATTTGTGGGAATGTTAAGTGCATTTGTGCCTTGAACACATACATGGCTGAAGATGAAGGTATTTATATATTTTCTAAACATCAGTTAGAATTAAGCAAAAATTAAAAACATAGCAACAATTATACAACACTCAAATATAATAAAGAAGGTATCGACAGCCATGCCACAAGCCTATAATAAGCATAGTGTTGCTTTGAGGTAAATGGCAAATTAATCATGCTATTATGCTTGCGGTAAAATGTTAACATGTATGTTTTAAGCTAATAAATAAACATAAAGCTGATGGATGATGCTAAAGGGGATAACAGCAGGTATTTAGTCATAAATACCTGCAGAAATTAGTCAGGGAATGAAAGCTATTACAATTATTTCTATGCAATGTCTGAGTTTCATGGCAATCCGTCAAATTAGGGCTATAATATATGCTAATTAATCACCTTTCATTGTAATCACGTCATGATGAAATCTTATATCGAGATATCGTGCTACACAAATGCATCCTCTAAATTGATAATAACATTCCTCAGAAAATCTGTTATATAATTTGAAGGAGTGTAATTTGAAGATTGCAGTTTTTTAATTTACATTATCAATCTATTCCATTTGATTAACAAATGCTGTCTGTATAGAATTTTTTTTTTTTTTTCAATCATTCCCATTGAAACTTATGTTAATTTTGCGCTTGAATTCTTAGTAAATTTCTGAAATACTCAGTTATCTTACTTAATCAAGAATATAATTCCCACAGGAGTATACTATATTCGGCTTGACCATGTGATTATTTCTTAGAGCATATTTAAAATGCTACATTAGCGTAATTAATATATTACACAACCTAACTTGTGATAGAAGATTTAGGCAGTATTGTCCGGCCCTACATCCAATAACTCTTAAAATATTTCAGTCTGGACCAAAGTGGTGGAAACCAAAAGCCAGTTAGACCGTCAATGTTATTACTGGAGCCATGATGCAAGGACAGAGGCCACACTCATAACTCATTTACTATTAGTCATCCTGGTCTAATTTTTTTTATTTGATAAGAAATTATTTATACTCTCTACAAAATATTTTTACCAATGCCTTATCCTCAAAGTGCTTTTTGTTGTTGTGGAGAACTGTATTGCTTGCATGGATACCCTTGTGTAAAATAAACTTTGGCTGGCACCACACCCGTCTCTCTCCTCCCTCCCTCCCTCTCTCTCTCCATCTCACTCTCTCTCTGGTGCAGTGCTTTTCCCTCCAGCATAAACAGCTATTCATCACCATTCAGAAGATTTAAGTCAATGCCAATTGGATTGCCATCGAATGAACTGAAAAAGTATGGCAAATGACAAAATGAATAAACTGTGCCGCTTGTTAAACTCCACAACTGGGAGAGAAGGGAGGCAGGCAAGAAAACAGCCTGGACGTTTCAGAGGGCGTTTGATTAAAGAGAAGAGGAGCAAACTGGTTTAGAGATTGAGTTTCATTATGTTGGAAAACACTGCTGGAGCAGTCGCGTCACCAAATGCCGAAAACAGAGAAGAACTCATAGATTATTCTGTGTCCACTGCTATAAATTTATTGAGAATATGAGTTGTGAAGTGACTGGGCTCTGTGGCTATTGATTGTTCATTTATTAGCTCAACATGACAGGTGCTTTCTTAGACCGATACGGTTGTGTTTTCGTGCATGTTTACTAGGGATGGGAATCGAGAACCGGTTCTGTTTTAGAACCGGTTCCCAGTGAACCGATTGTTTGGAATCGTCAGCCAAATTCTTTAACGGTTCTGCTAACGGTCCTCTGTGGCGTTGCGCATGCGCAAACTTTTTTAGTTTCTTCTCCAGACTGCAGCAAACATGGCAACTAGGCAGAGGCGTTCTAAAGTTTGGCTCTATTTCACACGACAAAAAGTGCTAGTGTGAGGTGAGTGTGCTCACCTGTGTGCGCTGCTGCGTGCAGACAGCATTTAGCATTGCGTGCGCTCTGATCGCTCTTTTAATGAAGTATCGATACTAAAAATATGCTAAATCACATCTTTTTTAACATACGGGTACTTTGTTATTGTCGCTACACCGTGCAGCGTGACAGCAGCAGATGTAGCGGACTAACATTCAAGCTAACCTAACTTCCTCAACGCTGTCGACATCTGAACGCTGATTGGCCGAGACGCGACACGTCCCATCAAAGATGTTTTGTTGCGAAAAGCACCACTTCACATTTTCTCCGCGTCTCACTGCAATCTCAACGGCATCGGAACGCGTCTCTGGTATTGTTCAGGGGGCCGGTCCAAATGTGGAGGCGGGCCGGATTCGGCCCGCGGGCCGTAGTTTGGGGACCACTGGTCCAAGGTAAACTCCTCAAAAGTGATCACAACCACTCACTGTGTGAAGCAATTTGCCTTTATTGTGTGTCGTCGATCAAGTTATCTTCTGTCCCTTCGTTTGAAGCATACATTTTAGCCCCGGCATTGGTCTCCCATTATTGATCACTTCACGTTTGGATTGAAAGTCCAGTTTTGAGAAATGTTTGATCGTAACGGTGTTAATTATCGGATTGCGTGTGTTATCAGCAAACGTTCGCGTTATCGTGTTAACCCATTATTAAACTGAGCATATCGATTTTTAATCCATTATTAAACTTAGCATATAGCTACGCTAGCTTAGCTATATAATCTTCCATTTTCAGTCCCCTGCATTGAGGCAGAGGTCGTGTTTGCCTCCCCTCTTAATCTGGCTTTATGTCAGCTCAGCAAATTCTGCGATTTTGTTAGTGCCATTTGTTTCATTGTGTAAACCAGCTTTCACTATATAAATAATCTCCATTGCCATCCAATTTAGCTGATGACGTTCAGAGTCAGACCGGTTCAGAGGCTGGTCGTCTATCTGGGTCACAGGCTACAGCTAGCACGTCTTGTCATATCTTTGTGTTCAGGCATCCTCCACCCCATCTGAGAGAGTGTTCTCCACGGCTGGAGACACAATAAGTCCTGAGAGATCGCATATCCTCCCGGAGAAAGCAGACATGCTTATTTTTCTGCACAAGAATTGTTGATGATCCATACAATTGATGGTTGCACACTTGGTATTTGCCACTGCTAGTTTCATTTTTGGCAGCTCAGTTCATATACCCTTTAAAAAAAAGGAAGGAGCACTGTAATTTCTAGGAACATGTTTAAATTAAACAGAATACATTTTATTTAAGTTATGTAAGTTTTATTTTAAGTTCAAGAGGAATAATATTTAAAAAAATGTAAATGTGTATGTATACATACTGTATATGGTGTGTGCAGCATTATAGAAAATTATATAAAAGAAAATTAATGTAAATAAACCCGTTTGTGCTCTTTTTTTCACCCCTTGCCCAATAAGAATCGATAAAAGAATCGAATCGATAAGCAGGAATCGATAAGGCATCGGAATCGTTAAAATCTTATCGATTCTCATCCCTAATGTTTACGCATATTTCTGTCCATATGTTCAGGGGAAGGGATAAATGATAATTAAATAAGGTTACTTATAGACCTTTCAGAGGATTTAAATCATGAAAATATCACGGAATAGCATGATGCTATTGTTTTACAAATGTATGTTATAATCTGTACATGGAGAGACGGGTCTCACCGATTGCATTCAGTCGGGCATACAGTAGTTCTTTGTTTTGAAAATCAGTTTCATTATTTTTATGCTTTTGCCATATCAGTCAACCATAGCCATGTTCTAGTTGTGGGTGTACTTGTGTCTGTATGTGTGTGTGGATGACTGCACAGATTCCTCATTCATCAGTAACAAAAACCGAATATTCACTCTACAGATAAGATCTCCTATCCTACTGAATGCATATGAAGAGACATCTCTGACCTTTTACTTTTGAGGGTTGAGGCAATTGTCACCGAGGAGCGTGAGGCAGGAGATGGTGCTGTGTTGACAGCTGTATCCATGCTGAGGAGTTTACTGACAGCAATAAATTAGTTCCACGCACTCGACGGGAGAGCGAAATTAGCCAACACAAACAGACCTGCATTTACACATTTGTGTATGCACACAATAACACACACTCACACACACACACACACACACACACACGGGTAAACTCAGGGAGGAAAAGAGACTGATGGCTGCTGTAAAAAAAAAGATAAGTAATATAAAATGTGCTTTTCCAAGCCCAAAGGAATATCGGTACAAAAATGTTACTTATAGGGGCAAATACACTTTGCACTAACATAAGCAACACCGGTCTGAAAAGTAGAACACAGTGAATGACGGCTGTTCACCGTGCAGGCAGTCACTGTGGGTGCGAGAGAAAACATTCACACTTATTTTCTCCCCAACAGGATTTTTGAGGACACATTGAACACACCCATATTGTTCTTACACACTTTGCACAATCTCACCATGTTTCCTGTCAAGATATACTCTCTCACACACACACACAGTAAGCAGCTGTCTTCACACATAAACTGGAAAATGGAGAAAAACAGATGAGAGGGCACAGTCAAAGGTAAAGGTGTACAAAGGGAGAACGCGTGAGAACCAAAAGCAGGCTTCCTGTCAGAGGCTCTCTTGCACCATCTGCTTTTGAAACAACTGGATTGGGCTGGATTTGCTACAGTTACAGTTATAATCCATATGCTAAAACTGTGCTTCAGAGACAGACAGATGTTTTGTATTTGCAGAGGACAGGGGTCAGCATGCAGAGTGCCATGCAGTCTGGGGGGATAGGGGTAGACAGAGGGATGACCACAGGGTTTAGGGAGTTGACCAAGTTAACAGATGGTCCATGGTTACCACCCAAGAGCCCATTAAGAAAGATGGCAGGGCTGACCTATTTCTGGACCCACGAAGATGTGCAAATCTCCTGCACAGAGAGATATGGAGAATGTCTGTATTCATAGGTTATAATGCTTGCTGTTTTTGTTGGAGATTAAAGCATTCAAGGAGGAATCACTCAGATCAGATGCAGTTGTAATGCGGCACAATAATTCTACCCACTCATATTCCTGGCTGTCCAACTCGTCATTTCTACAAAGCAACCGAGATGATACGGTCGTCAAGAGACCGATGTACCATCCACTGTGAGACCAGAGGCAGAGCGCTCTGCCTGTCACGTCCTGTTCTGTGTCTCCTCTGTTTCTCCTCTGTGTCACGATTGTTTATTCCCTTCACCTGCCCTCAGCCACTCGTGTCTCCTTGATTGTTTCATTCCCTGCACCTGCCGTCAGCCACTCCTGTCTGCTTGATTGTTTCATTCCCTTCACCTGCCATCAGCCACTCCCGTCTCCTTGATTGTTCATTCCCTTCACCTGCCGTCAGCCACTCTTCTCTCCTTGATTGTTTCATTCCCGTCACCTGCCCTCAGCCACCTGATTGTCTTATGCTGTGCACCTGTTTTCCGCCCTATATATAACAATATTTTGCCAGTCTTTCCCTCGTCTCCTGTCGGTTTGTTGTCTTTATTTCTATCTCTAGTAGTGTCTGTTTCGATGATAAATTCCCAGTCTTTGTTCGGGTTGTTGATTCATTGCGTGTTTTTTTTCTTTCGAGCCAGAGTTTTTATGTTGTACCTTTTCCTGAAGTAAATTTTTTGTTTTGCTTTGAACCTGGAGTATTGCCTGTTTATCTGCACCTGAGCCTCACTCCATGACCACCCGTGACACTGTCTTTCACCTATGTTCCACATGCAATGTCGTTGTGAGGGCAGGTGTCTCACGCGGCTCTGCAAGACACTTGCTCACAAAGGTGCAGCCGGCACTTTGTCGCTTAGTTCCCAAAGACTGACTTTTTCACCTATCGATTAATTTCCAAACAGTTCACTCAAAACCCTTTTTAGAAATTTTGGAAGAAAATGTGTTTTCTAGCAATATAACAATATATTTTCTAGGAATGCAGTACCAGCAGAGGATTGCATTTGAACATGTCTAAGTTCATTACTTCTGTTTTTTTTTCCTTTGACCTCGAGCTCAGTGTCAACTGAAAACTGCACTTGAGGCAGGTCATGTGGGAGTGAGGTGATACATATTTAAAAAGGTGATATTGTAAAAGTGATGGGTGATACAAAGCTAATGACCCACACAAAAGACTGGCTCATGCTAGCATAAATAATTGCATCTGTTTTTTAGAACATACATCAGGTGACACAGCCTAATCGAAACTGGATATATGTCTCTCTCTCTGTGTGCGGGATGGTGGTTAGAGGGGCTCATGCATGTCGGGTACAGAGGCTAAGATCACACAATGACAGGGGGCTTTGATCTACGACCAGTCTGAGGAAACAACAGACACACACACACACACACACACACATGCCTGGGTGCACCTGCTGCTCTTTGTTTACTGTTAATCCATGGCCCGAGCAATGCCATGAGCCATTATAGCGTTCTGCTCTCGCAGCCTCTAGCCCAGCAATATAACTCCTTTTAGACAAGTTGCTAATGATCAAAATGATTCTCATGCAGCACATGTCTGGTCTTAATGGTTTTGTAGTTGGGTGGATGTGTGTTCATTTAATTCATTTCTCATCAGAGCAAGTATTTTGGTAAATTCATATGAGACCAAGGCATCAATAACGTATGGTTATTATTGGAGCCTTGTTCTAGCTCAACGGTGATTGGGCCTAGCATGGAGCATAAATATGGGGACTTCTGGGCCAAGCTGCTGCCACGGGTGGTTTTAGATTTGTCTGGTGATTCAATAAGCCTGGGGGCATACTTGATCTTGCCCTTCCCCTGAAGTCATCAAGGCAAATAAATGAATGGGATAAAGTGCTTGGCCTTTCTGCTTACCACAAGCTATCAGTCTCAAACTGCTTTGGCAGGTCCACCTTGATAGAATGGGGTCTGTATCAAGCTTCAATCCTTCCTGTGTGTGTGTGTGTGTGTGTGTGTGTGTGTGTGTGTGTGTGTGTGTGTGTGTGTGTGTGTGTGTGTGTGTGTGTGTGTGTGTGTGTGTGTGTGTGTGTGTGTGTGTGTGTGTGTGTGTGTTTTCTGCTCTCTGCACAGGCAACCCCCCCAATCCCCAATGTCAGATGACTGAGCGCCACTACATAGCAGTTGCCATGGTTACCAACCAGGTTCCGTGTACAAGGATACTCATCGCAATTTTTATCTGCAGTGAAGCACTAATGGGACAGCCAGAGTCCCACAACATGAACCACCCACACACTCACAAACATATACATTCTTGAAAGCATAGCATAGATTAGATGCACAAGCTGCCAAGCATGGACTGTATATGTGGAGAAACACGAGCATGCATGCATCCACAGATATACAGACACAATCCACCCACATGAGGAGTGCTCATCAGTACATATTGTACTACATATCATTCGTCTGCGCACATGAGCAAACACAGCCTGATGGGCAGAATTATCATTCCCACCAGAAGTAGAACAAATCACAGTCGGTGATACACCGGGGTATCTCCATGCCAGGAAACCCCTTTCAGTATTTCTCACTGACTTTCACAACTGTTTCTGTCACACAAACCAACACACACACACACAGTCAGAGCAGAAGATGAAAGTGAGAGGGAGCTATGTCTATGCCAGCAGAGCTGTGTGAGTGGGAAAGTGATGAAAGAGAGGCTAATTTGCTTAATTGACAGAAGCCTTCAGGATTCTTCATCTGATTCTCAATGAAAGGCCTGAATCCTTCTAAACTTTTAGCTATTCTCACTATGTGTAAAGAAACTGTCACATTCCAGCAATCTTGAAAATAACAATGTTATTATTTTAGTTTGAAACCATGTCTCACCTGACTTCCACTGCTGCGTCAGATGCATAGTGGATGCACTGCTGTTAATACACTGATGTAAGTTGAAGCGGGATAAGTCCACCAAACCACACCCTAATTTTCTCAACAATAACAAACTGTTTCAAAGTGGCTGTTGTTATTGCTGAAGAGCCTCAATATATTATCTCAATGGGAAAACACCCATACTGATTAAGACGTAGAAAAGCAGTTGTCAGGGGGATTTCACTCGAGTGCACGTTGCCCAGCATATGACAAGCTGGGCTTTTGAGATATGTATCCTTGAAGTCATCCAAGTCACTTGCGTGTATAGACAATTTTCTTTCTTGTATTTATGAGTTTGACCGTTGCAGATATATCAGGAGTTGTAGAGCACAGGAGTATTTATGGGGGCAGAGTGAGGGATGAAGCTAAAGAAAGGAGGGGGAGAGGGATTGTAATTCATACCTAGAGAAAAGCCACAGTGACAACCTCTTACCTACTGGACAAACACCATGCTCACTCTCGTACTTGACAAATAAATCTCCCCCTCACATACACACAAACATGTGCGTTCACAGCAGAGTGAGTTACAGCGTGCTGCACAGAGGCCATTGCAGCAGAGAGAAGGCTGGACAGCCGACTGAGATACATAGAGGACTGAACCTCCGCTGGGTTAGGTGGGGAATGGGCATCAAATGAACTTCCTTAAAGTATGTTTCAAGTGGGTATAAAACAGGTGAATACATGTGTACATGTCAGTGGATTATACAGTGGATCTATCTGAAATGAATATTTGGGTGTGAGAGCCAGTAGCAATATATCTGTGTGCCTGAGGAAAACCCAAACTGCTGCACTTGCAAATGGCTTTGAGTCTGGCTTTTGGTTTCCGAGATTGATCTCCACCCGAAGAGGGAACACTTACCAGAACTCGGCCAGTGAGTGTCTGAGCGGAGATCATGACGCCGGCCCAGTCTTTGACTGAAGTCATCCATCCCACCTCGATGATTGGGAACCCCTCCTTCTCATCGCCCTTTGATCTATCTGCTGTCGGATTGAGGACGGGAATGACCACCTTCTGAACCTCCTGTAAAGAAAAAAAGATAATAATCTGTGAGCAAATGGAGCATACTAAAAAGATAAAGGACACACAAACAAAAACATGGGCTGCTTTGGGAATGTAGGAAAATCTAAAGGGTAGAAGTAAAAGGCACCCACTTGAAGTGGCATTTAATAGAGAGGAGAGAAAGACATAGTTAGCTATGGGTAAAACAATTTATCTTACAACAGGAAACAATGTGCAGACATCAGAACCTCAAAGAACACCCAAGTTTGCTAAATATAATGAACAAACAACAAACATATTCCTGATATCAGCTCTGATTGTCAAACAATATCCTGGTAAGTGGAAGGCTTCTGTTCTCCGGAACTCATGCTCGTCAAGTTAATACCTCGGAGGGCAAAACAAGAAAAAAGCCTAAAACTGAAGCCATCACTCCATGATGGCCTCAATCTGCCATATGTTGAACGTGTGTTTGTGTGTGTGTGTGTGTGTGTGTGTGTGTGTGTAAGATAACTACAGTCTCTCTGCCAATTTTGCTCATATGGCTATATATGTTATAAGTTCATTGTTCCGCAGGGTTGAGAAAAAAAACCTCTGTTGTTCTCATGCAGGCCTTTGTACATTGCTTCTCGTGTCCGACTGTGCGAGCAGAGCTGCATGACAGTTCATTGACATGCTTTGCTTGGCACAGTAATCGCATGCGGCTGTTCCTCTCCAGCCATTCACTCACTCATTCCTGATTTGACACAGCAGGCTCTCTCAGTGTACATGTCCTTCTGGCGGAAAAGGGGAATGAGTATGAGATTTCCCTTTGAGGAAACAAAATCCGACAATTGGAAGCACAAAAATGCATCGGGAAGGTTTGTGTGCGTCACTCCTCATAAAACCATTCAGCTAAGCCCAGCAAATGGCGTCCAAAGAGAATCTCGGGAATTACAACAACTTTCAGGTCCTCTTCATGGCGGCCCGCTGTTTCTTTCCAAGGAAGCAGGCTTGTGTTAAAGCAGGGTACACATGCAGCACTTGGATTTGCACTTTACAATGTCCCTCCTCACAGCAAAATCTGACAAGTAGCCATCAAAGCAGATTATGTGCTATGTCAACAAAGCGGAATTTGCCTCCCAGTACTGTACATATCACATTGCTACAGTTTGTTTAGTTGACATTTAGAAAGAACGATGACTTGAGAAAGATGTGGTTATTTTTTTGCTGCACAAGACATTTTATTCCAGGAGGAGTATGCAATGAAAGGCCAAACAGCCATTGGGGCGACCGATACTGTTTGTTCATAACATGCAACACAAAAATAAACCAGACTGCAACTTGACTATTCCTGCAGGGCTAAAGAGCAGTGATATTACAGATGAGCCCGAGAGAGTGCTCTGTCCATTTCAAGAGGATTGTCTGGTCAAATTGGATTACATTTCATAATGATATGGCATGGACACAGCTGCCATTTTCCTAATTTGATTCCAACCCCAGAACAATGCCAATAAACGCGCCCTAAAAAAGCCTGAATTAGTCATAAGATCATTATCTGCTCCTGCCTCCAGTCTCCTCAGTAATGTGATAGATAATTCAGTTACTCGTGCTTCATATACTCGTTAAACAGCTTACTGTTAGGTGTTTTTAAAGTGTGTTATCTTCCTATCATGAGTGTGATTTGAAGCATGTAGCTTTGTCTTTGAAAGTCACACACCTATTAGAAATGGTAGCTGCCATTAACTGGAAGCAGACTGATCTTCTGATCATCTTGTATTCATAAAATGTGTATGGTCCACGAGCACATTAACCACCATACAGAAAAAGTGCAAACATTATTTGCCAAAAAAAGGAGTATATGAGGAAGCCAGGGATCTTTTTAAATCTAACTTTATCTTTTTATATTGACTTTAAATAAATCAAAAATAATTATTGAATCCCAAATGTAATCAATATATTTCGATATCAAAACTATAAAAATGTTATTTCATACATACAATAAGATTGCCACAAACTTTAAAAACATCAACACGTCCATGTTCAAGCTCAAATCACAAAACCTTTTATGAGATCCTATCGCCTGAAAGATGGAGGATATAGTAAGTATGTAAATAGGTTAATATGCATCTCTAAAGATTCTCATCCATACTTCAGTGCCGTCTCGACGACGTAGCCAGCATGCATCTCGCCTGTCACATGCTGCAAATAGTCAGCAAAGTTTGTATTCATGCAGGTCACAGTACACAGGGAGGTCTCAGGTTTCACTCTGATTGGCTGTGTGCCGGCTCAATAGCACTCCAGGCATGTTGCGGCGGCGTAGTAGTATGTGTTAGTTTGGGCTCTGCTGTTACTTCTTAGCCAGAGGGCCCCACCACCTTCACACCCCACAAACTTATACTGCAGTAGGAACACACCACATCACACGAGAGCTACTGTATGACAAGTTAAGTCTCACAGTAGTGGTACCTATTCTTAGCTCTCCTCACGACTGTGTCCTTCAAAAGACAGCTTCAGACATTGGTCCTGCCGCAACAGATTTCTGGTAAACGCTGCTAACTGACAGGTTTGCTACATCACGTCATTGAAACACCAAACAACAGTGTCTTCAAGAATGTTGGATTGTATATTGAGGTCAAGAAGTGAATAACATTTCATTTATAATGCCTACTCTGTGTCAATACCTCCACAGATGCCACGATTACATGGGAATAGCAATTCACTGGTACGCCCCTGAACATGGAGGCTATAAGAACTCATTGAGCAGTAGTAATGTGTTGCTGTGTGCGAGTGTTGCGCAGGGGAAGCCATGAATAATGGATGCAGTCACAAACTGATGGTTGGGCGGATCGGATGAGACAATGTAAACAAGGAATTTCTTCTAGTTCATTTGAGGGGCCAGCGGTAGGCCTGAGCAGAGGGAGAGAGAAGCACTGCAGCCATGGGAGAATCCATCTGCTGGCTATATATACACACCCGTGATGTCAAACCGAGAGAGAGACAGTCAGAGAATAAGAGAGAGACGGGCTCAGAGACAGGGAGCAGCCGGGGTAGGTAGGTAAATGTGTTCTAACAACACCGAGAGAGGGGAAACGGGATATGATGCAAGATGTGATATACATATTTATAAATAGGTAAATATCCCATCAAAGTGAATGGTGTGTTTCTGCCCTCCTGGTAGATCGGTAAGTAGGAGAACAAAGTCCTTGATAACACTAAGTTTATTAAAAAATAATATACAAGTTTCATGTCTGTCTTTTTTGTCATGAATGTTTTTGATTAAATAAAATGTTCAATAAAGAAATGCAGTAGTGCTGATAGCGTGCAGGAATTCGCCTTCTTCTAAATAAATTAAAACACAAATGTGATTTGTGATACGCCGCACTCAGTTACAGTACATACAGCATTTAGCAATAATAGACCATTTATTGAGCCAATAAAGGGAAGTGTGATGTAACATTATATAACAAAATGTATTTAGTTCAACCCTCTACTTCAAGGAACCTTTTTATAACAGATGAACACAGTTAATTTTAGGATTCTAGCAATTAACAGAGTACACAGGGGAGGGCTGGATAATAATGAGAAAGACGGAAACATCGTGACACGAGAGGGGCCGACACTCAGAAATATACAGGACAGGGAAAACAGGCAGGGGTTATGGAAGACAAAGAAGGGCATCTTCTCAACAGAAAAAAGCAAAGAAGATAGAACGACAGCGCAATAAAGCAACAGGGGCACGGACAATGACAGAGAGACACAAAGACGTCAAGAGAGACAGGAAACTGAGCAACACAGAACAGACAGGAAGACAGTGACAGAGAGACAAAGATACTTCAAGGCAGGGAGATAAACAAATAAGGGAAAGACAGAGAGCGGGACAGATTGGGAGCAAGATAAATGGGAAGTGAGAGTGAGGGAACGGAGACAGAGAGCGAGACAGAAAGAAAGGACAAGAAAGAGAGACGGGAGCATGCCCACGTGACTCTGCTGATCTAACAAGACTTGGCTTAAGCGCAGCTGTTCCTCTGCGGCTTTCGTCCGCATCGCTGGGGAAAACTCTATTTCAGTGTGAGAGGCAATTTATAGCCTCACCCAGGGAGACGTGAAACTAGTAAATCTCATAACATGCTCGATTCCCCGTTTGCTATTTTAATGCCAATACAGTTACCCAGTGTCCCTGGGTTACAGAGCCACACTGGGTCAGAGCAAAAAGGGAAGAGGGAGAAAGAATAAGTGGAAGTAATATGCATACTAAGGCATATGCACACATATACAGGTGCAACACTGATTGTGGCTAATGCCATGTGGAGAAAAGATGTTATTTCTGTGTGTAGGTCACTTTACCATCAGGTCATAGTAAATGGCATGTTATAGTTCACTAATGCAATGCTGCAACAAAGACGTGTGTTTATACATTTAATATATATATATATATATATATACACACTACCGTTCAAAAGTTTGGGGTCACTTAGAAATGTCTTTATTTTTCAAAGAAAAGCATTGTTTTTTCAATAAAGATAACATTAATCAAAAATACACACTATACATTGTTAATGTGGTAAATGACTATTCTGGGTGAAAACGTCTGGTTTCTAATGAAATATCTCCATAGGTGTATAGAGGCCCATTTCCATCAACTATCACTCCAATGTTCTAATGGTACATTGTGTTTGCTAATCGCCTTAGAAGACTAATATCTGATTAGAAAACCCTTGTGCAATTATGTTAGCAAAGCTGAAAACAGTTATGTTGGTGATATAAGCTATACAACTGGCCTTCCTTTGAGCTTGAAGTTTGAAGAACAAAATTAATACTTCAAATATTAATCATTATTTCTAACCTTGTCAATGTCTTGACTATATTTTCTATTCAATTTTCAATTCATTTGATAAATAAAAGTGAGTTTTCATGGAAGACACGAAATTGTCTGGATGACCCCAAACTTTTGAACGGTAGTGTATATATATATATTTACTGCAAAGTGCAAACATAAAGAGGAGTATTCCGATTTGAGATGATGGGACTTGATCTCGAGGTTAAGGGTTTGACTGTTTGATTTAGGAATTACACAGGCACCCACACATGTCACCGCTATCAACTCAATGTTCCTCTCCCCAGCCTTGGATGGAACCGGCAGAGCAAATCTGCACATTAGTTAATTAATTTAGTCTGTACTATGAATAGCATTTATAGTCAGGGGGGTTCTGTTTATAAAGTGAAAAATCGTTTTTAGAAATTCCCAAATTTCAGCACCAAGATATTAGGAATACGTAAAATACGAAGGTAAAAGAGGAATTACGTCATCATATGTGATCATTAGTATCAGCGAGGATACCAAAGCTGTCAGTGTCACTGAAAAGTGTGTTCATCCTCAGAATCACTGTAAGCCGTGTGCTGCCCCTCGGTGCCGAGGCTATTGAGCACTGCAGGCCAGCGTAGGATGAGATGCTTTGTAGAAACTGAACTAAATAGATTACATCAACCATGTGGGCAAACAGGAAGACAAGCCAAACAGTTTACATCTCTTTGCATCACCGCTGGACACTACACTCATCTGCACAACTCATTCCTGGTACTCATTCCTCAAAATGGCTGCGCTCAAAGTCAGCTTTCTGTCCCAATTGTGGCGTCTCTTCGGCTCGCAAAGAGAAACGATATGAAAAGGCATAATGTAAGACTGGCAGCGCATGTCGTCTCTAATACGTACATTCTTTCATGTGCCGCTACTCAAACCAAAGAGGACAGGGGAAAGACACATCTGCATAAGTGATGAAAGATTTTTTATTTTTTGGGGGGATGTACTGTCCTGTTGATTCATATACGTAGTGAATTGTGGGAAATTGAAAGTTCTGCACTTGACCTCGGTAAAGTCTTTGGCCGTGTATTGTCAGCTGACATTAAGATAAAACCCCAAAGTGGATTAAATGAGAGCATAGTAGAGATGTAGGCTATATAATAAAAAAATCATGAATAAAAGTGCTTCATTAGATCATTTCTGGGTTTAAAAGCCTGGCTCAAGAGTGCAGAAGATGAGCTAATGCATGGCTGTATCTCTCTCCCTCTAGTTGTTTGGTAGTCAGGAGAACAAACAAAATAACATGAACTGCAGTTTTTACTTACTTTACAATGTGGCTGAGCAATGATATGTTAATAAATGGCACAACAGCAGTTTCAGACCTCAAAAAGCGTGAGTTGGCTGACACCACATCGGGGACTATGTAACCAGCGGCCACCTCTGCTCCTGTCTGTTCACCCTAAACATGGAACCAAGCTGCCAATCAGGATCTCCACCTCTGAAGCTCCTCTCCCCTTCTGCTGATCTTTGCTTCTATGCATTTGAGTGCAAGTAAAGATAATTATCCCTGTAATCACCACATAAACCAGCCAGTAGAGAGATTAATGGCCTCAGTACCAAAGACCATGAAAACAAATAAGAGACAACATAATGACTGTAATGTAGATGGAGTGCAAATTTAACAACTGACTGTGAGGAAACGCGAGGTCATTACATACCACACACGCAGATCACATTCTCCTCCACGTGTGCATATGCAATAATTGGTTGTTTAATTTTTGACAGGTGTCATTAATTTCATGCTTCTTCTTTTTTTTCCCGCTACCAATCTAGAGATGGCTTGTTACTATGGTGATACACACAGGCTCACATTCTTGTTCTCTATGCAAATTAGTTGAGACTTGAAAGGAAATGCTTCAAATTGGTCCATTTAATAAACCAGACAAATGCCCTTCAGTGCATTTGCTGACATGCAAAGAATCCAGAAGCAGAGGTTATTACTCCAAGGACGGAAATCACAGTTTACATACATTAAGTGAAGAAGGTTTTTGACTCTTTGTATTATGAAATAGAAGAAGAAAGACTTCTATCGTCATATTACATATATTTATATACATATATGAAATATATTCTCTCCATTTAACCCATCCTAAGTTATTAAGGAGCAGTGGGCTGCTGTGAAGCGCCCGGGAGCAACTGGGGGTTCAGTAACTTGCTCATGGACACTTCGACATGGAACTAATGGAGATAGCCCCAAATAATGATACATACAGTAGAGTAAATCACAAAGATGTGCTGCGACCCAAACTATAGCCTACTATATTTTTTCCAGAGGGGGTTGCATACCATATTGTTCTATTGGGAAGTAGGTGGAATGAAGAAAGAAAAACATGCTAGAATGATATCAGTCTTTATTGCCATAAGTGGCACAACAACCTGAGGCCAATCTCCACCATTTTGTCAACAGCCTAATGTACTTCGGCATGAACAGATAAATATATACATCGAGAGCACTCAAGACAAGCGCCCCTAAAAATGACCAAACAAGCTCCAATGTTCCACATATTTGAGGGAACAAAAAAGCCATCCGCCTTTTGACAAATATTTGAAGTAATTGACTGTCTTGCTTGCACTGAATGCTATAAATTATACTGGGATGTTTCTCAAAATGACAAAGGCATTGTCTCTTAGAACCACCAACCTTTGTCTATTCAGTTGTGAAGGTTGAATATATTTTCTACTTCTTCTCCAACAAACAGGTCTTTCATTCATTCAAGGATGCTGGAAAATGTTGTTTGTGTGTGTGGGTGGCTAGATACACTTATATACTTATATAAACACACACACACACACAATATGTGTATGTTAATTAAGAGCAATGATTGATTTATATTTTATCTGGGTCTTGGTCTGCTTGGCTTACCACACCTATGAATCAGAGGTAATAGTGTGCCGTGGCGCTTGCAGCCTGTCTGGACCTCCTAACCATGGAGCCTACGGCAGGAGAACTTACATCTCCTGTAACAGAGCTCCATCAGCAGCAGGACACTCGGCTGCACACAACACTACAATGCCAAACGCAGAGGTCATTGTTGAATACTGCATGTGTTTTAACCATTTTGCAGCATGGATTGCAGCTTTATTGTGAGACATTATAATAAAAGTGCAAATCTGGTTCATGAATGTTTCTGGTCCCAATACATTTCCATCATGTTGTCTAGAAGACACAAGATGACCTTGAGTCTTTGATAGCGCTTTTCAGAATTTACTTCAGTCAATTTAAAGGTTTAACAGCCAATAAAAGACAAACCTTGACTTCTATGGGCAGAGTCTTACAATTATATAAGTTATTCTTTACTTATGTGTCAAAATGTATTTAGTTTTACAATTACTGTAAAGTACACATTATATACACATGTGTAACTAAAACTTTCAGCAGATTGTAGTCTTCAATTTGGGAAATTAAGGACTACAGTAATGTCCTCTCTCAACAGAATGAAGCATCCAGTTGGCTGCATCGTTTTACAAGAGAGCAACACTATCATCGTTTAATCCACACCTTGTGAAAGCCTTCTGAAAGCATTCTTATCATTAATTGTATCCAATATTTGCTTGATTTTATCCAAGCATAGAAGAATACAGATACTATTATGAAACACATACTCTTGATATCAATGACATTGAAAAGCTTAAATTAGTTTAAGAGGGATACATTTAGCATTTAAGTGATAATGACCTTCGGTCCTGATTCCATTACATATGTTATAAGATTATTTGTTTTGGTAGTTTATATAGAACCAACTACAAATATTTAAATAATAAATGATTATTATTTTTTTGGGAGTTCTATAAATAAGGTTTTTTGGATCCTGTTTGAGAACTGTATGTATGAGTCTTACTTCTCCACGGTCTTATTTCTTCCACGCCTCGCGGTGTATTTAAAGAGTAGCAGCAGCAGCAGTCGCAAATACAACAGTTTAATCGAGCTGTCACCTGTCTTTGCCCTGATCCGCGACTGCCTTTAGAAAACTTTAATGAGCATTTCTCCTGAAGGCAAACAAACGAAAAGCTCTCTGTAAAAAAGTGACTCGGCGTACAACAGAGAAATAAAGTTGGGAACCACTTTCTGCAGAAAAGGCCATTATTTAGGTGTGTTATGCTAGCGGAAAACAAATGAGATGCTAGTTAATGCCCTATGTGTCTCCTTGCTGTCTACCCGCCACTGATCAATGACCCCACTATAAAGAGAAACGCTCACACATTGCCAGATAAAAATTGTTTTACGTGTAGGGGCAGATGGTAGTTGTATGGACAGATTCTCATAATGCTTTGATAAAAATCAGCCAATGACAACAGTTCAAATTATTTTTTATGAAAAATATATTCATTGATACTATTCATGTATCGCTCTGGAAGTGTGGACTACTGTATCTTCCTCTGTGATTGATTATGGCAAGTAAGGGGAAAGGAGCCTTCATCTTCCACTGCTACCTTAGGAGCTCTAACATTGGTTTACGGCTGTAGCTCAGTTGGGTAAGGGGGTCGTCCTGCAACCCCAAGGATGTCGGTTCGATCCCCGCTCTCCCCATTAGTTGCAAGTCGAAGTGTCCTTGAGCAAGGCACTGAACCCCCAGTTGCTTCCCGGGCGCATCACTGCAGCCCACTGCTCCTTAATAACTAAAGATGGGTTAAATGCAGAGAATACATTTCATTGCATGTGTACCTGTACTCTGTGCAATGACAATTGATTGAATCCAATCTCCTCACTTCCCAGCATCCAATCAAAGCCCTGCTATACGCAGTCACAGTTGGCTAGATACAGATACAGTTTGAACTGATACAACCATATATCCCAATATATCTCCCCAAGCTCCATTTCTCCTTCTACCTCCATTTTCATCTTGCTACCTCTACTTTCTCTTCTGTTCCTCCCGGTTCTTTTCACTCTCTCCTCTCTTTTCTACTCCCCATCGCACCACTTCACTGGCTTCAGAGAAATCTGAAGAGACCAAGGCGATTAGACTCTCTCTGCTTGAGAGACAAGTCTCATTACCTTTATCTTCTTCTGATGCAATAATACTCTCAAAAGTCTCGCTGATGCCAGCCGGTGCACAGGAATATGTGAATGTATAGACAAGCTTAAGCCACACGTTTGATGTGGAACATTAGCAAAAGCGGTATAGGTTTGAATTGTAATCAACAGTCCCCCCGGTCATTTGTTTGGTAATTGTACAGAACACATTTGGCTAATGAGGATCCTTAAATGAAGCTGGATTTAAATTCTTCCATTTTCTGCACTCGGCTACACAATATAGGGTCAACAACGTTATTTGTTAAATAAAAAGGCAGTCATCTGAGACTTAATGATTCAGAGACTTGCCCTTGATTTGAGAACAGCTCAGTCAGAGGCTAACAAACGAAAGTGCAAAAGATTTTCTAACTGGAGGCTCATTTAATCAGTTTAAATTTAGATCTCACGCCTCCCACTGGGGAAAAAAAATCAGCTTCCTTCATACTGAATTTGCATGTTTTAACCCTGAAGTTAGGAAAAGGAAATGGGGGGTGGGGGGCGCAGGGGATTGTTATGGCTTGTGTTCTCCTATCAGCACACGCCAAGGCCCCCAATGTGTTCCACAGGAAACGTTGGGTTTCTTGACTGTAACCCTATCAGAGAGGACTTTAACCTCAAAGAACAAGTGGCGTTAAGAGGGACTGGAGTCTGGATGAAACATTGCATCAAGTATGGACACACGCTCTGAAGCCGAAAGAAAATCAGTGTAATTATGCAAGATGGCAGCGCAGCAAACCGATCTGTGTGTTTATGGGAAAGGCCATTGCCTTCAGCGGAACACTGGACCATATTGCACGGCATCAAACCCCAATGTGATATCAAGTGTAAAGTGTGCTGCCGGGGAGCACTGAGGCATCCCCCCTGTTCAACTTTACCACATCAAAGGATCTATACTGTGGAATTAAACAGCCACGGACGAGGCACACGGAGCTCTGAGGAGGCACTCTGTATTCAAGTCGGACCATGTTTGTTTGTGTTCGCCGTAAGTCCGGCGTCGGCTCTGTTTTCCGCCTTTGCACTTCTCGTGTCAGAGTTGTGTTTGAAACAGGTTTTAGGATTTGAGGAGCCGACAGAAAGTATTGCGGTGTTGCCTTTTGCTCGAGGTCGAGAGAGGCATTCCCTGTGGCGGCGCTGCAATGTTGTGATGGTTTGCGCGGGTAGAGGTGGAGAAAATCACCTCCCCAGAGTCAGCAATGTGACCCTTACAGGCTTGGTACAGGCTGCGCTGTTTGAGTTCAAGTAAACAACACTGAAAATTCAGCACAAAAATAAAAACTGTTGTCAGGGTGCGTTAGAGAGAGAGAGAGAGAGAGGGAGAGAGAGCTGGCAACAGCTTTCACATGGGATAATGTGAAGACTGAATCAGATCTCCTCTGCTGTCCACACAGTGTGGAGTTGATCACTGCAACAAACCCAAGGACAAGTCACCGGAGGGGACATACAAAGTGTTATGGATGCATTGCATAAGAGGGGGATTTACTTCATGTAATGATACCGAAGCAACAGTGGAGGCAACAAGGAACTAATTGTGTGTGTGTGTGTGTGTGTGAGAGACTGACGGAGTCGTGCGCTGGATGGCAGTGAGTTTGTACCGTGTGAAGCTCTGCTGCTGCGTGACGATGAGAGAGTGAGTGATTATTCATGAAGCGGCTAGAAACTCTTCAAAGCTTGTCAGTATATGATGATCACTTGCTGTCCTTGCAGATGACAACCACAATGATATACTCCTCGGCTCTGTTTTGATGTGTGTGGACAAGGAAGGGCGGTCACTACGAGGCACGGCATTCTGAGAAGAGCTGGCAATATACAAAGTGGTTTCAAATATACATGATGTTTTCTCTTTTATGTCGAGTGAGCGTCTATGCAAGGGTTTTATGTAATCTTACAAAATGTGCGTCACATAAAAATATAGAAAGTTTACATTTCCACTTCAGACAGCTGAGAGAGAGGCTTTGTAATCCAACCATCTAGATGCATTATGCCTGTTGCAGTGAAGCAACCTCCAGTTCATGAGCTTCCCTTCAAATGCAGCAGTGAGGAAATCCACATCACTAATCCTCAGCCTTAGTGCCCTTATTCAACAGGCTCTGAGTGGCCAGCAAAGGTTTACTGTAAGAACGTCTTCACTAGCTTAGATCCACTGTTAATCAATACTGTGGGAAGTGCTCTTTAGCACTCAGCGCCGGGCTCATTTGTCAAAATAAAAGTTGTGAAATCCCAAGGGACCAATCAAAAGGGATGAGGCAACAGGGAAATGTGCAGCTTGGTAACATGAGAAGAAGTCAGGGAAGGAATGGGGAGAGGCACAGCAGCAGTTCAAAAGTGTTCAGCAGTAGCTTCAGATTATAGCCGGCGTGGAAATATTAATACAGCTTCTGTGCGAAATGATCAGATAGCCTCCAGGATCCTTTTTTTTTTTGCAACAAGAAACTATAATGGTACTTTTTTAATTCCCCAAAAACGCGCTGATCGTAAGAATGCATGTCCGGTGTGCAATTGTTCTATTGTGTAATTTAAACACACTAACAGCACTAATCTCTCTTCGTAGAAACCCGCTACAACTCCATTAGGAGAAAGCCAGTATATTTGCATTATACAACGCAGGCAAGGAAGAGATCATGATGGACAAACGTCGCTCTCATAAGAGCAGTCCATCGCTTGTCGCTTAGCAACAAAGACCTGGCGGGCAGACAGTAGGTGTGTGAGACAGTGTGTGGGAGGAGAGGTTTGGAGAGAGGGACAGAAGCAGAGCAACAGGGAGGAAAAGGCACAGAGGCAGGCTGAGAAGGGATGTGACGCAAGATGCTCGTAGGAGAGATGTGTCCGGTGTCAATAAGGAGAGGAGATCATTCAATGTTGGAAAAGTAGAGGAAGTAGACACTCGTGTATATCTAGTTTACATACATTTAAAAAAATGTAAAATAATGAGCAAAAATGCTCAACTACAGTTTTGAGTTGATGCACAGTATGTTTTCAGAAACTGCTATTTTAGCACTACAACAGAAGATTAAGGAAGTTAGAGTGACTTTCTTTGTGTATTTGCAAACCACTTTAACATAAATGATGTTACCTCCCATTGAGTAGTACGAGAAATGTAAGGTACAACAGCACACTGCTGCAAAATACTGATAAGTAATGCATCGTAGATCTGTTGATCTGATTGTGTTTGCTCCAATTTCAATGTTTTTTATAATCTGGTTAAGGAGTTGACATGACAGCTGCAGTACTCAGTGCGTTTACATGATGGTATAATTCGAATCTTGCTTTAGTCGGACTATGCTATCTTTTGGGGGATCTGCTGTTATCCCAATATACATGGCAGTGAGTAATTCGAATCATTGGCCGAAAGCATGTCATATCCGATACGATAGGCGGCGCTGTTTTCATTACAACTCGTGGTGATACAGCCATTTCCGCTTGACCTCTTCACCACCACCAACAACAACATTTCGAGAAAGATGGCGAACAGAGAGCAAGGCGAAGCTACATCCCTCTACTATTCTTCCATGGTGTTAATAGGAGTACAGCGAATGCAAATGGCGCTATTGGCTGAGTTGATAACGGAGAGAAGACGCCGAAGGTACACGGAGAATTTAATTTATCGTCTCTTTCGACTTCCGGGTCACGACATGGGAGGGAGGGAGGGAGGGAGGAGGGTGGCGGGATCTCGAGCATGCGCAAAGACGCAAAGTCCAGTTCCTAATCGAATTCACCGTTACATGCCGCGATAGTCGAATTATCAACTGGATCGGATCGAGCTATCCAGGGGTGTTAATCGGATCGAAGTCGGACCACACATAGTCCGACAAAGGTGTTTACATGAAACGGATAATTCGATTTCAGTCCGACTAAGCCAATAATTCGATTGCATGTAAACGCACTGACTCAGAAAATAGCTTTAATATTGTTATTGTCAAATAATAGTGTGCATGTGTGTCGTATGGCCTCTCCATCACTCTCAAATAATCCAATCCTCGAAATTGAATCCTGAATTCATAGAAATAAAAAGACATGGAAAACAAAAGAACACTTACCCACGGAACAGCCATGCAGGTAAAACCTGATTTATTCTCTGTCTCAGAAATAGAAAATGAATCTTCATTCCCTGATATGTCTAACTTTGCAGATACAAGAAGTATGTGTCAACATTTGTGTTAATTGGAACCACGGTCAGTGTGTACGCTGATCGACAACTGAAAAGTAAGTCAAGCATTGAAGAAACTAGCAGATAAGAATGGCAGCACAAAGCTGTCTAGCAGTTGGCCTCGCGTCTAATCAAGTGCTATGTCGGTGCCGAAAGGGAGACAAATACATGGACACGGATTCAAGCACAGAAATATTTTGCTCGGGAACACTCAGGGAATGGATCGTATGAAGAATAAACGCACATCATTTCTAATGCTGATATACGTTAATAAACCTACGATTTTCAAGTCGAGAAAAATATTTTCAACGCAAGTAATAATTAACATTTTAAAACCATTGGAAATGTCAAGGTTACACATATCTGATTATTTATTCCCATATTATTAAGGCGCTGCGGTGGGCACAGGAAGTGCGTTCTAATAATGCAGGTGACAAAATACCAAAATACCATCACGTTATTTTTAGCTCAGTGGAGGGTGAAAAACAGTCCAAGTGCAACCTTGGTACACACTCAATCCCCGCGGCATGGGCTTTACAACACATATATTCTCCTGCATTGGTTTAATGCTGTCACCAACAGCAGCCAAGTCTCAAGGAAATCTCAATGACAACCACAGAGCTGTGCTAGGGTAACTTAAGAATGTAACAATTTGTATTTAGCTTTAATGTGATCATACTTGAACCACAATGAGTAGCCAACGTGTGCTCAAGAGTTTCTCTCGAGCCAATATAGACCCGCCGCATGCTTCACATGCTGTTTCATTCATTCTTCGGGTCTTTTAGTTGTCGATCTCTTTAACGTGCTGTCAGTCAACATTTTGTTCTGAGCTTTCCACACAGCATGACCTGACACGCTCTTGTAGAGCACAATGAAACAATGTCCTTGCACTCTATACACTGCAATAATCGTGGTCTCCAGTTGCATTTCATTAAACCCATTATTGGTGACTTCTGTTTCAAAGAGCATACTGAAGTAAATCGACCGGCAAAGCGTGGTTAAACACGGCCAGAGAAATATTGTAACATGAGACACTTTTGAGACCACCTTGCTGATGGAAAATATCCAAGGGATCTCTATAATGGACCCAACTGACAGCACTCTAATTAAATCACGTGTGTTGCAGTTGCAACTAAGCTGCCTCCAAATACCCCTGTCTATTTAAAACCCCGTTCAACAATGACAGAACGCGAAAACTCCAGGATGCCTGAAAAACCATTACGCAAAAGGGAAGAAACCAAACACCCCGACCGCTCGCATGTGTAAATGTGTATCTGTGTGTACATGAACATGTATGTGCAGGAAACAAGCCTCTGCGTAGCCATAGAGACACATGTGTTGTGCTTGTCCTATTACACAAAGCTGCGTTCAGAGCAGCCCATCAGAAAGAGAAATGGGCACAGGCGAATGGGATTCTATACAGAAATTGTTCATACAACAGAGTTACAGCAGACATGGTTCATTACCTAGCATGAAGATAAAGGAAATAGCAAAGCCAAAGCCAAATTCAATCACCTCATGGATAGAAACATATAACCATATGTTGTTATCTTTTTCCACGACGAACATGTAAGAAATAAATAGGAGACCTATTTGAATGGATGCTGAGCACATTGGTAAGAAGGAGCACTAAGGTCATATATGGTGCACTGGTGCCCTACAGCTGTTGTTTACTATTAAAGCAGGATTAGGGCCAAGTTTCGCCGGGTAGTTCCAGGAGACGGCACAGATGACATGGTTGTTTCCAGAATGGCTGGGTGTTTCAGATCATTTCAAAGGCTCTCTCCTCCTCTGCTTTCTAACAACAAAACTAGGAAGACAGGGATAAAGAAAGACAGGTGCAACTAATATAATTCACAGGTCAGGTTATCGCCTCTAGCCAATGTTTCTCCTAATTCACTTGTTGCAATAAAAGTATTTCAATAATTGACGAGCTTTGTAAAAAAACTAAGAGTAAATTCTGTGGCCCTGGGATCAAGAGTGCTGTCATGCGCCGTACATTGTGAAAAACAGCTTGAGGGATTCGTTATTATTGATTGATGAATATCAGGGTAAAGAATGCCGCCTCCCAGCTCAGTCTCGGTCCCATCAATAATGCAGCCACGGTATCCGTGTCCACACAACAAATGAACAACACACAGACACCTGCATTATTCATGAGGGATTCCACCTGTAGCACCTCAGCTGCATTATAGGTCTCCCTCTGTGCTAGCCATGAAATACTTGCACAGTAGAAGTGGCATGTTCTAATAATAGAGCTAAAACACTTATATAAATCATCACAGTCCATAAATAACTCATGGGAAATATCTCTATACAGACTTAATGATTACCATTGGTGCAGCCTGACATTGTAGATGAATGTGTAATTATGTAATAGAAATAACCTGTAGAAGTGTTTCAACAACATAAACATTGTTGTGTGCAAAAATAGAGCTGAAAAAGAATGACATTTTCAGCCGTCTGACGATATCTGGGAAGAACACGAGCAGTCACCTTTGAAACCAGAGGGAGCTCCAAGCTGCTCTGTGTCTTTTGGTGTTCCCAGAACAGAGAGGACAGGAAGCATCTATCCCTGGCAGTAATTAGAATGGTAAAACCCCCCAAAATGCAATTTGCCTCTGAACAGTGTTAACACAGAAATAAACAAGTTCTGAGCAACGAACTCCTTGGTTGGAAAAACTTAATTGCCTCATTTTCTCCTTCAAATCCCATAAGTCTGACTGTGTGTAAGGGCTATAAATGTTGTGCAGAAGTGAATATGGATATAGAATTATACCACCTTGTGGATTATAATACAGGGGCGTTGGAATCTTTTAATAAAAACATTTCAAAATAAAAGTAGCTTGATTCCTTGACCCACCGTTCTATGTAACATGGCAGGGCTATTACCTTCACTGTGTCACAATAGATTCACACTAATGCTATATATAATATATAAAATATAATATAATTTGTATTCTTATACATTTAGAATTTTTATTTTATTTTTTAATCAGAGGATTAGCGATTGGATCCCTGGCTGCATGATCATGACGATGTTTCCCTGGGGAAGAAACTCAACCCCTAAATGCTCCTGCAGGCTGTGCCAACGGTGTGTGAATGGGTATGAACGTTAGAGCCCTGAAGGGCAGGTGGCCCCCTGGCATGGTAGCCCCTCCCTTCAGTTTATGCATGGGTGAATGATGGCATGTAACAATGTATACAGGTACAGTCCATTTGTTTACCATTCTATGCATGCAGAGCCAAGCATGCTGTTCACTCGTGTCACTGTGACATGTAATTCAAGGTTTTCTTGACTAAGAATATTATCATGTATACAATGACATTTCCGGGACCCGTAATCTCACTGGTTGACAGGAAACTGGTCCAGACAAAAAGTATTCCGCATCATAAGCTTAATTTCTACCTTTTTGTTTTTGTAAAGTACAGATAAAAGAAGCAAGATACCTGTTAATTACTTTAATGGAGCTAGAAGCTGATTTTTACTACTTTGGTGTAGAGTCGGACTAGCTATTAGTCCGCGTTTCCAGTCTTTAGCCAGCTTCATATTCATTTTACATTAATAGTTTTCTACAATGTCAAAACCTGACTTTTAAAACTGGCCTGGCTACTTATTGGAGTCCAAGCGTACTTATTTCCAGCGCCAGTTCCGTTCCAAAAGCCTTGCATCCATGTGTGCGTAGTGCGACACAGAGTTTGAACAGAAAAGCCATGCACCACCTGTGAGCCATGCCCAGCCTAAATGTCAGACTCCTCGTGCTTTTATTGGCGAGTGTGTGTCCGTGTGTGTGTGTGATGATTGTGTGAATAAAAACAGCAAGGCCAAGGCTGGCCCCGTGACAGCAGTAAATCACATTATGCATTGCAATCTCTATATATCACAGCCACTGCCATTCGGCCCGCTCGCTTTCCATTGCTGTTCAGACTCTCTCCTATGTATTTCACTGCCCGAAAAAGACTGAGAAAAACTCAAGCCAACTCTGGCTAACATTCATGTTTGAATTAATTACATATTTTTTCTGTGGAAAATGTCTGTATCAAAAGTACCAGCAGTGTAAGAAAGGAGCTCTTTACGTTATTGGAGGAGAGTTTGGAAATGGACGTAATAACGAGAGGAGGCCGAACAAGGCTACGAAAGTCGACTTTATCTGATCATAATAAAGAGAGTAATATACGTTTTGTTTACTCTGTATTTTTATTATTATTATCTACCCAAGATCTTCATTATTGACAGTGTTTTGGTACATTTTGTAAAAAGAAAACAAAAATAAGTCCAGAGGTATAATTGAAACACCAAAGTATGGTTAACATGTTGTTCTAGCTTGTCATTTGCATTTTCATCATTTCAGGTGTTCATTGTCAAAGTAAATGCAATTTTAGGATGCAAAACAAGGCTAAGAAAGGTCCTCTTTGTCTATTTATAACCAGGAGATGTTTTTCCTGACGTGTGTGTCTTTGTTCTTATCGTCAAGCAATGCATTCTTAAAATGGCATAAATCCCGTACTTCTCACACCCACATGCACATCTCGCCAAGGATGGGTTGCTTGGATTGACAGGGAGCATGGCAGTGATGTCAGAGGCTGCGTGTTAGAGTAATGACAGAGCAGCCATGTTCGAAGGCCAGTACTCGTCCCACAGGAAGAGCGACCTGCAGCACTGCATTGCATAGGGAGGGTTTCGAAAAGGCAACCTACTGGGCGGTCATGTGAGAACATCCAGACGGCTAATTTCTCCTGCAACCCATGTCAACTTTGACCCTGACCTCTTTCAAGACAGGTGACGATTAAGTCACAATTTTACATTTCTGACCCCTTAAGCAGGGGTCAACTCCCTAAAGTGTACGGGCAAGTCACCTATGAAATAAAGGACAATTCACGTGTTCAGGAATTGGCAAAAAAAGACAATTAAGGATTTCATCCACTTATTCTCTTTCTGCTGTCCATCTTTCTCTCCTTCATGTTTTACCAGAGCTATGTTTCCACATTTCATGCGTGACATCACATGTGCTCCGTCCCTCTAGTTTCCGGAGGATAGTGGGCAAAATGAACAAGAGCTTCCCAGCGGAGGACCACATTCTCAGACCGTGGCTCCTTTGGGGCAACATAAGGAAGCCCTGAAGGACAATGACCGATGAAGATGCTTCGGGGAAGGGAGAGAGAGAGGATGACAAAGAGAGTACTTTGCGACCAATGAAAGGGTAAAAGAGAAGAAGCAGACAAAGAGAAAATACTAACATATGGAAACAAATTAAGATTAGTAAAAAGAATGGATTTAAAAAAAATCAACAAAAGGGGAATTAAAGGGGAGACCAATGGAGGTAAACTCACCCTAATACGTTTTGCTTTCTCGAAATCCAACACCATCACCACAAAGGTTATTGGCCTTCAGAGTCTTAACAGCAACACTTTTAGAGAAGGACTACAGTAAGTGTTCTTCACACATTGGTCAAGACAAATGACTGCACTCAAGAGTGTGTTTATGGGCGATAATGCCCCTATAAAGTGTTAATTAAATGTATGAGTGGGATAGTTCTTTCAATCACCCACTCCCTCAAGATCTCAAACCATTACTGCCTGTTTCTGCAGATGTGCCAACCCACTCCTGCTGCCCTCTCCGGATATTCTGACCCTTCCTGCTGGCAAACACGTTTGTATTAAAAATCTCTCAGCTCAATCCCACAGGTAAAACAAGACACATTCGTCCTTATGGGCTCTTTTAGTGTGTTTTTACAGGTACAGAAGTGTTTAAAAAAACCACCTTTAGAGGAAAAATAAGTCTTGCTGTCAGATAATTCGATTAGAATTTACAAATCATTATAATCAATATTTCAGAATCCTAGTAATTGTTTACAGCCATTTAAAAGTATAACTATCAGAATCAGAATCAGAAACAGTTTTATTGCCAGGAATGTTTACACAAACGAGGATTTTTTTTTGGTGGAAGGTGCAACATTTGGACATGACAAACAAACAACAATCAACACGACAGAAAGACAACAAATAATGTGAAAGTGTTTGGGTGTGCTTCAAGTGGTGTGTTTTAGTTAAAAGTGTATGTACGGGCGTGGTGTGTTTTAAGTAAAAGTGCATGCAAATAAAAGTGGTGTGTGTGTGTGGAGAAGGCAGTGTTAGAAGTGAAGTGTGTGGAGAGGAGGAGGAGGGAGAGGAGGGAGGAGGAGGGAGGAGAGAGGAGGAGGAGGGAGGAGGAGGAAGAGGAAGGGCTGGGGTGACAGTCAGTCAGTCCCGGGTTCATTGATGAGCCCGACTGCCGCGGGAAAAAACTTTTGTGGCGGGTGGTCTTTGTCATGATGGACTGCAGCCTCCTCCCCGAGGGGAGGGACTCGAACAGGGAGTGTCCAGGGTGGGAGGGGTCAGCGACAATCTTTCTGGCCCGCTTCAGTGACCTGGAACTATACTATACTGTATTGATCCCATAAAATGACTTTAAGTAGACATGTGCCAGTAAAAGATAATGTAATAAAAACAAAGTTATCCACATTAATAATTACATTTTGGTCATGGTTGGTCTTTTTCACAGCAGCAAATTTGACTTGACAGCAGAAAAAGCACAGGTGGAAATAAAACCATTAATTATGGATCTGTCCCAGTAAGCCAACAGTGAGGCAGCACGCACAATACCAAAGAGCAGGGACTGGTACATTTAAACAGCATTAAGCAGCATTAATAATGTTATTAATTACACTGGTGCTTTAACTGATACGACAACTCAAAATGTCTGCGATGAAAAAGGTCTATTAGTAAAGCCCTCAAACATCCAATATGAGTCAGGCTGAATTACTGTCTTTTTCCTGCTATTCATTGGAGTTCGGGACATGTGAATAGGACACATTAACTATAATATTTGTTTTAATTGTAGCCATTCCTTACCCTTTTATATAACATAATAACATAAACGTAATATTTGTGTAGCTACAAGTAAGAAAATGAAAGCATTCCTAACTTGATTCTGTTTAGTAACATACTCACATAAAATGTTAACTTTGTTTGAGTTTTTTGGCCTTATAATCTTAAACAAGATTATCTGACATCAAATGTTTTGACTGCTTGATTTCTGTGAGCCAAACTTTCTAATTACACAAGTGTTGTGTAACATTCATTGCATTCATTTATACTCCCTAAAGATTTCATCCTGTCGATTCGGAACGCTCAATAGCTTTCTACGAGTGGCACCCCTCAGGCCAAAATGTCAATTTTGTGTCAATGACATGAAATTTGCTGAGCAAATACTCCCAAGGAGATGAATCCTTTCCTCTAGCCACACTATTACATCCAACACTGAAGAAAACAGAAGAAAACATTTCCTTTGATTTTTGACCAGTTTTCTTCCAGATACTGAACATCTTAACCCTTGTGTTGCCTTCGGGTCAATTTGACCCGATTCAATGTTTCACCCTCCTGTCGCCTTCGGGTCAATATGACCCGATTCAATATTTAACCCTCCTGTTACCTTTATATTTACTAACATATTTTACCCTTGAGGTCAATATGACCCCAGCTATTAAAATCTCCAGAAAATTATTAGAATTAATATTGTTTTCCAAGTTTAAGTGTGAGGTACTTTATGTTTGTTTGTTGACTCCCGAAAGAACACCGACATTAAACATTGAATCGGGTCAAATTGACCCGAAGGCGACAGGAGGGTTAAATATTGAATCGGGTCAAAATGACCCGAAGGCAACACAAGGGTTAAGCAACACTTACTGAGTAAAGGGACAGCTACATACGTCCATGCACCACCACATGACTGCTATATTATCAACATGTTCATATTCCTGCTTAGTTTCAATGCCAACATGCGTTTATATAGATTGTTTCAACAAAGATATAAAATATCTAACAACCCCTTTTTCTGAAGAACTCAACAGCTCCGTCGTAGCCCCACATCCTTGTTTATGAGAAGCGCTGCTCCGTCTCCCTTCCTGAGCTCTCCGTGGTGCTGAAAGGCTTCACTTCACGTGCAGAATGTCCATTATGTTGAACACATACTGCAACAACACTGAGAAGGAGCACACCTGCTGTGTGTGACCGTGGCTAATGGATTCCACGTCTCCGATGGACACTCCGAATATTAGAACTAATCCCTGCTGCTTCCCTGGTCAACATTGTAATTGAACCACACATTTCAACAGACCACAAACTACCCAGAAGCATAGGGTGTGAATCCTGGTTGTAAAGAAATACCATTTAAATAATAGAGTGAGCAGTAATTAATATCAGTGCTTTAAGAATGTTACTGATACTTTCTTGTCATACATACATCTGCCTGCTATTCAGAATACATTGTGTTCACACATTTGACAAATTTCTAAGCTGAGTGTCAACAATGCCGCAATCTATTTTGGATGTTACAAATAATTACCATGCTGCCACATTTCTGGAACTTGACCCGGACTAAATTGATATTACCACACTATTTGCATTGCAACACAGGAAGATCGACTCGAAGCGAAAGCTATCAAAAGAAAAACAAGGTATGCAAATCCTTATTATAAGCCTGAGTATGCAAATCCATCTGACAAGACAGAACCAAAGAATAAGTACTGAATACGTATCAATAACAGATGCATGATAAAAATACATACTAATCAATTACCACCAGATCAACTAGTTCATGCAAATGTGCATATTTTTCATATCTGTGTGCAGTGTAATGTAGACATATACATAAACAGGAATATACAACTATCTCCCAAACTCACTGACATCATTAATGAGTGAATTCATTAGTCTGAGAGTTACATTTGTATCTGGTTTATATCTCCGCCCCCTCAGGGTCGATTAGTCGACTAATCGGTCTTTTTCAGATTTGTTTTGATTATTATTCATTTATTTATAAAAGATTTATTTCTGGGAAACTCGTCATCACATCAATGGTAAACACACGATTTAAAGTGGCGCCTTTCTGAGATTCTTTGTGGGGAAACCAAGTTAAATCAACTAAGCTATTCGTCAAATTTAAATATGTTGATGAATTTCGTTGGTCGAGGATAGCCCCTCCGCACTATTTGTCCTTCTTGTTGTTCAGCCACGATGTTTAAGAAATATTCTGTTTATATGACAAATCATTACAAATTAAAAGTATCTACAAATGGTCCCCTGGAGGTTAGCAAGGCAAGGCTGGCCAATTATCTCACTGCGTAATCTCAATGCTATCTGCTGTAAGGGAAGCAGCGTGGCAGCTCTACATTATCATGCATCTTTAATGAGGCATTCAGCGATGAACCCATGCACTCGGTGCATCATCTGGATGGGATCGTCTACACATGCTGTCATTCGCGGCTCACTGTTCGGCGCATCATCTTACAAAGCCCATGTCACTCTGAAATTGGTCTCGCTTGACTCGCTGCTTGGTTCATGTCTAGATATATTTCACAGCTTTCAGAGCAATGCCAGGCAACGCGCGGAACCTGAGCGAGGCAGCACCTTCTGGGATTTCAGTTTTGCAAGTGTCAAACAAAGCTGTAATTGACAGCTGGGCTATTCATCCTGCGTAGCCACTCTGGTAAATGTCAGAGGAAGTCAAGAGGTAAAATCATTGTATAGCAGGCACTCTCACTATGGCCGAACAGAACGCTGCTTGTAGGCTGCCCTTCTCTGTCAGACAGACTTGTATTTCCCCATAAAAAACATTGTATTAGTGTCTGTTGCCCACTTAACTAATCGACAGCGTTTGGGATGCTGCCAGATGCGGTGCAATGTTAGCATTGTAGCATAGTGACTATGAAGGCACATTACTGGCACGCAGAGAGAAACCTGAGCCGGCTGTTAGCCTGCGAGGAGAATGGCAATTAGCATATTAGCCTAGCCGTTTTGGAGGTTGATTGAGACAGGTTGCTGAAGGGCAGTGGCTGTGGTGATGGTGGTGCTGCGTAATCCTAACACCTTCCTATCCCTCTCTGAGAACTTGTATGTGCTTGTATGTTCGCCCAAGGGGCTGGCCTCACAGGGACATGTATTTTGCTAAGAGAGAGAGAGAGATGATCTCTAAATAGGAAGCAGAAACACCGCCTGCTGAGATCTTTGAAGGTCACTGCAGAGTCCTCTGCACTCTCTCTCTCTCTCTCCGTCTGTCTACATCTGTCTCCATCTATCTCTCTCTCTCTCTTTCAGCTCAAAGCAACAATTATAATGGTAACCATGTCCTGTTTTTCACATATCAATGCTCCACTTGCTTCCCCGATTTCTAAGGGCGGGTCTCAAGTCCATGGCTGGCTCTGAAAAGGCCGGTCCCAGGGCTGTGCATGTGCTGACCTGTCTGCTTATGGGATTCCATCCAGTGGCATGGATGGTTGGGACATTTCTAGTATTTCAACACCTCTGTGTGAAAAACCTAAAATAAAAGATCTGACCATACGACTTGATATGGATATATCATTTAACCCTTGTGTTGCCTTCGGGTCATTTTGACCCGATTCAATATTTAACCCTCCTGTCGCCTTCGGGTCAATTTGACCCGATTCAATGTTTAATGTCGGTGTTCTTTCGGGAGTCAACAAACAAACATAAAGTACTTCACACTTAAACTTGGAAAACAATATTAATTTTAATAATTTTCTGGAGATTTTAATAGCTGGGGTCATATTGACCTCAAGGGTAAAATATGTTAGTAAATATAAAGGTAACAGGAGGGTTAAACATTGAATCGGGTCATATTGACCCGAAGGCGACAGGAGGGTGAAACATTGAATCGGGTCAAATTGACCCGAAGGCAACACAAGGGTTAAAATCTCAGCGGTAGACAAACACTGCATGTCGACTCTCCAGTATTTTGAACAATGGATGACGAGAATGCTTCTTTATGCCACTCTCACAATCAAAAAACAAACATTTGCAGATTTAAGAAACATAAGTGAGCATTAAAATGCAAAAGACAAAGCAAGGTGCATATTCACCACAGACTAGTGTGCAGTGGAACCATTGACAGGTAAGGGAAATACATGCCGACATCCTTCTTGATTTACATCTTAAATACCGGTGAAAAAACACAAACCAAGACATATCCATGTGATTATTAAAATAACATAATTTTAGCTCATCGCTGATACGGCTGCAAAATAATTTAATATAATGTCTATGTCCCGGCTATAGAGACACACATGCGGGCGCACACACGCACGCACACGCTCACACACACACATACACACACACACACACACACACATCCTCTGATGTTAAGCAGTTTAAGGACAACAGCTGAGGAAAAAAGCTGGTAGAAAGCATAATCCATTATCCCGTTGGCTAGCCCGGCACTAGCCAGCTATCTCCCTCTTGCAGGCCTCCCTTACCAGCTTAGCCTAGCTGGTCTTAACCAGCGGATCTATATGCAAATGGTTTTCCATACCAGATTGACGAGGCATGGATCAGGTGACTTAGACCCTATCGCACATTCTAAGTGATGGGAATATCTGTCTAGCACTCTGAGCCAGGTATTCCCTTCCTCTCTAACCTTTAACCTCTGAGTATTTCCTTGGGCGTGGAAGTTCTTTTAATAGTCCGGTGACTGGCCAAAGAAGACATAACAGCAGGACAGCAGGGGAGCACAGTTTGGGTACAGGGGGGTTGACCTCTGTGTCTGCCTCATGATATACATAGTATAGCCTGATATACAGCCTCTCCTTGTCTGTGGATTACCATGCATCAGCATGGCCCTCTACAGTTGTCCCTAGATGGCCATCAATCCAGGCCCAGAGAGTTAGGGATTAGGGCCTTTAAAAGGGAGGATCTCCACTGAAGAATAACTCATGAGTCACACATTCCATATTAGAGAAGTATGTACATGGAAAGTTAATCAGTGATGCTGGACTGAACAAGTTTGTAAAAGCTTACATAAAATGTACTATTTCTTACTGCTTACCTCCATTTTGTTTCATTGTAAACTGAATTTGGAGTTTTGACCGATGTTTGGAAGAAAATGTTATCGACTAAATAAATAATCAATAAACTTATGATAGGAGAAAGTTATTTAGTTGAAACCCTACTCCTGCTAAGAAGGGCTAGGCTCAGGCATGCCTGCTGTGGTGGAAACTGGTCACGCTTTGCCCTGGGACAGCTGAGAGACACGCTCACTCCCATCAAGGGTCAACGACACATGACGAGACACATGCAACTCAACTATTGGTCACAAGAATATAGTAGTCCTCCTATTCACACATTTCTAAGATGACATTGAAAAACTAAGCAAGTGTAGAGAAGTATAGTCTAAGCTTAAGGGCTTAAACATTTGCTTGAGGAAATACACGTTTGGCCACGATGACCAATTGTCTTCAAAATGCAGCGCTCGTCCTGGGGGCTCGTCACAGTCCCGCTCGGCTAAATTACGGACCGACCAGCTCATGTATGGAGGTTGCATTGAGTTATAGCATGATGTGATCAAGCTCTATCAATAAAAGTTAGTATATGGCGAGGGTCATTTATAACGTTATCATGATGTGTTCAAATGTAATCTTGTAAAATCTAGGTTTTGCAGAGAGATTTTAAAACGTGAAAAACTAGCTCAAAAAGGCTTATAACTACGACTGAAAATACCTTCTGTCGATGGCAATAACCAAGTAGAAGGATGACATTTAGACCGACTTTGGAACAGTTGCAATTGTTTCAGAAACGGAAGTAGAAAAAGTTAGTCGATTTAAATCCCAGTATATAATACACTTGTAATGCAATGCACTATAGGGATTCTGTTGTTTTTGTTTTGTTTTTTTATAACTTTTTATTTTGCATTTTCCACATCATTTCCTTGACATCTAGAAAAAATAAAATAAAAAAATAATATATCTACAACAAAATAAAATCAGCACACATCCAAATCCATCCATATCCACATAAACACCCGCCAAAGATTCCCACCCATCCCCTCCCACATGTTTATACCCTCCAAGAGTAGGACCCAATGAGGAGGGAGGGAAGGAACAAACAATCAAACTACATACCACCAAATGATAAGCATGGAGTACAAAGTAAAATAACTAAAGAAAGGTAAAAGGCATTAATGTGAAAAGTAAAAAATAAGTAAATAAATAACAAATCAACAGACATTCATTTCATACCCAGATTTTTCATAGACCTTTGTTTTGCAGTTGCACTGTATGTGTACAACCTCAACCCCTCTCAGTTATAACATCTCCATCAAATATCGACTCTAGATATAATGTCACGCACTCCCATCTTCTTATGAAGATATCTAATGTCATTTGTAGTTTTGCAGTCATTTTTTTCCATTGTATGGACCTGGTTTAATCTCTGTCTCCACTTGAGTTATGGTTGGTGGTTTTGCATCTTTCCAGTTCAGAGTTATTATTTTTCTGGCAATCATTAAAAGTATACGGAGAATATACCTCAGATTGGTGTCCCCTAAATCTCTTGGTATAGACCCCAGCACATATATTAATGGGTCTGAGGGTACCTCCACTTCAATAATTCTATTGATTTATTTTTTTATATTTTTCCAAAAACCTTTGACTACTGGGCAGTCCCAAAAGATATGCGTGTGATCTCCTATTTTTCCACATTTTCTCCAGCATAATGGAGCTGAAGGATCCTTCACATATTTAGAGATTACAAGAGGTGTATTAAAATATCTGACTTTTAGTTTCCAATCAAATTCTTTCCATAATTGGCTATTGATTCCTTTATGACATTTGTTGCACAGATCTTCCCATGTTGCATCTTCAATTATAACATTTAATTCCAATTCCCACTTTTCCTTGATGTTCAATGTATTTTGTGTTTTGTCAGCTGTAAGCCTTCTATATATGTGGGAGATGTGGTTTTTAGTTGGAAAGCCGTTTTCTGCTATGCTAATAAAATAGTCTTCCATTACATTAGGTTTTTTTTGTACTAACTGTCTGTCTTTATGGTTTGTAATGTAGTGTCTCATTTGAAGGTATCTATACAGGTCCTTTGATGGAAGTGTATACTGTTCTTGCAGCTGAGAAAATGATTTGAGTTCTGTTCCATCAAATAATTGGTTGATGGTTTTAAGACCTTTTACAGCCCACTGTCTAAATCCACTATCCCACATCGAGGGAGGGAATTCTATGTTGCCTACAAGTGGCATAGCCCTTGAGAGTGAGCTGGGTCCTTCAAGCTTCTTTTTAATTATTGTCCAAATCTTCAGTGTGTGTTTTATCCATTCGTTTTTTATTTTTATTTTGTTAAATGATTTGATATCAATAAAAGGCAATGTTGATATAGATATACCCTTAGCTGTGCTCTGTTCTATCTGGGTCCATCCTGTCTCCTGGTCATTTCCAATCCATGCCACTATAGCCGTTAGTTGTGCTGCCCAATAATATAGTTTCAGGTTTGGTAGGCCGAGACCTCCTTTTTCTTTGGGTAGAAGCAGTGTTTTCAGTCTTATTCTGGGTTTCTTATTCTGCCAGATGAATTTTGAGATTAGTTTATTTAACATATTGAAGATGGAAACTGGTACTGCCACTGGTAGAGACTGAAACAAAAACAGGAGTCTGGGTAACACATTCATGTTCACCGTCTCCGCTCGACCAAACAACAATGTTGTTTTATGAGCGAGAATAATTGTGAGCATAGTCGATTACTAAAATAACCGATAGCTGCAGCAAACATTTCTTCAATTAACTCTGGAATTCAATAAGCTAGTGTGGGCCAAGCCGGGCGAAGTTAGGCTCAGGGTAGTGAGAGCGACAGCTGATGTCAGGGTGTGTCCTCTATGCTGCTCTGGCGAAATGCAGCTGTCCGTTGCCAAGCAAAACATAATACACAGGCTCACAACATTTCCTCTCTGCAGGCACCTCCGCAAGCCAGTCCACTTAAAAGGTAAGCTCAGTCAAGAGAGTCCCAGCACACCTCATTCACTCTGCCATAGTTTTGGCTTTTCTTTGTCACATCGGTGAATACAAATGCAGTGAGAGCCAAGTCGTAATGCACAAAAATCAACCACAATCTTCATTTATGGAAATGCTTTGTGATGATTTAGAATTCACCAAGGCTGCCATTACTCATAAGATGGCCGATCAGAAGACGGATGTGTCCGTGTGGTTTGAAAAGCAGATTTAAAGAAGACTTCTCTCCATTTACACTTCTTAACATTAGTGAACAGTGATAATCTTCTTACTGCAAAATGACAAGAGCCAGATAAAATGGGGCCGAGGCCCGAGATGTTTCCTCACCCCACATATTTATTAGTCACAGGAGCAGAGTCTGGCCTTCAGTAAGGAGAACCAAGGCACAGCACATAAAACTCTCATTAGATATGATGAAACTTTACGACCCCAAGATTGCCATAGGGACAGTGGGCTGGTGGAGCCGCAAACAAACATGAGAAAACACTTGAGCGAAGTACAAAGCATCTTGGAGCAAAGGGGAAATTAGAAGTAGTAAGTAACTACTTGTTCAATAGAAACGTATAGGACAACATTTTATGTGGCAAAAAAGTATGATTCATAGCATCAAGACTTGCAGAAAAGGTAGTATCAAGATTAGATTGTGCGGGCGGAGCGGCTACCATCGGTCCAACAACCCTTTTGTTGAGCTGAGGAGAGAAACAACTGTACAATCCTGTCGGCTGTTGGCTCTAACGTGCATATAAAACCGTCCATGATGCACCTGAGGGGGTGAGGAGGAGGCTGCTGTACAACAAAAGTACAACAAACAAACAGTTTGGAGGTTGGATTGAAACTCTTGGCTTGTACAGTGCCTCTGTATTGTTGGTTCAGACCAGTACACAAACCAATCCAGGCCCATTTAAGAGTGAACCTTCTCCCTCCTTACTGCCCTGTGAACGGTGACAGCTCCTCTTACAGAGCAACAGAGCTGCGGATTGTTCGCTTCTCTTGTGTAAAGTAACACAAACTAGTTGTGACTCTCGGCTACATCATCTCAAAATGTACACAAATCACTTTAACTTGTCAGTCACGTAACATTTGCACATCAGGCTAACAGCGCATCCTGTAAGTTATTGCTAACTATGATCCTTTTGGCTCTTACGAAAAATGCTTTTTTAGAATGAGACATTTCTAATTTTTGAATAAAGACACGCTTTCAGAAAGCCGTTGTGCCGTTCATGTTCGAATAGAGATTGGTGCGACAAATGCAAAGCCTTAATACTCTTCCTCCCCACGCATCCCAAATAACAGAGGCCTCATATAAGAACTCCTGTAGGTGGCATGACGCAGAGTAGATAACTAAACCGTTAGATAACCACACAGCAGTGAAGCAGCGCAGCACAAAACTCAAAACAACAAGACCAGAAATAAGGGACTATAGCGCAGATGTATATGCCTTGCGACATGAACGTGGTTTCCTCCACTTCAGTTTCGTTGAGTAGTTGTGCTTTCAATCTCGTCATGCATATGCATTAACGTTGTCTTGATTGAGTCTTTCCCTTTGTAGGAAACCCCTTATTTAGAACGTGTGAAGGCTCGACACTGCACTCTGAAAAGTGACATAAGAGTGACATAATAAAGCTCATCCAGACCGCCTGAGAACAGATGTTTGCAGTGTAGGGAAATAATCGATACCAAATGTGTTTGATATGTGGTTTGAAAATGGCACTTGAGCACTCTAAAATGCGCAGCAGATAAATAGTGCCATTAATGTTGCCATTACCAACAGTGTTTAAAACAATCAATAAAAATCGATGTGGTTTTGGTATTGTTTTTTCACCTTCGAAGTAGACAGCACCAGAACTATGAACCAATGTGTTGTTGACTGTAAAATGATTGGCCTCCCTTGTTTATTAAATATGGAAGTAAAAAGGTTATTGAACCCGGTTCCTTGAACTTGTGAAGCACAAGTCCTCATCAGACCATTTTCTTTCAACAGTCCAGAAGTCTCAAAAAGTTGCACTGCACATATTTTCTTTGCTTATCCACTCATCTCATTCCTTCCTCCAGTATGATGGATATGACCAGTTACCTCTCCCTTATAATCCCGACAGAGAAAAGGGACATTTAAAAGAATTAGGACACAGCTGTGTGTCAATGACAGTGCACAGGAGGACACCATGCAATTCAACACCCTCTCTCAAACGCTACCGACACCCTCACACCCCGGTTTCCACTAGCTCCTGTTTCTCTCTCGGAAGTTTCCACATCCATTTCCTTGCCTCCGATTCCAGGTTCCAAGTACTGCCGGAGAAAGCCCACCATCCCTCAACGCCAACTATGCATCCTGTTTCTGACACATGCCGGCTCCGCCAGCCGCACTAGTCAGCTGAACACAGATCCAGTTTCCTCTTCGTAATACTCCTAACAAGCCTTTCCCTCTGCAGCCAAGTGTCAAGCCTACCAAAGTCACCTAACGGGATGGCTCTGCCGTGCACACGCAGCAATACAACAGCCCAGGGAGGCAGTGCAAACTCAAACATGCTTTTATTTTATTCCGCTTCTCTCCTCTTACGAGAGAGGAGATGCAACCAGATACCCACCAGCAGTCACAAGATGGATACCTCATTATAATTGCATGATTTACTTCTATCACTGCCCTTGCATGATGGTTAGAAGTATGCGGGATGGCATATGGTTTGGTGCCATCTCGGATACTGGGAGTCATGACCATAACAAAGTGACATGAGGCACACAAGTAATAACCTACATAGCGTAACAGGCAGAGTTCTCTTATCACTCAATGTAGATGAGACCCGCTTAACTGGGACCATTTTTTCGTCATCAGAAAAATTGAATCCCAGAGGCTTGTATTTTAAATCTGATTTCATGTCAATTTCAACATGTTTTTTTGAAGATCTGTGTATTTTGTGACATCACATCTGAAATGATCAAATTGATGTTCAATGGCTTTAAGCAGAGCAATGAAGGCATTTTTCTGCCGTTCTTATCGTACAAAGCCTTGATTGGTGATGCACCATCATATCTTAAGGAGCTTGTAGTACCATATTGCCCCACTAGAGAGCTACGCTCACTAAATGCGGGACTACTTGTAGTTCCTAGAGTCTTAAAAAGTAGAATGGGAGCCAGAGCCTTTAGTTATCAAGCTCCTCTTTTATGGAACCAGCTTCCAATTTCAGTCCGGGAGGCAGACACAGTCACCTCGTTTAAGAGTAGACTTAAGACTTTCCTCTTTGACAGAGCTTATAGTTAGGGCTGAATCAGGTTCACCTGGTCCAGCCCCTTGATATGCTGCTATAGGCTTATAGCTGCTGGGGGACGTTTAGGATACACTGAGCACCTATCTCCTCTTTTTTCTCTCCTTAAGGATGAATTTTCATCTCTCAATCACACGTTACTAACTCTGCTTTCTCCCCGGAGTCCTTTTGACTTCACGTCTCATGGGGTCATCGGACCCTATGAGACGACATAGATCCTATCTGCCTGATGGATCATCGAGGTCTGGGTCGTGGAATTCCTGCTCCTGACTACGCCACTGTCCTGTTGAGACTCCGCCTACTGTTGAGACTCCGCCCTCCTCCTCCCCACCGCCATCTGCCTGATGGATCGTGGAGGTCTCCATCGTGGAATATGCCTACTATGAACTATTCATACACACTGTCATATTCATTGAATGTATTTTAACTCTAAATCTGTCCTTCTGTACACATTACATCTATTGCACCTGTCCATCCTGGAGAGGGATCCTCCTCTGTTGCTCTCCTCCAGGTTTCTTCCCTTTTTTCCCCCCTGAAGGGTTATTTGGGAGTTTTTCCTGGTCCGATGTGAGGTTTTGGGGCAGGGATGTCTATGTGTACAGATTGTAAAGCACTCCGAGACAAATTTGTAATTTGTGAAATTGGGCTATACAAATAAACTGAATTGAATTGAATTGAATTGAATAAATCTCGGCCCAGTCATACTACTCAATAGAAACAGGCCGGAAAGGGCCAAGGCCACCAAAAGAACATGGCGGAAGAGCAGCGGGAGGGGCCCAGCTCATTCATTTGAACATATCAAAAGATGAGGAAGTTCACCATTGCTCCTCCTCCTTCCTTCCGTCATTGTCACTATATCTTCTTTTCAAACCTGTTGTGCTTAATGCTGACTGACTTCACTGTCAAAGGTCTTGCCATTACATGATTTTGAAAAAAAAATCTTATTCCAAGAAACATTGGCCTCTGTTCAGCCACTTGCAGTGTACACAAGTGTATGAGTCATGCATGAAGCAGGCTTTAATAAACATGTGAATCAGCCATGATTCATCTTTTCTTTTCTTTCTTTCTTTTTAATTTATTTAACCAGGAAATGCCTCATTGAGATTAAAAATCTCCTTTACAAGAGTGTCCTGGCCAAGACAGCAGCAGCAGCACGTCACACAAAGTTCCATACAATACTACATAAAACAGTGACAGACAATATATAAAACGAAAAACTAAATCACAGCATGAATAAAACCAAAACTAAGACTCAAGCCAATACAACCCAGCTCACACAGGAGCACATACCTCCGTCATATAAAACATCTACAGCTAGATGAATTTCCCTCCAATATTTTCAATCTATTTTTAAAAACACCTAAGGAGACCGGCTCCCGGAGACCCAGGTCTGTCTGCAGCAAATTCCAAGCTGCAGGAGCAGCAAACTTAAAACCTCTTTTCCCCATTTCCAAACGGACGTGAGGGACGGAGAGCAAGAGGAGGCCTTGAGCAGAGGTCACAGAGCGAAGATGGTAGCTTCCAGGGTTTTTCAGCTGAATTAGCGTCCAAAGATACGATGGAAGTACGTGGAGAATAGCCTTATAAATAAGGACATGCTAATGATTTTGTCTCCGGATGGACAGAGGAGTCCAACCAACCCTCGCATACAGGGAGCAATGGTGAGTCAGAGCCTTAAGATTAGTGATGAACCTCAATGCTCCATGGTAGACAGTATCTAAGGAGTGGAGACATTGAGAAGATGCATGCATATATAAGACATCACCATAATCAATCACAGGCATAAAAGTAGCAGCAACAAGTCTCTTTTTAGCATTAAAAAAAAAGCAAGACTTATTTCGGAAATAGAAACCCAGCCTCACTTTCAACTTTAAAGCAGGCCACCCCGAGCAAAGTAATGGGCAGTCACCCGGGTTCATCCTATTTCCATATCAGTCCTGCAGTCAGGTTACTTTCATCATTCCACAAAGAGATTTAATGTGCAGCGAAAACACATATAACATGTGAAAAACAGACAGAAATTGTGATTCCGAGGACTTTATTTTGCCGAGTTGTTGCATACTATGAAAGTGACAGCCTTGATGTCGTTGGGTCTGCATGAAAAGTCCTAAAGGATGTAATTAGGTCTCACTGGTGGAATGTTACGTTGCCCCCAAGAAATGTCTATTTTCAACCTAGAAGTCGAGAGCTGATGTGGCATGGGGACTACTCTGATGTACGCTGAAGAAAGAGGCAAATAAAATGAAGGAGCTGCTCCTATCTTATCCCACCCACATCTGTCATGCAACACCACCCCCTTCATTCAAGAGTGGGAGTTGGTAAACACAGCCAGCGGATAATAACAATCGTATTCAAGGGATGCATTCATTATAAAAGGCATCGCAGTTGGCTCTTGAAATCTGTTTGGTGGGTGCAGGTTATGGGGAAGCCATCACATTGGCATGTCATATTTCACAATAAAGGCCAGTGTCACATAAAACAATTTTAAAAAACACATTATGTGCAGGAGTGGTTTTGTATGAGTATATAAAAATATGTTACATCTACAAACTGAGAGAGGACCTACCTTGGGTTTGACGTTGCAGTGGCAGCAAACTGTCCACATATATTTGAGTGTCCTCCACAGCAGGATGATGAAGAGACCCCCAAAAAACGTCACCATGGAGGAGGCAAGGAAAGCCCACCACATGCGCTGTCCATTATTGTCGCAGGGCACCTCGGACGAGAACGGGATGACAACGTCTACCATCTTGGATATTAGGATTGAAGAGTCCGGATTTCGATTATTATTGATATTGCTTGTCCTCATAGAGCTGTCGCTTCCATGGGGAACGGTGCCACCTGCCTCCGCTAGCATCTAGGAGCCTTGGAGAGCCTGTGCCAGCGTCCCCAGCCCCACTCACCAGCCATATTGCTTGGAAATAACACCAAAATCCCGCTCTTCGCTGTAAATTGTGCTCACCCACCCGATGGAGTCTCTTCCGATAGTTCAACAGCCTGTGAATCGTTTATTCGTGACAGCGCGAGGCACCGCACACGCGAACCTGACCAAAATAGCGGGTCGGTGGCCCTTGGACAGAGGCATTTAAATCCGCAATACTGACGAATCTTCACCCGCGTCTCAGTCGGAGGGGTTTCCTGGCTCTCTCGCGACAGAAGCCATGGTGAAGACGGTGCGTCGAGGAGACACTAAACGCACAACCAGGGACAAATGTTCGCAGCCTGTCCTCGCAGAGGCGACCTCTCTAGCCGTCTTCCATTCAGGGGCTCCTGTCGTTAAGCAGCCGGACGATTCGATCGATCGATATCACTTTTCTATCGGCGTCAATCGACTGTGGGAAAAAAGGCTGGAGAAAGAAAGAAAAAACACACACATGAGAGATAATTCAATTCCACATTGGGTTCACCGTCTCCGCAGCGACGAAGACTACATCGTCTCGCGGGCGTTTTTGTTGTCGGTTCTGCGTAAAAAGAAGGAAGACGCGAGCGCTTGGGTGGATGTCACCGTC
The DNA here is from genome assembly GCF_029220125.1 of Pseudoliparis swirei. Classification (NCBI taxonomy): domain Eukaryota; kingdom Metazoa; phylum Chordata; class Actinopteri; order Perciformes; family Liparidae; genus Pseudoliparis; species Pseudoliparis swirei. The sequence goes on from NC_079404.1 coordinate 15,297,000, forward strand.
TCCATTCGATCCCCTGCAGCCCTGACAAGCAGCGGCCAGCTGAGAGCGAGAGCGAGAGAGAGAGAGAGCGTGCCTGTCAGATCCGCTCCAGAGGAGTGTGGGGAGATGTACAGGTAGGAGGAGGGCGGAGCGACGCGCTGGTCATGAAGAGAGACACAGGGCAGCGAGATCGACGAGCGGTCTGCGCTGCCTCGGTTTCTGAAGGAGGAAGGCAACAATTGCGCCTTTGCGTCTTTCATGCGCACCGATGAGTGACGCACGTCGCAACCACAACAACAAAACCACGGAGAAGCTGTGAAAAGAAAGCTTTATGTATCAGTGCATTTAAAGGATTATAACAGGCTGTATAAACATCACAGGGAGTGATGAGTCCCCACAGGAAATGTACTGATGGCAATAAAGTGAGGGTACTTCGCATTGACCTCAACGCTGTTGGTCGCTGTCGGATCCATTTGCCCTGACCTTTCATAAAGGATAGTACTCCCCTTTTTGAGTTATTGAGTCGGTGGCTTGTCATCCTGGATGAAGGGCATCCCATGTTTTCATTTTGAGAAATGGACTTGATAAAAGGCCTCACACACACTCCTTATAAATGTCCTTTCCCGCTCCATTACTGTAATGTTCTTACACTTTTAGACTACATTAGGTCAAAAACAGGTGCGAATTGGTGACGACGGTGAGGCATGACGAGCACTGGTTTATGCCCCTCAAGTAGTCAGCCAGCCAAAAGTATATGGGGGAAACAGCTGGCTCGGGGCCCTGAATAACCACAGACCCCCCAGACCAGGCACGTGAACACAGCCACCTGTGTCACAAAGCCCAATGACGTCTTGGAAATTGTTTGCAATAAACCCTCAATATAAACTCATCTAACGTGATCACCAATATCAGCAACTATTTAAGTATACTTAGAAGTGACCTCATAAATTTCCCATTAGTGTGGAATTATTATTACTTCTCGAGCACAGATCATTCTGAAAAGCAAACATGCCTAAGTAAGGCGTGGCGAAGACATGTGATGTATGTTCTGTGATGGGAATTTATTGTCTGGGAAATAGTAGCACTTTCACAGAAATAGCTTCTGTAACATAATCCTTTATAGTCTGGGAGGGGGGCGAGCTGTAAAACAAGGAAATATGTAGATTATAGTACAATGTCAGTGTTATGAGTGCTTATGCAAGCAGTTTGACTTTGACAGGTCAACATTGCTGTCCACCAGATTTACAGAATAAAAATACACTCAGATGCAACACGTTTTTAATGTTTGCAAAATGATCTTTGTTCAATAATTTCATCCGCATCGTTTACATCAGGTTTGCTTCAAAACGACCTGGCAGCCAAACACCAAGATCGATATCAGACGTGTAAACTTGTGTTTGACCTTTATCATAATATTATAATGGGCCTTGTAGAGCAGCTCTGAAGATGTCCTCCTGCTGGTAAAATGGCGAACTTGTCATATTCGGCACCAACGATGCTGCTCGACTGTCAAAGAGGACATATCTCCTTTTCTATTTTTTCAAGCACTGCAACATTTTCATTAAAATAATTACCTTCATGCTAGAACCAACATGATCCAAGTCAGGAACTATTAAAGAAGATAGTTCCAATGCCTCCTGAGTGGTTATTTTCACTAATGCTCATCTTTATTCAATGAATCACATTCTTTCCAGGAAACAAGTGAGGCGTAACTCACAGGTTAACAGAGGCCTTCTCTTGAGAGTAATGATGTTAACACATGTTGATTCACACAAATATCCTGGCACATCATTCATGCTGAAAACAGGGACGTTTATTGAATTCCAACTTGCAAAGCAACAATGGGCCCCTAGAAAGGTCACAGAAAGTGAGCGCATCAGCAGCACATGCTACATACACTGCGTGTCATGATAAATCTCGCTGTTGTTTATTGCTGGCTGCGGAAGTGGGGACTTAAATGATAAAAGGCCAGCTGTTGTGCGAGTGGTTCCTGTGGACCAGAAGAACCATTAACCGTCGGGTCTCAGTGTTTACATATGAGGAGATTAACACAAGAGCAGTCAGGTGGTAATCCTGCAGGACATTTTGAGATGCTGATGAGGTAATGTGCCGGAGGAGCAGCAGAAGGCTGAAGCGGACAGATTCCTCCCATCATGCACTCGGAGATATGATATGAAACGCCACGGCTTTCCAGTGTGGACTACAAAGATCCGTCGCTGTCCGGCGTGAGACTTCTCAAGTTCAGTTGAGCTGTCAGCAGCTGTCTTGAAACGGACACCTCACCCGAAGAGCTGGAGACCCGACCCCTTTCTAAAACAGGGAAGAGGGTACTTAGAGTACATTAAGAACAGAAGCATGATATTGTGTCAAGTATTGTGAAGAAATTGGTGACTCAAACCTTGAGCGACATTCTCTGGAGAGCATTGACAGGCATGACCAATTAGGTCTGGGCAGCAGGCAGTTTGAGGCATTGGTGGCTGTTTGGAAACGCCGGGTGCCCTCGTGCCCCAATGAACCCGACAGGCCGCTGGAGGGTAGTCACCCACTGTGCAAAGTGACATCATTGGCTGGAGGATCATGTGACCCGTGATGCGGCACTTGGAGGAAACAACTTTGGGCTCAAGGTGCCCAATCAACCAGCAAGCTGTGGGGTACTGGCTGTGCAACTGCATGGAAAACAACTCACGGAATGTTGGAAAGTTTTTCTTGCAGTGCTCGCCGAGAACGTGTTTATCATGTTCTAGCCTGGGCACACATTCTTCAGCAGCATCAGAATAGCATTAAGTGTATGTTTAGAAGTAAAATGCTTAGTGTAACTTCAGTGATCACGTGACTAATGAGATGCTGAGAAGGCATAGCCAGTCAGACAATAAATATGCCATAATGTTCATAATTTTAATGAGAATCCATATCTGATGATGCATTTTATCAGCAAAAACATACATGACTTACAAAAAAAAATTGTATATCTGAGAATCTACTTGTATTTTCAGTCAGCATGAAAATGTGAAATTAGCTGCAATTGAATACGTTGCACATTTACAATGATACTATAAAGTAATGGATAACTAAACTGGAGAAGGAATTCTGCTGCGGGTAGACAACGTTCATCAGATAGATCATATGTGAGAAGTAAGAAGCCCATTTGGATGTTCTGAAAATGAAGTATTCATGGCAAACAAAACAAAGCTTTATTGGTGTGCTTTGTACCCCTAATAAAAAGGAGTAACATGCTATCAAGTGTTATGCTGAATTACACACACTGCTTTACATACCTTAGCATTCGTCACCAGTGATATTCTGTACAATCACTGCAGCGCATGTGAACAGATGGGTGCTCACTGCTCACAGCAACGCTGGGCTCTTAACCAGCTTAAGAGACTTTGATCTCACCCGATTAAAAAAAGTCACTTAAGTGATTCCTGCCGCTGCGTTATAGTCAAAGATAGGATCAAGATAATTACCTAAATCCTTTTGGGGCATGTTGTTCTCAATGTTCTAGTGTGAAGATGTGAAACTGCAAAGCTTGGTGTCCGATTGCAATGCTACCGAGGAGAAAAGAAGTGTTTGTAGTGTATAAGTCTATAAAAAGCCAGAAATGAGTGGCTTCTTTAATGCTGAACACGGGCACATTTCAATGAGACATTTACACTAAATGCGCTCTCTTCTTACTCATCTCAAAAACATAATAGAAATAAAAAGGCAGAGACAGAGTAGCCAATTGAGAATTCTCACTTTTTAAACATCTATTGGTAAATCTCTATACATTTTATATAGTCTCCCGACATTTTCCATGTCATTCCTCTCAACTTAAAGTGAAATATCAAAAGCTTACAAATACAATACTTACCAGTTCCTACTGGTACTACAACCGCAGGACAAGGAAAGAACCAATAAGGAGTGTTAGAGAAAGAAGACATTTTACAATGTCAGAAAATACATTATAGTCCACGCCAAGTCTTGCAGGCTGTCCAGTAAAAACGTCACTCGACAGGGTGCAGGAGAAATAAATCATTACATTTTTTCAGTCAGAAAATGTGAGACTTTGTCTGTATCGTGATACAGAGAATTAGTTTTATTCTCATGTTAATGTCTCAAAATACAAATCACATTCCTTTGAATAAAAGAAAAGTTCATCAGTACCTGGCTTCTACAGTAGACTTTTTCTAAAAATACAACAATGTCACGTTGTATCCCGCTCTACCATATGCTATCTACTACAAAATAGTAACATTACAGGTGGCTTCTGCTGACTTTCAGCCCAATAGTCAAACTTGTAGACCAATTTTCCATTGAAAAACTGTGCAAGAATAGATCCCTTTTTAATAATTCAAATAAGAAGTAATCCTTTTTTTCCAATTAAGAACAAAAGGCCATCAATGAAATGTAAGGAACTGATGTGACAGATACAAACGTGAATTAGTTACAGAAGAAATCATAGTACCTATTTGTAGTCTACTGGAAACCTAGGAACAGTTACATGTTTAAGGTTAACAGATAAACAAGTGCAAAACAGAAATATAAGGATAAAGTTGCCTTAGTGGATTTTGGCACAATAAGATACAGGATATGCTTTTGAGGAAGGGCAGAATATGTGTCAATATTCTTTGCCTCCTGAAAAAAAAATACAATTAAATAACAAAGAAAAGTCACTAACATTTAAACAGATCAGAGGAAAATCCTTTTAGATATTACCCTGCACATTTTGCTTCATAGTGTCTCTTTTAATGAGTATGCGATAAGTGACTGATGACCAACCACAGAAAACAAAAATAAATTCTTTAAAAAACATGCTAATACCTGCTAAGACATGACTTGACCGCCAGACGTTCCTAGGGGCGTGACCTAGTAAAAATACATGTAATATATATTCATATATATTTGTTTCTTTTTTCCAGATGTATCTGCATACTGTATATGTTATACTCTATATTGTGGTTAAATATGTTAAAAGAGATAGAATGATAGTTACACAGTGGTCTGTCTAGCCCTGGAGTGCATTCCGAGTTAACCCGTTGGCCGCCGCTTTGGCCTCCCCTCAAAACCTCACCATCGTCATGCGCTCTCCGCTGTACTGGTCTAAAACCAGCCCCGAAATCATCTAGTGCGCCGTGGGTGAAATGATGCATTGAATCTGGAAGAGAAGCTTCATAATGTCCTCTTAGTGTTCTGGCTACGTGACCTGGGGATGGTTTCAGATCAGTGTTGTTCTCCAAAGGCACTTCCGAAAGGCCCATAAACTGTCCGCACACCCAGTTGCTATAGAAACACAATGCATAGAGCAAACATCGATGCGTTTGGAGTTTTCATGGCCGTCACCGCTGGCAGTCCGGTTCAGTGAGGCCACAGCTACATACTTCAGGAGGTTTGATGCTTTTGCACTTTGGTGATGAAACACCACGAGGAATGTGATGTCTGATCCTGGCATTCCATTTCTATAGCGTCGTATTCATTCGAGCAAACAACCATGATGCAACTTAAATTGTCATTACAATTGTGAACAATGTTTTCTCACTCTCTCACTCACACACACAATTAGTTGTCAAGTCGTTGTCAAAATGGGTGCATAATTGTAGGGAAACCATAACTGTCATTTGGTACATGGAAGGGTCAGGGGGTGGCTGAACTTCATTCGTGTTGAGGTTCGTGTACACAGGGGGGAGGGACACGCATTCAAGAAAATATTGAACACCAATAGTCAGACTCGTCTTTTGACTGTAAACGGACGCTTAGAATGCAGCATTACAAATACACCACCAGAAACCCTTCGGGAAGACTGACTGAACTTTTAACGTTGAGATCCAGTGCTACTAACCAGCTCCAGAGCACGCTATCAATCAAGACAGACAAAATAAAAAAATATCAATAATTTACATAACTAGCTCACTGTAGGGTACCTATTGGTAAAATGTGAAGGGGTTAATCAGTGTTTGGGGAATGGAGATGAAAGCCAGTTTGCTGTAGTGGCAGCTGGTTTCCTCTAGGGGCCGCCGAGTGGAGTCCACAGGACTTTACTTTGTTCCTGATCAACGATAGTTATGATCTGAGTGCAAATGTAAGGGAGGGTTCCGCCTTGGACAATACCTGGAAACAAAAGGAACGTTTATTACAGTGAAAATCAAGTTCTGACTGACACAGAATAGGCATATTGTCTGTGTTCCATGTTTTTGTGTTAGATTGCATACAAACCTGTGAAGAATTTGCTGTACTCTTGCTCGATCTTCTGCGCACTTTCAAATTGCTCCTTGGAATGTTTTTGAGATACTTTGTCCCACAGATAAACCGGATCCTTCTGCTCCCTGTGGAAGAAAACATTATAATCAAAATAGTCAGAGCATTTAAGGTATGAATCCAACTCCGATGAGCACTTGTGTTCCCTTTATTTTGATTGTGTCTAATTAAGCTTTCCATCATTCAGAGCGTCCAATACTTAACGGATAAAAGTACGTGCTCAAGTTTAGAATTCACCTGTTACTTATTTTGCCAGTGAGGGTCTTGGGAGAGAAATCTTTTCTGAAAATCAGTCACAAATTAGGAAAACTACGTCTATTGTTGATCAGGTATTGAATTACTTGTTTTTAAATATGTGGCAACAACAATGTCAAATGGATTCCGGCAAGAGATAGAGAACGTACAAATACAAAGTGAAGAAGGGATACAACACTTCATTTGGAAAAGAAATAACAGCTGTTTGGGATTATGTTAGAGTTTGTTGTGGGATGGGGTGCCGAGACGGACGCGCCAAAGGGTTCATGTGAGGCTGGAGAGCGAGAAGGCTTATCTCCAGCCACCCACACAAAGAGAGAAAGAGAGAAAAAGAGAGTGGGGGTGCCATCTGGACTGTGCATGTGGTTTAAAGAAATGCTCCTTACTTTATTTGCTTTGCGTTTTTGTAGCGGACGAAGACAACAATTGGATAAAGGTGAACGCTGTGGAGCCTTTCGATGGCGTGCGGGGCAATGTCGAGCAAACAGTGACAGCCCTGTATCCGAAAGAAGAAAGAAAGAAAACACGACCAACAAGTTCAACTCTCCGTTTATAAAAGGCCCGACAACAGACACTTGCGGTTACGAGCAGGAATCTTTAAAATGTTCATCAATCGCCATCTCAGATTAAAGCACTGAAATAACAATATTTTATCTTGAGCAGAGATTACAGACCATTTGAAGCTACTTCATCTTTATTCATAAAATCATAAGAAAGAAAAGCACTGGATGATACCTTTTCGGTTATTTCCTTTATAGAAGCAACGGTGGTCACATCAAAATGGCCACTCCTGCGCTTGTAGTCAATGAAGAGGCAGTCTTTGACGCCCCGCTCGATGGCTTGCTGGGAGGCCTTCATCACCTCTGAAGACATAACAGAAAGAATTGATATGATGCAAAGGACATTTTTACCAACTACTGTTACAAACCCTCCCATTTCTTATGCAAGATGCAGCAATATAACAGTTTTTAAGATTGTAGATGCCCCATTAGTTTTTTTTTATTGATTGGCGATCCATATGTATATTGACAATTGAAGGGATGCTCAATGATCTGTTGTTCCGACACCAATATTATTGTGATTTTAACTTTGTTAGACCATTACCAGAAATAAGACATTAAAATAATCTCTAGAATATGCACCTTATTGTACATTTAGAGACGTTTAAATATTTAAATATAATTAATAACATGTTCACATTATTTGACATCTAAATTCATTTAACTATACGTGTATTACTTGCAGAGAGCATGCCGATAATATAATAATATTGTGTAATATCCTTAACTATCTGGGTAAAAAACATAATATCGCCAAATACAAGATGTTACATTTTTCTTTAACACTAAAGCCACATTTCCAAATGCTCTACTCGACTCCCTTTTTGGTTTTCCATTTGCAAAAGTTGTGGCTGGTACCTGGTACTTTCTCCCGGTACCTCCTCGATCGAAGTTAAAGTGAGCTGAGCGAGGACCTGAAGGTGTAGTTAAAACACCACTGACCGGTCAGATGCACAATCCTGTTGAGTTTTCTAGTAGCCTGGCTGTTTAAAACTCAAGTTTTTCACTCACAAAGTCTGTAGTCTCATTTAGCCACGTCGCTTTTTAAGACATGTAAAAGTTTGAAAAATAGAATGCCCGTCTCAAAAGGGAGTTTAGACAAGCCAAACTATGCAGTGGAAATTAGACTAAGACTAATAAGCGTCATACGTTTTCCATGTTGGCATTTAATGAGCATGCTGCGACATGACTCCACCCACACTCTCTCACTCTCGCTGCCCCTGGCGATCCAATAGCCTATCGCCGATTTTAAGTAACCACGATTCAACGGTATAAAAATAGAAATTATGACCAGCCCTATGCACCATATATTCCCCCGATTCGTAGAACCGACAAACATCTGAATCAGGTGAACTTACCCAGTATACATCTGCAGAACTTCCCAGGAGACTCTTTGACCAGCATCTCCTTGACGGCGTCAGTGAGCGGCCCGATGATGAGCACCGGTCGGGGAGAGGCGCACTCCACCTTCTGGACCCGCTGGTAAGCCAGGCTCACACAGTCTGACACAAAGAGCACGCAGATCAATCAAATACTATTTTTGGCAAAGATTTACATGATGCCATTTGGATATTTTTTTCATATTTTTAAAAACATCTCCTCTCACCATCTAGGAAAGGGATGGAGTCGGTGCTGATGGCGTCCAGAGCCACCATTTCTTTGCTGTCTTTGGAGCTGCTGCGTTTGTGTTTCTGTTTCCGCCTGAAGAAGGATCTGCGGGCCGCTGCAGATTGAGTCTTACTGGAGTCTTCCTTCATTTCTGTCACACTGTGTCTGCGGTAAAACTCTTGGTCCATCCTAGACCACATAAACACACACACACACACTTAATTAAAGAGGATCCACAAAGAAAAAAGGCTGTGAATGCATCAATGTAGAAAAGTATGACTGGGGACTCTTTTTAAAACATAGCATTTCCAATTGTGGGGATTGTTTGTTGTACTAAGGTTGGAGCAAAAGTTTCGGTTCGGCATGCAGCTCTGAGAGTCGAGGTGTGTTGGACAAATAATAACTATTGATTTTAGCATTCGTTGAGAATGTATTGTTATGGACGACTGGCCCTTCAGACAGTCTAAGAACAACCACATGAAAAGATAACATTGTGTTTAGCAACATCAATGCATTTTTGTTGCAAGTGAAAGGGGGAAGTCTAAAACATATGGAAGAGAAGTGGCGTTACATACGATTCCTATATTGCAGACGTATGGCACAGCTTGTTGCGACAGCTGTTACAAACGGCCCTCTAGCTCACCAACGGACGTTTGGAAGCGTGCATTGCGTTCTCCACTCACATGTACTTGCTGGGGATCTGCCCCCTCTGGATCTGCTGCGCGTTCTCATCTAGCTGCCAGGCGATCCACGTCCCAAAGCTGCCCTTTGGTAAAGACTCATCCACGTACAAGATGTCATCCTTCTTGAAACTGAGGTCCCCCTCGGCCTCCCCCACGCGGTCGTAAAGTGCTCTGGTGAGAGGGAGACAAAGATAGATGGGGAGTTATGACGAGCAGGGCAGAAAGAGCGAGCGGAGGAGCAGTGTGTTGATGAAGGGAGAGAGCAGGTCAGGTACAAGATAAGAAAGGTGTGAAGAAGGCTGGAAAAAGGACAAGAAAGATTAAAGAAATAATATTATAGACAATATCGGCTTGCCTTGCCTCTCGTTGGAGCCTCGCAAGTCATTAACGATCAGTCTGTGACAGCCAGGCAAGCAGAGTTTATTTACTGCAGATGACATCATAAGCCCACTTGCCTATATGACAAGTGACTGCGGCAGCTGAGGCAACGTGCCGCGACTGACACCCAACAACAACCCGGGACTATTTTAGTGCTTCATTTTCCCTTCGTAAACAGAGTATTTCCTCATGAAAACAGAGCTCACTAAAATGGATGAGGAGTCGGGTCTGCTGCGTAGCGAGCAGAGAGTAGATACTGCATTTGTGGTGTGATTCGCCGGATCTGGGATAATTGGTTAGATGAGAAAGATTCAAACTCGTCCAAGGGGCGCTCCAGTGGTGGTTCTATAAATAGTAACAGACAGAGATGAGGCTGCTAGGGGAAATTAGTGTAGTCCTTGTACAGAGAGGTTACAAATAAAACGCCTGACAACGATCTATGTGCATGTGTAAAGAGTACATGTGCATGTACCGAATATAAAAGCCGTCTCCTGGAACATCCTTGAGCGTGCTGAAGTCATCTGGACGATGCTGAACCTTAAATGTGACCGTCTCTGCAGGCTTCAGCATCTCGACGTACACCTCCTCTGCAGTCTTGTTCTTCATATTCACCGAGTTGTACTGAAAGACAAGAGGCGATGAGATTTTTTTTTTAAAGAAAGTGAACTATACGTCATGAAAAATAAGACAAACTCAAGCTGGGGAGCAGAGAAATGTGTCTACGCTCATCTGTACAGTCAGCCACAATGCCTGTGAAGCATCATGGCTGCAAACAGTTACATTTCCCTCTAAACATTCAGCTGGACTAAAGTGTCGCAGTATTGATTTGTGCCATGTATGGGGGGGGAAAGCAAGATGGGAGATTGAAGGACAGGCTGATGCTGTGCAGCCGAATGATAAAGCCGCATTGCAATTGGGATAGCGAGGCTTTTGTGGCAGAGAGCCAAGTGGGAGCATGCCACGAATTGTCCGTTAAGAGTTTGCGGTGCTCCGGATGGATCACCAACGAAGAGATCAATGCGGAACAAGGACGGGCAGGAAAATAGAAATGCCAACGGCTTCTGGCAGTGCTCGACAAAAGCACACAAAGCTTTGCAGCGTCTTATTCGAAGAGTTTAGCTCTGAGATCACTTTTAATACCCTACAACTGAAATGAAAATCAGCAGCAATTACACTTGTGAAATCGAATAAAACTCCCACTTAAAAAGATGTCTCTTCAGTTACACATCCGACAGAATGAAAAGTACTCGACTCATTTTAAATATGACAAAAAACATATTAGTCAGTTGCTGAGGTGTTATAGAGCATTATGATATTCCGAGGCGACGGGTGTCTATGCATGTGTGTTTGAGTAAAAGCAGGGGCAGGAGTCCACACCTCCTGAATGAGGTCCCCAGGAAGCAGCCCATGAGGCCCTCTGGCAGGACTGTCCTCATCCAGCCTCTCGATGTAGACGCCCCGTAGGTTCCCTCCGCAGAGAGTGACCCCCACCTCCACCCCGGGCCTGCGCACCGTCACAAGCCGTGGCTCATCCGCCATCCTGCCGCGCTCAGACGGCATTCTAGAGGACAAGTGGTTGTTTAGAGAGTTACTAGAGTGTAATGATGTGGCATGAAGCAAGTTGTTTATCCCACAACCAACTGGGGTTGTTTGATCTTTTATTAATCTTTGCGTCAAGGTTTACCTGATAAAATTGTGTGGACTGGTCGTGGGTGTGGTCTGCTTGGATGAAGGAGTCAGCGTTCCCTCGTCCTGTTCGCTGAGTGTATCGATGGTGGAGTGATTGTCGGGGGTGGCGGCTCCACTCCCCTGGGGAGTCCACTGAGTACCGACTGGCTCCAGACGGGAGCTGCACCGAAAGCCAAAAACAGGACTGCATCAATACAATGACCCTGTAAAAGACCTTAAGTAATATACTTCACAGTAGAGGTCAATTAAAAACAGTGTCGGCATGACATACTTTATCCATCAGAGAGCACTGACAGGTTAATTTATCTTACAATATAAAATGCCTTTCTACGTACTGTATTTTAGTCATAATAACCAAAAACAACAAATATTGGCTTTTTCCCGCCAAATATCAACATCGCAATCTAAATCCCAGTTAAGTATCGGTTTGACTTAACCCTGACTACTGTGAACATTTAAAGATGTACAGTTAAAGAGATAATTATGTCTCTATACTTGACACCTGGGGGAACAGTTTCAGAAGTCCCCTTTTCTATTTATTCAGCTAAAAATGTGTGAATGCAAATAAAAATTTAAAATCATCATCTGTCCTCACTACAGAACGCATAACATCACGTTACCTCGAGCGAGAGTGGTTGCCCAGCTGGTACATGTGTGGGTTGTACTGGGCCATAATGGTGATGGTGTCACACTGCTGGCCGATGATGAGACGAGCTTGCTGCTCCGTGGCGTTCCGTAAGTTGATGCCATTAAACTAATAAAGGAAGAACAGCATGATTAGTGAGGGCTTGAGGAGAGATGGAGTTACTAAAAGAACATGGAGACATGTTCACAGTGTATGCCGAGTTCATTAAGGGCTTTAGGTCATTAGTTGTACATGGAGAACTGACGGGGGATTAGTTTTCCATCCATTTTTAAAGTCTTAAAAAGAGTCCATCCTGGGAACAAAGTAGGACTCATGCAATGCAAACAATGGCTGCCTAGCCTTCTTTTTTTTTTAAGTTACAGAGGCATCGTGCCACCACTGAGATGAACACATCACAAAGCTGACACACATCTGGGAGGCAACAACTTTCCATTTATGCCTTCGTTAAAAATATATATATTTCTTTGTAATAGATGTACATTCTTTATGTACTTTGAGTGCTCATTGTTCTAGATCAGGCCACTTAGATCATGACGAGCTTATTAAAGGGGGAGTTATGCGATAGTGAAGCATCACATCAAAGCTAGACATGTTTTGGTAGGATCAATTAACTTCTAAATAAGTTCTACTCATTTTCATTTAACTACTCCCACTGTGTAGCATGCATAAGAGCACAATGTCCTCTTGATGTGATTTTGCAACAGAATTTCAGATTGTGCAGATATGTTTTATGTATTGAAAACACCCTTTCAGCTATTATTAAATAATGGGACCGTGGGAAACGCCATGGCAGTCAGTCTGTGTATTCCACTGTTTTAAAGGACTGAACCTTTGAAGCAAACACATATTAGACACATTTAACTCTGCTTCCTCCCTGGAGTCTTTGTGACGACACTTCTCATTGGGTCCATTGGACCTGGCCGTGTCTGATGCCTCCTGCCTGGTGAGCCGGCCTCCTGTCATGGCCCTGCTGATGTGCGTGCTGCTTAAGGCTGTAACCATTTTTAGACATTCAGTAGGTTGTTCATACCTCCAGTAATTGGTCTCCATACTCCAATCCTGCCTGGTGGGCGATGCTACCTCCAGTAACTTTAGAGACAAAGATCCCTCCGTTCTCCCCACTGACGATGGAGATGCCCAGAGGCTCCGCGCCTTTGTGCACAATGACATTACGTGGTTCCTCCAAGTATGGCCTGGTGGGAAAGAGTGAAGTGAAGACATGCACCGCAGCCTCACCCCGGTTCGTATGGATGTGAATGAATGTTGGTGGTGGTCGGAGGGGCCGTAGGCGCTGAATGGCAGCCACGCTTCCGTCAGTCTGCCCCAGGGCAGCTGTGGCTACTGATGTAGCTTACCACCACCGGGATGACTGTGTGTGTATGACTACTGGACTCTGCACTCTTAAAGCGACTTCGGGTATTTAGAGAAGCGCTATATAAATTGAATGTTATTAAGTGTTTCAATAAAGAGCATCCCAGAGAAGTGGTCAGAGGTTGCCACACAGGAGCAAGTTGAGAGGGGGAGGTGTCGTCGAAGTTGAACCGATATATTTACAGCTCTTGAGAGAGTGTGGCTACTTAGGCATTGGCTTTCTATAAAATCACACCTGATACAATTTATAAACGTATGAATAGAAAGACTGATTTGTGTTTCCACAATGTTTGATCCTGAGCTTACATGTCCCTCGAGACCTGTAAATTGATCTCTCCAGAGCATCACTTTCTGCCTGGTTTACAGAAGAGTACAGAGACGCAGTGTGTGACATCATAAAAGCACAAGCAACTGAAATCCCTTGACATGATGGGGGATTTGCTTGAACTTGCGCATCTTCATAACAAGTTGGCTTTGGACATGGCACACAATTCCATGACGGCAGATAGGAGGAATGGATTAGCAGCCAGAGACGGGGGTAAACATGGTGGTGTACAAACAAGACCATGTCCCAGAAGCTCCAGGCTGAATAATAAAACCATTGCATAACAAACATGTCGCAGACTCAAGGTGACTTGACTGAGGGCCAAAATACAAACATGCATGTTGACCATGTGGTCATCATGGGGTATGGACACTGCATGCAATATCTGAGAGGCAAGAGGGTTTTCCAACATGGAGGGAGACAAGTGCAGACATATTTACATAGCACTGAACCTTTGAAGTTCAGCAAGTGAAGCTAATCGGGTTTATTTTGGGGTATTCCTAAGGCACCAATATTGTGGCATGCAAAAATTTAAATAATAATATAATACATTTTTTAATTAAACCACGCTCTGGTGGAGGATGAAAAAGAGACAATTCTTCTTTTGCATTCTGTACAAGGCATGTAGACTGCACACGACTATTCTGTGCTTTTTTAATTATCTACCCAACTGCACTGCGTGTCTACGACGTGAACTTGGGAGAGGGATGGTGGCATTCCCTTGTTTGCAGCACTGTGAGGGACAACGAACCTGAGGCTCCTGAGAGAGGAGAACCTCGGCCTTGCAGCCAGAGGAATCCTTAGAAAAGATCGGTTACGGTAAAGAGATCTGGAAGTGAAAGGTTGCAGAGAGGCGGGAGGAAGATAAAGAGCAGAATGGAGGACAGATATCATACAGAGATAGTATCGGTGTAATAGACAGGTGTTGGTGATACAAAATGGGACGGAAATGTTGGAGGAAAACAAATCGAACCCCAACCAAGTGGCAGATCACTGCCTCTTTTATAGAAACAAGCAGATTCCAGGAAATTATTAAGACATTTAATAGGATTTAAATCCAAATTTCAATGAGGGATGCACACCTCTGACCAGGATTGACCTGTTGCCTGGCAACGCCTTTTGAAATAGCCTCAGAGGATCCCTAAGGGCAGACGTAGGCCATATGATACCAGCTTCTGAAGTGATCCTTATAATGATACTCTCCATCATCCACACCATGTGTAGAGCCATTTTCTCTGTATACCAGTCCAATAACAACAGCCGCACTGATCAACGTGACACCAATGAACCAGCTGATAAAAGTCTTCCAAGATAGACCACTTCCAATTTTCACTTCGTAGAATCACACTAGTGGAGAACAAAATGTGATAAATAAATAGGTGAGCACTGGTTTCTATCCTACCTGTCTTTCCTGCGCTCCCCTATCGGCCCAGGGCTGACTGAGATCCGAGGTAAAGTGGAAATGGAGCCTTGCGATTGGCTGCTGGCAAATGAGGAAGTCTCCAGATTGAGGGGTGATTGAGGAGGTGTGATGAGACTGGGACTGCTACACTCGGAGTGTGAGAGGGAGCCTAGATTTCGGAGAGGAGCAGAAAGAGACAGAATAAGGATGTGATGATATAAACATCGAGCATGTCGATACACGCTTAGAATACACACTGATATCATAGCAATTCAGATCACTTGTGATACATAGTCTTTGTAAAAGGATAGGAAACATGTCACAAATTCAAAACAGTCTTGCTACTTTGACAAAGATATTGCAATGAGATTTCAAATTGCCTGAGACCATTTACATTGAACATTATCCAACTACTCAGTATGCAAATGACCACCTTGAGCAGAGACAACAGTGTTCTAATCTGGTGGTAACCAAAGACTCAAGAAAGGGGTTCAGACATGTCGACAAACTGCTTCTTACCCTAATGACCAAAACTGAAAAAATGCAGGCGTTTCAATGAGATCTTTGCAACTGAAAGTGACATTTGAGGTTCTCCTTCCATCAGTGCTGTAAAACCTTCATTTTAAACGTTATAGGACATTAAGTTGAGACCTATGGCGGCTCCTGTGCAGTTTGTTCTGAGGAGATTTAAAGAGTTTAAATACTCGTGTGGTGACTGTTTTTAAAAGTGAGTGCAGTACCTCTGTCTGACCCCAGCATGGAGCGGGGGTATCGGGGAGTGGAAGGTATTTTGATCCTCTCTGTGCGGTACTGGACATTATTGGAAGAACCTGACAGAAGGATGAAATGACAGGAATCAATGCTGTGACATAATCTTCAAAAAGAGAAAGGGCACCGAGTCTGTGACCTTTATATACGTGTGTGTGTGTGTGTGTGTGAGAGACTGACCGAGTCGTGCGCTGGATGGCAGTGAGTTTGTACCGTGTGAAGCTCTGCTGCTGCGTGACGATGATTCGGGGTAGTCAATCGCACGCTTCGGCTGGCTCAGGTCCAGGCTCAGATGACCCTGGTGTTGTGGGCTACACACAACAAAACTCTCATACACTTATGCATAAAATGCTTATACAATTATTTGTAACATGCAAGATAATTCAGAGTTAAGTAATTTGATAGCGCTGCCCAGTTTTACGGCAAACAGTAGAACATTATTTAACCCAAGACAAAATATGTACTTTTTCTAGAAGGAAACAGGCTAATGAAGACATATTAATTAACGCAACAGGCCCCATCAGAAACGCTGAACCGACAATTAAAAAACCTTTAACAGAAACCACTAGTTATAAAACAGGGGTCTCGGAAACGGTGAGTATTTAATGGACGTACCTGGTGTGTGTGTGCTGGTGACATATCTGGGAAGCGACAGATGGACAGTTGCTGGTATGAACGCGGTGACTGCGCACCGTGTACACTGGATTCCTCATCACGGCCGTCACAGCGGGGCAAGGAGACAGACCCCGGTGGGTTGAATCTGACAGTGCACAGACCCACCATCATGTTAGAGAGAGAGAGGGGGGGGGGGGGGGGCTACGTCTATGGCGAGAGCATGCGCATGTGTTTATGCATGGTTTGAGAACTCACTAGGGGGTAGGGTGCCATTGTAGACTGTGGGAACGAAGCCAACGCTGTGCCTATGGGAGCGGCTGGGGGAAGAACGTAGCATGTCCCTGGGCTCTGGTGAATGCTCATCGTTAGAGTAGCTCTGTGAGGAATGACAGAAACAAACGGTTACCATAGTCCCAGCAGGGTCGCAAAACACCATTATCCTCTCCCCGTTGCTGGAGACAAGCACCACATGAGAAAATGACAGGATGAACATCCCACGACAGTAAAATGAACATTTATCCCCGCTGCACTCTGCTGTGTGCTTCGGGGCCTGAAGGGGTAGCTAGGCGAGGTTCTCAGAGCCCCAGGCACTGACTCAGCTCCTGGGTTGGGTAGCTGTACCAGTGCAGAAGCATCAATCACTCCGACACGCTGCTTAAGAGGCAAAACTCTGACGGAGCTGTAAATTATATTACAAAATGGATACTTTGGCCCACTGGGAGGATTTAAAATGTTGGTTTCCAAACAAACTGCCTTGAATTGGTCCAGGCATCCCACAAAGGAAACAAATAACCCACATAAAGACTCTCGATCAGCTTTTAAAGGCATTCAATTAACTTACATGGAAGGAGGGAAGAGTGATAGTCTGCGGGGTCATCCTACGTCGAAGGGCCGGGGCCGATTTGGGGCGTGGCCTCTTCACCTCTGGCTCCTCCCCTCTGGTTCGGCCAATGTCCTCATCACATGACTTCCTCGAGGTCAGGACCTTGCCGTCCAGAAAATAGTGGTTTCCATTCCTGTCTCTTTCTCGCTCGCTCCTCTCTCCTGCTGCCATGGAGATGGCAGCCTCTCCCTTGCCGTCCGAGGTGATCGTGCAGTCAGAGGCAGAGCTGCTTTGATGTTTATGTTTGAACTTAAAGGAGTCACTGCGAGTGGGTGGGGTTGGAGGTGTAGGGGTGGACGAGGAGGACAGGGACTCTGTCTTCAAAGGCTTTGGGAAGTTGGAAGCTGCAACTGCAGCAGCAGCAGCGGCAGCGGCTAATGCTGCAATCTGATTGGCTGCCATGTACTCCATCTTAGAGGAAGGTGTTTCCGGCCGTTTGAAAGTGTCTGGGTCAAAGATCGACTTCCTCTGCTTCGGCGATTTGTAGATGGAGAGCTGGGTTGCTGCCATCAGTGGGCTGGCATTATCTGGCGCAACCGACATACATCCCACTATCATCTTGGGCCACGTGCCCCCACTGTGCTTCTTCTCCAGAGTTGTCTCCATTGTGATGCAGTCTGAGGCAGAGACAGGGTCAAAGGGCAAAGAGGAACGACACTCTTGGAAAGCACTGGGCCCATAGCGGCCAGTGCCCAAGTCAGAGGCCGGCCTAAGGCTAGTGGCATGGAGGGAACCTGTGGAGAACGGCTTGCTGATGTTGCTGTACACCTCATCAGATTCGCCTCTGAGCTTCCTCCTCTCCCCAGAGATGCTACTTGTGCTGGTGGTTCCGACAACCGGGCAAAAGATGTCAGTCTGTGTCGAGCTGTTGTGTTTGAGGTTGCGGCTGTTCCGGGAGTGAATCTCAGACAGGTTAATGCGCCCATTGGACTTCTCTGATGACTCGCGCAGACTTTCAAAGATGTTCAGGCCTGATGTGCTGTGAGGGAAGAACTGTGGGGAGGACAGATGTAGGAATGTTGTGATACACTGGCCAATAAATGGGAAATGACTCACAAATTCACACAGTTGAATCTGTAAAACTATTATGTTGGGCATGATAAAGTAAAAAATGACATGTCTTGATATTTGGCATCGGTGAAGTAGAAAGAGAGCAGGGCCCACCTTCATGAGAGAGAGGCTAAGAGAGTCCCTGCAGCTCCTCAACAGAGCCTCACACTCGGTCACAGATTTGTTATCCAGAGCGATGCCGTTGATCTGGTGCCAAGAGAAAGACATTGGAAATAAGGACAGGTACTTCCACACAAAAGCAATCCACGTCATCTTTTTGATATTGCGCCGAGGTGTGTGCTTATTGACAGTTTAATAAAAATAGATGCACATCTGCAAACTCATACAGGTGACATATCAGCTGAACAGGAGATGGCCCGGGGCCTGAGATGCATCTCGATGCTGCAGTGAGGAAACCAGAAGAAATCTAGGCCAGCGCACTTCAGTTTGAAGAACCCTCACAATGCAATCCACACATTGCCATCACAAAGGCTTGACTTTCTGTTTTAATCTAGAACAAGTCTAATACATTTTATTGAGCATCTCAGAGCATCACGTTGGAGCCATTAAGTGCAGCTACTGACATTGAACATCCCATGCATATTTCATTACAGATTCAGCACTCTGGGCCCTTTTTCTTATTTTTTGCCAACGCAATAACGTTACATACAACCTGATACACTAATGTGATAAACATTTACAAGGACCTGATGAAATACAATACTCTACCATGATTAAGCTCTGTTAACGCATCATCTCACCATTGCTAAATGTGGTTGCAGCTGGGCTGGCATATCACCTCTCTGGCTGTGTGGAGAAGACTGCTGCACTGCTACAGTAAATGGTGAGCAGAGATATCTCAGCGCTCTGTGATTTCAAAGGTAATGAATAGGTGTCATGCTTGAATTTAAACTAGCTGGGGAGTTATGCTAATCTTAAGAGGCAAGGTCACTTTTCAAAGATAAGAGATGCAGATGCATAGCTCCATTTCTACCACTTATCTTTTCCATTCCCTCAAGTGTGAGCATACTGCAGCTGTGTGTGTGAGGACAGCGCCACCTAGCCCTCCAGAGCTGAACATTGTTTTTGAAGAAATAATCAAAGTAGGAAACTTTCTTCCTTCTACCTCACAGACTCAACCTAATCCCACTTTCTCTGGGTTTGGTGTGTGGATACTGCAATGGAACTATGCCTGGATTAGAAAGCCAAAGCAACCTGTGTGAAGTGTAGTAGATGTGGAGGGATGGAGTATAAAAAAATGAAAAGGGTTTAAAAAAAGAAGCCGAGAGAGACTCACAGCAATCAGTCTGTCTCCAACTGTGAGAGAGCCTTCCCTGGCTGCTGGACTCCCCTGGACAAGTGCAGTGACGAAGACGCCGCTCTCCAGACCAATGCCACTGTCTGAGTCACAGAGGGGGACATAGGGTGAACTAACACTGAAGCATTAACAGCCACAAGGCTTAGCAATGAAACCAGACAGACCTCAAGTTCAAGAATGTAGCACTGCAACATACCTTTGTGTCCCACGAGGTTGATGTGGATAGGAGTGACGAGCCTTCCTCCCAGAGACTTCCTTCTTCGTACCACCATGTTGATCAATCCGCCACCATTAAGGACAGCCTTCACCACCTGCTTCCTGTCCTTATTAGTCAGGTCCATGTCATTGATCTTCAACAACCAATCATTCACTCTGGAAACAAGAGGATGGACTATGAGGCATTAAATAAACGGTTAGTTCAGAAGGGGACACAGTATAGCCCGTGAGTTAGCTCATACCTTAACCTTCCATCTGCAATACTTCCTTTGTCCACCCTCGTAACAAATATTCCACAATCTCCTGGTAAATACGGATCGTTTACCCCCTCTGCGATATCAAACCCAAGTGCCTTCAAATCCATGTCGTCCTGTTAAGGCAATAACATAAATGTCAGTAATTCATTCATGTTGACCAATTTATTTTAATATCATCAAGTTTTGGCAGTCATTGGCTCTCAGGAGACTGGCGTGTGACCAAATCACACAGTAATAACAGAGGAGCACTGCTCTTACCCTGTTTTTCTCAAACTCCACCACCTCTGTCTCCCACTCCAGGGAGTCTGTGTCGATGGCTGAGTCGTGAGAGCTGTGAGCCATTAGCTGACAGAACCGGGCCTCTTTTTCCAGCTGGCTCTCCATCTTCTCCCTTTTCAGAAACACACACACACACGTCACTTGTGGATGGATGGGCAGAGGAAACACACAACCAGTCTGTATACTGGAAACTATTTTTTCCAACCAAAAGCACAGCGTGCGTCATTCTGGGTGTTCAGCCTGATTTAAAGAGGGGTTTAATGTAAAAGGGAGGAAATAAGGTAACACAAAAATGTAAAAAATATACATGTTTTGTAGAATTGGCCCTTCAACTTTTTTTCTGGTTTTAGGGAATCAAATGTATATTTAGTTAAGAACTACTAAAAGTAGAACGCACACAATGGCCAACTGTCAGTAAGATATATGGTGTCCTACTGAGGCAGGCCCTGAGGGTAGCTGTGACATTCAAACCCCAATCTTACTTCGCTCTCGACCGAGAATATAGAAAGAAACTCTCAAAGTCACGGCATACTTCATGCGGCGCTTTGACTCAAAAAGGACTGTTGTGTTGATTCTAGCCAGCAGAGGGAGCTTTTTACATACAATATATACATTCATATGCAGGGTGATGGGGCCAATGAGAATCCGAGTGTGTGCCTGTGTGTCCAAAACACTGACGCTTGCCGGGATTACACTTTTAATCTGGGCATGTGGAAATACTGCCAGACAAACCACTGAGCTCCATGGTGCCTCCAGGGGCAGAATATCAGTTTACACCCTGCCTCACACAGAGTACAACAGTTTACAGGGATAACGACACTTTCAAAACACTAAGTTGGCCAAGTAGAGACAATGTTGTTCTGTGTTCCTTTAATTGCAGGGGGATTTTCTTTTCCTTGGATTTGCTTCATTTTCACCCTCTGGAACCACTTTGAAGACTCACTTGAGTTCTTTGATTTCTCGCAGCGCATCGTTCTTCTGTTTCCTCATGTCATCCAGATTACGGAGGGCATCAGCCAGATCGCTGACTGCCCGGTCCCTCTCCCGTCGTAGGTTATCACACAGAGTCCTGGGGAAAGAGAGGAAAGCCATGTGAGAATATAAAGGAATTAGCAAGTGATGGTCTTCGATATGTCAGGAGTCTTTAACAAACCCAGACTGACCGTATGCTCTCCCTCTCTGCCACAATCTTATCCCTCTCCTGAAAGGCCCAGTCCCGTCGACATTTGGCCACTTCAGCCTCCTGTGTGGCCTCCTTCAGTTCCTGGGACATGGCCTCATACTGTTTCCTCAGCATCTCGATCTCCTTGTTGGCTCGTTCCATATCCAGGGTGGCCGAGTCTTGTTTCTATGAACATGAATGTACAGGAATAAGATTATTTATATCGTTTCCATTTGTTACAGTATTTTAGAATTAGGAGAGTTCATCCTTAAGGTTTTACAGGTTTAAGTACATGTGACCTGCAGACTGTTAAGAGGGCCATCTAGTGGGCAGACAGAGGTGTGATATAAATCCACCGAAGGGCCCCTGACATACTGTAATCCATCAATTGATAGCTCTGGATGCAATGTGCTCTAACCTTTGACTTTATCCTGTCACTTCTAGGGAGCAGTGTGTTACCTGTCTGGCCTGGTAGTACTCTCGGAGCAACTGATCCCTTTGAACGATGGCCTCCGTCCTCTCTTTGCGGGCCACGTCCCTCTCCTCCCGGACCATCTCGATGTCCTTGCAGGCCTGACTCAGCTCTTTCTGAGCCTCGGCCTTGTCTTTCACCTCGTGGCAGTACTTCTCCAGCAGCTCGTTCCTCTCGCAGATGGCCCTGTCGCGGTCCACCAGGGACGAGTTCAACTCCTGTGGGGAACAAAGGGGGGCAAAATGAAATCTCATCACAGACATTAATGCGACGTGGAAGAAAAAAAAAAGTGAGGGCCAATGCAGAGTAGAGTGATCCAAGGCTTCTCTTTTGAAGAAATATTCTTCAAATAGCAGGCGGTGGAGCTGAACTATTTATGTGCCGTATCGTCGGAGGAAATAGTCTTTGATCCACTGACTGAAGACTAGATCACTGTTCCGAGTCACTAACAGATGCAGTCAAAACCTGACGGCTTGATATTAAATTCTCACAGAGGAAATAGTTCACCAGTAACTGTCAGTAAGACAGTAGGTCTCCTAGGGAAGCTGTGATTGATGCATATATCCAATTTAAGAAAATAAATTACTTTAATGAAGTCCTCCGCGTCTCCAGTCTTTATGCTAAGCTAATTGTCTGCCGTGTCGAGCAACATATTTACTGTAGAGAAATGACGGTGGTATCGATGCGCACATAAATCTTAATTCTAAGCAAGAAAGCGAATAAACGCATTTCCAAGTCTTTCATTCAAAAGATCAACATTTTAATAATCATATCATATGGGAATTTCTGTTTGATGTTGCCATAAATATTTGATGATACTTTTCATGTTCAGCCTCCGTGCTGGCCTGATAGATGAAGTCAAGTTGTGTCTATTCAGTTCATTCTGGAGCCTCATACCTGTCTGAAAGCCTCCAGCTCTTCACTGGCCACTACCCTCTCTGAAGAGGTGTTTTTCAGTCTGGCCTCGGCTGCCTCCAGCTCCGTCTGCAACTTGTCCAGCTCCTTGATCACCTGGTCCCTCTCGCTCATGATGAGGCGATACTCATTGAACACGGAGTCCCTCTCCTCCTTGAACTTCTCGCAGTCCTTGGTGGCCTTCAGCTGCAAGTTCTTGTAGCGCGTCACCTCCGACTGCAGGCGCTCCATCTCTCGCTGCAGCTCTTTGTTCTGAGCGGAGGACTTGTTCAGCTCCTGCTGCATGGAATCAAACCTGTGGAGGGCCGAGAGAGATGGGGAGCAAGTCAGTGAACAATGTTATGAGATGCTGTGGAATTATGCGCTGGCTGCAGCGCGAGTGTAGCTCATATTAGCACTAGTTCTATATGCATGTACAGGTGTTGGCCATCACTTCCTCCGTTACACAGATTCAAGCCAATGGAATCACAACATTATTTTCTAGATATCAATATTTTACCCAAGACATACCAGTGCTCCATTTCATCCCATGTGTTCAGTTATCAGCGTGTGTGCAGGTGATAAATGCTCTCACCTCCTTATTGAGGTAGAGTACTGTTGCTGGTAGTGCATGGCCGAGTCTCGCTGTTTGAGTAACGCGTCCATCTGTTTCTGTAGCCTCCGGTTCTCCTCCTCTGCCTGCTCCAGGCGGCTCAGGTCTGTGTTATGGTTAGCCACCTTCTCACTGTAGCGCTTGCTCAGGGCATCGTACTCCTTCTTTACGCCCTCCAGCTTGTCCATGGCCGTGTCATACAGTTTGTTCAACACCTCTGATGAGCCCTTCTCTCTCATTACCTGGCGAGGACAACAAAAGCCACACGATACGCCATCATACAACTACTTTGTGTCCAAAATGTTGAGCCATCGGACTAAATCTAACTCAGCCTGTATGTGCTGTGCCCCACCTTAGCAGCAGATGGCATCAATGTGTAGGCAGAGATTATATTCTTATATTTCAAGAAAGTACCTGCTGCAACAATTGCTTGTATTATTGTGATTACATTTCAAACTGCATTCATACACATACTCTAAACCAAAGGGCTGCCCTGCTAAATTAACAGTTTTATGTGTATAGCGTGTCCTTCAGAATGCATTATTCAGGCTTCATGCTTCGTTACTGCAGGTCTTGCTGACATAGCCCTCGTGTTTCCTGACAGAGCTGCTGTGACCCGAGGGCTGTATTGACCTCGTCCACACAGCATACACTGCATTCCCACTGATCTTGTCGCGACATGTTTGGGTCAGTGTGCCCTTTACCCACGCCAGGGCCCTTTTCTTCTGCGCTTGCCCTTTTCAAAGTGCTCTGTATGCATTTCCCTCTGCTTGGCTGCCCTGTGCTCTTAACCACTGCACTGCTCCCATGGGTGCTGTGAGAGACAGTCCTGCATAGTAGTCCAATGCGGGTCACAGCATCCTTGCACTATTTAGAACAAAGTATGAAAATATTGGTTGACGCTCCAAAAATGTATGACCTCAAAAAATATAGAAGAGCTGAAAACCTCAACATTATTCCAGATATGTGATGCTGTAGCAAAAGGGATAAACACATGTTTTGTGAAAAAGCAGTTGATTGCATAGATTGGCTGCAGCATCTGTGCCATATCAGTAAATCGTATCATCTGGGCAGCTACAGCACACACCTGTCTTTGTGTGTGTGAATAGATTGTACCTGCTGTTGCTGCAGTCGGAGTTCTGCTAACTCCTTCTGGTCCTGACTGTGCAGTCGTTTCAGCTCCTCGCAGTTCTGTTTTAGGTGGTTGTGCTCTCGGACAAGTTGTCCGTTGTCCCTCCTGAATGTCTCCATCTCCTCCTTCAGCTGTGTCTGTTCGCTCAGGACGCGGCTGTGCAGCATGCTGGGAGGAGGAATCACAGACCCTCATTGGATTGGATTGGATTCAATTTATTGTCATTGCTAAAGTACAGGTACAGAGGCAACGAAATGGCAAGAAAGGATGGAAGATTACAGCATAACATGAGGGGAGAGAGCACATAAGCACATACACATTAAACATGACTTGCAACGAGGAGGGGGGGACGGGGGAGGGTAAGCCAAAGACTGGGTGATCTAAGCCCAGCCATTGGGGGGCAGAAGGTAACCAGCACAGACAAGCAGCCAGCCGGTCCAGCAGCCATTACGGCGCCAGTCACAGACCCCGTCCTGTCACACATGAGGAGCGAACACACACACACATACACATACATACAGGGAGATGCATTGTGCATGCCCATATGTGTAAGTTCAGCAAAGCTTGCTCTACACGAGTAAACAGGCGTTTTAAATCCAGCAGGAGGATAAGTGTTTTCAGATTTTTTTATCTAATTAATAGATGGCATCCAGTGTCCAGAGGTTTACTTCCCCAGAAATGTCTGACCCAAGTGCAATCTCTTGCTTTTTGAGGAAAGTTTAAAAAGATAACTTTATGTGTGGCTTATCTCGATCGATGTAACTTTATTATAGTGACTTCAACCACTGCACAAGGGATCAATGTTACCTAAATAATGTATAAAATCGGATTATCAATAAGATTTGACAACTTATCTTTTGCTTCCATCATGTTTGAAAATATTCTCATTATCTAAACACTCCAACAGCCAATCAGTCTAAGATCCGTCCCGATGCTCGTCCTGAGCTTTTGAGCGGTTACGCCGAATAATTCAATCACAAAAATGCCTCAATTTATAATATTTGTTTTTTTGTAGCGCCAAATGAAATCCAGCTGTAGCTCCAAGGGATGCTCTTTCAATTAGGTTAATTGCAACATCAAGCCGGTATTTTCTTTAATTCCAGAAAAACAATGCAATAAAATGTAATTCTATGATGCTGAAAAAGCAGCAGGTGACAATGTTCATGACACGCTTCTAAGTTTTGCACTACAATGATGAGTCTTGACGCACTTTGCCCGCTGCTTTTTAATAGAAATCTAAGCAACTAGGTGTATTGCATATAGACTGCATAATGTAGGTAAATATCTAAAACTGAAGTCCTTTGTTGGTAACGAGAAAGGGAAAATAGGTGTCACGAGAAATACTTACTGGTAGAAGTCGGCCTCTTTCACAGTCTCCTCGCACCTCTTTAGTGTTTTGGTGTGCTGGTTCTGGAGAGACTGCAGATCTGCCATGGCTCTCGTGCACTGACTCTTCAGACGCTCATAGTCATGGCTGGCTTTGGAATTTGGCCTTAAGGAGAAAAGCAGCAAGGAGTCAGCCTCGTACTATAATGTGGCTGAATACAGCTCAGATAGTAGTATGTAAAAGACACCGTTGACCTTCCACTTGTACGAGAATACGATAGGAATGAAATTTCTGACTAACTGTAAACAACATTTAAAAAGTATTCACTCATTTAAGCACCGACGCAGCCTTTGTATCATCTGGTGCACGAGACACATCTGGTAACTAGAGCACATTAAACTTAATTAAGCAGCCAGTGTCAGTGTCATCCCACTGCAAGTTAGTCAACATTCCTCCAGACAGCAGAGCATTAGAAGATGAAAAGATGGCAGTCAGAAATCAGGACACTGACATCACAGGGACTTAAAAAAAAGAAAAAAGAGGTGCACTCTGTAAGTGTCAGTGCAACTTGCAGTGAGGGTGCAGATTGCAACCAACTAAATACCCCTCTGCTCACCCCTCCCTTTCCAAGCAAGTCAATGAGCTATGGTGGCCTTCAAGCAACACAAAAGCCCCTCATTCAAAGCCAGTATTTGGGTTAGTGGACTCATTTTAAGCAAACAAAAACAGGAATGGAAACGTAACATTTAATTTTATGTCCCATTTCCTACTAATCCCCCTAAAATCATACAGAATGGAAAACTGAAACTTTTCATAAACTCCTCTGGCATCTGCATCTAGATAGATAGATAGATAGATGTATACTTTATTGATCCAGCAAGCGGGAAATTACAGGCAGATCCAGGAAGATACATAACACGAGGAGAAGGAAGAGAAAAAAAAAAAAAAAAAAAAATATGGAAGATGGGTACAGGAGCAGAAAAAAAAAAACACAAACACAAAACACATACATCACAACACACATCTAAGGTAAGAGTCAAGATATGAATCGTATGCAATTCATTTAGGCAAAAAAGCATCTATGATCACAGTGGAGCGACATCTGACAAATAAAAGAGTTACTAGAAGGATAAAAAAAATAAAAAAGTAACAACAACTTGGCAGGCTGGCCAGGATTTGCACCTGCAGTCGTCGAAGGTGGTCCCGGGCGATGCCAACGCGAGACGCTTGCGGAGCTCATCCCTCTCCCTGGTCACCTGGCGGAGCTGGAACAAGATGGTGTCCAGGTTGTCACCGGATGGCCGGTTGTCGTTGATGGCAGGGGGTGGGGAAGATGCTTCACCGTTAACGGGCGAACCTGCGAGACAATGAGCACATTATCAGAGGCTGCTATTGGTCAAAACAAAACACAATGGAAATAGATACGGGGCAAAATGTACATTAGCTCGGATGCTAATGGAGACGCAGGTCCCCATTAGCATCCGAGTGTAGAGTACCCCATGCAACAAACTGCTGCATTAATAAGAAAAATAGTTTTGTTCTGCTCGACGCTGAGGGCAGCGACTGTTATATAATCTGTGAGGGGTTTTACTTGACAATTTGTCATTAATTTGCAGAAAATGATCTTGGATTTACAAGGCTACCCCATCTGTAATCTCTGACATGAAAATGAAAGGCAGAAAGATGGCATTGTGATTTGGGGCAGCATCTCTGGTGCTTACCGTGTGGTACGAACAAAAGGTAATGATTAATTCTTTGATTACCTTTTTAGCAATCGTGTTTGGACTGCCAAGGCACCAAGTCTTTGTAAAGGAATAATAACTCCATCTATAGCAGTTATTTTGAAGGAGACTTACTTGTCTTTGCTATACAAGCTCTGTTCAATTTCAAAAACACCTGAATGATTTCAACAGCAAAACATTAGATATAACAATGACTTCTTTTTATTCTGTGGGTCCTTGACACATTGTCAAATAGACAGACTCACAAAACATTATACCTCATTAAATAATCGTTTCCAGGGTTGTTTTCTTCATTCAAAAGAACACGCACAGCAGGAAACCTGAGGATTATGTCAATCTTTGGCTCAACATTTGGCCCTTTTGGAGGTTTATGCTGAGTCATTTTGGACATTTGTCACAACTAGAGAAAGGCAAGCATGCTTTCCTTAAGGAAAGAGGAAGACATTGGGGGAGTGTTTTGACCAATCAACTTCGGGAACTAATTATTGGCATGAACAGCATTTGATAAAATACAGCCAGTCTGACTTGTTTTGCAGTTATGGAATGATTGGAGATAGTATCCAACCCGTCTGGCCTGGCATGAACCACAGTGTAACCGGCATCTTTAGTCGCAATACATACCAACACTACTGAGGGAGCTGCTGCTTTCTGAGTCAGAAGGCATAGTGGAGAGAACACTGTATGTGGAACCTGCCAAGAGACAAAAGGCCAACAGATACATTTAGCTATAAAGCACTGATAGATTGATTAACCAATCACACACCAGCCTGAAGTGATTGCCTGTACAATGTGGAAAGGGATGAATATTACAGTCGGCTTCATATTCCCTGCACAGCTGGGCGATAGATTTGGTGCAGGGTTTTTACTTGGAATAATAAACTTCAACACTCCTTAGCGGCTCTATATTATCACTCTAGACCACCGCCGTCATTAAACCTCCTTTCCCTCACGGTGCACTCTGCCTTGCTTTGATGTATAGTCCCCGTATGTTTCTGCAACACAGGCAGAATGTCACGGCTGAAATGGGATTTTCTCTTTTTATGTCAAGCACATAGAGAGGGGTGTGGGGGGGGGGGGGGGGGGGGGTGGAGAGAGACAGAGAGAAAATGGTTCTCATCTGAATAGCTGTACACACTGTTAAGCTGGGGGATATTTCACACGGGCTACCACAATCCATAGGAGAGGCTCTGCAGATCCCCGTTACACTGCAGAGTTCCTGCTCCAAAGGGCAACATAAACATTGACAACACGCGCACAGAATGTTTCTAAAGACGCATATCAGACTTCTGCTTATGGCAAAAGGCATAATCTATTGTCACGTACACCGAAAGCTCCAATACTTTTCAAGAGGAGTAGGTGGGTTTTACCCTGATTTTATATTCTCACACATCTAAACTTGGTGCTGAAATAAGACACCGATCACTACAATGTTTATTAGTGAATTAGGTCCTCTTGAAACCAGCACACTTTAGAATACAAATCCAGGAATACAAATTGAAAAGAAAACTGGGGAAAAGACAGGTTTGCAGCAAGTACATGCCAGAGTCCCTTTTACTGAGTAAAACATAATAACTGGTTTTAGTACATTGTGCAAACGACCAACCAGATTTATGTGTGTCAATTCATACTTTTAAGTCTGTAACTAATAATTATTTCCATTATCTTATTTTCTACTAATTACTTTATTGATGTAATAAATAAATACATGTTTAAAGGAAAGTTCTGAAAATGTCTTGTTTTATCTGGTACAGAGCCCCAAATTATTTCATTTACAGTAATAAAACAGAACATCTCCACATTGGAGAAGCTAGAACCAGATAATTGTTTTGCATTTTGATCATCTGCTACCTATTAAATCGATCATTTCACCACATTTGAATTTAGATGAAAACAGCAGTGAGGCACAGATAATCCTAATCTAAAGTGATGAACGCACAGCTAACACAGGGACAAAGTTGTCCCGCGTCCAGGGTTTAAGAGAGCAGGGGAATGGAGGCTATTGCTCTGTCAGCAGCAGGCAATAGATTGACGCCAACTGTTCGAGATCTCCATCTCCGTCCGTGCCTCCCCGCTGGGTTTAGCTACAACTCTGACTGCAGCCCTCAATGGTTGACAAGGCCACGCCTAATTAACTAGGAGCTCTGTGCGACTGAGCCACTCCATCTTAGGCCTGGCAGACAGAGGAGAGGAGAGGGGGCACGGGGGGAAACCAGGGGAAGGCATGGAGCGGTGGAGGACAGATGAAAGGAGATAGTCTAACTAGGTCGCAAAAAAGATAAGGAAGGAGGGTGTTTGAGAGACAATGAGAGATAACATGGAGAAGAAAAAAGGCTTTTAATTTGTTCGGACGTACCCTGATTCTCAGCGAAGGGCTCGGAGAAAACAGCTTAGATTTCATATCGTTCCATCTCTGGGGCTGCACAGCATTAGTCCTCTATAATCACACAGCTATGCGATAGGTTCATGCTCATTTCCACGGCTGCATTGCAAAGCAGACACTGAATTCTTTGAAGACAGTATCTGACTGACGACGTCTCGCAGTTGAAGACGTGAGCCACCGAGAGGTATTATGCCAGCTGGAGGATTAAGTCTTCTTGCAGGAAAGCTCTGTGCCAGAAAAAAGCTATAAAATGTAGCTTCTTGAATGTTGGATTTTGTAATTTGGAAACGAAAAAACACTCCCATAAATTGAAACCCCAGTAATCTGTGCCACAGAGAACATTCCCCAATCAAGAGGCAGCTAAAACTCCCAGGAACGGGTCAATTCCTGGACAATCCTCTGGATCTCACAATCGGATTTGCAGGGAGGTTAAATGTGTGCACCAAAACCATGGGCTGATTATTTAACCCCCGGAAGCGCACCAACAAATGCAGTATGGATTTGCATGTCAGATACAAGGTCAGCAGCATCAGACTTTCAACAGGCTTTTAATCACCGATAGCCATTAGCACCAGCCACAATCAGGGAAGCTGATCATTTGTTAACAGGAACACTGCATCAATAAAAGTAGACATCCATTCGTGTAGCATGGATCTGATAGTCTACAGTGGAGGAATCCACTGGTCTCTGCCAAAAAAAACAGTCAGATCAGACCTGAGAAATCATACTTAACATCATGACCGATTTCAGCCGGAAAAATTAGACAAGAATGGATTAATGTGGAGTGAGCCAACCAACTTCCATCAGGAGACGCACTCCTGAATGTGAAAGATATTCCCGTGTAGGAGCGAAGGCAACAGTAACAAAGGCCTGTGGCTGTGATCTAAATAGGTCAGGGGAGGACTCGCCCTACCTAAGGGGTTCCAGCAGCCTCCTCCCCATCATGCGTTGTGCTCAGCAACCAACAGTGGCTTCAGACAACCAGATTACGTTCTCCAGCACATAAAGCAAGATGACACGCGTTGCCATGGTGAAACTGGATGAGAGGACTAGGAAAAAGCAGTGTAGTGGAAAAGAATAAATGGGAGTTGGGGAGGCTGTTGGAGGAGAGCCTTATCAAAGAGAGATGAAAAGTCTGGCGTGCGAGTCTCAATTTTTTTTGAGTTCCAGAAAATTTATTTAATTGGACAATGAGAGCGTTTCACAAAACGTGTATCATTATCAGCCCGAGTGGACGATGCTGCTGCTGCTTCAAACACCCTGTGTCGTCCCGTTTCGACAAGGCCTCACACTACGGAGTCAAAGCAGCCGCCGTCTGTTCCGAGGAACATTAAAGACATCATTGTCAGGAGCACTTGGTAAAAGAACAGCGTTAGCTACACTAATACTGTGTGCTGTTGTTTATTACCCACTGTCGGCGAGAAGCTACGATTACTTTTGTATTTATTTATTTCGTGAACAAAAGACTCGCAGAGCCTAAATAGCCCTTGTGGTTGTTCTCCTTTTGTGTCTTCAGCTTCACTGCCTTTGAACTACACAAGTGCAAATAATAGCAACACTAATAGTATGGTTGAAAGCCACCCACTCATTTGACAGTGCGCTTATGTGAGGCTAGGGGATGTGTCCGCATTAATCGAGAGAATCGGACCTCTAAATCCTGGCTGTAAGGGGGATGTCGTCCGAGTCGGTGATGCACACATCAAACCTACTCCGCATCAATTTCTATACTCAGTATTCTCACAGATACTGGAGAGATGACAGAGAATATGAAAAGAGATACGAATGTTATGGAACAATGGTCCACAGCTGGAATAGAAGCAGGGACGTTGTGATTACAGGATATGACATGCAGGCATTTATGCACTCAAAGTCAAATAAAAGGTATTGGCACCCTAATAA
This sequence comes from Pseudoliparis swirei, assembly GCF_029220125.1. Classification (NCBI taxonomy): domain Eukaryota; kingdom Metazoa; phylum Chordata; class Actinopteri; order Perciformes; family Liparidae; genus Pseudoliparis; species Pseudoliparis swirei. The sequence goes on from NC_079404.1 coordinate 15,329,134, forward strand.
ACTTAAAGCACATTTTAGATGTGAACTGCCTTACATACATTCAGGTAGTATAATACATAATAATATCTCACTCAATAAACATAATATAAAAGAATATATACATTATATATTTTTTTTGCAAAAGTAACTGTACCTCTGAAATGAACACAATGCATCATAAAATCTGCGAAGAAACCCAATTCATATTCCCATGTCAAATTCCCTCCAGATATGTCCAGTAAGCCATGTCGTGAGTCTCCTCTGGAGCAGGCAACGACACCACGGGCCAAGACTCCGGGCATTGCGCCAACCAAGGGGTAAAGGACCCAGCCGATTTCAGGAGTCTCCACTATGCATAAACATGAAGACATCGAACATGATGACTCCACAAGGCAGGATCACTCCACCGCACGCACATCGCCTGACTCACAGCTCCGTGTCCTTTGGTCAAACCCACCTTTTTTTTACTCACAGGTCCAAGTCTGCCCGGGGGCATGTCTCACAAAGAAAATCTGTTGTGATGTAGATTGAAATGCAAGAAGCAGATGCAGCCGTGTAGTTATTTGGGGGGTGTAAACACTCTGGGACATGAGGTGCTTGAAAAACAAGGAGAGGTGTAGAAGACCTGAGGAGAAAAAAAAGGTCCCGAGCCTTCAACCCAGCAGACATGTCAGAACTGCTGAGCAGCACCACATTTTTAAAAAAGCCACTCGAGTCCAATCCAGCCCGGCCTATTACCAGCACACCATCATGGGTTTTCTCTCTGCCGAGGGCCGTACCTCAGCAGAAATGAGACATCATTTGGTTTTGAACAGCTTGCCTGTGCCATGGGGTCAAAGGCACACAAAAAGGTGAAAGATGTCTGCAACATGTCCTCCAAATGCTCTGCTACCAACTGTAGAAAGTACCAATATAAGCAAAAACACTGCCAACAGCCTGCCTGTGTGGAATAAACCCACTGCTGGAATGTGGGCAATCTTAGTGACATTCCTTTCATGTTTAATCACAGAAGACGCAATCTTGCTTCAGACTGCATTTTCATCGCGTGTTGAGATAATTCAGTGATTACATTTGTTTTTAAAGGTCACCAAGAGAAGGAATCTGGTGAAAATTAAAAGAGGACACACACATATGTCTGACAAGTGAATCACCCAAATGTTTCAAATCAACCTAGCAGACACGCCATTCAAAATTCAAAGAAGAAAAAAAAAAAAGAGGAGGTACCAAATGCGCAAATTGTTGGCATGGCTATCGTTGGTTGGGAGAGGTCAAATTTGACCACGCATCAAGTGGCCTTTCCTGGCCAGCAATTTGGAGGACAAATGACTGCAGGTGTAGGGAGGGCAGATAAAAGGTAGAGAAGTAAACAGATGGAGAGACACGGCAAGCAGAGAGTAGCAGAGAAAGCTAGGGCACCAAAATGGGAGGAGAGGAGAGATACAGAGAAGACAGCAGAAGAAAGCACAAAACAGAAACAAAAAAAGGCCGACTAGAGGTGGGGGCTGGTAAGACAAGGAAAAAAAAGCTGTTTATTTCCATGACTTCATCGCACTGTTAAACATTTAGAGGCTGGCATTTCCTTCTACCTTGTGGGGTAATTAGAAAGTGGAGAAACATGTGTACAAAAATGGTAATGAAGTCCACAGTAAAGCCTTCTGGCTGCGCACCGCGTATTCAAAGTGTAGAAAACTTTGCCATCAGATATGAATGCTAAAGTAAAAAGAAAAATGTAAATGCACATATTGCGCATGTTGTGTTAGAGAACGACATCATTATGCAAGAACAATAACACCAATAACCCCGTGAAAGGACTGGCGGCCAAGCCTGCATCTCGGTACTTGATGAGATGGATTTATCGAGAAACATTTCTGAAAATAAATTCTATACGATGAGGACTGTACAAATCAACTGAGAGGCGGTTCATTTGTTCAACCATTTATAATGTCTTATTTTCTCCGAGTAAAGTCTTAAAACCCAAGTACATTAAAGTTACACTGATCACTCACGCAAGTCAAAGGAAATGAATGCGTTGCATTTGTAATAAATTAGTTTTACTGTCGAGCGGCCGCTCGTTCCGGCGCTAAACTCCACAGCACACGATTACCTTGCTTGAAGTCACAAGATAACTGGGCCCATTTTAACTGAAAGCCTGCATGGCTGCAGGTTCTAGAGACACTGCGACGCAATCAAACTCACACCGACAACTCCTCAAATGAGAGATCTACTCAAGGAAACATTATGTTAACGGCAGATGAGTCGACGGCTTCCTTGATACGCGCCGAGAAGGGGAATAAAGGCAGACGCACAAGGAGTGCTGAGAGGAAAGGGAGACAGGAGTGATGAGGTGAGTGACAGACACCGAGAGAGAGAGAGAAGGTAAGTGAGGGCCGGTCCAGCCCACGGGAGATATTTAAGAGCAGCGGTCGTGACGACAACGGCAGGGTCATCATTCATTCTGTCCGTCCACTGTGGTTTATGGAGTGGGACAGAAACTGGTGGACAGAGAGGAGAGCAGCAGCAGCAGCTGCCCCCCCCCCCCTCCACCAACACACACACAGGCCTATGTCCTCGGCTGCTGTACACAGAACACGCTGCTGACTGGGCACTTTGGGCCTGCTCAACAAAAGGCCTGTTGTCCCCCTCTCTCTTGCTCCCTCTTTCTATCACCCTCCTCCGTCTCTCTGCATGTCCCCCTCTCTCTGTTTAAGTGTGTGGAGAAACGAAACCACTCAGTGGGGGGGGGGGGGGGGGGCAGAAGTTAAAAAAGGGATAGACGCCGGTGAGTCAGATAAAAAGACATGAAAGCAGGGGTCAGAACATGAATAAATAAAGCCAAACGGAAGAAGAAGATTGTTGACGCTGCATCGCGTCAGGGAGGATTGCGTTGCCCTCCACTCGGAGTGACTTTAAATCAATGTAACAGGCGTCTGAAAAGAGTGGGGGGGATGTGCAGGTACATCTCTATTCTTTCAGGTCAAGATTCCTCAAGCACAACTCGGATTCAGGCATGAAATCAGACGCTTGGATTTTACAAAGAAATATGTATGCATGGATGCATGTATTAATTTTGAGCACAGAAACATGCTCAGGAACATCACTTCAGTCAGACTTAATATTCTGTGAATGAGCTGCTCTGCAGTTGAATCAGAGTTGAAGAATTTAACAATAAATAAATAAAAGGAGAGCGACACATTGGCATTAATGAATGATTTGTTTGCATGTTCTCTCCAGCAAATGAGTTGGAATTTGCCAGCAAAGCACTAATAATTTACAGAGCCTGAGCTTTCAACAATTGACCATCTGTATACTTTTCCTTTGGGGTGAGGATGTTTCTTTGGAGTTTGGATGATTTCATAACATGTGCGTGTTTAGAGGCTCAGCTGGCAAAGGAGGCGCATTTGAGAACAAGAGCAGGCAGGCAGCATTGGACGAGGATGAGTTGAGCGCAGGTTGCTATCAGCAAGACTCATAACTCATCGACAGTCATGTTCTTCACATCGCCGGCGAAGATTCGGGACTCTAAGTTCATCTCTCTGAGCTACATCTGCTAGCCTCTTCTTACCCGGAGCTACTCTACGAGTGCCGTGTCTTCAGTTTCTCACGAGTGTGGTTAAAATACAGTATATACACTGTATTTAAATATATATATATATATGCAGGATAAGGCGTGTCACAGAGAGAGCGTTTACACCAGAGAGAGGAGATCGGGGCCTAATCCTCTGTTGAATAACCAGAGGCTGACTTGCCGACTCACTGCTGGTACTCATCCTCTCCGAGTACTGGGCAGGTCAACTCAGAGGTCGGGCTCTGGGTGGATCAAAAAAAAAAAGTGTGTGTTGAAAAGCCCAAATTTACATAGCCAAGTCCAGCTGCTCACAGGTAAACAACTTTGTGTATTTCAGGTCGAGTGTTATTCTGCAGGAGCGTACTCAATACAAGGAAGTAATAAAGCTGAAGGAAGCATTAGAGATCGAGTCAGCAGAGCAGCAAGACACCGACTCAGCATTACCTGCTACGGTCTGCTTGATGGTCGTAGACAGAAACACGCGACAACTTGGCAGCTGTAAACTACACAGATCACATGGTGTTTTTTAAGAATACACACACACACACACACACACACATACGTCTCTTAGAAAAAAAGCTTCAAAATGATCCGCAAGACAGCAGACATGGTGGTTTCACATGTGAAACGTCTCAAAGAGGAGCGTTACTCTGCACCTCCTCCCCACGGTTGGATCTCAAGGCTCATCCTGCATTCAGGCCCTCGGGCATGACGCAGGCTGTGAGTAAGCCACTGGCTTCAGTCACACAAAGCAAAACAGGGAAAACTAGACAAGGCTTTTACACTTGATTTCCTTTTGTCTCCGTGCAGCAGAAACAATAACCAACCGACATCGCTGAAATGGAGGCAGTCTTGCTAGGACAATGCAAATTAAATGACTATGATGAATGATGAGAGAAAATCTGGTTAAATGTGTTACAAATGCAGTTTGCCCTCCAAGGGGAAGATGAACTGGTCCAAACCATGCTTTAGGTCCATTTGGATGCATGAGCAGGCTGCACGAGCACATATGTACAGGTCGATATGGACCAACATGTCAGTGGTACAACCGTTGTCATGGAAACAGGTTACAGGCTATGTGCCATAACCATATCATGCCACTTATAACACATTGGGGGTAGTGTGGTTTATCAATAGATTTATCCAGGATTCTCTTAACATTAAACAAATATCACAGACTATGTTTACCACACCTGGCCTTCTGCAAATTGGGTAGCAGGGGGGGTGGGGGGGCAGCATGGATGAGAATAATGACAACATAGTCCTTGGCAGAAATAACCACAAGCCGTGCAATAAGCCTGCAGGTCACGGTGCATATGTAGTGTAAAGATGCAGTCTCGTGCCTCATGATGCTGCCTGGTGCATCTAGCGGAGCGTGTGCACTCAACACCACACATGTGGCGGGGCACGGCGTCGCTTTGCCCTTGCAACCGTCACGTGAACCTCTATTGGCATTTCATACAGATGTCGGTTAATAATAAATCAGGCTCCAAAGCATCTCTGTTGTGCAGCCATCTCCATGCACACACGCACAAACACACACGAACACCCACCCACAGGGCTTCGTGGGCCAGACCACCCAGCTTGTAAGCTTCTCGCTGAGGGAAGGCTACGCTGAGGCTGCTGCACTCGTGTTTTTATTTTTTTTATTTAGCCTGCACAGAAAGCCCGTTGAGGGAGTAGCTCCGTGTTCTGAGCCCTTACCGGTGGAGTGGTCCACGGGTCCGCCGCCGTTGCCGCCACCGCTGCTGCCGAGCAGGGCAGCGTACAGGTCAGGGTAAGCCTTCTCCAGGGCCACACACAGGTCGGGGAAATGGTCGCTCTCCTTGTTCATCAGCATCTTCAAAAGGTGGTCCACTTTCTCGGCACTGGACGAGCAGTTCTGGTCCAGCTCGAACCTATCGAGTTGGCTCAAGGTGCCGGAAACTATGAGCAGCTCGATAACTCGATCCGCGTCGGTTATGGACTCCAATAAGTTCTGGTGGCACTGGTCGAGCAACTCTTTGTGCTTTGGCTCCATGGCTATCCGCTGTAGTTCCGTAGCTTCCCCAGCTAACCCGGACGACCAAGTGGATGCAATATCCTTCCCCGATGGAAAGTACCGAGCGACTGTTCAACTTAACTCCGGAGCCACCACGCCATTACGTTGCACGGGAGATCCTTTTTTTATAGCGTATTGGAAAAGGCACAAGAAGCCATATTTGTTGCCCAAGGCTGTTGACTGCACTAAACAGCGATACATGTTTCCATCTTACTCGTGTGTGGCAAGTTCAGGTCGTTGTCTGCTTCCTCTCGGAGCCCCGCTGAAGCCCAACACATCGTCCTCCTCTCGTGTATCGTGTAAGGCGCCCTTTGACGACGCAACTGCTGGGAAAACTCACGTAACTCCGCCGATGAGCCCCAGTTACACTGCATCCTCCGCCATGTCTGAGCAACTCAGCAGCTGCTATCCGCTGTCAATCAACGTGCAGCTCTGTGACCATATAAGGCGAAACGGGGCGGGTTTTCGACAAAAAACACACCTATTTCATCAATGGGCGTACACATCACGCCGAAGTACGTCGAAAATCCCAGGCGGAAAAAAACGAGAATGGAGAAAATTAGCATGAAAATAGAGATTTTGTAGAAAGATAGTGGTAGAGGTGTGTAAACTATTACCTCATCCAGTAAAGCAACCATTTATATTTAGAACATTCTGAAATGTTTCCGTTGTCTGCAGTGGTGACTTACACATTTATTCATATGATATGAATAAATATATTGAATCATATCAATATACTTTTCATTGCATCTATTTTACTTACGTTATGTTGAAATGTGTTATGTTGAAACAGTTTAAATGATCCAATATAGTATAACACTCAATGGGACACTGGATCAGAATCAGAAACAATTAGTGTGTTAGACACACGAAGAATTTGACTTGGTGGCTGGTGTTTACATTAGATAGACAAACAAAACAACATCAATCAACATAGTGCAATAATTTAAACATTAGATTTACAATGGTATAAGATTATATAAAGTGCAAAACAGATAGCAGTGCTATAGACAGGGTACTGTAAGTGTGTGTTAAAGTGACATGTGAAATTAGATGTAAAATATTAAGTATAAAGAGGTGTGCAGGGGAGTGACTGGAAGGAAGTGTCCTGGGGAGGAGTCAGTCAGTGATGAGTATGATGAAGAGTATTTTCTCTTTTATACTTTAGATACATTTTCAATGCAGGAGTTTTACTCGTAATGGCTTATTGATGCAGTATTTCTTATTATTAGGGTGTGAATACTAACACCATCATTATCTCATATCACCACAGATATACATACATACAAAATGTAAAAAATTGTTTATGAACCAAGCAATTTGTCATAATCCTTTGATTTAACACAAACATATCCAATCACCCCTCACTGACTATTCTTTTAGTAAAAATGCTAATGCAGCAATAAAGATGCAAGGATTTTGCAGGCTAATGTCTACAGTCAGAGCTGCATTGCAACCAATATCAGAGTACTGTATCTGTGTGTTGGATTAGAAGAGAGCAGTGTGCCATATGAACAGAAATATGTGAAGGCGACAATTGAAATGTGTGCTTGAGTAGAATTTGTGAAATATAATCTGATGATGATGGATGCACTCAGTTTCCTAGTCTACGGCTGAATAAAGATTGTTGGCACAGAGGCAGGCGTCTGCAGGCATACCTCTCAAACCGTGACCTTATTCATGCATGCACTGACATCTACAACTCTCTCTCCCCCTCGCTCTCCCTCTCTCACATGCTGGCTCCGTAGCCTGTGGAACCACATGCTGTCCCTATAAATAATACAAAATTAATGACAGTAATTCATATCAAAGGGATGCTGGTCCCTACTGAAACAGATTGGACGTGTGTGTCTGTGTCCTGTTTCCGGGGACACGCATTTGAATAGAGAAGACAACCTCCTGCTTTTTATCTTGGGGGTATGAATTAGTTTATTATTTAGCCCTCCTGTCGCCTTCGGGTCAATTTGACCCGATTCAATGTTTAATGTCGGTGTTCTTTTGGGAGTCAACAAACAAACATAAAGTACCTCACACTTAAACTTGGAAAACAATATTAATTCTAATAATTTTCTGGAGATTTTAATAGCTGGGGTCATATTGACCTCAAGGGTAAAATATGTTAGTAAATATAAAGGTAACAGGAGGGTTAAACATTGAATCGGGTCAAATTGACCCGAAGGCAACACAAGGGTTAAACAACAAGGTTTCTGCTTCTAGCTGTCTGACAATTTATAAAATAGATCTGTTTGTCAGCCCGGATCAAGCTCGATAATAGCTTTGTGTTTTAAGGAGACGACCAGCATCATTTATTCTGGTGAAATTGACTAAATCTGAAAATGTTGCAGATGTTTTTTTATGCTCGTCTGGACAGAGATCTAGCTAACGGGGAGCTGTCTGTGCTACGAGTAGCATAAGTATTTTACCTCACAACTTATATCCACTCAGTTTTTAATCACTTGTATTTAATTCATTCTCAACAATATATCTATTTGTATTAATTATTCACCTCCTCTTGGAAGACTGGACTACACACCAAAAAGAAAGTATGTAATACATGAATAATAATAATATTACTAAGGAATCAATTAAGAAATAAAGAAAAAAGTAGCCTAAATAATCACGATTTTACAGCGATTCTGTTGATCAGATAGAGCCGTCAAATTATGTTTCTTGTAGTGAGCTAGATTTCCTATTGCAGATTGAGTTGTCCTGCTAAAAGCAACAGGAAAGCAACAGCGTGAGCTCCAGAGAGATTCAGATCTCTATTCCAAATGCCCCCAAACTGCTAGACTTGGCTCTGGGTCTATAGCTTTGACACATGTAGGAGAGTGTTCCATAGCCCAAAATATTTTCATATTTAGGCAGGCCCAAGATGAATGAGTAACGGTTGCTGGGTCTCAGTTGCATGGCTGTCACTAGAGTTGAGTTGGGTCAAGCTCACCCCTGGAGAGATGCAATCAGTGAAATATTTGAAATGGGATCAACCTACTTGTGTTTTTAAGAAACGTTTTATCTAAAGCCATCATTTTACCTACAAAACCTTCGACCTGGCATGGTGAGAGGATTCCCAAATGATTAGATCAGCAATAATAGACATTAAATTAAGCAATTTATGGTTTTTAATTTACAGTCAAATACACAGCATGTCTGCAACAAATGGAGGTTTTTGATCGTAACGATATCAAAACTAAAATCTTGGCAGAGACACGGCGAAACACTTTGAAATTACCGTCTCAAAATCATAATGATGCCCAAATTATCCTCTCAAAACTGATCTAATCTTCATTCAATCTCTAGTTATTTTAAGCATCTATCTCATGCCCTTAAACCTTTTCTGGTCAATTCTAACAGGATGTGATCAAACATGATTCCTCTAGCATGGCGCTATCCAAGCATCCCTGCACACATGCTAGACTTGTTTAATGTGACCAAGGCAGCTTTATGGAAGACATCAATTCCTCGCCCCCCAGCCCTCCCCCTCCTCAAAGACTTATTGATCGTGGTGCAGTTAACTCACATACTTTAGCCAGTGGAGCGCAGAGCCACGTCTCCACAGTAAAGTGTGTTCAAAATCATTTTAAGTAAAGCCAACAGGGCGTAGTAACCCACAGAGCTCCATGTGCAGCACCACACGGCCCTCAAGGAAAGAGAAATGATGTATGTGTATTGATTGAGTCGAATGATGTGCATTTTAAGGGTCACCAGACTTCCATCATATTCAGTGTTGCAGAATGAATATACTAGATTGTTATGTTGCCTGTACAGATTTCGACTGAATTGTGACCATTGTTATTGATATAATTCCTTCTTATAATGTTCCATATTCTTCACAGCTGAGCATTTGTTTGAAATTTGTTGGGGTTGGACCGAGACTTCACTGCCCTCTACTGGCAAACTGAGTCTATAACCAAGTGCATTACAGATTTGGAGAACATTATAATTGGTTATTGTGCCATCTGATGAAAACTGTTGGTATTATACCGAGGTATTAATTTTCTTGTTAACTAGTGAAGGGATATGGGAGATACAATTTTAAACAAATGTATCTTAAGGCCTGGTCATTTATGCTATTTATATTTCAATGTATGTATAAATAATTCCAGTGTGAGCACTGAATATTTATTATTTTCTGAGACTCAAAAAGATATAATCATCAACAATTTATGAAATGTGATGCTTGAAGTTTTACATGCTACGATAAGATGAACTAAGAGTACAAATACAAATAAAAGCATTTGTTGCAAACTATGATGAATGAAAAAGGGTAAACAAAATATAGAATAGATTATGCAATTGTAAACATGAACAAACAACTTTGGTACTGAGCTGCTATGTATTCTATGTATTACACTTTATTCAGCATGGCTGAACATTACAAAATTAGCTGATAAAACTGGCAGAGATCATTAGATAATCTGCAAATATTGGCAACATTTATATAAAACATCTTAAAAATATAAGCACTCTAATTTAATCTGTTTCAAATCTATTGTATGATCAGGTATATTAAACCCAAATGTCCAGCAAAGATATAATCAGTGAAAAAATACAAAAATTTTGTGCATACTGTATTAAGAAATTAAACAAAACATAGCAATATACTAGATTCATTGCATTGCGAGTAATGGCATGGCATGCATATAGATAAGGCAGAGAACAGATATGTATAATGTAGTAGTCACTGTTTCCTCAGTCACTGCCCCCACAGAACTTCAGGAGGAGTTTCTTGTAGTCTCCTGATGTGTCTCCCTGTCAATAAAATAATTGCGGAAGCAAATTATTCAGACCCACGTTTCAGAAAATCATGTCTTTTTGAAATACATGTGACTTGCTCTGGTGTATCGGTGCATAACATAAACACAGTAAGATAAATACAAATTAGTATTTCTTGAAAATAAAAGCTAGTACTGCAAAAATGAAGAAACACATATATATATATAAATAAATAACAATATGTATAAGAAACAAAGAATAGAAGAAAAATACGATATGATGATACTTACAGAAATGTGCGTGTACAGCGACTTGCCGTAGTTTTTGACATACTCCTGGCGAATATCCAGCATGTCAACCTCGGAGCGGGAGACCATGATCCGGATCAGGCTTGTGTCCTTGGTCCCAGCTCCCTGAATTCACGCGCAAACGCAAACACACACACACACAAATGACATTAGTTCAATATTACATATTTGGTTATGTATAATTAAAAAAAATCACTATTAAAATAAGACTGGGTTTCTCACCTTCATGGCCTTGTAAAGTCTCTCAGCAAAATATGCATTTGTGTTCTTAATACACTTCACTGCAAAAAAAAAGTTTTACTTATTACCAATATCAGCACAGCGTACTCATATTGTGTCTCTTGTTTTCATCCCAAACAAGATCACTTAATTGCTATTAAGTGCACTGTAAAGAACACCATTCTAATGTTCATCACTGCAAAGTAAAGATGATGAAGACAACACTTTACTAATGTGCCATCTAAAAAGTGAAAAATCAAGCTATTCATACAAGAGAATATTACAGGATGGCGACAAGCCAAAATAATGCCGCATTAATCAATATTTTCACATTTCATGAAATTACTATATGGACTCTGATGGGGTGTCACTGGTAAGGACTTACTTCTAGAGGATTACTGCAGCTCTAATTGGGCGTTTAAGCCTGTTTGAGCCCAGCACATTTACTGTCTGTTTGCAACTACCTGTTTTCTTCAACACCTGCCAGCAGCAGACGTTTTAAGCAAACACGCTCTGCTGCACGCTACTTGCCCGGCCCCAAATAGTAACCAGAAAACCTTAACAACTAGCGAGAAAGTTGAGCATCTAAACGAGACCGTTTTAGTCTGCACCAATTCCTGAGGAATAAACCTGAGTTAAAAGCACAATTAATATTATATTTGAATTAATCAGGTGGCAGGAAACATGTCCACCATAGCGGGTGATGTCACTCTGTGTCTGCTAAATGTTACACACAACAACTTTGTGATATAAAGAAAGGGCTGAGCTTGTCAGCTTGTAATTGGGATTTTCCGCTAGTGGCTACTTATTGATTATTGCAGCTTTATTTCAATTTACATTTAGAAAAAAAGTAAATGTGAATTCCTGAAACAAAACAGCTTAAAAGAAGACTAATGGCAAACATAAAACACTGCACCACCACACAATGAAATCATATAGAATGGGTGTGCAAAACCATTGAAAGGATTCCAATAAACCACATCTAAAAACAGGTTACTGTACCATAACCCTGAAAAATGTTGGGGGGAAAGAGAGAGGGGGAAGAGATTATGCAACAGCGGCCCTTCCTCCAGTCCTTTTTAAAAATGCATTAAGATAGCTCTCATAAAAAGTGTAACACAATGAGCATGGAACATGTTAAATTATTGAATGTAATGCCAAAAATGTGCTGGGACAGCCTGTACACACATCATTACCTAATTATACAGAGCCGATTCTGACTCATTGTACATGGGTGTGACCCATCCAAGCATTAGACATGAATAGGTGTGTGTGTTTGCGTATTCCCTTACCCACTGCCAACATGCCACTCTCAAGGTCTCCAGACATCTCCCTGTTGATGCTCTTCTCGATATCCCTGCCAGTCATTTGCTGGTACTGAAGAAACACTAAACACACACACACACATCATCATTAACACGGATAACAAGGCACTAAAGTTACATTTGGGGTCTGATTCTCAATTATTGTCGAATCTATGTTAGATGTGTAACCTGATGTTAGTTTATGCTTGTGAACATGTCTTCATAGAGAATACCTGCTCTGAGATGGGGTTTGCTCCGAGCACACAAAATGGCATTAAACTTGGACTCGTCTGTTCCAAGCTTGTTTTCTCCTGCAGAATACAGGGCCTATAAGGGGAACCACAATGTGCACAGGTGGGCATGTCTTTAAAAAGCAAAAGGTCTGGTAATTAACAATATAAGAACAACCACGTTGCAGATAAATCCTCAAACATTAATCATTAATGAGTGACCTTACCTGAGCATCTTGTTTCGCCAGAGAGATGTCGACATTCGGCCGTTCGTCACGATTACCCTAAAAGAATACAGGACAGCATATTCCGAATTCAATCTCAAAGTAGTTGCTGAGAGACAAGTATACTTAAGCAATAAGGTACTCGAGGCAGTACTGTATCGTCAATAATGTCCGCTTCAAGGGTGTTGTTAGGCCTGACGCACAGCGGATTATCGTATTGCTTTTAGAATACGTTTGCGTGAGACATTATAAATAGTAAGTAAATAGTAAGCTGCCTTTCAGCACACAATAGTTTTCGCCACCAAACGTTGTGTATCGCACTTCAGTAGCCGAGAGAAAATAGACCCTAGGAAGTCCGAATCTGTGAAATTGTTTCCAACTTTCCCGAACTTTGTTCCGTCGTGTCCCTGACGTTTACGGGTTTTTACAACACCAACAAAAACATTTGCGGACGTGAACGCGCTTTAACAACCACCAGCGCCGACTCAACGTTCAGACGTAACTGCTGACCCGCTAGTGGTCTCCTTTTCCATTGCGCAGTGCCATAGAAATCCTGCAGTATTTCATTTATATCGTCTCTGGTCTTCAGGTCTACTGGTTTCTCTTCGCACCAGTTGGTGAGGCAGTTAATTGCCCACTTCGTATGGTTGATAGTGTTTTTTTCGATGCGCAACATTTCATAGGTCTCAATTTCTTTCTCATCTCTGGTAGCATGACATCCACCTGAAGTATCCTCTTCGGCTAACCACTCATCTAAAGTAATTCCCCCCAAAATATCAAAGTTCACACAAAACATGTTTGGTAACTGTCAAGCTTGAACTGACAACTAACGCTGGCGCAAAATCTACCGCTATTGTTATTTGCAGTGCGTACTGCTATGGAACGCTCAGATAAATGTAAACAGCTGTAGGACATTATGGCTGAATAAAGTACACCTCGTGGCTCACTCTCAACCAATCAGAATGCTTGATTTCATCGACCCGTATTATAAAGGTAATTCATTTGTGTCATGTATAATATGTATGTACCTGTGCGAGAGAGATCAGGAGCCTGCGGAAGTGGCCTGAAGTATCCCCACTAATGGCGTCCTCCAGGGACTTCTTGTGATCTGAAATAGCAACAAAAAATAAATAATTGAACAATTCAAATGGACCATAAATACATGGCTTCAATACAAAGACATAGGTTCAGGTAACAGTGACTTTTGAAGGCTTGTAATTTATATTGTTGGATTGAAGGTTGGATGTTGATGATATTAATATTTTCTTTCTACAGCATATTTAAAACACGCAACATGTATCGTGAAGCTTTATTCAAATTATAAAAAGGCACTAAAGATTTTATAAAAATCAAGACTGATATACTTGCAGCTTCTCAGACATGTAGAAAAGCATTAATTTAACATTGCATAATGTCTTTCTGTAGTTGCAGTTATGAAACCTTGATTTCAATGTGCATTCACAAATCATATGGTGGTACCCAAATCTAGACCGACTGAGCTTATCCATGAGATAAAACACGTTCAATCCAGGTTTAAGAAGCTGTGTGATAAAGGAGATCACAACAGTGCCCTGAGGCAACTCACCTTGTTTGAAAATGCGGGTTATCTCTTTGATTTCCGTGTTGGAGCGAGAAGACAAGATCTCTATGAGGCAGGCCTCATCGGTTCCAGCTCCCTATTAGGAAGACAGAACAAGAATAACCCAACAACCTCATCCTCTGGCCCAGTTTATCTCTGTTCAGTGAATACTATACTAACAAACCCCTCTGCAGCCATGTCATGTGTCACCGCCTGTCTTGGGGAGATAAGGCGTGGATGAGCAACAACTTTCTCCAGCTAAACAGCAGCAAAACTGAAGCCCTCCTTGTTGGCACTCCACACCAGGTTCAGACATCATCCATAACTCATCTCACCTTTGACAGTCAGGTCATACCCCTCTCCTCCACAATCACCAATCTGGGAGTTCGGTTTGACCCCCACCTGACCTTTACTGACCATATAAAATTCCTGTGCAAAACCTCCTTTTATCATCTAAAAAACATCTCCAAACTCCGCCCCACTTTAACCCTGTCAGACGCAGAGAAGCTCGTCCACGCCTTTATCTCCTCAAGACTGGACTACTGCAACTCACTCTACACTGGGATCACTGACAAGAACATCACCAAACTACAATATATCCAAAACAGCGCTGCCAGGGTCCTGAGGGGAGTCCGGAAATATGACCACATATCACCCATTCTCCAATCACTGCACTGGCTCCCTGTTTCATTCCGGATTAACTACAAGGTCCTAGTACTCACATATAAATGCATCAACGGACATGCACCCCCCTACCAGTCTGACCCTGTGTCATTCTGTGCATCTGACAATAAAAGACTTGTAACTTGTAACTACCTACAAGAACTTATCACTCCCCTAACCTCCACCCGCACCCTCAGATCCACAGGCCGCTCGCTCCTTCGGGTCCCCAACACCAAGCTCCGCACCATGGGCGACCGGACCTTTTGCTCGGCAGCGCCACGCTTGTGGAACGGTCTCCCTGACCACCTGAGGGCAACTCAGACACTGAACTCTTTCAAGACTGGCCTGAAAACCTTTTTATTCAGGAAGGCATTTTTTACCTTGAGTTAATTTATTGTCAGCTATTTCATTCTTATTTTTTTTATGGGTTGCTTTAACTATGTTTTAATCGGTTTTATTTGTTTTCACTATATGTGGCACTCTGAGATTCTTTGAAGGAAGAGTGCGATAAAAATGAAATGAATTATTATTAACACTTTAAAATAATGTAACATGTATATACAGGAATGTCTCAGAAAATTAGAATATTGTGATAAAGTTCTTTATTTTCTGTAATGCAATTAAAAAAACAAAAATGTCATGCATTCTGGATTCATTACAAATCAACTGAAATATTGCAAGCCTTTTATTCTTTTAATATTGCTGATTATGGCTTACAGCTTAAGAAAACTCAAATATCCTATCTCTAAATATTAGAATATCATGAAAAAGTATACTAGTAGGGTATTAAACAAATCACTTGAATCGTCTAATTACCTGGAAACACATTTTCAAATGTTTGATTTTGTTTTGCTGTTATAAATCTTTTTTTTTACTTGGTCTGAGGAAATATTCAAATTTTATGAGATAGGATTTTAGAGTTTTCTTAAGCTGTAAGCCATAATCAGCAATATTAAAAGAATAAAAGGCTTGCAATATTTCAGTTGATTTGTAATGAATCCAGAATGCATGACATTTGTTTTTTTAATTGCATTACAGAAAATAAAGAACTTTATCACAATATTCTAATTTTCTGAGACAGTCCTGTATATCCTTCTTCATCTCGTAACAATGTTCATAAAAAGCACATCATTTCACAACATAAACCACATAATAACCTGAATTCTATGTTAACAAACAGATGGTGCTGGGAGAACATTATCGATTGCTTTTGTTCCTTTACCTTTATGGCAAAGTGGAGCTCAGAGGCATCAAACTCAGCTGGGGTCTTCAACGTGGCCAGGACCAGCTTCCTGAAGTCTCCAGACAGTTCAGAGTGGAGGTCCTTAATCAGATCCTGAAAATAGAAACATACTTGGCATAACTCAAAACCATCCTGAACTACAATACGCTGTGGGGAATAGCTGTAATGAGCTCTGTGGACATCCAATCCCCTCAACATTTTACTGGCAGCACTAGCACCTGTTGCCTGCTTGTCACCATTACACACTGCTCGTATAATGCACACTAAGCCATGTGGAATTATATATTGAGAAATGGTGTTTGAGTTGTAAATGTACAAGTAAATACTCTCCTCAGGGAAAATGACCTCCCGTCTCACATTAACAACGTATAAACTCAGCTAGAGGAAGAAACGTTACCTTCCCGTAGGACGTTTTGTAGGCTCGGAGCAAAGGCACACGCTGCCTATTGGAGCGACTACCCAGTAGTTCAATGATGGCTTGCTCGTCAGTTCCTGCACCGAAAAGCCCACAATGACAAATCATAAAGAGATGACACATAA
This sequence comes from Pseudoliparis swirei, assembly GCF_029220125.1. Lineage (NCBI taxonomy): Eukaryota > Metazoa > Chordata > Actinopteri > Perciformes > Liparidae > Pseudoliparis > Pseudoliparis swirei. The sequence continues at coordinate 15,345,742 of NC_079404.1, forward strand.
AGAAACAGGTCCTAATTTCTAATTTAAAACAGTTCTTTTGTACTTTACAAGTGACATGTATATTTAAAATGACAAATATCTTTCTAAATACAAATGCTATGATCTAAAGACATGTAAGGCTGTCCTTGACTAAAGAGGGAATTTGATCAATAATTAACAGGTAGCCAAAAAGAAAAAAGTTAAAACACAACTTCCAAAATGGATAACATCCAGTGAATCATGTGTATCTGGAGGATATCGTCAAAATCTCTGCAAACAGCACTCACCAAAGCCCTTCATGGCCTTCCTCAGGACCTCTGCATCTCTAAGTTGGTCAGCTCCAGGAAAGTCCTTGATTGTTCCCCTGAATCCTTTCTGAGAGACCAATACAGCACATTCCAGTGTTATTAAAAATATATATGTTAGGGATGCACCGATCTGATCGGCGCCGATCCATATCGGCCGATATTCCTATTATCGGTTTTGATCGGCGTTCTCAAAACGGCCGATCAGATGACGTAACATCTGCGACAACTATCAAACGTTTCAATCGCGGCGCACCGCAACGGAGACGATGCGCCCGGCGAGGGCCGCAGAGTGAGAGGTCCACGAGGGGATCCTCACGCAGCGAGCGGCGTCCCCGTCCCCCGAGTTGAATCTCTGGATCGACTCAGCCGACTCTCACATGTCTGCCCTTATAGACTGATGCTCACGGTAAACGCATTCGAACGGGAGCGCGCGAGGGTTTTGATAAAGTTAGCGGAAGGATTTAAGTGACAACATCCGGTTTCGCAAAGTTAAAGGAAAGAACCACGTGAAACAACATCCGTTTATCAAAATAAGATGTCGACAAATCATATACTAACATATAAAAGTAAACAATTAACTGATTTTGTATCCTTATAGATCGTTTCTGAGATTTAGCTTAAATTATGCTAACATTAAAACATGTTTACTGTACCATGGAAGAGTTTATAAAAATAAGTCAGACTTTTGTATGTTAAAAAAAGTCCTGTATATAGATTTCCCCAAGAGTTCCAGGAAATGAATAATGCAGATGTGTTCCATACATATCTGAAATCCCCTACAATAGCAATTTTTTTCAAAGTAAAAGTCCTAAATGTTTAAAGAAATCAGTAATTTCTTTAATGTTTGAGGTGCTTTATATATGTATTTCCTCATATTCCTAGGCAATAATGCTACACAATAAATAGAATGCTTCAATCGACACCGTGATCGGTGATCGGTATTTTCGGATTGGCAGATACTGATTTCAGTGATCGTGATCAGTATTATCGGTGATCGGCAGATACTGATTTCAGTGATCGGTGATCGGCACCAAAAACCTGATCGGTGCATCTCTAATATATGTAAAGACATTGCATTGTACATTCATAAAAGTGTGTCAGTGTGTCTTACATTGACAGCTGGAGCAATTGGCATGGTTCCTCCTCCTCCTCCTCCTCCACCTCCTCCTCCTCCACCTCCACCTCCACCTCCTCCTCCTCCTCCGTAGGCTGGCATGGATGGATTTGGTGAAGGCGCCTTAGGGTAACCTGGCATAGGTGCTGGTGCTCCTCCATAACCAGGCATTGGCTGCCCAGGCTGACCAGGCTGCCCAGGCTGACCAGGGTAGGCCATCCCTGGGCCTTGGGGATGTTGTGTGTTCCCTCCTGGCTGTGGGTAAAGGCCATATGGCTGTTGGTTAGGAAAGGGGGCACCATACCCACTCGGCTGCGTAGCAGGTGGGTACCCCCCAGAGGCTTGGGCGAACATGGACGGGTTTTGAGTAAAACCACCCGTGCCTGCGGTGATCTGGTTGGGCTGCGATTTGAAAAGATTTGTGTCCCATAATATGTAACATTTAAAGATCATTTCATGCAAAAGCACAGGTAGCTGGTCACACCTTTTTTGGATTATTTTTAGATTAATTCCATTAATCTGATACATAAAATGAATGTTTTGAAAATTTCAAATTAAATGCTTCTCATCCTGGATCTAACTTCAGATGAGAAGCCATTGTCCATTTTCCTGATGTTTTGAACTTTCAGTGACACGATGCACAATCATCCAAATAAAGTGTGGCTATGCTCCATAATAAGATGGAAATTTATATAACAGATCATGACAAAACAACATAGACAAGACAATGACTCAGAAAAGTAAAAGGGATTAAGACAAAGTTACATTTGAGCGATAGGTTTGAGAAGCATGAATAAGAATGAAGTATGTGAAATGTTTTTCTCATGCAAGAGATCTAGGAACAGAAGCAGATGTTTTAGAAATTCTTACCGTAAAGTAAAAAGAAGTGATATTCCATGAATGGCTGTGTAATTAATTCTAACTGGAATATTCAACACAACAATCTGATGAGGTTGTAATTTCTATATATTTAGAATTTTCTGGGTGCAGGTTATTTTTTAAGGCTAAACTTACCATGCCAGCATTGTATCCAGGGTTGGATAAGTGGTCAAGACCAATGGTGGGATATCCACCAGCGGGGCCACCTCCCCAACTGCCTGCAGCAGAAAACAAAGACAACGCTGTTCAGGAAAGCCGACGATGCATTTTGCTCCTAAATACCTCAAATAATTGAGAATATCAGAACGAGACAGAAATGACCCATCTTACTGGAACTTCCTTTTTCTCACTCTCCAACAAGTTAACGGGGAGGTGAAAGAGAGCTGGACAGAGAATGGCAATACTATGTGAAAGGTGGACTGTGGGATCTCCTTCTCTAAGCAACAGCAGATGTATATTTTGTTTCTGAGGGAGAACCAGATAGAAACCAGAATACTTTCACCGTTTTACTTCAACTTACTTTTTCTGCAAGTACTATTAATTAATCTAATTGGGATGATCTGAATTCATCTAATGGGATGATGTGAATTCATCTAATGGGATGATTGGAGTGTGTTGTGCTAGATTAGAAAGTGTGACAGTGCAGCATGATGGCTTACCTTGTGGTGGTGCCTGTGGGTAGCCTCCAGCCTGTGGAGGATAGCCTCCACTCTGAGGAGGATAGCCACCAGCCTGAGGAGGATAGCCACCGGCCTGTGGAGGGTAGCCACCGGCCTGTGGAGGGTAGCCACCGGCCTGTGGAGGATAGCCACCGGCCTGAGGAGGATAGCCACCGGCCTGAGGAGGGTAGCCACCACCCTGAGGAGGGTAGCCTCCAGCCTGAGGCGGGTAGCCTCCAGCCTGAGGAGGGTAGGCCCCAGGTTGTTGAGGGTAGGCCCCAGGCTGTTGTGGGTATCCAGGGTAGCTCATGACTTTAAGAATAAAACAGAACGGTCAATCAAAGGGCGGCCAAACATGACCAATTAATAAAAATGTAAGAATGATCTTAGGCAGCAAACTAGACAAAAAGGGCATTTTATCTATTGGTGAAGCACAATTAAAAAGCAGGAATGTACACTGTAAATGCAATCTTACATATTGAAGGCATGACATAGTAAAGAGAGTTGAAAGCACACACAGCTATAAACCCGCTATCAACCTGTACCTTCTCATCCAGGGCAGAATTATTCCCTGACCAAAACATGAATAATTAGATTGTCCCATAACTGGTACACGTATAAAGTATTCTATCAAGTAAAACATTGATCTGACTTACAATAAGTATATGTGTTTGTTGTCATACTGGACATTAAGTAATAGTCTGCTTTTTCTGTAAAGTCCCTTTACTCAGTCTAATGCTTTGCAAATGCCCCCATATACACTCAATAGTCTTTGCTTTTGAATATAGCAACATAAGTGTCACTGCAATCTACTGAATTACTGACACTTTAGTGAAGGAAAGTTGAATCACAGGAAATTGTAGGTAAGCGGTGAGAAAACTTTCTTTTTGGTCAAACTTAGTATGAAAGGCCTGTGTTCACATGTAACGACTTGTTCCATGGGAAGTCTGACATCAGTGGACTTAATGGAACAGTCTTCCCTGCGTTGCATTTTATAGACAGAAAAAAAAAAAGATTCTGCCGCGTTTGAATAAGCACACAGAGCAGCGAAGACACCCTATATAATACAGAGGTCAATCTAAACCAATGCGTGTCTCATAGTCAGAACTATATCCACCACATGATGATGACTCAGAGGGCCATTGTGAAACTCTGCTCTGACCTTCAAACACATTTGGTCAGAATCAATCTTGTTCTAAGCCATTTGCTAAAGGGGGGTGCTAGGGACGACATTGATCATTATAGGGTTAAAGTTTTTTTTATTTTTATCACTAAGCCGAGGTAATTACAACTTTCTGAGGTGTCGTCACAAGACCGTGAGATCTTCTTCATATCCATGAAAGTTTCGCCTTCATATTGCAGGGCTCTCAAGTTTTGAAGACAGGCAAGAGTGACATTTCCATCAGCACCACCCCCCCCCCCCCCCCAGAACGAAATTTTCTGATAGCAGTCAGTCGCGCGCAATTCCAGGATGCTTTATTTTCATTGGTTGCTGGATTAAATCTTACCCAGATACAACAGATACGGGTTCTTTTCTGATTGGCTATTGTGTAGCCCAGGGGTGGCCAACCCGCGGCTCGCGAGCCTCATGCGGCTCTTTGCCTGGTGTCATGCGGCTCTTACGTTCATATCTAAGTTTGTGTTTTTTTGTATGTGCGTGTTCGCTTCGCTTGAGTTCAATACGGTATTTTTCGTCAAATGCGCATGCGTGAGATGAAAAAAACGCAAAGTTTCCCAGTAGGGCAGGGGTCGCAAACTCGTGGGCCAAACGCGGAAAGACCACATCCGAATGTCGAGCGGGCCGTTCTACGGTGGGTTACGCGGATGAAAGTGTCCGAAAATCAAACACTGCACTTACGCCATGAACGCCGCATTATGGGCAGCTGGATGTCCCGCACTTTGGCTAAAGTAGTTTACGGTGACGCTTTCTCCAGCCGCCCTCAATTCAGCGGACACGGTGTAAGAGCAGCGTTGCGGAAGAACCGCATCCGAATGTCGAACACTCTCTTCGGCTAAAGTGGTTTATTGGTGGGCGTTTGATTACTCCAGCCCCCCATAATGCGGCGTTCATGGCGCAAGTGCACCGTTCGATTTTCGGACACCTGTTCTGATTGACACCATGTGAAGGAATTGCTTCGAGTGGCAACAACGGAATTAAGCCAGATTTGAAGAGGATTGTTCAAGGCAAGGAATCCCATAAGTCCCACTAAGCAACATGCATAGTAAAAGAAAAACGCTATTGTAAATTATTCTATTTTTGTTTGTGGACTTGGTTGAACTGAGATAATGTGTGTTTGTGTGTGTGTGTGTGTGTGAGACAGTGCACACAATGTTCATTGTTGAACATGACAGACCTGTTGTCTTAGTACTGTAGGAGTCCATTTCTGTCATTATCATGTTGGTGTGTGACATTTACAATAAATCTGGCTGATCAGAGGTGTGTGTGTGCGTGTGCGCGCGCACACATATGTGTATGATGTGGCTCTTTGCGGTGACACAGTAAAAAATGTGGCTCTTAGTCTCTGACTGGTTGGCCACCCCTGGTGTAGCCCATTTCTTTTTTTTTTATTGGCTGATAAGTGGCTCCTCACAGCAGAACTCCAAGGGAGCGCTTGATTCCTCCATGGTGAGGGCAGCGCGGCCAGCTCATGTTTGCGCGCTGCGGCACATTAAAACATTAAATAGCCGAGAGTTATTTTCAGCGTGAGAAATACGATGTGTGGCGGGAGTGCGTGATTTAAGACCGAAATGCGTGAGTCTCACGCTCAATGCGTGACACTTGAGAGCCCTGCGATTGTTCCCTATCGTTGTGACGATGTGTGTGTTCACTCACTTGAGAAAACCAAATTAAACACAAGACAGTACAAATTACTTAATCTTGGTTAGTGAGCACACCGGATTGATAGTTTTACAATATAAACAAGTCATGCCTGTCAATAGGAAATCAGACATTACGGTCTTTTTGTAACACGAACAACAACATGTTTCGTGTTGTACTTTGCGCAAAGCTGCCTCGGGCCTGTAACGGACACATCTCCAGAAGACAAGCTAAGCTTTCCCTCGATAGGCCTACCATTTACACAACATGGATAGATATCCGCGTCACTTCAACCCTAACAAGCGTCGTTAATTAGCGAGCCAGCGAACCATTACAATAAAAAACACACAACACAATCAGTTCCGACCGAGACGGACACCTCGTAGCCTTCTAGCTCGAGCTAAAGGCTCTGCTGCTGGGGAACTTTGCCTTGAGGTTGGCAGGCGGAAAGACGGCGGCGGCGGCGGCTTACGTTAAACCACCAAACGACTCCATAAATAGTCGCTACTTCTCCGCACATATAATGTGAAACATAAGCTAACGCACGATTCATAATTGTAGCGCGGCCTGTTTGAAGTAGTTCCGTGATGTTAGCACTTACTTAATAGTCTGCTTTCAGTCTCTTCCTGGAAGAACTACTTCTTTTACCAGCCGCGGTTTTGACTGTACTTAAGTAGAATGGGTGGGACTCATACTTTCCGTTTAAGGAACCCACCCATCCGCTCTGCAGCAGTGACAGGCGGCCGCTCGTTCACCACGTGACAACAACAAATATGCGTCCGCCAGTAGAAATCGATACATGAGCGGTCATGGCACCATGGAAAATGTGTCACACCGGCGTCACCGATTGTCACAATAGGGCTATTATTTCACAGGTATGTTGCGACCTCATTCTATCGCATAAGTTAAACCACCTATCAATTGTGTGTTTGCTGACACACAGATACGTTTACCAATTCTCAACAATCTGATACGATTATATCAAATGTAGGAATGATATATATATATATATTATTCCTTCACTTTATAATCTTATCAATAATGATTATATTATGTAACTACACATTAAAAGCCTATGTCGTTTTATGGTGATCAAAGTTACATACATATAACTACAATGAGGTCTGTACATCAAACCAATAATAATAACAACAATGAACTTCATTTATGTAGCATTTTCTTAAGAAAGTGCTTTAAAGAAGACTAAAACAGCAGATGAAAACAAAACACAGGGATTTTAACACATTAGGGAATGACATAAAGTTAAAAAAGTATAAGACCAAACGATATAATAATATTCTTATTGATAATAATAATAGGATTATTCTTATTCTTATTAATAATAATAATAATAATAACAATAATAATAACTTCTTGATAATAATAATTATATATATATATGTATACTCATATGAGTGATCACACTGTGTGTGTCTGTGTGTGTGTGTGTGTGTGTGTGTGTGTGTGTGTGTGTGTGTGTGTGTGTGTGTGTGTGTGTTTGTTTTACTAGAGTAAAGCTGCCTGAGTGTACTGTATGATCTGTTCATTGTTTATATTTGTGGTTGTTAAGTGATGATAAACACCAACAAGGAAGTTATATATTTAGCTACCTCACGTCACTAATCCTACCTTCTATTTTGTTTGGAATTACACGACTGTACTGTAGCTACTGTGTTTGTCCGTGGCGTGCGTGTGTGCGCGTTTGTGTGTGCGTGCGCGCGTGTGTGCGTGTGTTTGAAGAACGTTTGCCACAAGAGGGAGCCCTTTTTCTAGTTTACTCTATAATAATAGGCCTGCCTGCCATCTTCAAGTTGGTCAAAAGAGAGAGCTGACTTTGAGGTGTTGATTTTACTGATTGATTAACTATTCTGATTAATCAGTCTTTTCTCATTGTCGCTTATTCACCAATGATCCAGTTTTTCTGTTGTTGCACTTGTGAAGTACTATTGTTTAGAGTGCTGATCAACATTAGTAACATAATTTGGAATTTAATTAGGTATGCGTAAGTTAAATCAAGTTTATAACTTCAAATATTAATCAGTTAAGTGTAACTCCTCACCTCTGTCGCCTGAATAAACAAAACACCTTTCACCACCCCTCTTTCTCACACAGCATGTACAGACAAAGAATGATACATATTACAAGTAATACATGTTATCATATGGATCAGAGATAGTCTGTTCACGTGTCTGATATTATTAACTGATGCGGCAGAGTATTCATAATCCTCTGAGCTGTAAGGATGAGGAGCTACAATCAGCAATGAACCATTTGTCTCATCCAGCGGGACTCCAATGAATATTCATATCCAAGACGCTGATTGGCCCGCGTCCTCGGTGACGCAGAGCCGCCCTCATTACATATGCAAAGAGCCTCTCTCTGCCCCGCTGCAATAAAGGCAGATAGCGGACCATGGGGAGCAGGGGACAACTTTCGATTCTGACATGTTAGCGCAATGACTTTTGAGTAACATCTAACTGGGACGAGGCTCCCGGCGTGAGGAGGACAGGGCCTTTTTCGGGAGGGGGGGAAAGGAGCACTTGCCATCTGCCGGGGAACGAGAAGTAAGACGGCAAAAGAGTTCAGACCAGTCCAAGAATCAGCGGTGGAAAATCCAGTTTGGCCATTTGAATTGAAAGATGAGCTTGTTGTCTGCCATAGACACGAGTGCCTCCGTGTACCAGCCTGCGCAACTTCTCAACTGGGTCTATCTCTCATTGCAAGACCCCCACCAGACCAGCGCTTTTGACGCATTCAGACCCGAACCCAACTCTTCCCACCCGGATCTCAATTTCACCAAGACTCCCTCAGCGGTGGACTTGAGCTCGTCCCTGAACTCCAATTATCTCAACAACTTCTTTCAGCTGCAGCGGAATGAGGTGAAAGATGGCATGCAGAATGTATATATATTTAATATATTTCTCACACTCTCTGGCACTGGTTGAATTTACTCGACTAGTAAGAATCCGAGTTTGGTTGGTTGATCAGTGGATTGTTGCACAGACATGCAGCAAATGTTTTGGCATATACAGCATGAGCTATTCTGGTGGGATTTACATAACCACCATGATATTTCTAATATGGTCAATGAGTTCAATTAGCCTTATTAAATTAACATTTCAGGGTATTCTCCATTTGAATAGTGTTGAACAAAACTTTATAGGCCAATTATGTTTTACATTATATAGTATCGATATAGCCTGCTGTAAATATACCACTGCAAACAGAGGAATAGTGCCTGGATTTACTGTATAGGGACGTTGTCTACTAACAGTAAGGCAGTGTCAGTATGAACTCACTTATGAGTTCCTCAGTTATACTCTAACTGCATGAATACATCAAATATAAGCGTGTTATTGCTTAAATAAGCAAGTAGGATCTCACTAGATGGTTTGATAGTTAAATATCACAACAATGTTTCTATGACATTCCCTTTCCTTACAGGGTAATGTCATTTAATAATCTAAGCTAATTTAGTTATGGTTCAAATTAAATGTGTTTTAATCAGACTTGTCTGTAATCAGAGAGGCACAGATGGAAACATATTCCCCAGCACGCCTCTGTCTGGAAAGAGCAGGCCACTGCACCCTCCTGCTGCTCTGACTTCTTCAAATAGGCCAGGTCACGCCAACAAAATCAAGCCTTGTTTAAATATTGTCTATTTTTTCAGCTGAGCGTAAATCTAGGGACAAACATGCTGATAACGGGTACAGGGGGCAAACCTTACACTGCAAACCATACTATGCAAAAAGGAGCCCATCAACACACTCATAGCTAGCTACATGGGCTACATTCAGCACACACACACAGACAGACAGGCAGACAGACACACACACACAGCACACACACAGAACAATAATCACATACTGTGGTCCAAATGGTCGTGTAAAGACGATACAGCATGCCTCCCGGTGTGTTGATTACACTGCAGTTGAGTTTCTAAGATCTATGTTACTATGATGCTCTGTGTTGGAAACTCTAGGAAACTGAAGTAGTGGATAGATGGTGTATCCACCATCTAGAGACAGTGTCCATTAGTATGGTAGTAACCATAGAGGCCCTTTGAAGTCCTTTAACATGAAACAGTCCTCTGACTCTGAGAAATGGGTGTGCACATTATACATTACACGCAATTGTGTAATGGCATTCAATCCACATGAGTATAAGTGTTTCAAACTGAGGGAACAAATATAGTCTGGAAACAGTTTAAGGGGTAGGGGGGGCCTTTTGCAAGTTACGATTCTGTCGAAGCCAAATAAAATAAGCCGCTGTAGAGATTTGGTGATGAGATGAGTAATGCAAAATGTGGTTGTTTTTGCAGCGAAGGATCACAAAACAGTCAACTTAAAGTTAAACAGTGATAAATGAATGCATTTTTGATTGGACATTTTTGTGGCACAAGTGAAGTATTCTTACCACAGTCTCATCCATCGACCTCTCTGTGTGACTTGAAGCCATTTTAGATTAATCTAACCCGAAAGTTATTTCCGTCAATCACCTTTAGAGTTTACATCCTGGTCCTGATTTAAACATGTATGTGTATGATTAACCCCTGCAGTGGGACACCTCATCCTGGGATCTGTGAAAATAGACACAGATCTGCTTCAGTTGTCCACCCCAGTTGGATACGCACTGACTGGTAATGATACCAGATTAGTTCTCATTGTGTTGGCCAACGCATACATACACATCCATCACCATACACATAAACACACAGCCTCCTGCTGAGTCTCTTACTCACTCTCTCACTCGCTCACTCGCTCACTCACTCACACGGACACACAACATAAACAAACTCTCTCCCTACCATTAGCAGATGTGTGTGAAATCAGTTTCCTTTGGGCTGACAGGAGGATGTTTCAGGCCAAAATGAAGAAATGGGAAAAGAACACAGACTGTTTTATGTTTGTTCAAATAATTCTACAACCTGCCTTCAGATTTAAGGGTAACAAATACACAAACATGCACATGTCCTGAAGGAGAGGTAATATATAACAGTAAAACACATAGCTGAAACACATGGCAGATGAAAAACTTGAGAAAGTACAGAGCAGTAATACTTGATATAGGACGACTACATGTTATAAATGAACATGAGTTGTAAAGCTGGAACTGTTTAGCGAGGCTATCTCACAGCCTGCAGATAAAGATTTGGCTTTTAGCCCTGGCCAGGTTGCCAAGTCTAAGGTTTATGTGCTGGGCTCTGAATGTCAATAGCAACATATTTCCCAGACATAAACATGTGCCCCAAAAAGAGACATGGCCATTAGTGGAGGAGGACAAGTTTATATGCACTCACTGATATTTTTAGTGGGTGGTGTCCACATTATTTGTCATTAGTTAAATGGCAGATGACAAGTTAGACTGTTTGTTTAACAGCTTGTCAACAGGGGTTAATTACCTGACTATCTGAAAATAAAAAATGCCTGTGCTAAAATCAACATTATATCACCCAGAGGATTCTAGATTGTATTTGAACAGAGGAAGACACACATGAGAAGGGAGATGAGGGACTGCAGCCTGTGCGTTCCTTGTTTTTAATATTCAGAGGGCATCTTCTATGAATTCACTGGGGCATGCAACGCTGCGCTCTGTGTCTCCGAGCAGACTACAAACACCGACCATGGCTAATTTACCGCCAACAGAGCGTGGTGACATTGCTGATGTTCCACAGGCTGGCGAGAGAACATGCCTCCCATCTTGTTTACAATGAGTCATCCTCAGTAAAGTTGTCTTACTCTGTGGACATGCTCAGTACTTTTCCAGCTCATGAGCACAGCTGGGCCTCTCGCCAGATGTTCTGAATTTAATGAGAGAAATTATTATGAAGGTTTTTTTCTTCTTTGTTTATTTTGATGCAACAGAAAATAAGGACAGAGGGCTCTCAAAGAGAACTGCTGATTAATCTTATCATTTTTAACACTCCTAAATCAGAAATGCATTATTTTATGTAAATACTATTTTACTATGCTCTTCGTGCTTTAGAATCAGAGAGTTGGGAATTCGATGCAAATTGAGTGTGAAGGTCTTCAAGAATGTTCTTCATCTTATCTACAATGTATGATATATGACAAGTCATCTAAAGAATTGTAATTGAACTTGTTTTGATATTCTTCTTGCTTTTTAGGCCTTAAACAACAATGTGTATAAGAATGTGTCACCCTATGGCTCCCTGAACAACATCGTGGATGGACTCAACTCCCTGACGGACCATTTCTCAGACCTTTCTCTTTCTTCAGAGCCAAGAAAACCAAACAAAAGACCCCCTCCCAACTACTTATGCCACCTGTGCTTCAACAAGGGCCATTACATCAAAGACTGCCCTCAGGTGAGACTCGTAACACACATATCTCACGTAATCCAAGTCTTGAGATGACACAAATAGCTGATATTGCCATAACTGTGTGACTTTGGTATTCCTCAGCGTCTTTTCATTTACAAGTTAATAATGGCACTAAAAGCTGTGCTTCCTCCAGCCAATGTCTCTCTCTCTCTCTCTCTCTCTCTCTCTCTCTCTCTCTGCGTCTTTGGCTCTGGTCTGACCTACTTGTTAAACAGGCTGGCCTCTGTCTTCAGCAGTGGCGGTGCGTCCATAGAGGGCGCTAGGGCGCCGCCCCTCTTAAAATTTTGAGATGAAAAAAAAAAAGAAGAAAAAAATATAATATATCCTGTCAAAAAACATTATATACCAAATTATTTAAATAGCAAATATACCGTGTTGACGCGCTAAATGTGTGTGGGAGACCGTAAGCCCCTGTCAACAACCACTTAAGTTAAATGTGACATAAATAATATATCGCCACTCATCCTCAAGGAGAGAAGCCCCTCCCCATTTTCGGGGCTCCGGCCCAACGTGTGTGCGCGGCAGCGAGCAAACATTTCACGGTCGTTTCGGCAAGGACGGCTTCTCATTGGCGGATGAAACGTGACTCTTGGGGCACAAAAATGTGCGCCCTGGCCAATGACATCGTTTCTTATGTCACGTGACTGGACTATTCGGACAATCAGAGACCGGTATCGTTCCCTCAGCCAGAGAGCTCCACGGAGCTACGCGAGCAGGTTGCTAACCGGAGCTGTTAGCTGGAGGCTCAGTGAGTAATGCGCTGTTTAGTTTCTCCTGTCTGTTGTTCCAAAGTCCTGGGACTGAAACTCTCTGGACTACAACGGGGTGAGGGATCTAAAGAGCTGCAGACAAGTGTAAAGCACGAATCTTGCCGCAGTTATCTAGCTAAGAGCATGGAGCTAACTCGCTAACAGCATGAAGCTAACCCTGTCTGCAGAGCAGCAGAAGGAGACCGAACTGGCATCGAAAACACAACGAAGAAGTTCTGAAAAACAGACACATTCCCTCAAGAATAATGGAAACAGGCTGGTTACAGACATGATTGACTTTAACCAGAGAGTTATTGAGAAGTTTGCCAACTTTAAAGAGAGGGCTACTTTTCTGTACACGTAGTGGGGTCTACTCTGTCAAACACCCAATGTAACATGTGATCTCTTTCTGACTCTATTCTGCTCTGAACCTCTTTCATGTGAGGGTGAAACTCTATTATTTTGCAAACCTCTGAAACCCAACCCAATGTTTCTTAATGCTGCTCTGAACCTCTCATGCCCAAAGTTACAATGTGTTGATAGTTGTTATTGGACAGTGTTGAGCACGGTGTGTTCTTGAAATAAAGCTTTGTTTTTTACAATATTCTACTCAAAACCTCTTTTCTTCTCATTGTTGAGTGATATTTAAACCGCGTCGCCCAACTACGCCTCCCCCCCCCAAAAAAATCACCAGCCGCCACTGGTCTTCAGTAGTCATGTGTGTTTATGTGTGCTAGTGTGCATCTTAACTGCCACAGCATTACACTACAAGAAACCATTCGTTATAACCAAAATTACTTAACTTGTTGGACTTGCTTGAGGATCAAAGGTGAAACTGTCTTTCATTTCATTGGATCAAGAATGTTTTTCCAGAATCAAACAAACGTGAAGAAATACATAAAATGTCTATTCTGACATTTAACTAACAATAATGTAATCCACAAAAATCTGATTCTGTCTGTTACGATGCAGGTTTTTGAGAGGCACATGATGATCCACCTCGAGGTCTAACACTGAGGTTACGAGCACACTAATGTGTGTCAAATGCGGCCTCAGCTGTTCCCAAAATCTAACCTCATCTTGGAGGGCACCTGGAGGGTTTGGGGGTTTTGAATGATCCTGGCCAGTACACTTTAAATAAGGTCTGGGTATAGATGTCTATTTTAAGAATAAGGCCCTGGTTGGGAGCCCCACTGGCTGCTACAGCTTGATGCAGGTGTGCAATCCCTCAACATCTAAATGAGGGAATTTAGAACTTGTTGATATGAGTTTTGTGTTCATGCAAGGAAACTATAATGAAGTAGCGTAATGGAGAGTTTGCAGGAGTTGTTGAGGGGATGAATGGACTATGGAATTGCTGTGGTGGATCTGTCATTGTTGAGTTATATCACACCTTGTGAAAGGTCATTGCTGGGACCACAGAAGGACCTTATCTGATTTCATTAGAAGAACACAATGTCACTTTCCCTTGGAATTGAGGGAATTGTTCTTCAATTCCCTTGGGATTGAAGAACACAAAGTTGTTATTTTTGTTGGACTCCCGCTGCCGTTATAATCTCCTCTCTCTCTCCGACTCTTTTCTTTGTCTCTCTTCTATTTCTTCTCTCCCTTTTCTTGTGTGAGGTGCAGTAGTCCAAGCCCAGCCCTTTTGCATAGAATGAGGAGCAGATGTGAGATTACAATGCTTTGACTTGCTTTATGACATATGATGGCGGGTCTCGGGAGGTCTGTAAATGACCTGTGCACTGATGAAATATCTCCTGGACAGCTTCAAGCTGCAATGTGAGCATATCAGGCAATATGTAACTTTGTTTTTCCTTTATGAGTGGATGCACTAAGTTTGTGCACTAAGTAATACATCATATAGTCCCCGTTCAACACCTTTTCAGTTATTTATGTCTCTCTTGGGCTTTTTTTCCTCCATAAATTCACCTTCCATTTGTGCTACATTACTTACACTTTTGCCCAGTCACCTGTCATTACGTTACCTCTTCTTACTTTACAGATGTGACACGTCTTGCAATTTAAACATTGTTTTTAATGGCAAGAGTTTTCAAATAGCCCATTAACCAAAACTTGAGTCATTTTCAGAAAAATATTTTCATGTCCTACACTATCATAACTCTGATTCACAAGGTGCAGTGAGCACTTGTGTGCCCATTGAGTTTCTGGTATCTTTCTGCACTGGAATGCATTGAGGATGAATGTGCCGCTACTAATAGTGTGTGCTGTTCAGAGGGGCTTTGCCAGTGAAAACAGAGGCTCCGGCTTCACAGAGCGCTGCTATGTCATCCAGGTCCAGCATGGAGAGTATTTGTACAGTCTCTTCTTCACTTCATCACAACAAGTTGTATTGTGCTATGACTCTATTTGTTTATGTTTCACTTTTTAAAATGAAAATGGATTAATATCACATGTATTCACATGTGCAGTTATTTAAAAATAAAGCTGGTGATTTTCTGTATTTGCTCTCTGTCCCAAAAATTCTTTTTGTATCTGATGAGGTTCAAACATGTTACTCTTATAATTATTGTTGACCGAATCCTGATATTTCTTACAATATACATTTGAGTTTAGACTTCATTATCAAAAGATATGCTTTAAAACCACTTCATCTCTGTCAAAGTTAATTTAAAAAAAAGTTTGAAGCAGAAAAAGAGTCAGTAATTTAGTCAGTGGTGGATCCAATGCCTTAATCACTGTGGTCAATGGATTCCCCATCCCTTCCACTGCTTGGCTCCGAGGGAACAAGAGACAGGCAATTAGTTGAGGTTATCAAAGTGTTTATGCATTACTTGCAGTTTGAGACCTTTATTAGTGATAACATGTAAATAGTGGAATCACACAGAGGAAGCCTGTGGCTGTGCTGAGAGAATAATTTTTGCAGTGAACTCTTGGTAGTTGACTGAAAGCCACAGGCCTGGCAGCAGCTGCCCACTGCTCCCTGTCATGGGGAGAGAGCTGTTTTGTAAACTGGCTTTTATTCAGAAAATGAGGCCGCTCCCCTAGTTATGAGCAGAATGCCCCTCGCTGCCACGCTTTGGCCCCCTTCCAAGATGTCTTCCACTTGCACTCATGATTTGGTTGTGTTCAGTCACTGGACTAATCCTCTCCACAGTCGGCCCCACCTCTGGTTTGAGTGATCAAAATGATTGAATGACATTGTCTTGCTATGTATCCCTGTAGAAAGATTAACTTGTGGAAAATGTACGGAATGCAGGTGTGTGGGTATGTGGGGGTGGCTGCTGCTGCTGCTGCTGCTGTGTGTGTGTGTGTGTGTGTGTGTGTGTGTGTGTGTGTAAGTGTGTGTAAGTGTGTGTATGTGTCTCTCAGAGTTACTAAGCCCAATTCCTGGTTGCAATGCATTCCCCTGGTTCTGTCCCTCGTAAACTCAGGAAACTATACTTCCTGGACATGTTTTTTCACTCTTCTGAGAAATGTTAGATATTTTAAAACTGGTAGAACACTTATTCTTATGAGATCTTGAAAGCTCATATCATGACATGACATTTATCACTACTTCTGCTTTCATTGCATTTATTTCAAAGGTATTTCTCTTTTTTAAGTTAAGTTAAACAATAATAAATAAATAAACTTATCTAAGCTGTTTCATCAGGACATCCTCACATCATTTATATTCGAATGTTGTCCTGATTGGATCAAAGTGATGTATGATATCATGCTAACATGCATAAACAAAATAAAAACTAAAAAAGGTTAAAACTTTGGGAGATAATTTTGATGTTAGGAAACGTGATCATGTGCTGTCTTGCCATGAGTTAGATGAGATCATTAATGCAAGCAACCCAACATTGGAAACTCAAAATGAATTGAGAAAATATAAATTACAAATAAATGAAATAATAAATAATAAAACTCAATTCCTAATACACAGACTTAGACAAGAACATTTTCACCATAGCAATAAATCTGGTAAATATTTGGCAAGTCAAATTAAACAAAATAA
The DNA here is from genome assembly GCF_029220125.1 of Pseudoliparis swirei. Classification (NCBI taxonomy): domain Eukaryota; kingdom Metazoa; phylum Chordata; class Actinopteri; order Perciformes; family Liparidae; genus Pseudoliparis; species Pseudoliparis swirei. Next base: position 15,362,558 of record NC_079404.1, read on the forward strand.
GGAAAAAACTACAATCACAATCATTAAAGACTCAACAGGGAATCCAACAAATTCACCCGATGAAATCAATAAAATCTTCAGAAGTTTTTATGCCAAACTTTATTCATCTGAAAAGGACCCACACCCAGAAGACATCCATTCATTTTTCAACAGCATTGATTTACCACAGATTAACAAAGAACAAAAGAACACACTTGACTCCCCATTAACACAGGATGAACTTTGTACTGCCCTCCATCTCATGCCCAATAACAAAGCACCCGGACCTGATGGCTACCCTGCAGAGTTCTATAAACACTTTTGGTTCATCATAGCTCCACTTTTTCACAAGATGATAACAGAAATAAAACAAAATTTGCAATTCCCAGCAAGCATGAATACAGCCTGTATATCACTTCTTCTCAAACCAAACAAAGATCCAACTCTTCCATCAAGCTACCGTCCCATTTCCCTCCTCAATGTAGACATTAAAATCATCACAAAGGCACTAGCTCATAGATTAGAAAAAGTCACTCCATTTATAATTCACCCAGATCAATCCGGCTTTATCAAAGGTAGACACTCATACACTAACACACGCAGACTGTTTAATTTAATCAACTACTCATCATTACAACAAACCCAAACCATCATCGCCTCCTTAGACGCAGAAAAGCATTCGATAAAGTAAATTGGACATTTCTCTTAAGTGCATTAAAAGATTTGGTTTTGGGAGTCATTTATTAACTGGGTCAAAATTCTATACACTGCACCTACAGCCACCGTCATCACCAATGGACACACCTCTCACAGCTTCACACTGCACAGCGGGACAAGGCAAGGATGCCCACTCTCCCTCACTTTTCATCATTTTCATTGAACCGCTAGCTGCTGCCATTCATCAGAATACCATCATAAAAGGAATCCAAACACTCAATACCCATCACAAAATCAGTCTTTATGCCGATGATATATTGCTCTTCCTCCAAAAGCCATATTCATCGTTACAGGAAACTATTAAAATTATAGACACATTCTCCAAAATCTCTAACTACTCAATTAACTGGAACAAATCATTCATCCTTCCATTAGACAGTAACAGTTGGGATGGGGCAGGCCACACACCACCTATTCCTTTTTGCACTGGTGTCATTACTTATTTGGGAATACATATTTCCTCCAGGCTGTCAGAGCTGTTCACACTCAACTTCACTCCACTACTTAAAACAATAACCGACGACCTCCTCCGCTGGATGAAACTACCACTGTCACTCATGGGCAGAATAGCAACAGTTAAAATGACAATTATTCCTAAAATAAATTACCTATTCACAATGATTCCATCTCAACCCACTCACTCCTGGTTCAAATCTCTTGACTCACTCATTACTAAATTTTGCTGGAAAAATAAGACGCCAAGAATAAAACTGGCCACTTTACAACAAACAAAAAAACAAGGAGGACTTGAAGCTCCAAATTTTTCTCACTACTCACTAGCAAACCAACTTCAATACATTCTTAAATGGATCCACCCCACTCACTCAGACAACACATGGTTAGACATAGAACAGACAGTATGTAAGGACATCCACATTTCAGACCTACCATTTCTCAGCCAATCAATCAAACGCCATCCTTGCTTCAAAATGGTAACAATAGCAGAAACTCTGACAGCCTGGTGGAAATTCCACAAAATCACTAATGTCACTTTTGCACCTCAAATTTCACCCCTATATGGAATAATCTGGACATTCTAAGTAGTAATAAGCCTTTAAATCTCCACACATGGTCCACTAAAGGCATCACTCATTTGAAACACATCTTTAATCACAATACCCTGGTTTCATTCCCCCATTTGGTTCAGAAGTACGGCATCGGAAAAATCACTTTCTGGAATATCTACAACTTAAATCATCCTTCAAACAAAATTCAACATTAAGGCCACACATTTGGAATTACCTCCTCAACCTCACAGTTAATTAATATCACCTCCTCAAATAAATTAATCTCAAAAATATGTAGTATAATATCACACTCTGAAATAATAACCATACCAATAATAAAATGGAATTTGACTTGGCTATCACTCCTGATGCCGACTTCTGGACCAAAATCTGTACTAATATATATTTTATGACCAAAATACAAATTTACAACTAATACAATATAAAATACTTCACAGAATTCACTACACTGGGCACAAAATGTTTAAAATGGGTTTCACTACAGATATCTGTCCACATTGCATGCAAAATACTCAGGATAGTTACATTCACGCCACCTGGCACTGCACACCAGTTCAACACTTTTGGAAACAAATAACTGAGTCACTGTCTGTTTTCCTGGGCTGCCTCATCCCATTATCCCCATCACTCTGTTTACTGGGAGACATCTCATCTATAAACCTGAGCAAAACAAACTGCAAAATACTTCTCGTGGCCCTAACTATCGCCAAAAAAACAATCCTCGTGAACTGGAAATCAAGGAATAACACACATATCTTACACTGGAAAAATTTAATGTCAGAATATATTTCAATGGAACAACTCACCTCATCTATCATTTACAATACAACAGAACACCACAACATCTGGTCATCATTCACTATATTTTTACAAACATGACACCACTCCTCTTATTTTATTAGTTAATTCATAAATACACACGCACACACATATACACATGTACACATGCATCTGTCTTTCTTTCTTCTTCTCCTTCTAATTATTATTATGTTTGTTTTGTTTGTTTTTGTTGTTGTTTTTTCTTTTTTTCCCCAGAAATATTCTGACTTTATGATGTTATGTCCATTGTTTTGTCGTCTGCATTGTTTATTGTCCTCTAGGTGTTATGTCTATGTATTGTCTTTTGTCTTAAAATAAAATTATGAGGGGGAAAAAAAAAAAAAAAAAAGATGAGAAGATGTATTCTTTTTTAAAGATTTTTTTGTATGGATCAAACATCCAAATGTTGAATGGTGAGAGCCATGCCGGCTCTTTGTCCTTGTTTCCATTCTATGTGCTAAGCTAAGCTATCCAGCTGCTGCCTGTGAACTCATATTTAATTAACAGACTATCCGTGGTATGAACCCATTTAACTCAGCAAGAAAGCAGTTTTCCAAAGTGTTAAACTTTTCCATTAAAAGGTCACTGCAGAAATAAACCGTTTGAGGCTGCGGCGTCTGCATATTTCTCATTGCTTGGATTGCATAGATACGGAAGAAAAAGACAATAACCACAGACATTTTTGTGTTTTTTGGCCCGTCGTGTGACAAATTTGGTTTATCATGCATTACGCCAATGACTACACATGGAATATTCTGCATGTATCCATTTGTACAAAAGAGCAGGACCACAAGCATCAAATGTACTGTGTACAGAAACACATAGAGCTCATTGATCCACATAAAGAGCATAATAATGTGCCTTTTGTTCAATGGGGTTTGACACATTGGTATGCATATGATATATATAAACACAGACACACACACATGCATATATATGTGTATGTATAGATGTCAGACTACCCTTCATTTGACCTCTGCTCCACTTATCTCTGTAGTTATATCTGACTTGGTGCACTGCAAATGTGTCCCATGCCGTATATATGCTGATATGTAACTGAATCATTCAAGTGACTGTACTCTCCTTATTGCATAAGGATGGAGTTGAAAGGGAACTCACTTTGATAAGTGCAAGTGCTGACATCTCCTCTCATCTCAGTCCCTGTCAGCGAGTCCTCCTCCTGAATGCATCTGATCTGTATCTGTGACCATATGCCAATAACTGATGGACCTCACGCCTCCTGTGGTGGTAAATTCAGCAGCAGTCTGTCCTTCGTGACAAATGGTCCCCATCATCTCCCATAACAGTGTCAACACGGAGACCTGAGGCGAGCTGTGAAGTGAGGGCCTTTTCACACCAGAGGCAAATCCCAATTGGAGTAATGTGTGACTTGACAAAATGTGTGCTTTTTCTTCGGTTGTGGTGATAAACTTAATGACTCGTCCTTACTGCAGCCCACTTAGTCTACCATAACAAACACCAGTGGCTGTTGTTTGGTGTTCTATATCCACCCTGTTTGTTTCTTGCAGAGCAGTGAACCATTTCCAAATTGCTTAGCAGTCATGCTGGGATAATTGTGCAACCACTTTGTTTTAATGTTTCAGTTTGTTGTTGTACTGGGGGATGGGGGTTGAGTAAAGCGGCAATGTGTCAATTACACATTGCAAGTGTATAATTGACCAGTGTTACCTTTTTTCACAGCGCTATCTGTGTGCTTCACTCTTGGAAAACAAATATCTTAGGGGAGCAAATGGTCACTTCCCTGCTTCCTACCCCCCTTCCGCCGGCCTTGCTTGGACCACCCACCTCCGAACATGGCCTATATTTTGATCGCCAGTTCACATCTTGCACAATCGTGATGCTATCGCTTTGTCAAAATCTGTCCACAGACATATAAACAGCGGTACACAGAAGTCTCTCTGTAGTAGATGCACAGTAGGTGTCTCCAGGAGCTAATCTGACCATTAAGACACACTCAGACTCATCGGGTGAACACACACCCTGGCACGGCCTCTAATTTAATCAGGTTGAGGTCTGAAGGTGAATGTCTCAAATTAGGAGCAAGACTTTTGGGTTGTAGAATAGAATACACAGTTTGTTTAGGGAACAAATAGACTAATACAACTTACGAGAAAATATAATTGAAGATAAACTAATTTGCTTCACACAGGTCCAATTTTTCCCAGCTGGCTCTGGTATTTCAGCCAAAATGCCTTTCACTCTCTTCACAGTCCATTTGGTTCTTAACCTGTAGCTTCCTGTAAAATTTGGTCACTTAAAGTCTACTTTATTATTCCTATGTGCCGTTTTTAGTCCTTATTCAGAACGGCTCCGCCTCTGGCAAAACATTTGTCAAATCTTGTATTGGAAACATGCTGTTAAATTGTTTGATAGTTGGTATGGTGCTGATTATTCAACAGTTCAACAGATTATGTGGGCTTAGCAGAGACGGAGACGTTAGCTGTCCCCTGGAGGCTAATGTTCCTGCAGGAGAAAGAATATAGAAATACATCTGTCCTTCTGATTTCTATTTAACAAACCGCCTGCCTCCACTGAAAGATATCTTTAGGGGAATCATTTATTGACATTTTCCTCTGGCTCCACCAGCTGTTTTCTGTCTTTGTTTCATTCTCTCTCTCTCTCTCTCTTTACGCATCCCGCAGTTTGTTAACCCCGTCAATAAACCATCTTTCAGTCACACTTCAGCATTTGTCATGAGAGAATGTTTCACATGTTAGCCCCGTGATCTCTGCCCATGGGGCCAATTGTGACGTTGCTGCTGTTATGTGCAGGGAGGCAGGCCGTATGGATGTGTCACTGTCCTGGCGAGGAGCTCTGTCAGACACAGAGAGGGTATAGTTCAAAAGCTTCAGATGGGCACAAGAGCTGAGAGCCAGAGAGCCAGCGAGCCAGCGAGCCAGCGAGCCAGCGAAAGAGAAGAGGGCACTTCCCCTGAAAGGAAATCAAAGTTTAAAGAATGATACACGTGCGGTTTCCTGCCAGCTGGTTTGTGTTCCGTAAAGAAATCCCATTCTTCCTCTGAGTTTTTGCTGAGGCAACAATCGCACCATTTCCTGTTTTGGTAACCGTAATAACCCCATCTCCGGGAGGCGGTGCACTGTATCATCTACCATAGCCAGGTGACTTTAGCTCTCGGATTAAATGTTGAAATATGATGAAATGACAACTCCCAACTCCCAACTCAGGAGAGAGAGTTGTTCGATGAAACAATGTAGTGACTTTAATCTGTCATCTTTTTCCTAAATCAATAAACTGAAGCTTCTTTCTAGCTTCAGACTCAGGATTATGCCTAATTTGGAGTTGATGATAACCTACTTTGTTATAAGAATCTTTTGTCCTGTGACGCGGCTCAGCCAGCACTGAAAGGATGGAATTAATAAAAGGAAATAAACAATAACGTGTTTGGGGCAGTTGCTCCTGACATTGCCTGCCTGTCTCTGCAGCATGAGAGAAACCAGGTCACCATTCGTTTTAGAAGCTGGTCTCCTTATGTGCTTCCTCTGGTCTAGTACCTTGCCACAAACCCCTTTAAGAACATGTTACCTCTCTACTGGATGTCAGTCAATTAACACATCAGGATGTTAAAGAAAAGACTAAACTTGATTAATTACTTACAGTAACAATACTTTTGTTGACCTTCTAAACAAGACTACAGTGTCATGGGGGTCAGCAGCCAAACACGGAGGCCTCCGGAACTAGAACAGGATGGTTCCCTCTTCACTGAGGGAGGACGGAGGAATCAGAGGGTCAGAGATCAGCATTCTTTATTTTATATTAATTTTCTGATTTATTTGATTATAATAATTTAGGATAGGAATATATAAGCATGTTTGCTTCTACCTATACCTTTTCAGTCTTTCTGTTTTGTATATTATATAGAATAATATTGTATTGCAATGATTGAGTGAATAAAATACACAACAACAACAATGATGTCCTGTTAGCACACCAGGGTTGTGTTAGCTCATACTAAATGCAATGTTCCCCCCATATAAAGAATATATGTCCATCATGGATAGCGTTCAATATACAATATATCACTGCTCAACTTTTGGTGGGTTAAACTTCTCAAATGTGATATGTTGCTGCATTTCCTGGGGTTACACAGTACATTGTATCTCTTTAGGTTTTGAGCAAATTAAGACAATAACCATGGGCTTTTAGAAAGTGATGGGCACTTTTCACTGTTTTGGGATGTTTTATAAACCAAGTGATTATTCAATAAATTGAGAAAATAATCTTCAGATAATTATGGTTATTTTCAGCCACAGATGGAGCATTTTGTGTTCAGGTTTAAATCTTTTCTTCTCTTGGCGTTGTAATAACTTAAATACTAAAGGACTGACTGCCAAACCCATTTTACAGCTCACAAGCGCAGCTAATTGGAATTGAAAATACCTGATTAAGCTTCTCTACTTGCAGACACTTTACATGAAGTGTTTACATTGTCCTCTACACGTTACAACGGTTACCATTTTCTATACTTAAACTTTAATTGGCAAGCTGAGAAAATTAGAGCGGGAAAAGGACTTCAGAATGGATTGAAGTTCGTCACACCAAACTACCAGACTCAAACATCCACATCAGATGGGCAACTAAACATCAGGCTTCTCTTCAGGTTGATTGGTATGTGGTCGAAACTAATTCCTCCTCGTAGCAGCACCGACTCTTGTCACATGAACCACAGAGATTCTTAAGTGATGTGAGACAGACTGCCAGAGAGGACAGACAGAGACACTGTGAAGCTGCGAGTGCTGGCACACAGGACTGGATTTGGTGTCGAGAGATCAGGGACTGACACTGCTGGCTTTGTGTCGCGCTTGAATGGGCACCTTCGGGAGAGTCTGCGGTTCTGAATGGGCACCATTGGGGAAAGCCCAAGTGGTGGGAATGGAGGCTGGTAATTAAGGCAGTCATTGTACATCTGTAAGATCTGCTAGACAGAGAGGTCAGGAAGGCATGCCGGTATTGTTCCCCCAGCAGGGCCCTCACTTCATTACAGTGGTGCGTCAGACTCAAGTATGTTTGGATAGAGTCTTGGATCTTACTGAGGGACAACAAATAATTACAACAACAAACCAGACAGGCGTTCCTGTATAGTCTGCTTGTCTATATGTCAACGTATAGACTATCTTCTCTTCTCTGGCTTTAATGTAGCGTTGTTTTCTCTCGCTCTCTCTTTCTGCTTCATTATCTTCAACTCCTTCTCTGCCAGGCAACCCCGGAGCTCCATCGCTCTCAGGAATCAGGACTGTGTTAACCTTCAATTAAAACTTAGTTATGGCAAATATGTGAAGTCAAAGGGGTGTGTGTACTTAGTGAGCGACAAGTCAGCAACAGTATATTGTCGTGTTGGTGGAGACATTGTTGCTAGTTGTTGCCAGTGCTTGTTCATAAGCTATGTAGGTAATAGAAATATGTTTATCAAGGAAATAACTTTAAAACTTTTATAATTTGACTCTTTTATTACGGTGATGATGGGTTTTCTCGAACTGAAGTTTAATTGTAGGTCTCATTCTGTAGCTTTCAAGTGAAAATAGATTTTGGTGACGGCCCCTTTACTTACTGTAAAAAAACAAACATTTAATTTAAAAACTTTTTCTGTCCCTCCTCTCTGTCTGTACGCAGTGCCCTGTAGTGTGTCGGGAAGTTTCTGGCAGGGATGAGGGCTGGGGGAGGTGAGCCATGGGAATGTTTTTACAGGGTGACCCCTGATCTTCCTTCCAGTTCCAGCAAAGGCTCCGAAGGCCCTGCGTCTGTCTCCGACAGCGAGTAGCGACTGCCCTGTAAACAGATAAGGCTCATCAGGGATGTGGGAGACGTCTTGTATCAGACAATGTTTCTCTTTCATTGTGTCATAGCAGATAGACAGACATTTTCACTGTGAAAAACAGATATGGCTACTACCTGTCAACGCATTTTTATTTTTGAGGAGTTATACAGAGAAAGAGTTTTCATAGCAAGAGCACCGAGAAACCATGTAAGGCCGTAGGTCCAATATAGCATTGACACCAAGCGACACTGAGATTAGCAACACACGTCTGCAGTATATCTGGCAGAGGGACTGACAGAAATATACAGACACACACGCTCACAAACACATCCACCACAGGCTCACACATGCAAACATAGACAACAGCAGTATGAACTTCCTGTGACAGATGACAAGATGTTGTGTGCACCTCTGTTCACCCTGGTCCACCGCCAAACCTGCTCTTGTCATTCACTGAGCTGGTAACCCAATGCTGGTGTGCAGCTGCACAACTCGGCTTAGTGGGACCGTGGCTGAGTCCAAGGCTCGGAGAGGGCAGGGGGGGAATTCACACCCACGACCCCACTTAGCATTAACTCCTATAGCGCCCTGTAAATATGGCGAGTGTAGGAGGATGGAAAACTCATCCTATATTTGTAAAAAAGTGGCAGCCTTCATGTCAAGCCATTGGTGAATGCAAGCTTGTGGGTTCAACCAGGGCAGATTCCATGGCCTAGTTGGCCCGTATTTGGTTTTTCTATGAATATATAATGAAGCGAGAGAAATAATTCTGTCAAAAACACAAGTTTTTAAAAAACAGATTGTTTTTGTTATGAAGTAAAATACCCACACGCTTGACTCTCAGGGGCGTGACACTGAGATCCGTAGCCGATTAGGGAAGCTGGGTTGTGGAAATCTAGGAATCTGGGAATAGGGTTTTGGCAAAGAGAATGCTGGCATGGGGATATGCCTGCAGCTGTCTTGGACATGACGTGGGTCTGTTACTTAGGAGAACATTGGACCTACACACACACACACACACACACACACACACGTACACATGTGTGCACACACACACCATGCCTATTTTGCAAGCATTCATTGTATAGGAAGCCCGCCAAAAGAGCTGGGGAGTAAGATGATAATTTAAAATAATACTGGTCTGTTGGGGCACCAGGGAAATTTCATAGTAATCAATATATTTTGGGAGGAGTTTCCTTGAAAATTGTATATCCTCTCATTATTTTCAGCCTATGATGCGAGACCTCCACCTCCAGTTTATCAAAACAACCACAAATTTCAGGTCACCAAATTTCATTTGTACGCAATAACATCATTAAAGACGACTTAGCTGAGATTTGTTTTAATCTAAATCAACAGATCTGCATATTGTGTCAGCGTTGCCAATTTATATTCACAATATAATAATTAAAAGCTGGATGGTTTCCCACTTCTAGAATTGTTTTATGATCCTTTAACTAAGCCACTGACAGAAAATATATTGTCCAAAGTCACAAACACATAGAAGTTAGTGAATAATAATCTTATTAAATAATGATGAAAAGTGCTCTACTGGGTGTATTTTCTTTGTTTTAGTTTTTTGTGTGTAAATTGACAACTATAGTGGTTTTTTTATTACTACCAAAGTGTAGCAATCCTACCTGCATTTATTTTCTATTATTATTCTATATTTCTATCTATTATTACAATATTTTTAAATATTTAAAAAAAGCATATTGTTCTTGTAAATACGTTTTTATATTGTCTATAATTGAAGACATTTTAAATGACTAAATAATTAAATTGCCTGGCCCAGCTTCCCCACTTATCATGACTGACAGCTGTGGGATGTTTTATCTTCGGTGCAGCTGTCTTGATTTACCTTTTCCCTGTGTGATATTTCAGCATGTCAAAAAACAGACTAAACACAAGTGATACGCTCGGTACTGTTACAGGAATCACGAGCGTCTGAGGGAATGTTGAACCTAGAATCTCGTTATGTTTTAAGATCATTTGGGAAGGCATTGGTGTGTATGTGTGCTTTTTCTTCCAGTAGAAACACACACATACTATCCACAGACGCTTACAGACACTTACTCTGTCTAGCAGAGACCATTTCCTAGAATGAATTATTTTGGCGCCCCCACAGAGCTGGAAATGGACTTGTGGTTATTCTTTAAAACAGTTGTTGGAGTGGTTGTCCTCTCTGTATCACAGTGAGATAACAAACCCATTTATAATGACTCGTGATCTCGGTGGTTAAACCCAGAAACCCACAGGAGAAAAACCTGTAACCTCAAGTGTCGCGGCGTACTTAAAACTATTTATCTCCAGGTCATTTTAACTGTATTAATGTCCACCTTAAATAGTCTGCACGGGTGGTATTTGATGCACCTTCAGGTCCATGTGGGTGTGTGATCCTTTTAGGAAGTGTTGCCTGTTGAGGTTGAAGTTTTTAAATAGCTGTGGATTTGATTAGATAGTATGGTTGTTATCGTTCCTCAGTACATAACACTTTACTTCACCTTGTTTCTGCTGCTTCCCTCACATGTTAGACCTGGGACAGGATGCATGAAGCAGAGCCACACATTCCTCACAGGCATTTTTAATCTTGGAAACAACTGTGATGTGCGATTGTGAGTAAACTGCTTTTTATAGTGTCATGAAATGTCAAGCTCATATGAATAGCTAAAATATAGAGCTTCGTGAATATGAAACCTTTTTAAGAATAGCTCCCTGACCCACATGGGTGCAATGCAGGTTTAGATGAGTGCTAGTTGGCTATTGATGGGAAGTCTAATGAGCTCACAGACCGTTTGTCGGCTAAAATTAGAGTCTTATTTTTTATCTTTTTTTATCGATGCATAAAACATTTGCACATGATGGATTGACGGTTAATATATTAATTGAATCTGACACTTCAATTCACATGTTACATATGCTGTGTGTGTGTGTGTGTGTGTGTGTGTGTGTGTGCGCGCATAATAAGCTCCCAGCCAGAGGGAAGTGTTACAAATAGCTTCTTGAAAGTGGCACTGTTGTGCCAGCTCTCTGCTCACCAGACTTTAAATCTATTAAAGTACCACTTTTTCGCCAAATGTAGCTCAGTGATATTGAAATTAATGGATGTAGATGATAGATTGTATGATCAATTACATTTAAATTAAATTTGCATGAAAAAAATATGCTTTTTCTTGTATATTACATTACATATCCAAAGCGATTTACAATAAGTGCATTTAACCATGAGTCCAAACTCAGAACAACAAGAATCAAGAAAGTAACATTTCTTCAAGAAAGCCAAACTACAAAAATGCCATAAGTGCTGATATATTTTCTTAAATGTAAAATGTAATAAATCATAGTGTAAGGTAGAGATTATGTGCGAATATCTGTCTATTTTAAATAATAATTTCTTCTTCTATATTATACTGTGTGAGAAAAAGTTTAAATGTGTAGAATAAATGCACTTGGTGGAACACATGTTAGCATGGGCATAAACCCAAAGTGTGTGTACACATTCAAGTGTGCAAGATAAGAATGCTTATCTCAGCAGTTGTGTACAATGGACTGTGAAGCAACAGAAGGGTTACAAGCCACGGTGATCTCCACCGTTATGGCCAGCATAAGTCACTGCTGTTTTAGAATAGTGAAATAAATATGTTCCCCATATCTACACATGCACATTTTGTTTATTGGGAATATTGTACGCCTGATTATTACGAAGGAATCCTGCTATAATGCTTGAGCGAAGTGAAAACCACATCTTTGGTAAAAACATTCATGTCCATCAAGACTGGTAACAAGCTTTCTTTTCTGCCGTAACAGGTTGCAGACACAACTGCAAAAGCCTGCTTTCCTCTGTGGTGTGTGCTTACAAGCATCCGTTTGCTTCAGTGTGAGGTTCAGTTTAAAAGCCCCACAAACCACATTTTAGATGTTTTAGCTGTCCTGAAATAGACCAAACCACATGATTGATAGGTATATGGATACTAAAACACTGTTATGAAAAGTTCAGGAAATATTTCCTTGTCGAGTCTCAGAGAAGGATCAGGCATGATTGACTCTTTGATCTTTCTTGATGTTTCACAGAGGAGAACCAGTCCTGGTTTAAACCACAGCCAGGTTCCTGACTCTCCCCCATGTAGCATTAATCAGACAGACCGCTAAGGCCACAACGCTAACTGAATCCACATTAAAGCAATTACAGGTCTTATCAGAAATGCTACGGTTAATGAGCAAACCAAACAAAAACTCCAAAAGACTCAAAGCTAATATTGTGGAGTGAACCCCATCCACTCTATCTGTAAATCTATCTCTTTCTGGACCACAGCTAAATCAAATAAAGATCCGGAGATGAAGACACAAGAGTAGACACAGATATGTGCATGGACACACACGTGTGTGTGTGTGCGCTCACACGCATGCAGAAATGCACTACACAAAGGTTCTTGGCTGGTTCGGTGTGCTTGTGTTGCTCTCTGAGTGCTGCCCTGGGGGATGCGGAGAGGCAGAGCGGGGCCTGAGCTCCTCCGCTGCTCCTTTGTTTACACTGATGGTTTCCAGATGCTAGCTAGTGATCAGAGCGCTACGGAACACTGGGGAGCAGCCTAGCAGTTTGGGACTTGTGCCAGCCAGCCAAGATTGAGGCAGCTCTATCTGGGATACTTTTTAAAACAAACCATGGCTTTGCTTTTGTAATAACCCTGCAATTGTTTCCAACGGCTGAGAGAGTTTCAAGAAGGGGAGATTATGAAGTATCATTATGCGGTGATCCGAACTACAAAAGTGTCTAGGTCGACGCACACATCATGCACAATGATGTCTGAGTGTTTTTAAACAGCAGACGCTGCAAATATAGACACGCTGCAATGTCAAAACCACACAAAAACAAATCCAGCAGAAAGCGCTGCGTATTCAATCAACACAACGTTCTCCAGGCCTCGAGTGAAACTGCTTGATTTTTGACCTGAGGAAACAATCAGACGTTGGGTGCTTGGCTTTTTGCAGCACGTGTTTGTTTTTTCCGATGTAGAACGTTTACATTGTTGTATTTCTTTTGGACTTTTATTTGTGTTTTTTGAATCGGCATCGTTTTGGAAGCTGCATGTCCCCTTATTGACCTCGTTGGCCACCGTAGATTGTTGTTATGAACTGAGGTGCATTGTGCTCAAGGGAAGGCACATTTATCACTTAACAGCACACCTGTTCCTCCCGTCACTTTCAGCCTCAGCCAGTTTTCTTTACAGGCATTAGAAAGAGACAGCTGCACCAGCAAAGGAGCCGTGCAGAGAGAGAGAGAGAGAGCGAGAGAGAGGTGACAGAGAAGGCAGAGAAAAAGAGAGACCCTCAGAAAACAGTGGCTGTATTTAGAGCGTGTAGTGCATGGTGGGATTGATAAATGGTCCCCACAATGCACCTGGCTGAGATTCTGGCACGGTGTTGGAGCTGTTTAGTCCAGCAGCGGAAACAGCCAATAAAAAAATGCTTGTTCTGTGTGCAGTGCGACACAGCTGAGGTAGTGACAGTGTCATTCTTGTGAGAGACTTAAAGCAGTGGCCATCTGCACACCCTCACTTGGCCCTTAGTTCTGACTGACAGTCTGATGACTGCATCCTCAGATCTTCAGATGCTGTGATGTCAGATAACGCTGGTAGTGATGGTCAAGGATACGAAGATTTAACTGAGAACAGTTACAGACTTGGGTCAAAGAGTGCTTTTTCTTCTTTGCTCCATTCTTCTAGGTGCAGTGTAGAGAGGTTTACCACATCCCATAATGTCATGTGTGAAAGTATGTGACTTTTCATGTTCGGCGTTGCCTTGATGTGGTCACTACAAAGCAAACTGTGGAATTTACATTACATTACATTACATGTCATTTAGCAGACGCTTTTATCCAAAGCGACTTACAATAAGTGCATTTCAACCTAGAGTACAAACTAAGAACAACAAGAATACAGGAAGTAACATTTCCTCAACATAGTCGAACTACAAAAGTACCACAATAAGAGCTATTTAAGTGCCACTGAAGTGCAAATCTGTGTTTTAATCCAGATATAGTCGGAAAAGGTGTGTTTTCAGTCTCCGACGGAAGATGTAGAGACTTTCTGCTGTCCTGATGTCAGTGAGGAGCTCGTTCCACCACTGAGGAGCCAGGACAGCAAACAGTCTGGATGTAGAGTGATTAGCTCGAGGTGCAGGACTCACAAGTCGGTTGGCTGTTGCCGAGCGGAGCGAACGCGCCGGGGTGTACGGTGTGACCATATCCCGGATGTAGACGGGGCCCGATCCGTTCAGAGCACGGTACGCCAGAACCAGTGTTTTGAAGCGGATGCGGGCAGCCACCGGTAACCAGTGAAGAGATCGGAGGAGCGGAGTGGTGTGGGTGAATTTCGGGAGGCTGAAGACCAGTCGAGCTGCTGCATTCTGGATGAGCTGCAGAGGTCGGATGGCCTTAGCAGGTAGACCAGCCAGGAGGGAGTTGCAGTAGTCAAGGCGTGAAATGACCAGAGCCTGGACCAGAACCTGTGCCGCCTTCTGAGTAAGAAGAGGACGTATTCTCCTGATGTTGTGCAGCATGTACCTACAGGAACGCGCTGTCGCAGTGATGTTGGCCGTCAGGGAGAGTTGACTGTCTAGTGTCACCCCGAGGTTCCTGGCAGTCGGGGGCCAACACAGAGCTGTTGAAGGTGATAGTCAGGTCGTGGGTGGGGGAGCCTTTCCCTGGAAGGAATAGTAGCTCGGTCTCGTCAGGGTTGATTTTCAGGTGGTGAGCAGACATCCACTGAGAGATGTCGGTCAGACAGGCAGAGATTCGCGTACCTTAAATGTATTACTTTCCCCCGAATGACTCCAAAAGCGTTTCTGGTGTTGTCTGACAAACAAGCCTCAAGCTATTCCTTTTACATTTTATTTTGTACTGGAAGAAAGAAACTTGGCTTGGATATGAGGTGTTTCTTTGTTAAAGGTTTATTTTGGAACAGGTTTGACACAAGGACACATTTGTATCCATTATGTTGCACTTCAAGCTTTTCAAAAAAAAATTGTATCTAGAATCCAACAAACC
This sequence comes from Pseudoliparis swirei, assembly GCF_029220125.1. NCBI lineage: Eukaryota > Metazoa > Chordata > Actinopteri > Perciformes > Liparidae > Pseudoliparis > Pseudoliparis swirei. The sequence continues at coordinate 15,377,940 of NC_079404.1, forward strand.
ACCTTTTTTTAATGTTACAGTTTATTTGAAGACATTTCAAACATCCAAAGACTTGGCATTATTCTTATTAAAGCTGAGCTGCGTTTTCCAACAAAGACCCTGTTCTCCAAATGCAGACCAGACAAGTGGTTGCACACTTACTGCCCACCCTCTTCCAAAGCCCCACTGTTGTTTTATCCACCAAATCCCTTGTTTTCTCACAGAGGCAGGCAGATAAACCGCTGAATGGCATCTAGCATTCACATACAAACACAAGCTGGACCGTCAACGCTGTCTCCTCGTATGTGTTGTCTGCGGACTGACTTGAGGGCAATAGGTGGAGGCCAAATCAACTGGAGTAGATATCTCGTTTTAATATGACCAGTACGTATGAATTCCCATATCCACAACCTTGAAAGAAGCAGACTTTTACAACGATTACTCCTAGGTTTAGCTTGGAAGGGACGTCTAATACTAAACTAAGACTAACCTATCCTGTTGCTGGAGAATTAAGGGTTCAGGTTTGTGTCTGCTGTCTGGCCACTGGTCATTACTCTCGCCCTGGAATGTAAGATCACCACAAATGAAAGATCACCTTGAGGCTTCAGACAGTGGTCTGGACCACATTTTTTTTCTCCAGTGGTCAGTAATAGACATCTCTTTATGATTTACACTCGAGGAGAATTTCAAGATGTTTTTTGTGTCAAGATGGTATTCAAACTGCAATTTCAGAGTCCGATGCCCGGGCTGCATACCTTCATCAATTATACGGCATTACCCTTCACAGTGGGTGTCGTCTGGACCGGGACCGCTCACTTAAACACACCTCTGCCAATCCAGTAATCTACTTTGCAATAACTTCCTAATATTATTTGTACAATTTATGTGTCTTTAAAATCACCCAAGAGAACCGTCTCCACATTCCTCCACATGATAATGAGTCCAATCCACTGTAAATGTGGCCAAAGCTAGAGCAGTTAGTTAATGCTCTCTCTCTCTCTCTCTCTCTCTCTCTCTCTCTCTCTCTCTCTATCTCTCTCTCTTTCTCTCCAGAAATGTATGTCCTAATTGAAACCAGAGCAGCAATTTTACGACGGCTCTCAGTGTTTCTCGTGTTCTGCCCCTATGGAGGCCATCTGTTTTGGATTTAGATTTCCTCCTCCTCCTCCTCCTCCTCCTCCTCCTCCATCCCCTTCTCCACCCTGCTGAGAGGGGCTGATCGGAGGGTCTCAACACAGTTGGCTTAAGCGCCTGTTGGGCTTGTGGTATTTGTTCATTTTTCTTGTGTGTGGGTAGATGTTGGAGTGTGATTCTAGAGGAGCAGGGAGCTGTTTCACATCCAACTCATATGTTCATTCTTTCTCAATTTTAATGAGCTTTCTTTTGTTTCTGTTCATCTTGTTTTCTTGATTCCCATAGTTGTCTCCCTTTTTGTTTTATGGTCTCTTGTTATTCTATTTAATGCAGTTTGTGAGCTCATTAATCCTGCAATATAAGCCAAAGAATGATCTGTGTCCTTGTAACAGAGCTAAACCCTGAGTGGGAGTAGTGAAGGAAACAGTGCGCCGAAACTTTCCAGTTGTGTCTCGAGAGTGTCTGAAAGCCTGTGGATGTGGAATTTGTTAAGTGTGTGTGTGTGTGTGTGTGTGTGTGTGTGTGTGTGTGTGTCTGTCTGTCTGTCTGTGCATGTATCTCTGTGTGTGGCCATGTTTTGTGTAGATATTGCATCAGTGAATGTGTGTATCACGTGTGTATATGCTTCATTTAACAGTTCCCTGACCCAAAGTTTGTGTGCATGTGTTTGATACGATGGGTCCATGCTGGGATCTGGACCGAAGGACGATGTGGTCAACTCGCTGTGGTTGTGGAGCTCCTGTGGACACTGTCCTCGACCCACACACTGACTCTTATCTTACTAGCGGGGCTCTAGCCTCAGGAACATAAACAAACATTGACTCAATGCAAAGCCGGCACTGGTGAAGTGATATGACAAACACGGCCCGCCATCTCCTGGCACGGACAAAATCCGACGATTCGCTGTTTTAAAGCTTTGCTTCCACTTGACGGACTCAGATATGTCCATTTAGCTCTTACTCTGGCTCCAGCTTGAATAGCTTTATTTGTAGAGATAAAGGAAGAGAAAACACACCCGCCTGCGCAGGCTCATCTCCAGAGTGTTGTGTGGTTTGATGACGCAGTTCCATTAAATTACTTATTGCACTGTGTATTGTGAATGGTTTGTAAATGTTACTTTAAAGGCAACTAAGCATAGTTATTTTCCTGGAAATCAAGCTCGAGTAAAACAGTTGCTCAGGTTTTGATTTGTAATCCACTGCACGAGTGTAAATGGACAGTTAGCCTTGTGTGTATCTATATGTGTGAAGAAAACCTTCCTTTGTTAGCTGCTGCCCTGGTGGCTTATTTATATGGTTTTCAGCATATTGGAGCCGACTTTTCTTGTGCTTTTGGGTCAGTAGTGGTGTGCGTCTTGGAGTCCGGGCATGGAACCCGTCAGTGTTTAGTGTGCGCCTTACTGTGCAAACTGAAGCCTCAGTGCCTGCTGCCACCAAGTCTTGCTGCAGGTGTTTTGCAGTCACTTGGGGGTTTCGACCACTTGCCTCCTCAGGAATCTGGTGGCAGCCGCTGATAGCTTCCTCTTACTGCCACGTCCAGGTAGTGGAGCCACTGTTCCTTCAACTTTGAACTTGCAAACTGTGCATCCAACTGCATCTCTATCCATCTATCTATCTGCATCTTCAGTGCTTTTGCTATCTTTCTGTATCATTTTCCTTGTTTGTGCAAGGCAATGATCTCTTCTCTGAAGTACTAAAGATGCTTGTTATGAAGGGGTTGAATAATTTTGAGACTGCAGTAAATTCATTGAAGTCATTAAAAATAGCATTTTGTGTTGAATTTGGATAAAACCCTTGTGATATTAGTTTCATTAAACTACTTTCACAATTCTTGTGTAATTTGTTTATTGCAAACAGCTGAGAAATGGTATATTTTGCCAATAAACCTAATGTGCCATGGGGGTTGAATAATTTTGATTTCAACTGTATATATATATATATATATATATATATATATATATGTATATATATATATACCTACCTCTTTTGGACATAACTGAGCAACCTAATCACCAATTTTGCATCTACTCCCACATCTGGATAGATAATCCATTTGCTGTGTGTACATCAGGGGCATCTTCAGATTGATTGCATACAGGGTCGTTTCTAATCTGAAAGCACTCAGCTACAGACAGAGCATGACGTGCAGCCAAAGGCCAAGGCCAGACCCTGGAAACATCATGGAGCTGGAGAGGAATGGTCATGAGGAGGATGAGTGCTGTTTCTGTCCCGCTGAGTCCTGGCTGCAGTATCAGGGAGAGATGTTATTTCTTCTTCATTTGGACAATCGGGAATTTGACTATGTTCGCATTTCCAAATGAATAACGAAGGTTAAGGCTACCCGGGTAGTACATCTGGTGCTCTGATCATAATTTATTTTGATCCTTCAAATTAATCAGATTAATTTTATTTGAATCGTGGTTTGTCTTACCGCAGCAGAAACCTAGAAAGTGATGAGTTTTATTTGCGTTTGTTTTTTTAGGACTGAAAATGGCAGAATGTGTGTTGGATCAAATTGTAACTCGATCATTTTCAACGAGATGTTGCCATGGTGTTGACTTTGAGGCTGTCCATTGATTGTATCAAGACAACCCTGTCAGTGTGTATAGACCGGTGTTCTGCATGCCAGCAGAAGTCAGATTTTCCAGCCAGCGTGCTGTCACAGTGGGAGATGCGAAGCTGACAGTGGGGTTGAGGTCACGCTGCTTTGAGGCCAGATTGAAGCACAGCCGCTCATGCTTGCTGGTGCTGATGCAAACTGCTGACGTCCATAAGGACTGCGCCAGATGCTCCTGATTAAAGTTCCTATTACTCACACATGGGTTGGGACAAATAGAAGGAAGACCAAGGGTACAGCTTGTACCCCTCCTCTCACTCTCACTGCCCCATTACCCCTACATTTCTTCCAGATCTGTAGGGGACGTTTAAGTGACTGAAAATATTCTACAGATTTGCAGGAGAATCATGAGTGGAGTGGACAGGTCTGAATTCACTTTGAATGCAGATAGAGACTTCTATAACCTTCTGGGAGGTTGCCATTAGTTACATGCTTTGCATTAAAATGACTTTTGGCAAATCAGATTTATGTCTGAACATTAAAGACTTTTCAAAGTTTGACATAAAATATCACGATTTCCCACTACTCAATTCCAAATGTTTATCCTCCAAATTGAAGATTTTTGTTGAGCGAAATCACCTCTGCCCCTGGAGGATCGTGGCTAACACTATGCAGATGTACGTTTTGGGATGATTTTTTTGTATTCTTTTGACAATGGAGCTTTAAATTGATAATGACGAGCCCCGTCAAACTTACTAATCAGTATTCATTTGGGTTTCTTTGGGCAGGATGGAGGACAGTTTGTGATTTATTTCTGTGATGACATCAGCAATACGTTTGTGTGTGGCATGCTTTTAGAGGGAAAACTGACTTTTCACCCAAAGCTGGCCTAAAGAAAGTTGCCAACATGAAGTCATTGCAGCGGCTCCTCCCAACAGTATTGCCCTCAGGCTCGTGCTTTTTCATGGCTGGCTGACAGTTTGTAATCATCTCCCTTATGAGAATCAGAGAAGTAATTTAACACAGCTGCAATAGAAGTAAATGTCAATTCCACAGCCACATATTGTTCCAATATTGTGTGTAGGAGTGTGCTCTATAATGAAGTTGAATGTACAAGCACAACAAGGATGGACACACCCGGCTGTCAAAGCTCAACATCCGTTTTTGTCTTAAGAGGTTCTCTTAAAAATGTCACTCTGAACTCACTTGTGGATTCATTTTATTCACTCATACTGTTCTTTGCAGGCCAGACCCAAAGGTGAAGGGCTGACACCCTACCAGGGAAAGAAGAGATGCTTCGGAGAGTATAAGTGCCCCAAGTGTAAGAGGAAGTGGATGAGTGGCAACTCCTGGGCCAACATGGGACAAGAGTGTATCAAATGCCACATCAACGTCTATCCACACAAACAGGTACCTGCAATATGACATTCACGCCCTGGGAATTAGCAGAAATATCTTAAAGTTAAAACAGTGGTAGGTTGAGTCGCCTCAAAAAAGTTACCACAGTCCAGACTGATTTGCATGTCTGTGTTGTCTTGAGGATTTTCCAGATGGCCTCATTAAAACAGAATATACATCAAACCACTAACAATTGCTTTTTCCACTTATAAACTAATTTACTTCCCTGACTGATAAGGTTTGGGATTGTTTATCGAATGCCAACGAATCTTGGACAACATCTTTATTAATATCTCACAGACAGAAACTTCCTCTGAGGTAATTGAGCCCGACAGCTTAAGGAATTCCTCTGGCATTTAATAATACAAAAAAGTGAATTAATATTAAACAAGACACTGTGAAGTGTTATTTAGAACAGCAAACACGCAGGGGGAATCAATGTGCTGGTGAGCTGTCTGCCTAGCTTCAACCTCACATTTTCCTCTCAGCCTGTTGACTGAAGAGACGGATCGCCTGAGAAAGAATCCACTCAGCTTTCTTCAGCTAGAGATATATTTATCTTCCACCCTTCATTCTTCAATATTTATGCATTTCCACATTCTTCCAATTCCACTTCCTGAAATAAAGTTAGCACTACTGCTTGAAGTCCTGCTCATTCTACGGAGGACCATGCTCCGCTGTGCTAACACTCACAGAAATTAAAGCAGGAAAGGGACGCTACAAACTTACTCGAAATGTCAGGCAATAAGTCACGCACTTTCCCAACAATGCAGGGTTGAAGGTGAAATATTTGTGATTGGGAGCATTTATATTACCCCTCTCAACATGGCAACTATGTCAACAAAGCAAGGAAAAACTTGGATTATAAAATACACAGAGGGAGAGCGACTTCATTGTCTGCTCAGGAGGACACAACTCAACTGTGACTTTACAAAGACAATAGCTGTTTGCTGGGAATTCCAAACGTTGAACTTGTAATGCTTACATTACTACAATAGTTAATTATTGCAATCCTTACCTTTGTCTGTACATATGCATCTTCACCCGTGTCAGATCCTAACCAAGAACAGTGCTATACTCTTTAAAAAGCCTGCGAGGAAGACTGCATGCATGTCTTTCCATGGAGGTCACTGGTGAGAAAACTTCACTCTTCATTCTTTGCCTCTGGCAACGCTACACACAGGCGAGCGAATTCCATGCATTTGCAATGTCACCCACTTAACATATTTCCCAGCTGTCAGCGTTTGAAATGTACCACTAACCTCTGTGTCCTCAAGTATAAAAGAGTTCAGCTTCTCACCAAGGCTCCCTCCTGTTCTGCGGATTCCCATAAATGACCTGAATATGTATTTTTACAATCCCATCCACATGCATTAAATATCTGGTGGGAAATATATTTCTTGGACTCACTGATTAAACTCAGCAGTGTAACATTTCAGCGGATTTAGCTGCAGTGGGCAAAATAAGTCTCCACAAATCTAGGCTTGCTAGCTCAGGGAAATCGTTTGTACTCGTCCTGAGAATAAAAGGCCACAGGAGAATAAATGCCACATTACAGAGAAAATAAAAAAGGAGCTCTGAGTGACATTGACTGACTAGTGCTAGCATGTACCTGCTTGTTTCCATGTTAGCTATTAGCTCGCCAACTATCTAGGCCTGAGAGCAGTCACTCTGCCACCGAGCCTCAAGCACAGCTAATGTCACCAAGATGCACAAACAAAATGTGCTTTGCCACTTCGCGTTGGGACTGGGCTTTTGATCTTCATGTGCAGTGGGTTGTACGAGGCATTTATTTATTCTGGATTCGCCTTTCAGGCTACATAGATGTTAGACATGTTGTCATGGATCACAACAACCGTGACAGCCAAATCAGGCCATGGCAATGAAATGGGTGTCGAATGGCCCCTTCCCACACCTCCTAGCCCCGACATCCAGCGCCCGTGCTCAGACAACTCCCATCTTCAAACTGCCTTCGTTTTGATCTCAAATACACATCTGTAATGTTTTGTGCATAGTTGCATCACAAAATGGTCAAAATGTATCAATACCGCCTCTGTGGTGGAAGTCGGTGTCTCCAGGACCAATTCTTGCCATGATGACCGACTGGCTCACATGGTGAAGTCAACAGCAGCTAGTAACAGCTAGTTACTCATTTTCAGAAGGGAGGATGCCTGCAGTGCAGGGGCTTGAACCCACTACCTTCAAACTGCTGACGGGACCCCATCAAATATATATCAGATTTTCCAGCTTCCAGCTTTTCTCAAGGACCTGATGTCTTTGACACGCCGATAGTAAAGTCTCAACACTTCTTGGCAGACTCATTAGTGGACAACTTAAATATCTCTCTGAGGTGACCCATGGTAACCTGGTTCCTTTAGTTCAACCACTTCGAATGAATTGCAGTTTTGTTAAAAAAAAAAAATCTTAACAGGAAAAGAACAATATTTAAGAAATACAATTTTCCAGATAGATTGTTAAAATAACCTTGAAATGTGCTCGCCCAGATAGATTTCCTTTGTCCTCGATAATTATTCCAAGGAAGCCATTGCTGCAGCAGTTTGCTGATATTTCCATAAAGGTCATCATGATCTTTCTCTTTAATCACAGGTTGTTAAAGCGTGCTTCAAGTTTCCAGAGCTGATGACGTGCTGCCATATCTCTGAAACTAATTGCGTTTATTACACGTCTGGTTTATGAAGAATATGCATAACTTCGGAGGCCAAACTAGTTGGGCGCATAACTAAGTGGAATCTGGTGCCAGAACAACTGCTTGCATAACTCTGAGGTTTATGGGTGTGCTGCTTGGTTGGCTTTCTTCAGTGTTTAATGTGACTCATTATTGGTTCTCTGTTTGTGTCCTCAGCGCCCTTTAGAGAAGCCGGATGGCCTGGATGTTTCTGACCAGAGTAAGGAGCACCCGCAACACCTGTGCGAGAAATGTAAAGTCCTGGGCTACTACTGCCGCCGTGTGCAATAATCACCTTTATTCAGAGTCAGAGAGCAACTTTTGTGTCCCAAGTCCTTTAGCTCATCCTCCATCAAGGCTGTTAACTTCCTCTCCTCACTTCAGGTTTCCCTCATCCCTGCCCTGCACACAACATGGCAGCCTTTCCTCCTCACGTCTTCCCCTCTTCTCTTAGAAGACTCAATGATAGACAGTAGCTCTCATCCTCTCTGTCCCTCTACTCAACCATGCTTTTTCTTTTCATTTTTTTTTCTCCAGTGACAGTATTGAAGATTACATCCAGGAATAAGAGGAATATATTCATTTAGGATCAATCTCTCCAAGTGCTCTTCATCAAAAGCAAAAATGTGCCAAAATCAGTGACTTTTTTTGTGCCTCACGTATCAGAATCCACACAACCTCGTTGATCCAACTCGATGTTTAACAACAACAAATCATGCATTGATGAATTAGTATGTATTTCAATGGTGTCACTGACCTTATTGGTCTCAATACATTACCTCACCTTGAGGTTTGTTGGCTTTGTGTTTACAGAGATCAGCCTTCCAGTGAAGTGTGTAGTTTATCCCGGGCCTCTCGTGATGGTATAATGTATACGAGGCCTTGGATGTCTTGCCGTGTTCGGGTCAACAGCACATCTTATTAACTGTGAATTAACTGAGGGACAATGTGCCATACATCCCTAGCTTACATTTGGCCTATTTATTTTCTTGTTTTCTCGTGTGCAATTTGAGTTTTGTTGTTTGTTTGTATATCACATTATTGTGTAACTGCTTCCACGTGTCTTTAGAAACTACTGTAGGTTCAGTCGCTCCTCGTCTACATTTAGTGAATCGCTAACAGAAAAGGGTTTTTCACCCTTTCTAGAATATTTTTGCTGCCATGCAATTTATCAATTATCTATAGTGTTAGATACGAAGAGATGTTAAAGGGCAAATTGTGTTCATTTCCAAACACGTAAAGGTCAACTGATAAGGAGCTGTATGAAAACGCTAGTTTTGGTACCAATAATCTTGCCGTCTACACAGTTTCTCTCTAGTGAATATTACATTTTTCAAAGCGCTTTAAAAAAGAATTTCCTGCTTGCAACATTTTGATTAGCGTTGTCAAACATGATTAAACTGGTCACATGTACGGCCTGACTAGATTCAAACCACACATTAGTAAAATACAAAGAAGATGCTGGTTGGAAAGAGACATCTGAGTTCACATTGGAGTGAGTGCCAGTTGAAGCCTGCAGCCTTAGTTGAGTCAGTGAAATGGAAACTTTTCCAAGAGCTTGAACCCTTCAAAAACAACGTCCAGCAGCTGATTGCCGAGTAAAGAGTGTCCAGAGGGAGGTGACGTTTAGGAGTGACCTTCAGATCGGTTGAGAGAAACAATAAGATGAAACATAGGAGGATGGATTTGTAATGTGGTGATGCTGAAGATTCAAGGACGTATTGAAAGTGACGATTACTTAAGTTTACACTTATACTATTTTTGCCTACTATTATAAACCAATGTCTTTAAAGGAAGAGAAGTTCACATCCTGTTTACATATATCACCGTGTGGTCGGAAGCATTACAGCGGAAATTAATGTGGCTTTGACTTTTAGAGACATGCCTTTCGAGGAACCGTGTGACTATTTTATACGTACTGTATATCTAGCCTTATAAAAGCTGGTTGATGATATTTTATATTGTAACATACTGTGCCTTAACAAGATCGAAATCATGCTGAAGTATCAGAACAATGGGAGGCCATTTGAAATTGGGGAAAGATGTGCAGATAGGGCGGTAATGCATGTGCTAACTGATGCATAGGAAGTTTAATAATGCAGATTCAAGGTGTAACAAAGGACAAGAAAATGATCCAGTTCATCTATTAGCGTGTACTGGCGTGGTGAGCGCTCGCTCCAACACAGTTTGTGCTGAGTTGGAGGCGCAGGCTGAAATAGCATTTCCAGCTGGCAAAAACAATCCTACTGTGGTCTGTTGTCATGGAATATCCACAATGATGATATTTCTCAGTCGATCCTCACAACAGAGCGGAGTCGCTCACGAAACTGTGGACCTCACTCTTTGTTATTTTAATCTATTGTGTTTGTGTTCATCCAAGGAAGCGTGGGTTTTGTATTTTTTTTAAACATGCCTTAGTGGGAAAGATTGCAGAGGCAGATGATGGTACCTTACAGTTTGGGGACATTTAGCTCAGTTCCATCAGTCAAGTTAAAGTTAAAGGGGCACTCCAGTGATTTAGTCCTGCAGTTCCACAAAGTTATGAGGCTGGCCAAAAACACGAAAGAATAGCAGAGGCTAAACTATCCAAACTTGTATTCCCTGTTGTGGCTCACACTCCAAAATGCTGGATTCTACCTTTCCCATAATGCACCTCAATAGCATCTTTCAGAAGACTTCCACTTACTGGTAAAATGCCCCAAGCAGAGATAACTGTGATGACATAACCAGGGTTATTTACTCCTCCAGGGCTTCACAGTCCGAGAAGTTCTCCCTGTGACGAGGACACTGAACTTCATGAGCAAAATTCATGGAGTGCCCCCTTAAAAGAAAGAAAGTGCGCAAGTACAGTACAATGCGACAAAGACCGGTTCCGAGTGAAAGATTCCCCTTTTAGTTGGGAACAATCAAACCTAACAGGTCTGAAGCGTACTGTCCACATCGTGCCATGAGGCTGTAGGGAGAGGAATAGATACCAACGATGCCTTATGAACGAAGCTCATAAACAAGGAACAATGGCTTTGTGATTCACAGAGTTCTGGCACCAGAGTGACTCAGCCCAGAGATTTGTTATGAGGAGGCCATTTAAAGGCAAATTAAGAGCCAATGGAAGCAGTTAGTGGAATATATTTGAAAAAAAACCTCTGCTTTCAGACATCATGTCTTGAATGCATATACTTGACTTTTCTAGTACCTTTTCAGTTCAAATTTGTTATTTTCTATATTGAGATGTGTATTTTGGAACACTTAATAGATGTTGAAAATTTTACAGCAATCTGCAAAAACTCAAGAGTTATTTCCCTGACAAAGAAAGACTGTTTTATGTATATATTTGATGGCCATCATTATGATAGTAGCACTTTTAAAGTGTTATGCAATATTGAAGTGTTTTTTTCATGTGATGGGCCTATTGATGAGAAATAAACAAAGCTGGGAGTTTTTCTTTACTTTTATGTATTACAATAATCTGAGGGGTTATCCTACAGAAATATTTATGGAAAGATTTTTTACAACACTTTTTGTATAGAATATGCAACAAAGTTACACTAAGAAGGAAATATTGATGTCTACATAGAGTATTATAAAAAAGCTGGTACATAATTAATACCCTTTATCAATTGTAAGCCATTGTTTGTTTGTGTTTTGTTCTGATGTTATCAGTGTTGAATAAGTCACAATGTTATTCAGTTGCTATATGTAACTAATTATGAGCTGCCATTTACATTCATACAGTATCATGTATTCATTTTGTAAACAATATTATGAAGATATATATTGTGTTAACATGCAGACATCTTTCTGATTTAGTGACGGATACTCACCACTGTATAAGCACGTTGAACTGTGAGAAGTAGTTTGCTAAAAGCAGCAATGACAAGAAACTATTATAAAATGTTAGTGTTATTCATAGTTTAGGGAATGTATACTTGTCAAGAAAAGCATGTGTGACAAAAAACTATTTTAGAGTTTGCATGTGCATGTGTTTGGCTTGGAATTAAATATTATTTTGTGCAATGTATACTTATTTAAAAATGTGACAGTAGTTTGCTACAGTACATATTGTTTTTAACATTATCAGCAACTTCTGATTGTTATTAGTCTTGAATTATTTCATTTATCGCTCGTGTAGCCTCTATGAATAATACATATTTACTGAATGTAATATGTTAACACTTATGTGGTCAATTTGGAAAGTTATGTTGGTTTTCTCTACTGTCTGTATCACTTGACATGTTTGTATTGCAATACCGTAATAATGTTTTACTTTGAATTGGACAGAACACAGACGTGAGGTCGGAAAGACGATGATTTTGGGAAACAAGGACAGTCATGGTTTCGAGAGGAGACCACAGGTCTGTTTCTTCATGTCCATGAAATGGCATTCCAAAATGTGCCTTATTTGTTAGTTCTGAAAACATTTTAGTCCTGTCGAGAGTTTGATGAATAAAAGTCATATTGAATTAGGAGTGCTTGTTTTCTGTGGTTTCATTTGTTTGTGTTCTTTGTTGTTCGGTTACCAGTAACCGGGAGGTGTTCGCTCTGGACCTTGAGTTCAGACATAAGCTGCCATTACAGAAAGCATTTGTTATGTATGTGTTGTTTTGAACTGAAAGCTAAAGACTTAGGCAAGATTGAGCGAATAGATTATGATAAAGAGGTGTTTAATGGTTTATTCATGCCGGTTGTGTAATGCAGAGGGGGGTGGGTGGGGGGCTAGTAAAACTTGTTTTTTTCTCAGCGTGAAAGTGCTGAAGGATAACAGACACATCGAGCTGGTCGATTTCAACACTGAGTCAAACTGCAGAGTGGGAAACTCAAACACACAGAGAAGGATACCCCAGCTGACATGGGGGGGGGGGGGGGGGGTGCTGTGTGATAAACGGAGACATTTACAGCAGAAGAACCAGCCTGTACCAGTTGTAGATGTCATTGTGTTGCATGTGTGTTTAACGTTGGCCACAGCACCGTCGTCCTCGGAGCCAAGTTTCCATGAGCAATATTGGACATGCATTCCAAATAACTCAAACTAAACCAGAGGGTGGGGACCCCAAATTATATCAAGTTTGTTACAACATCTCTTGCTCAAACAGAGCGAGTGCTGAGAAGTCTCTATAGCAACAATGTCATCGGAGAATTCAAACAAACGGTGGAAGGTCAGTGCGCATATGGTTTCATTTATGGGCAAGAGCTGCTTTTTTTTGTGTGTGTGCACGCGTCGCTTCATTATTTTCTTTCATAAAGTATTAGCACGATAAGCAGCAGCACCCCGTCTCTGACTGTCAGACATGTCCTCGCCTCCCTTTCCCTCCTCTGAAGGAAGAGCGGCTCATGAGCTGACGGCATGTTCAGGTTCCTCTATGGCTCCAGCAGACACAGGCGTACGCCTGCAGCGCTATCATCTGTCAACTGCATTCAAGTGATATATCAGCTCCACTGTATGTGGGGATGTCGAATGATGTCACATCCTGCACCGATGGACGGGAAGTCGGTCGCAGTGGAGAGCCGGTGTCTAAAAAAAGCTGCTGGACCATTTCCAGGAAGCTGTAAAACCAGAAGGGCCGGTGGCACATGAGAGAAAATGTCCTGTCCTCAGTCGAGTGCCAGCCAAATATGAAAACATCTTCATTTTATTTGGCTGTAAATGGAGAACAATTGCACAATAACAACATTTTACAAGGCGGATTACTTGTACTTGGTTGTTGACTAAGTAGATTGTTCAAAGTTCAAACTCGGAAAAGCGAGATATCTTCTAAAATCATCATAAAAATAGCAGATTTTAGGGATGAGCAGGATGATGGTTCCTCCTTGTCATGAACACAGATAAAAGATGAAGCAAAGACAGACGGGTTGCATTCAGAGTCATCCGACAGAAGTCCTCGTGTGATCTTGGGAGATCTCCCCACTGTTGGTGATGAGAATGGTTTTAATCACACCGCCGTCATGTAAACCAAAAGACTCCATCTTGGTGACCACGTCCATGCCGTCCTTCACCTGCCCGAACACCACGTGTTTACCATCGAGCCTGTCAAAAGAGGAGACGCGATGAAGCGATGGGATCTCGACGAGTGGCCGAGATGAGAGGACGGAATAAAAAGTTCTACCATTCAGTTTTATTCGTACAGATGAAGAACTGGGAGCCGTTGGTGTTTGGCCCTGAATTTGCCATCGAAAGTGTTCCTGCAACGACAAACAAAAAAGAAAATACATTAAATGTGATACAGTAAACATGATCTTGACCTCTTTTGACCAGTAACCCAATATGACTTAGGCCGGAGGAAAAGAGAAGAGGCCGATTCCGTCTCCGGAAAAGCAAACTGATAATGCCACACTTTAATATGGAGCATCACGTAATCAGCATGTGGATGAAGTTCATTCAAGAAAAGGAGTTATCTTGATAATTGCATTTTGACTCACTAAAAAGTAGGTAATCCACCTGGGAAGTCCCAATAGAAAGTGGTTCTTTAGCGCTGCATGAAATTAGGCACTGCCATCTACTGTATAAAAATATATAAACCTGGGAAATTATACTGTTAGGAGGCCATGGAAGTGATTCTAATATATATATATATATATATGTTTATTTTATTATAAATAGTGAAGCTGTTCAAAATTGCCACATTTAAGACACTGATTTTCCCTCAATGAGCTAATTGTGGCCGCAAGTCTCCAACAGACACACAAACCAGACAACCAAGTAACTGTGTGTTTGTCTTGAGGTTTGCCTCTTAAAACTCTATCAGAATACAAAGTAGGGGGGGCCAGATATTTCCACATTTGCGATGGTATTTATTTAAAAAGGGAATATTTTAATAATACAGACATAATTATATTAATAATGGCATTTCTTAAATTATTGCTTTTTCTTGTCTCCCTCTCCCACCACCCCACATACAAATACATGTAATTAATGATACACAAAACAGGGAATAAACCAAGTTGAATATGATGTAATTTAGTAAAATAAAAAAGGTCTCAGCGCAGCTGTGGAGAAGTACCTGGACCAGTGTGTTTTAATATGAAGTTTTCATCTTTGAATGTCTTCCCATATATGGATTTCCCTCCTGTGCCGTTGTGGTTGGTGAAATCTCCCCCCTGAAACCGGAAACACAACAACAGACAACATCACGTCCACGTGCACGTGCACCTCCATCGTAACCGGAACTCCTACCTGACACATGAACTCAGGGATGACCCGGTGGAAAACGGATCCCTTGAATCCAAAGCCAGGTTCCCCTGTACACAGTGCGCGGAAGTTTGCTGTGAAAATAGTTTGATTATCGATTAAATAATCAGTATAACAAGTCACGCACAGTTGAACACTTATTCAAATGGTGAATTAAACAAATGTAGCTAAATAAGTGATATTTAGCAGCTGAGTTAAAATAAAATACACGTTTGAAACACACCTGCAGTCTTTGGCACGACATCTGCATTCAACTGCAAGATAACACAAATAACATTCAAATACACGCATGAGTATTTAAGCGTATCGTGCGCTTATCTGAATAGATATAGGTGTGAGTCGAGCTGCAGCGGGGAGGGGCGAACGAGCTAGCTACCTCGATGGTTATCCTCCCGAGAGGCTCGCTGTCGGCCTCGATGTCCAGGAACACGACGGGGTTCCTGGCGGGACGGGAGGAGAACAGCCTCGCGGCCACGACGCCCGGCGTGCTGTATCTCACGCGGTACCGTATTCGCAGCATGGCTGCTCAGCTGACGGGGTCAGGAGGAGGACCTGCAGGCCATGGGTCCTGGTGGTGTTTACATGTGACGTCACGCGGACCAGACAAGAGGACCGGCGGCAGGGAAACCAAAACAGCGACGCCCGGTGGGAGGTTCCGGAAGTACGGTCGGTTATCGTGTGAGTGTAACATGTTATCCTCTCCGAAGACTCCGACGCTTTTATTGAACCTTTCAGCCCAACTATAATTGGGTTCATGGAAATATTAAACATTCAAAAACGCTGAAAAATATGAAGAGGTGGGCAAAAGCAGATTTTTCAAATAAATACTTGCTGATTACTATTATTATTTGTTTATGTTTTGTCTGCATATACTCTTGAATGTTTTTTTCTGTTAACATGTACTCTATTTGGGAAGGCTGATGTCTCTACCATACATTTTCAAAGTAGCTTTTCCATTTACTTAACCTGGTTTGCATTCATGCGATTTGCATTGCTGATTTCCTGCTTCACTCACTGAGATGGCATTTATGATTTGAATACTCATTTGACCAAAGGGGCTGTGCTTAACCATTCTGCTTTCATTTATTTTCAGGAGCAGCATTGGTTGGATGTGTTAGTGGTTTGTCTGAAGTGTTTTGAACTTTATTATTCCTGTGTAAAGTTGTCATGCTGTAAGTGAAACTATGAATCAAAAAGTCTCATTTAGCTTTGATGTTGCTTCCCCCAAAACACAACAATATTTTGTAATTTTTGAAATGTCCCCACTGTGGGACGAATAAAGGAATATCATATCATATCATATCATAATGATGCACAGTGATGCTTTCAAACTGCAAATGCATGTCTTTTAAAAATGTTTAAACCCCAAAGAGGCACTTAACGATTTCACATGTCAGTATTCTCAGTTGACGCTCCTTATTATTGATTATCATCGATTGTTGCAAAAGTTTTAACCAAGAGGGAACTTAGTCATCTGCATCATCAGTGACAGAAAGGTAAACTGACCTGATTCAGACATAACATAACAGTTCATAAGCTCATGTGTTTGGTTGTCTGGAACACTTAGAGGTACTTGAATCATCAATTGTAAAATTTCTCAGAGGCAATATATGCTGTTACAGCTTCAATCTGTGTCTAGTTAATTGGAAGAAAGATTATTTGCGACAGTAATTCAATCAATATATCCAAGTAGCTCCCCGAGCACTTTACAGTAGTCCAGTACTCTTACATGCTTAGGATAGGTAAAATGCAGAAGTCACATTTTATGGAGGTACCTGTATGAATATGACAATTGTAATAGAGGTTGAGTTCGGTATTTATTTTAGCTCACAGTTTAACTTCTAAACTTATATAACGTCCTTTTTACCAATAGCTTGTGAATTAACTAGGTATTAAAGTGGTGAAAGACTGTTCCTTTCACAGCAGACATTTGGGCACAGCACAGATGTTACTAATGCTAATAAACGATTAGCCCCATGATATCAGGACCCTGATACAGCAATCATTTATTTGATCTTTTACATCTGTTTTTCCTACTGTGACGGGACAAAATGTCCTCAGTGAAAAAGGCCTCTTGGTTATTCTGTGCTATTCCAGCCATTATTATAAATTGTGTGATTATATTTAAATGACTGTACTTGCAAATTCTATGTCTCAATATTTTAGTACTTTACGGATCCTTAAGCACAAAATGATAGTCCTTTAAAAAAAAAGTATCATAATTTTGCAGAATATGTAACAGTTAAATATATACTGATTGCACTTTGCATGTCAAAAGACACAAAAGGCCATAAATTGTGTTTCATCTGAATACATATTTATTAGATAAATATTAGGATGTCACGTCATCTAACTACATCCAGATCTGCAAGACTAAAAATAAAAAATAAATTCTGACCAGTTTAGAATATGAAATGATTGTACATAGTGTACAAAACCAAGGAGATAACTGCCACCTGCTGTGCCAATCACTTTATATTATACTTTTATAGCATATTTGCCAAATTGCATAAAGATTATAAATTGTACATTTTTTTTAACATAATTTGGAAACAACCCTTAGAGCCAGTAAAAGCTCAACGTCTCCAAGTCCCAATTATACCTCAAATGGTTTTAATAATTTTGTAGCACCTTTATAAAGTACACAGGTAATAGAGAAATACACAGAAGTTTAATATTACACAAAGAAAAAAAATCTTTTTTTCTTTGAAACCCCATGTGCGGGGTACATAAAGTATCTTCCATAAATGAACAGGCGTGATTAGAGAGGTCTGCACAGACGCAATCGAACACAGACTCATTTAGCCAATTCAATGTCTGACAGGAGGATGCAAGCTTTACAAATTCTAAATACACTATGCACACTCCCCCTGGAGAAAATGAATACATTTCTGTTAACGTGTCTCTATTTGTCATTTACATTATATACACGTATCCCTTACATCCCCACCCCCGACCATTTGCCACAACCTCCCCTTGTTATGCAAACAGGAAGGGCTCTCCCCCAAAATTCCATTGTACAACATTAATTGCATTCTCTTTTAAATCCTTGACTCAATTTCAAGTGTCTGCAATCAGACAGTACAATTTGTGTCGCTCGAATTAGTAGACGTGATTTTGTGAAAGGTTGCAGTTACAGTTACACACTGTGTAGGGAAATAAAACATCCCAATGCGGCAGTGCATTGTCTTCAACAAACATATAAACAAACACATACAACATCTGATCCTTCAACTGTGTTATTTGCAGGTGATTTGATCAGTTTTAAAGATCAGTAAATCCATATTTGGTTCTTCAAATGGTTTACAAATCTCAAAGGGGGGAACTTTTGTCCAATAACATACAGTATGTTTTAAATTAATTGAAAGTACTGCATAAAACTGTGTAAACCAACTTATACTTAAAACAGTGGACAACAATATAAACTTAAAACAATATCAAATGTGATGAACATCCATAATTCCCAAATTTTAGCTAGGTATTGTTCTCAAAAACTTATAATCAGGCCTCAAAACAATCAAGAGGACATTTTTCACATTCTCACTTTAAATAAAAAGGCCGAGGTCACTTGTTCCAATGATATCACATGAATCATTTTGGGGAGAAATCTGGACCTCTAAGCTGCATTGACAATCTTTTAGACAGAAAACAACAAATTTAAAGCTGACCAATTTGTTTACTTAAGAAGAAAAAAACACTCTGATAACTTTCCTGCTGAGCAATCTGAATATTCCTTTTCACTGATGCATTGTCGCAGGGTGATGAAAAACAATACACAGATACTCAATACGAGTCCAGTGAGTGCATTTGGATCAATTTGTTACAATATTGGGCTGTTTAAGAAGGGATTCTGTGTGTGTTTGTGTGTGTGTGTGTGTGTGTGTGAGTGCGTAGTCCTTGACAGACATACAGTACCATGTAGTTGTCAGTAATAGATAGGTACAGTACTGTACAGTCACAAAGTATTCACAACGGGTATATACAACAGCTCCGGAAACACTGTTGGTTCATGCAGGATGTTTTTCCCAAAAAGATGCAGTTTAACAGTAACAAAACGACATAAGGAAAGATCGGAACAATCACACAGACGCTTTTATAAAACACAGTGATTTAGAAACTTCTGTAGACGTCTGTAGGACGTTGAAATCCTGCTCTTGCATCAACATATTGTCCGGGTCCAAACACTTACAAAAAGCATTGGACAACTTTGGTGATGTGTATCTGATTAATTTCAATGTAGGGACGAAGATTAAACACATAAAAAAGGACGACAATTTAAAAAAAACACACAAAAATGATGAATTTGAAATGAAATAATAAATATAAAAACAAGAGAGAAAATGATTTGATCAAGCACGTTTAGGCTGGACAAAGACAACAGGAGCCATTGGCACACATGCACTTGTGGACAAAATGGTGCTGAAATTGATGAGGAAGAGCGAAACATTACAATAAATACACAAGAACGACTACAGACTGGACAGAAAGTACTGAGACAGCTCTTAAAGTGGATTGTGTTATCTTTCCTCCTTTCCATATATTTCTTCCCTCCGTCTCCAACTGTCTCTCCCCGCTTTCTCGTACACTCGCAGGCAAACAAAAGAGGACATGTAAACATACACACACACACACACACCCACAATCACACACACTCACACACTCACACACGCACACACTCACACACTACATTGCACATTCCTCTGTTGACATTTGACCACACTCACACACCGAGAGGTCTGGGAGTCAAAGGGCATGATGGCATGTGCCAACATTTTGGAAGAACACATTTCAAAGAGGATAAAAACATTCATACAAGACAATGTTTTTTTTCACAAAAATAAATCAGAATAAAAAAACAAAAACAAAGATACAACACTTTTCCTAAAGCCCACAAAGGCTCCTGTCTCCTCTGTGTTGTTTACACATGATGATTATAGCTGCACAGTTTTCTGTTAAAAATTCACAAATATAATATATATATATATATATATATATATATTATCACTTTAGTGCCCGCCAACATGGCTGGCTGTAAATGGTGTGTTTCGAGTCAAAGGCGGTGGAACTGGTGCGTGGAATCTTTACACGAGGAAAAAAGGGAGTGCGGGGATGAGTGGCGTTCCTGCTCTCTCCCTTGGAGTTCCCAAACAGACGTCTCTTTTCAGCCGCGCTCCTATGCCACACATCATCTGTTCATAAACTGTATGTGTGTGTGTGTGTGTGTGCATGAGCGTAGGGAGCTGCTTGAAGTATCGGCAGGAGGTCGGTGAGGTGCCTGTGGACGGACAGTCAAACACATCACGACTCCCGTCGATGCAGAAGGGTTCCCAGGGGAGGGGAGGAGCTAGTTGTTCTCGAAGAGGGAGAGAAGGTCGTCGTTGCTGTTGGTGGGAAGGTCGGGAGGGTCCAGGTATGATAGTAACTCGTCGGGGTTGGCCAGCTCTGGAAGCAGCTGTGGGAAGAGGTAGAAAGAGACGATGAGTTGCAAGGCTAAAAACTGAAAACATATGCCCACCATACTCCCACCCCGGACACAAACTATTCAAACTCCTCCCCTCTGGTAGACGCTACAGATCACTGTTCGCCAAAACCTCGAGACACAAAAACAGTTTCTTCCCCCTCGCCGTCTCACTACTGAACAGCTAACCCACTGTAGCACATATATTTATCCCTGCACTTTTCGCACTCTCCACTTCTTCTGGCACTACTGTTTCACAGCCACTGTATATAGCCATTCCTCTTGTATATACTTTAAGTCACTTTCTAAAACTTCTTAGACCGTTGCACTGTTTTGCACTGTTTGTTCTGTACTGCACTGTTTGTTTTGTTTTGTTTGTTCTGTATTGTATTGTGTTGAAATGTATATTTTGTGTAAGCACTGAGAGACACTTTACCCAGTCAAATTCCTTGTTTGTGCAAACTTACTTGGCCAATAAAACTGATTCTGATCTGTATCTTTCTGCAGCGGGCCGACTGAGTCGTGCCCAAGTGTCTGCTGAAGCCAATGTATACGTAAACCAGCATGGAAAAGCAAACTGAGAGTCAAACCCAAACAGAGCACACAGCAAAGGGATGAGAGCAGCTGTAGCGGACAGTGTTATCTGTTGACAGGCAGCGCAGGGTGCTCACAGTGGGCACACTTACATCTAGGGAGGGTTCAGGCACATCATGGCCCATCTGCCCATCTGAGGAGGGGTTAAAGTTCAGATCGCTGTGGGGATGACTGTTCTGCCCGGGCTGCTGAGGTTGCTGATGCGGCTGAGGCTGCGACTGGCGAGGGGGCTGCGATGGTTGGCCACTGTGATGCAACGGCGGCCCTGACTGGCCACTGTGAGGTAAGGGCGGCCCTGAATGGCTGCCGCGGTGGGGAGACGCATGCGAGCTCTGCTGCATGGAGTTATGGGACTGATCGGTATGGGACATCTGCAGGTGCGAGAGGGAGACAGAAAGCGACAGAGATAGAGAGTGAAAAATAAGAAGGAAGACAAAGTGAGTGTTAAGGAGAGGGAGGATGCAAGGGAAGAAGGAAAGGAAAAAGCGAAAGGAGTTCCGGCGTGAATAATATGGAACAGGCCTTCTCGATGGAAGCCGGGCACAGCAGACATGTCCAGCTGAAACATTATACGGCAACATGAGCATGTGAGCACGACTGAGAACACATGTGGCTAGAGGCGCACGCTGCACCGGGGTCAGATCACAAATCTGAGCCTCTTGTTTCAGTATGTCTACAAACTAAAGCAACACATTATGCTACAGGACAAAATGACTCAGCACAATATAAATAAGAGACATCGAAACCTCAAATTAAAACCAAACACAATCCTAATTTACTAGATTGCTTAGTCATATACTGTTCCCCATAACATACTTAATTAGTAATGGAATGGGAAAGCGAGCGGCCCCGGAGGTCGGCCCCACTTACTGCATCATTAATGCCATGGTTGAGGGGCTTGTCCTGGGAGAGGAGACCACCGGGGCCATCTGGTGGGTGGGAGAGCTGGGGGCCATGGATGAAGTCACTCATGGGGGGACCCCCTCCACCTCCTCCTCCTCCACACCCAGAGGGGTTCCCATGAGGGAAGTCAAAGTTCCCTTGGCTGTGGTAACTGTTGCCTTGAAGGACAAAAAAAACAGTTTGTCAAAAGGCTTCCTGCAGTTTGGCCTCGCTGACTCGTCTGATGAATCCTTCCTGTTGCAAACAAGTTTTCTTTTTAAAGTGGTGACATCAGGGGATACACACACGTTGCACTATTTATTCACTGTTATGAAACATGTATCAGAGCAATGAGCTTATGATATTTTAAAACAGGTTCAGCACAAAACTCTCCTCTGGGCTTTTTCTTTGCTTAACGCACCGGAGAGCCGTCAGCTGTTCCTGCTACAAAGAGCCAAACTGCTCACTTTTACAACAAATGAGCCGACTATCCGGTAATTTATCGACGCAGTCGGGTCCTGGTGGGTTTTCTTTACCTATGCCGGGGTAATCTCCCCCGTTGCCACTGGGATGTTGACTAGGGTGTGGGGGGTAAGGGCTGGGACCAAGTACAGCGCCAGGTCCAGGTCCTGTCCCGGGCCCTAGCTGGGCAATCATCTCCATCACATTGGGCATGGTCATCTGACTGGGGCTCATGGTCTTAAAGCGCTTGGCAAGGGGTCCGTCAGGGTCCTCTTTGATGTGGAGCTCAGACTTTATGGGGACAGGTCGCCAGCTACATGAAGGGTCTATAGTGACCTCCTCAAACTCTGAACTATTAAAGGAGAAAGAGTTTAGTATTTGAAACAATGAACTCAGAAGAAAAAAAGGAAGAAAACAAACTTACTTTTGGATTGCATTGAGGATTCCCCACATGTACTGGTCCACCTCCAGACCTTCTAATAATGCCGTTTTACTGAAATAAGAGAACAAGACATTAGATATAATCCAATAGAAGCAAACCTCAGTAGTAATCTCATCTTTACATCCCAAAAACGAGAATAGCTTTTCACTGACTTGCACACAGGACACTTCCATGTCCCTCTCTCACAGTTGAGCTGCAAGTAGGACTCTAGATCAAAGCACTGTGGAGAACATCATCAATGCTCATGAGAATCATCTCCCATTCACAGCGGCACACGACTCCATTTTACATTCACAACGCCTTGCAAATCTTCAAATCCGAGCAGACCTGGACATGTTTGCAGTCGTGCCCTCGTGCCGGTAGCTGGATGCGCCGGAAGGTAATGGGACATTTCAGCGACACCTTAATGGCCGTCTGCTCCACGCCGTCTTCCCCGTTCAGAGGAGTGCTGCCTGCAGAGGCTGCCACGCTGCTGAAGTTCCGCTTAACTGAGGAAAGAAAGTGTTTCAGAGGGAAGGAATTACTCTGTGAACTGCTGCAGGTGTCCTTCAGTGCCTCTTCTAAAGCACGGCATAAATAGAAGCAGGTGGGAGATTATGTAATTAAGATGTGCTTATGCATAATAACTACACAGAGGCAAAATGAGCGATACCCTTGGTGATGCAGTGTTCTGCAGGAAGGAGTCTTTTCTTCAGGAGCCCCTGGAGGACGGATCGCACAGATGGCCTGTGGACCAGCTGCAGCACAAACAGGTGGGACTGCAAAGCAACACAGGAACATGACAATAAACAGGAACGTCTAATGAGCTTATGAACACATACGCAAAATAATATCCTCCCAGCTGATCTTTTTGTTAATGTGAAGTAATTACATCTGTGTCCTGTTTGTGGTTATACATCGTCCTGATCGCGTGTACTCACACAACAGCAGGCGGTGACCGTTATCTGTATGGTGTTTCTTCCAGGTTGGCAGACGTGCTTCAGGTGCAGGGGTTTGTGGGAGGTTTTGTTGTCTCCCCTCTCGATGGTGAGGGGTGTGGCGTTGACGCTGACCTGGACGGAGGCGGGCCAGTTGGTGTTCATCTGCCTGTCTTCATGGTGGTAGCACTTAAACTGCAGCTCCAGGTCTGACCTGTGGGATAGGACCAGAGCGGTTAGCGATGACCAGAAGAAGTCTGTTTGCATTCAGCTGAAAGACTCTCACTGTAATAGTAAATAATAGTATATGAAAGGATTATGAATCCTGCCATGAAAGATGTGTGATTTAAAATGTATTTTCAATATATCTCTCATATCCAGCCGGAGAAGTTCTCTCTCCATGTGAAGACGTTGATGCCTGTGCGGTGGTCTTACCTCCACATGAGCGTCTGGTGGACGGAGGGTCGCAGGTGGTAAACGTGGTTACTGACAGCCAGATTGTGCTCCAAGCGGAACGGCTCCAGCACCACTCCATCCCGAACTGGGAACGTCAGCCTCAGCTCCTCGTTGGGGTTAGCTGGGAGAGGAGAAAAAAACCAACGCACGGTGAAGTCACTCAATGCGCCAGATGAAATAAAAGAGCACGCAGATCAAAGTTACCACTTGTTACAGAACCGCTGGGATACTCACTTGGAGGGGGCGGAAGAGTCGTCATATTTGGTTTCACGTCAGGTGGAAACGGGGGCTTCGCATCCTGGTTTGGCGACAGGTATGGAGGGATACTACTTCCTGGGGTCATGGGGGGTGTGGGGTTTCCAGGCACCGGGGAGTGGGGGTAGTTAACAGGCCTGGGGGGCTGTAAAAGGCAGGAAAGGGCAATAATGAAAACATCTGTGGAACTCATTTCACATACAGGCCTGAGACGCATTGAGCACGAGTCTTACTGGAAACATACCCCGTTGCCTTGGCCGTAGGAGTATCCGCCTCCAGAGAAGTTGGTGCTCTGACCATTGAAGGGCTCTTGCTGTGAGGGAATAAAGAGCAATACTTAATTGATATAGCTTCATATTGCACCATGTAGTGTGCTTAAAGATGTGTGACATTAATATGTGCTCTGATCTGGCTGTTCCTGTCTGTTCCACAGTGCATGCTGGGATAGCTGTAACCCCCTTCCTGACCCTGAGTTGGAGTAACTTGTTGCTGATTGCTGTGGCATGACAGACCTTGTAGTACTGGCTCATGGGCATGCCAGGTGGGTACTGCCCTTGGACCTGCTGCCCTGGCATCCTTTGGCCGGGGTAGTTAGGAGATGACAGCGGCCTGGAGGCGTTTGATGTGGGGTACTGTCCCTGCTGTGGTGGGAACTGACCATTCGGTCCGTACTGCTGACCCACGTAACTTGCCTGGACAAAGACGGTGAAAGGGAAAAAAAACGTTTAACATATGTTGGGTGCTATATGACACATAGGGCTCTATGTTCCTTGAAAAGGGCTCAAACGCAAACAAGCAAAGTCTCCAGGTGCAAACACAACCGGGCGTGAGCAGCACATTCTTGTGAGCTGTTGGTGCACACTGGGCGCCGCTCAGCACAACATGGAAGTATGGAGTATGGGCGAGCTCCAGTCATGACCAACACTCCAGATGTGTTTTCAATGTTAGAATGAACAGGCAGATAATTTTGTTGGTGAGGCTGGTTACAACTAATTAATTACACAATTAAACTGTGCTGTTTATCTCCTACCGAGCATATTAAAAAACACTCATGTATCTATTTCAAGTACAATCAACATAAATGAGTCTATTTGCTCGGTCCATTTATCAGTCCTCTTTTATCGAAAAGAAAATCAAAATGAAACAGCCCTCATATCCTTTGAGCAAACAATTGCAAAATAGGGTTTGGAGTTTTCTTTCTTCCCGTTTGTCTAGTGCCAGATGCAAAGCCCTTGTGGAACTGTGTTTGGCCTCATGTTGCAGGACCATCGAGCCTGTGATGGTTTCAACCATCAGATCTTCCCACTCACCTCCCCAGGACACGGCCTCTTCATCCCCTGCATGGGCATTCCCTGCCGAGGTCCTCCGGGATACCCCTGCTGAGGCATCCTTTGACCGTGAGCCCCAAACGGCACCATGCCTGGGGTTCGAGCCTGACTCATGCCCATTGGAGGTCCACTCATATTGGGGTTGTTCATGGGTGAACCCATGCTGGCGGGATTCATACCTCCAGGGGGGCCTCGTGGGCCCGACTGGGTCATGAACTGGCTGTTATAGGTCTGCGAGGAGCCCATTTGGAACGAAGAACATATCTGGAAAACCAACAGAAGGTCTCAGTGTTAAATATGACTCTTTTGGTCTCCAGCAGGTGGTTGGATAATAGACTTCTGTGTACATTTGTAGCCTATTTGGTGTTTACAACTGTAAACATCTGTGGGCAGATGTGTGCTGTACCTGTCCATACTGGTTCATATCTTTGTTCTGGGTTTCCTGCAGAGCTGCCACCGTTGCCGTTGCCGTGGCCGTTGCCGTAGCAGCAGCGGCAGCGATAGCAGCAGCTGCAGCGGCGGCGGCCGGCTGAGTGAAGTCACCAGGAGAACGTGTGTGGGAGCCCAATCCCATGCCGCCTTGAGAAGGGTTTGGGCCTCCAGAGTAACTGTAGAAATACACAGAGCACATGTTTTAAGAATTATGATCGTTTTTATTGCCTAAAAAAAGAGAGTGGTATCCAGTCTCTTACCTCCCGCTGTATCCCCCAGGACCTCCAGGGTAACCAGGCCTGCCGTACATGCCCTGCTGCATGTACTGCTGGTTGGAGCCTCCTTTGTTTGCAAACTGTTGCTGCTGAGTGTTGAACTGGGCTGAGTTGAGCCCTGCTGCGCTGGCAGACAGACCCGAGCCCATTTGGTTGCCTCCAGGATTCATGGGGTTATTGCTGTTTGCCATCGGGTTACCTAGCACCTGGGTTTAAGGAAGGAAGGAAGAAACAAGCGTCCATTAGGTTTGTAAAATGAACAAAGCAGACAAGAGTCAAGTGAGATGCTGTTCCTGCATGGACGTACCTGACTCTGTGACGTGTTGGTCACGCCCCACACTGTTGTAACCACAGACAATGACCCAGGGGGCTGGTTGGAGTTTTGTTGCCAGGGGACAGAGTCATAGGGAAAGGATCCATCACTGCAAAGAAGATCAAAGCAGACACACGCGCCAAATGTCACTTGAAGTTTTGTTTGGCCAAGAAAAGAGTCAATCGAAAGCCAACAGAGTTGCATATCAGTCCAGAAATGTGAATAATTTTGGAATTCTTCAAACAGCGAGGCATTTTTTTTAATGTTTGGCGTACAATTTTAAAAAACACATTTTCAGCCAAGATATCTGCTCATGGCTGTATATGAGTAAAACGCTCCAAATGAGCCAGGGAGAGGTTGCACCAGTAAAAAAAACTACATGTGAGAAAAAATATTAATTTGAGGTGTAGAACAAACTTTGTATTTTGATAGGAAGAGTTGGAATGTATCTTTTTCAAATTTAGAACAACACTTGAGAGTGTGTTACATATGATAAACACGTTAATTCCTCATGGGGAGGCAAGCGGCCAGCGGAGTGGGAAGGAACTGCTGTTTTTGGAGAGCTGCTTGTTTTCGCTCAGAGGTTAACTCTTGGAACGGACGACTCGTTCAATATTTCCTCACAAAGGCCCCCCAACTTTATCCAAGATCCTCAACAGAGGCAAACAGAACTCTCGGTTAACTTTCTTTATTGAGAGAGAAAGCGAGGCATGAGCACACAATGTTCTGCAAAAACATGACTTCACTGCTCTCCTCCTCCCCAAATCCCCTCCACCCCACAACAATGGAAAACCACAGTGTCTTGGCGTGTGTATTAAGCACAAGCACTGAATTCAAAATAATACCTTAATGAAGACCCTGTGTCTTAAAACTACTAAATTGAAATGTAGTTAGCTTTTATTAATTACTTCGGTGCAATTTAGGGGAATATATCATAAAAGAAATTGAGGGAAAAAACTGAAAAATGGGCTACCGTGACAAAACCTCCGGGAATACAATGGCAGGAATTGCATGCAGACATATATTTTTTCTTTCTGCCTTATGTGTTTACATTTATCTTCTCTACATCTTCCCTGACACCTACAGCTCCCAAACTCCCTCCACACACACACACATCTAGAAAAGATACCACACCGTGCCCAGACAGAACACACTCTCATCTGATGTGCTTTAGAGACAAGTGCTGTCCCTGTATGTGTGTTGTGTGTGTGTGTGTTTGTGTGTGTGTGTAATCGTATTCCTCACAATAAAAAAAAGAGTTGGTGTTGCTGAAGAAAAGGTTTCGATGTGAGCTGTCTGTTGCACTGGGATTTTTTTGTATTGAAGTCTATTACAGGGCTTAAGTCAGGCTGACAGGCAGTTTATTTACAAATGTAATTACAAATATCGGATGTGTTTGATGTGTATTCCATTCTGGGGCATAACCAGCAGCAAATGGGTAGAAATGATAGTATCGACCTAGTTTATTCAAATGCAAGGGACTCATATCTGTCAATTTACCGCTGCACTTTACTGACGTTATGCTGTTCAGCTGATACTCCTCCTGTTACTCTTTTTTTGGGATACATGAGGAAAAAAGCTTCATTCCATTGATACGGTGGAGAAAACAGTCACCGTGAACTGGATTGAGCGTCTGGGTTCACTGTGAGATAAGCGCATACGTCTTAAATCATGTGACAGGTAACGTCTCGGGGCCTCCCCACTGACCTGTGTGTGAGGCCGGGCTTCATGCTGTTCATACTGGGCTGCGTGGGAACCTTTCCCTGCGGTTCGTTCTGCCTGCTCTTCTGGTGGCGCAGCAGGAGGAGACGACCCAGCTCCTCGCACCACGACGACAGCAAGGCTGCAACGGAAACACACGGACACGGACACATGCAGAGGACGCGTTAGTCTCCCCTCAGCACAGACACGCCGGCCTCCACATGGCTCTGCACTGTGCGTGGATGTGGCAATAAGTGCATGTTTAGGTTCTTTGTGTGAACGATCACCTCGAAAACAACTGAATGCTCTCGTTTTTTTAATCCTCACACTTTAAAATGATTCTCGTGCGCAGTGCACTGAATCAGACGCGTGTGTCCAGAGCCCTCCAGCTTGAAGTTATTGATAAACCCTGCAGGGGGCAGCCTTACTCAATAATCCTACAGTGGTTGGATTTCACAACAGTTACATCACATCGTCTCTACCTGCAGTGTAAAATATGAACTGAAATCTTCTCAACAGCACAAAGGACCTCCCAGTATGTTGTGCCACACTGAAGAAGAAGCTGAAATGGCGTGAGAGGCAGACAGAGACACAAGAATGGGGCTACAGATACAATCTATGTCGGAAGTAAGAAAGTGTGATATCTCCACTCTCCTTCACTACCTCCACTCATTACCACCACTTTATTCTTCTCCACTTTCAATTTCCTCTCATATATCTGAGGAGTAAACACACCATGCAGCATTCTCCTCCTCTTCGTCAAGACGAGGGATATTTTTTCCGCATTGGGCCAATTAGATTTTTTCAATTTGTCGTTGAATCGATCAGCTGTGTGGTTTATTTAAACACACTGCCTCTTGATTTAGAAAGTTGTCTCGACAAACCAACAACAGAAAGATTACAGTGTTTACTACTTAATTAAATAATTTAAGAGATGCTATGTTTAGCCTTGTAGACCAAGATGCATCAGCTTTCAGGAGGAGTTGTTGCCAGGTTTGGGGTTTCAAGATGAGTTATTGAAAATAGTTGTGCCCTGAAGAAATTGTGATGTTTAAACAGGGTGTGACATTGAAAATAACAACACATGTCTGTCAAAATGCCACGTAAATGAAAGTAAAAACATAAACATAGCCGACGTGGAAACCTTGTCATTGAGTGAGTTGTGCCATCTGTAACCTGTACATTAAGATACATAAAGTCCAAACTGCTTGAGATAACAAAGGATCATATTTTCTGAATAATTAACATCCGATCAGACAAGTTAGGAAGGTAAGAACAAGAGAAGAAAGGAATGAAGGGCGAAGCCGAGGAGCAGTAACATTTTCTTCTGGAGGGTGGAGAGAGCCATGTCTCCGAGTTAAAGAGGAATTATTCCACCCTGCCATTACGGAGAGCTTATCTCCCCACTAAATCACCACCTCTGTACCGAGGGACTGTCTCTTCAACTGGAAACCCACCATTTAGACCTAAAGATCAGCTCCAAGCACAAGTGATGGAGTTGCTTTGAGAGGGAGAGAGACAGGGAGAGGCAGAGGAGCAAAGAGAGCGGTGGTGACTTATTATATCAGTGTGGCAGCGAGCCACCAGAGCTAACATGCTGCCAAGGCCAGCAGTCATTCATAATACAGTGAGGGTCCGCTCTGGGCAACGTGCATATTTAGCGAGCCTCGTAAAGTGTACATAACCTTGTTTTCATCTCACGATCCCTTGGGTGAAAACCCCTGCCAACACCATCACACAGCAGCAACTCCCCTCACTTGATCTCTTTACTCTCACACACTGGACACACCCATTTTCCTCTCAGTCGCTTTTCTACATTTTGTGTTGTAAACTTTAAGGTCTATTGTGATCCATCTGTCCGCACTATTAATAATTGAGATGTTCTGTTAGCTTAACTAATGGAGGACAAGAGGAGCGGATGCCAAGAGCACGGACCGTCGAGCCAACAAAGCGAAAAAAGGAGAACGTAAAGCAAGGCCTCTTGTCTTGTCTTTCATCTTCCTGGTAATTCACATTTAATTTACGCGAAAGCCTTGTAGTTAAATCATGCATTTTCTGCTGATGGCGAGAACAGTTAGCTGGCAGAGAGAAGCCAAGGGCAACTACTTAAAGGCTCTTTGTTAAAACCTCATTCACTATGGAGCCTTTACATCGATGGCTTCTACAGTCGTAGTGGATAAACTGAAGAGGTACATGATACACGATGCTTAGTCGAAGCACTGCAAACCTTATCCAGAGAGTTTCTATCACAAGCTATTGATAATAAATAACAGCTTATTGGTTCATAATAAACAAACTGCAACAGGCGAGATCAAAGGGAGAGATCAGTTTGGGGGAAGTGGTATTCATTTTCTCTTCACAGACACGGTGGAACTCAGGGATGTTTTTCTTATGTCTCAACATGCAGCTTGAATTTTAAAATTCCACCAAGCTTGGCCCAAACACGGAATATCCAGAAGATCAAGAAGCAGCTCTGCAGAATGTTCGTGTCACGTAACTTTACAGTCAAGTCAGAAGGCAGAGAGGTTGAGGATAGAGTCTCAAACGTTTGGCTTATCAGGAGCTTGTGCCAGTGTTGCCCGAAGGCACCTTCTTAGTACTTACTAAATCACAACAACAACAACAACAACAATACAGTCCGTACCAACTGCAGGAGCCTGTAAAGATGAGTCGATTAGCAGTTACTGCATATGTAGTATTTTTGTATTTGTTAATAACATGTGTGTCTCATAATTTACGTTTACATGCCATCCTTGTTTATATATATTTAAAAGATGTATTTGCCTCCCTTCTGAGAGAAGCTGCTGATCCCATTTAAATCCAGTAATTGAGTTTATCTAGTCTAATCTCACCATGCGTACCTTTATGCTGCGAACAGAGATGTCAGAATGCAGTGATGACTGTGCAAGAAGTCAAATGTTTAAAACATAGGAATAAAAACCGCCACCGCTCCGGTGACTGATGTCTACAGGCTGCAGTGACACTCAAGCCTTAACCTGAAGCTGCTGTGTTACGTTGAGGTGTTTTCACTGGAGTTCCTGTTGTGGGACTCAGAGACCTCTCCCCAACGAGTGGTCTGCTCCGTCCTCTGCCGGCAGAGAGACGAGCTGACGCTCTTCGAAACAGCTCAATTTCTGAGAAGCTGTGGCTTTAAATTGAGTAATGCCCAGAGACATATGGGCCTTCCTCACTGAGGCTGTATGTATTGTTGTATGTCTGACTGATAGCAGGAGCCTTGGCTCATCCTCACCTCAGCTCAGCCCCTCCGGGAGCAGCAGCGAGTGAGAGTAAGCCCTGGTAACAAGCTGCAAGGCCCAATAACGAATGACACAGTGTTTGTAAAGTGCTCTTTTACAAGGAAACTCCAATGCTAATTACTATGAACTCTGATGCAGTGTGTGGGCAATCATATGTGTGTGTGTGTGTGCGCGTGCGTGCGTGCGTTTGTCTGTGGTAAAAGCCTGCGAGCAGATCATTTGCCTGTTAAATCATGACAGACTATTTTGGCCTTGGACATATAAAACGTGTGCACAGCAGCATAATTGCGTGAGCTAGATGGTGGTGGCCCCACTTGGTTGATAAACACATGACATGATTTAAGTGTGAAGCCGAGATCTGGGTACATCAGGGTTGGGGAGGTGACGGAGACAGGAACGGTTGTGTCCTTTAGCGAGGTAGTTAACACTCAACTCGTTCAAAGGAGATGCTGAGGCCAGCAGCAGAGTGTCCTTGTCCCAGGTGTGAATTGCTGAACAGGATGTGTTATATGGCGACATAAAGAAGCATCATTTTAGTTTTACAGAGCAATTTGCCTATAGAGTTGAGGAGAGGCCTTTTTTGAGCCAGTGAATGTCAAGTGCCAGCAACAAAGTGAACTCTACACACCGAAATGGCAATTTCAGTGGCTGCAAACGGATTTGATTTTCTCCTGCATCCATCAGTAATGTTGTAGCTCATGACATCGTCTGTGTTAAAAGGGCAGCGCACCTAGCAGAGTGTAGTTTTGGAATATATGAAAAAAGAAAAAGTCCAACACTGTGGGTTCCAGACTATTTGCATGACTTTGGCTGGTAAAGTTGCACAAATTGGGATTGACATATTTCTTTATCCAACTTAAAATCTTAAATAAAATCCTTTATTAAACTACAGCATATGATATGTCTGTCTAAATGTGGTTACTTTCAATATGAATACATAATTAACTTTTTTACACCAATGTCATCACAAGTGTTACCCAAAAAAACATTCTCAAGAGCAGAATAGGGAGTCCTTGACCACAGCCATTATGTCAGCGCATGTGTATTACCAAAGCCCGTCTACTGCGACAGATTATTTTTTAAAGCAATCACAGACTTGTTTATTTCCCTGAAATCAAACACAAGAAGAAGACGACACTCTAGTGTAAAATAAAAGGAATCAGCTCATATCTTGCTAATTTCGGCGTGTTAACTTCTCGGCAGACAAACTTGCTGATGAGCTTTCAACGCCTTCATCAGGGTGCTCTCGAGTGGCACCTTTATCCTGAATGAGTTTTTTAAAACAAATTACACCTCACTGAAATCCAAAGCAGGAGACACCTGGGTCCTCTTTAGATTTGCTCAGCACTACCATGTCATGATATTGATATGCCATCGGTGATATGTTACTGACATGGTATCATGACGGCTACGCTGTGTTGGTGCATTATTAAATTCCTGTTTTCATCCAAGAAACCTCTCGTAACGGAGATGTGACAGGTGAATGTTGCTGCCTCGTTTGTTTGGATGATAAGACAAAGTAAAGATTGGTGGCAATGTGTGGCACGAAGGAAAAGAAGATCTATTATGAAGCTGTTAAACTGCTATATTCACTGCGACCTCGGGACATCATTGTGCATGCTCAAAGTATACACTCGGAAGCTCAGTTACATAACTAACTAGGTTGGCTTGCACAAAAGCCAAAAGACACATTTGTGTAGTATTCTGCGAGAGCATTGTGTTGCTTAAGCAAGACTTAATACGTTATAATATAGTAGCTACATCTTCAGATGCATTGAACGTCTCGGCCTCTGGTCTGAAATGACCAAAGATCTGGCTGTCATGCCAAATGCTGATCACCCTCGCTGGACAGGCCAGGCTTTGATAAAGACATGTAACACTATGCATGCAGCTCTTCTGTAGTTGTGTTGGTAACCAGACAGACAAAGGAGGAAATACTACATGAAAGAATACACTTTTTGAGCATGAACACTGCAGCACTGGACATAGAAGCCTTCTGAGACAATGTGTGGGATGATCACAAGGAAGCAATTTATAATAGATATCAAAGACAGGTCTGTAAAACACTGGCAGGTAGGCCTATGCTGTGCGGGTAAAAAATATTATGCAAAAGACGAATATGGAGGGCATATAAAATCCTGCAAAATAAAAATAAAAATTCATGCTTTTTGCAGAAGTGTAATGGAAGCCATTTAAGCAGTCAATGATATCCCCCATCCTGCCCCCTCTCTGTTCATCCAACTTCTTCCAAGAGAAGAGCATAATGGGCTTTAGTCTCAACAGCTTAGAGGCAGAACAACTCAAACATGCCCTGCAGAGAGATGGCTCTGTGTCAGAAATCACACTCAACCAAAACCAGGCCTTTAATGTAACTAACTGTTCACGAAGATCAGAATATTCCAAATCGGAAACAGCCTCCAACTTCAAATGTCTTATTTTGTGTCATTTGATATTGTGACTTTTTTGTTGTGAATTCATCATATTATTTTATTTTATTTTCTGTTTGCATTGGTAAAAGAATGCAGTTTTCTTAATTGGCTGGTTTGACATAATTTCATCCACGACCTCTGGCAGTACACCAGACATGAGGACAGAGGGGGGAAAAGATGGATGGAAGGATGCTAGACAGAGGACAGGTGGAGATGGAGGGAGTGGGCAGATCCCCTCCTCCCCGGGATGTGAGTGGGTCACAAGCCAAAGAGATGCTGCAGCCCAAAAGGGAGGGTAGCTCTACCTGAGTCACTCTGACATCTCCTGCAGGTGCTGGTTTCTGTGGGGTTCAAATTACACAACAACGGGGCAAAGTTATAAGAATCAGCATGAACACCAAACATAATGCAGTATGACGGCTGGATCGGACTAAAGGTGCAAAATGTTGGCGCTCGAGTGGGAAATGCGGGATCTCCGCGTCGCATGTGGCCACAAAAAACAACAACAGTCTTTTACATTCCTAATGTGCTGTGAACGGGCCTAGTCCAACTGAGCTCGATGGAGGCTCACTGCAAAATGAACATGTCCTATCATAGTATTTATAGCAGCTTTAAATGGTCACTCATGCTTAAATTACTCTCAATTTACAATGAATCATGGACCAGAGTGAACAAGGATGCAAAGCTCATATCCTCCATATATTACTTAATCCATTTCCAAATATATTTAGGAGAGGAATGAGTGGTCTTTAACGTTTTCCCACATGTATTCATAATCTCAAAGCACACTACTTACACCCTAGTCGAGTGTGCCCTTTCCTGAGTTACTCTCATCCTCTGCAAAGTTTCTTGACCAATTATATTTGCGATTAATTAAAAAATAGTGAAAAATGTCCGGTTTCATGAAACATTTACGAATTTATAGAGCATCTTTTAGTCTTCCGACCACTCAAGGTGTTAATTGTTGACACTACATGTCAACATTCACCATCGGTCCCCGTCACTTCAGTCTGACCAATGGTCCAAAACCCAGAGGAATTCACTTCACAATGATATAAAACAAAGAAAAGCAGAAAAAGTATAATGAATCAAAAAGGATGATTGGGTTAGGGTTAGGGTTCAGTGGCACTTAAATAGCACTTACTTATGGTACTTTTGTAGTTCGACTATGTTGAGGAAATGTTACTTCCTGTATTCTTGTTGTTCTTAGTTTGTACTCTAGGTTGAAATGCACTTATTGTAAGTCGCTTTGGATAAAAGCGTCTGCTAAATGACATGTAATGTAATGATTGAATGATGATGTATTTATTTGAGTGACCACGTCAGTTACGAAGCCACTGGTACATTTGTTGCGACAGGGGTTACGGCATTGACCAATGGATTTGACCTACATCCTCACTGGGATATGAAATGCAGGTGGCCGGTGCATCAGCGCCAGATATTCTGTGAGTCAGAATGTCCTGGTTACAGTGCTACGCCGGAGGTCACGGCTTTCCACATCTGTATCGGAGAACTGTCGCAACACTCACAATGATCCTGCAAACGGTCACGCACACCCATCATCCACATCCGAGTCACGCACCCTGTGGTGTGAATACGCACATCTTCACTCAAAGACATGTCAAAGTAAGAGGCACACGGGTATGTGGACGCAAGCAGACGTACAAAGACAGAACAAAAAGTAAAGTGTTCGTTGGTGAGTAATCCCTGTTTTTTATATTTTATTTTTAATTCTTGTGTGTTTAGTTTATTGGTGCTGCTACTGTGACGACAAATTTCCCCTTGGGGATTAATAAAGTATATATCTATCTATCTATCTAAACATACACAGTTCGGGTCTCGGTGCATATGTGCTTGTACAGTGAGGCGCCTCACATGGCGAGAAAGAGCATCGCAGCACAGAAAGCTGTGAGTGAAATGCTCTTATCCGCCACGCACAGCTTCTCACCACTGGAGGGGGACTGGTAGTAGCACAAGCCGAATTACAACCAACACACTACTTGTGTCTTGTATCTCCCTCTGCTGTTCCTTCAGTGAAACCATTAGGGTGAGAAACACAATCAAGGATCCTGAGCGAACAGTGATTCAAAAGTTATGAATTTCCAGCCGTGACATTTTTTTAGGTGAAATTGTCAGTGATGAATTTCTTTCGGAGAGGTCATGAGACGATGTCGAGACATTGACTGACGCTCTAATAGGTGTGGAAGTGTTTAACAAGAAGAATTTAGAAAGTGTTTCCTGAAACAAATTACAAGATGACAGCGTTGCCCGGGGCGCGGAGAGCTCCGCCCTCACTGCTATCAATACCTGACATCAGTTTGTCCGACCAGAAATTCCTCTCTCAACACAACTAAACGTTGCTACTTACTTTCAGTGGGAGGCGGGAGGAGGGAGGGATGTCAATACTGGCAATGATTGACAAAAACAGCAGAAACAAAATGCAAAACAAAAGGGCCACACAACATACAGTTTAACCCTTGTGTTGCCTTCGGGTCATTTTGACCCGATTCAATATTTAACCCTCCTGTCGCCTTCGGGTCAATTTGACCCGATTCAATGTTTAATGTCGGTGTTCTTTCGGGAGTCAACAAACAAACATAAAGTACCTCACACTTAAACTTGGAAAACAATATTAATTCTAATAATTTTCTGGAGATTTTAATAGCTGGGGTCATATTGACCTCAAGGGTAAAATATGTTAGTAAATATAAAGGTAACAGGAGGGTTAAACATTGAATCGGGTCATATTGACCCGAAGGCGACAGGAGGGTGAAACATTGAATCGGGTCAAATTGACCCGAAGGCAACACAAGGGTTAAAGTCAAATGTCACGAATGAGTCACGAAACAGCCTTATGGGAAGTGGTCAGAGAGCCGTCACAGGAGGTCAGAAGTGTGGCGGCTAGGCGATACAAACAAAGCGTTTGAGCCATAGAGTGAGGAGGAGAAAGGCTGGAGGGGGAGCAGCTGCATGTGACTGGGATGTTGAGGATGCAGACGGTTTCTGTGGTTTACACCCTGCTCAGGCTCAGTAACAGGAAGTGCTGCAACTCCACAGCAGCCCGCTGGAAGTCGTACAGCGTTATAGTTTCCTACATAGGTCAATGGAAGATTGGGTTTATGTTTGCAAGAGCCATTAAGTCGTCAGCTTTAAGGTTGAACACTGATTGTACACCCTGCAGCATCATGATGCTTGTACTGCCCGTTACTCCTTAATGTCATCCAGTGTTGTTTTCCTTCATGAGATACAACGCAATGACACAATAACACAATGACAGGTATATGTTATACTTTTAAACGCCACGTAATGAGTGGACAGGCAGACAGGCTCTGGCTCCAAGCACAGGTCAACAACT
Source organism: Pseudoliparis swirei (assembly GCF_029220125.1). Classification (NCBI taxonomy): domain Eukaryota; kingdom Metazoa; phylum Chordata; class Actinopteri; order Perciformes; family Liparidae; genus Pseudoliparis; species Pseudoliparis swirei. The sequence continues at coordinate 15,415,432 of NC_079404.1, forward strand.
TAAAGCAGGATCCACAGTGGAAAAGTGGGTCATCTCCTCCTGACACAGAAGCACATCCACTGACACACACTTGCACTCTGAACACCGACGTGGAATAGTGCTCTTTTAGGAAGATGTTTTTAAATGTGTGGTGCTGCTCCGTCACTCTGACTTGATGTTACTACCTCTTTATAACAGTGGACTCATTATGGCATTTGTGGAAGCGTGTAATGTCAAATAAAGAAAATCAAAACTTACAAAACCTAACTTACTTTGTTCTTCTATTCCTTTGTGATCACTAAATCATTATTTTACTCACTAAAATCAATCATTTCCAAAACCCTAAGTGTGACCTACAACCCCACCTTAAAACCAGAAGCTAACTCATGGCCAGCTTTGATAATAAATTTTAAAAAGACCAAAAGACAACCACAACCTCAAGTGTAACACTTAGCCACAGAGCTCAGAAATATGCCAAAGAATTACCAACACACACAGTGCACACAGACCAAAACCCATTCAGAACAACCCTCTGACAGAGCAGCATGGAGGTCAACCTGTGGTCAGCTGGTCTTGTCTTGTGTGAGCAGCCAGTGCTTTAGACTACAAACCAGACAAGATAGATAACAAAGTTATGTATGGCCTGAATTATAGTTGTAACAAACACAGCAATGTAAAATCTTCATTGAAATTAAAAGTTTTGCAGACTATGTCAAAGTATAAAATACACAAGTAAACAAGACACATTGTGCTTCAATTACTGCAGTTCTAATGTACCGTAGTCATCTTGGACCTTCATCCACTACTCAATTGGCCTCCGTTAACCCCTTATCTTGCCCCATGCATGTGCACACACACACTCAAATAACAGACCAGATAGCTTTGTGCAGACATACACACATGGAAAGCAGACACACACACACACACACTTACCCAGAGCCAAGCAAAGTCTCTGCACATCTCATCTTATTCCCTTCATAGCGCAGAGAAAAGACTCAAGTGTCACAAATGCTCCTGTTCCCGCAGAGGCCAGTGGCAACTCTCAAAGCTTTTGCTGCTTCCAAGCCTCCTGCCTGCGTCTTATCACTCTCACTCTGTGCACATATCCCTTACTCTGCTCACTCTTTCGTTCTTACTTCCGTTCCTGTCTTTCTCTCTCTTCTTTTCTTTTGCTCACTCTCTTTTCTCCCTTCTCTCCCTTGCTCTCTGATCTGTCTTTTTCCCTTGTCCAGCTTCTGCACAATGCACATCAATTATTCAGAGGCAGTCTCCCGGTTTCTCCGGCTCATCCAATCAGAGCGAGGCTCTGCACTAATGGGCTCCTGCTGTACCTGCTACCGGCTCCAACACACTCTCGAGACTGCAGGGGGGTGAGGGAAGGAGGGAGAGAAATAGAGAGGGAGCAGAGGAGACAGCCAAGGAGGAGGGAGGATGAGAGGAAGCGATAAAGACGGCGAGCCGACGCAGACAAACAGGAGTAGAGATAGAGAAGGCAAGATATTCCAGTGCTTCTCACCTCTGTCATGAGCTGCAGTTATTGATGTGCTCTGCCTAGTCTGTGTAGCGCTCCGTTGCCCTGTTTCTCTAAGTTGACATCACACACTTGAGAAACACACATGCACACGTGCATAATCTGACGGTGTGACTGCTTTTTATCAGGAAGGGTATAAAAAAAAAGAGGAAGAAAACTCAGATCTCAAACTTGCATAGATGGGTGGAGCTTAGCGGAGTGAAAGCCAACGCATGAGCGATGGAATGTGAGAAGAAGAAAGCATGAGATGTAAGGATCAATCTATTGAGGCAGACATATGGTAAATTATTCGCCCTATCAGAGAGGGGAATCCTGCCTGCAGAACAATCTAACCTGACAACGTCCCCTTGTCTCTATCAGAGGCCACTTTGTAAATCCAACTAACAAGACACATCAGAGACTTAGATAATAACTGAGCGCAACTGAATTAAAGAGGAGCCAAGATGAGGGTGAATCTGAGTTCATCTCGTCTTCGCCCGCCCCTGACACAAGCCAACAAGGTGAAAAAACAATCTGGATGGATGAACAGGAAAGAGTCATTACTCTCTCTCTCTCCCTACCTAAATATTAAGCTGTGCAGTGAAGCTGAAGAGCGGGAAAAGCCCGCTGGCCTTGTGACATCAGAGGGAAGTTGTCTGAGTCATCAGCACTTTCACAAATGTCCCACGCAGAATTGAAACACAGGCAACGGAAGGCATTGTTGGACAGGAATATGAATTGAAAAGGGTGTATCTAAAGCCCCCTGGGGGATGATGTGTAAAGGGGATGGGGGGTGGGGGGAGTCCTAAGGTGTCGGTGCCAGATCAGTCAACCCGGAACAAAAGGGGGATTTAAATCATTTGCTCATCCGGATTTGACGAGAACAAAGTGTCCTGTGTTTGTAGTGTAACTGCACGACCAGATCAGTTGGGATATTACCAACATGAATTTACTTGCAACTGTGTAAACCACACCAATTAAGTTGCAAGTGATAGAGGACCAAATCAGCCAGAGGCAGCAAATGCAGCTACCATAATAAGTATTTCCCCATGAGCTTTCTTTCTATAAACTTCATCGGGAAGTTCTGAGGGTAGCTTTGGGTTGCGAAGAGGTTTCATCATCTAAGGCGAACCACTGGAGAGTGTCAGAGGAGAGGCCCGCCTGCTAAAAATAAACCTTGTTTCCTGTTAATAATTCAGCGCGGTGCTCTTACTCAGCAGTAATCAAATATAAAAGTCTGTAAGGTTGATTGGGTCAGTGACAAAGGAGGCTTACACCTTCCTCTAGTTCTACACACGCAGCTCAAAGTTGAAAAGAAAGACAGGGTGAGAAAATCAATCAAGTGAAAGTAAATTGAGACGGATAAAATGGAAGACATGTTGTAGGCCAAATGAGAAGACAGAAGAGGCGTGTGTTTGTGTGTGTGTGTGTGTGTGTGTATGTGTGTGTGCAGGGACTCACACACTGTGACATGAGTCTACACAAAGTCTAATGGGAGTACTTATTTTCAGCTGAATTATGGGAGTTCTGAGTTTTTTTTGTGAGCTCAGTGTGTTTGTTGTGAGTGAGTTACAGCCTCACCCTGGAAGTTTTCTGCCACGGCTGACAGTGGAGTGGCAGTTTTCCTGAGATCACGCTGTGAGATCACTGAGATCATACAGTGAGATCACTGAGATCACACTGTGAGATCACGCTCTATTGACTGACCGAGCGCTGACAATCGTGCACTTCTGCTGGGACAATTACATTTACAGGTAAAATAAGAGTGGGTGGAGAACATGTACAAACTACCCAGAACAACGCGAAACTTCTTCATCATATTTCCCCCTTTTCATTCTTCTCCAAACACTCTTCTTAATCAGCTGAAGAAGAGAAACTAAAAGCATCAAAAGCATTTATCCCGTGTGTAGATAAAGGGATCTCAGAAACCACGGAAACGATAAGCATTCGCTCCTGAAGCTTAACCTTCTGATAACATGAGATGCCACCAGAAGTGATTGAATCAATCTACCTTTGAGCAAGAACAACAAGCAGAAACCTGACTTACACATTCAAATAGGTTTCAAAGAGCATAGTGATCATTCCAGGGAGCAGCTACCTTTAATCCGGAGCGTGTCACGTCATGTTCAAAGCATAATACACAAACTGAGTCACGGTTAAGATTTACTTTCATCTATTTAAAACTTCAGAGAAAGTTGACATACAAGTCTTGTCATAATGACAACTCTGTTTATTATTGGCGCTCATGCTTCCGAAAGAAAGAGAACAGTTATGAGCTCGCTGACAGCAGTGACAGATTCAGAGGAAGGAAACGCTAAAACCCTTGACGGATTATTTGTCTAATCTGATTTGGTGTCTGCTGAACTTCACTGTAGCCCAACGGCTCAGAGTCTATTGGGCTTTGTTGTGTTTTCAGGGCAGCATCACACCTATTATCTAATGAGCCTCTCATTGGACGCTTTGTCAATTATTATGGGGGAAACATACGCCGCTCTAAAACGACTTAAAAAAAGATTATTAGGCTTTTAAAACAAAAGTCATCAAGTGAGACGCCACAAAAAGCAAAATCTCCAAGGTGCTCTTTTCAAGAGAGTGACTTAAACCATGCTAGCTGCAAGTATGCTAGCAGCGTTAAAGCACTGGGAGTTAACAGTGCTAATGCCAGCTCGCCTAACGGCAGATAAATCTCTTCACTGGGTGATTCCAGATTAGAGCAGCGCGCTAATCCCGAAAGCCTCACTGCAGGGTCACCGTATCAAGACAGCTCTTCGGCAGCAGTCTGCTATTGCTAGTGTAAGTGACTTTTTTTCGTCCCGATGTGGGGGGGGGGGGGGGGGTATCAGAATCAGATCGGTCAGTACGCAAAGGCGCGAAGTAACACAAGTGGCATTACGCATTGTAGATTATTTTCGCCCATGCGTACCTGCGTACCAGTTATGTGCACCCCTGATTATAAACACAAGACGTCTGTTCAAATTCAAGATACAAAATGTTCTTTTTACTGCATGTCTGTTTGTTCTCTAGTCGCCTCGACTTACTTACTGAAGGTCATACTTTAAATTGTGGCCTGATTTATTTCTAGGAAAATTGAGTATTGTGTACTTGTAATGAGAATCACACACGTCAAGTTAACTCTGCAACATCACCAGTTGTCAAAGTGTTTAAAAAAAGCATGGGTAGCCATAATTGCTTCATCAATTTCCTCTTGAACTGAGGCTCTGAAGGAAAGGGTCAGTGGGATTGATCTGCAGCTTTAAGAGTCTGCCTCCTCCCCAGAGGAGCCCGCAGAGAGCATCGCAGACTGCCTGGCCCTCGTCTGAGCTCTCGGGTGTCAGATTCGCGGCCCTCTGTCGCCATGCAGGCTGTCAGAAGATTGTGCTGGGCGTGCACAATTTAATGCACATTCATGCATGTGCAGAGTGCAGACACACACACACACACACACGGATCCAACAGTGCAGTAAAGAACAAATGGTTCTCTGCATCCTTGTTGATGCATTATGAGGGTCCACATGTGTCTCTGGAGTTCAAGTGTGCATCCTGTCTCCTCCATCGCGTCCCCCCCGCCAATCTGCTTCCTCAGAGAGATGTCCTTGAAAGGGAGGGAGGTAAGAAGGATGCTCAGTGAGTAAGTTCTGCCCTGAGTCACATCTGCCTTCCACCTCGACAGCCTGCCTGCATCGTTTGATGACTGGCCGTATCATATCCCCCCTCGATCCCCCCGCCCCCCCTCATACCCACATAATTCCACTACAGTTCCCATTTGTCCGCTGTGCATAAACAGCTTTTCCAGAAACCCGGTGCTGTCTTCTATTAGATCCCAAAACCATCAGCAGGCCTGAGGATGATGCTGACTGTCAGTCGGGCACACACAGACAGACAGTCCGAGCCATGCCTGGACAACAATCACATTATCTCAACACAGGAACACAGACAGAGAGAGAAATACAGCAATCAATATTGGACACTGACGTCTGTCTGACCACTTAAGTTCCTCCCGACAAGATGCTTCCCACCACAACTGAAAGAGGATCATACGCTTTAGCAAATATTCATATCATAGGATTGTGTGACCGTGAAACAGCAGCAAACGGCTTCATTTCGGCCTTCTGCACATCCAGTCGCGACACACTGCATATCGTGTGAGTAATTATGGGATAAGATTTCAGAGCGCTACGGTCACTGTCACTGCAGTGACATGTGCGCCTTCTCAGAAAATAACAACATAGAAATCAGACAGTTTAATCGAAATATTTGACTCTCGGTACGGGCCACTTATGTAACTGCAGAAACACGGGTCTATCTGCGCTCTGACTGGCTGGCTCCGGCTTCGCCAGGCAGAGTGAGTGGTCCAGCACACATCAGCGACACCTCCCCAGCCATCCATCTCTTTCTCTCTCTCCTCTCTCCCGCCTCTGCACAATTCACTTTGACGAATGTACACGAACAGGCCGCTCCTGCAGGACTGTGGGAGGCGGGGCGGAGGGAGGTATGGATCGGGGGAGGGTGTGTGGCACGTGGTGGTGAAGGGGGGAGGGGATTGGAGTTGATAGATAAATGTCTCAGGATAGCATTACTGTTCGCTCTTTCTCTTTCTCGCTTTGTGTGTGTGTGTGTGTGTGTGTGTGTGTGTGTGTGCCTGCACATATGCACACGTGAGTGTGGGCTCCTGTGGACAGACTGTTGAGTAGACTGTTTTTGTGAAGCTACCACCCGGACAGCTCATCTCAATAGCACATTAATGTTTAATGGGGACTAAAAATATCTGACATTATAAAGCTCTATGGGCTTTTTGTGTGATGTCTGACGCACATTTACAAACCACAGATGCATGGTAACCTTATTTGTTTTTAAGCGGGAGAGATTCTCCGTGACATCCTAATAACCTTTTTATAGTGCTCAAAACATGAGCAGCTACGTTGTGTAATCATGAACTGAGCAGAGTAATGAAGGAGGAAACGCTCCTGACCGGATCGTGACTTAAGCCATACAGCCATTTCTTTAAATTGCTTTATTTCATCAAAAGATGAATAATTGCAGCGAGAAGAACAATGAGCACTGTGTCGCCACTGTCTCGCGAGTCAACAGCAGTCAATGGGATGATGTACGAGCATGCGTCTGCTGGCATTTTAGTAAAGTGCTGGGTCTTACCTGCAGACTTGGGAGTGAATTTGTCCCTGTTGGCTGCACACACAGCCAGCAACCTGTAGCCCAGATCCAAGTCATACCCCTGCTGAGCAGCAACGCGGCTCACCACCTGCAGAAAGAGCGATGGATCCTTTAGCATTGTATCAATTGTTTTGTAATCAATACATCATTATAAATACATCATTTCATGACATCATTGCAAATTAGGCATATATCTGTCTATCCATCCCTTTCTTATGCAGCACCATACAATATTGATGCTAAATAAACAGTAAGCCACAGCTAATGCCGCTTAATCCTTCCAATTTTCGTACTCGTGTTAGTATTTTGAGTCACTGCTATCACTGAGCTTTATTTTTCTTCAGACAAATGCGCAACAAAAAACAGACACAGTGAGATTAATGTGGAGTCTGCAGTCTGGATTGCTCCAGGGATCCATAGTCAGGACGAGTCTGATGACCGCATCAACCTCCAAGAGAGGTGAGAGAGCCAAACCACAGTCGCTCTGCGGAGCGAGCGGAGTCTCTGAAAGGTTATCATGAAACAAGCCCGCTCTGGCCCCAAAGTGAGCAGAGCTTGTCCCTGGCTAAAGGTTGCCAGTTGAATTACCCAGACAGGCCAGGAAAATATGGAAATAATAGGTATTGGGATATCTAGCTAAACTGACCACTTCAACACACTGTACACGTGTGTGTGTGTGTGTGTGTGTGTGTGTGTGTGTGTGTGTGTGTGTGTGTGTGTGTGTGTGTGTGTGTGTGTGTGTCAGAGGAGAGTGTAGAAATAAACTGAGTAAAGTACTTCTCAGCAGCATCTCCTGAGGGTACAAAGGTTACAAATCCTCCTTTTCCCTCCAATTTGAAGAGGAACCAGTCCTCAGCTGTACGGTTTTAATAATCCCTTTGTGCTAATGCCTTCGAAAAGAGGTTGAACATTTATGGGACATGAAGCAGGAGCCTCCCAGACCTTAAAATAACGTTAAAGGGAATGCTGCGTGACGTTAAACAGGACTCAGGAGACAGGGGTAAATCACTGATAGAAAGGAAACCCCTTTGCTTTTATATGCTTACAGATGGCAACTCCTCTGCTGCCTCTGACCTCAAAACACACATTACCGTTAACAAGGTCAGCTGGGGTGCCTTTTAGAAAGCCAACATAACAGCGAGCAGTGATCATAAAGTGCTTTTGTCACAAGTAATGTGGCCGCTGAGCACTGAATGAAAAACTGTGGAAATGATATAAATAAATATGGTTTATTTGATTATCTTAGTTAAGAGATGGCAATAAAAAATTCTGCAGGTTCATTTAATCAGAGAGAAATTATTTGAAGCTGTTCAGGAGGCATAACATAATCTATTCAGCCCAACCATATCATGCAAGCAATGACGATTCTGACAAACAGTCGAATCGTGTTGCAGTCGATCGTTTAATTTCCTGCGTGAGTGAGTCTGCCCTGCAGTTTGTAAAGGCAGGCAGCCAGCTACAGAGGACAGCATAGATTCAACACGGATTTAACACGTGTTTCACCTCATAAGCCTTTTTCAGCATAATCTCCCTCTGAGGACGTACATCCAGGCCCATATTGCTGTCAATATGAGAGCAGTGCTCTCAGAGCTGCTCCTGGGTTACTGGGCTGATACTGATATTCTTGTTTTTCTATGTGCTGGAGGGAAAAAGAAGCATCAGTTTTATAGTTTTATGTGAAAGACAGCTCCTCATGAACTAAGAAGCAGAGATAAAGTTAATGTCTGCCAGCACTGACATTACCCTCACTCACAATACAGTATAAACAGAGACAAAACACAAATTGTCAAGCAGACAGAGCTAATAGTGCAGCACTCACAGCTCAGTTATGTCATCTTTTATTGGCTCTGGAGCCGATACTCCACCAGGGATCGGAGGACGACCTCCAGATGTACAACATGCCACAGGGAACAAGCGTCTCCACATTACAAACACATTCAGTTTCATTCAGCTACAACACATTTAACGGGCTGTGATTGGTCCTCGGTCATCTTTAAAATTCAGTTCAGCTCTGTGACACGCAACCAGTGAAGTAACGTCACGCGAATAAAATCCTTGAAAGAATGCAAGAACTTGTTGCGCGCTGTAATTCTCCCGAGAAGAAGCCGTTTGCTCTCTGAGTCTGATGGAACAATTTAGCTGATGGAAACCGCCCCATGCTGAGAGGGAGCTCCGTGGTGGGCTCTATTGTATCAGCCCTTTAAGAGGCTTTGATCGTGATTTACACATTAATGAGCATTTATCTGTTTGCTCACGCTACCACTTCAGCCGGGCACAATGTTCCTTCAGTGTTTCAAAGGTTGATCTTAGCGACAGACGCGTGAAACTTTAAATTATCTGCTCTAAAGCCTCTTTCACACAAGTGACTGTGTATGTACTGTGTGTGTGTGTGTGTGTGTGTGTGTGTGTTTTGACACACCTGGTGCTGGCTCTTTGGCCCTGTGCCCAGATCGATAAACTGTAGCTAGTGAACTGAATGACGATGGCTAAGGGTGACTGGCTACCCGCAGTCATGTTCACGCCTTATTATTAGTTGGTGTGCATCTGTGTGTGTGTGTGTGAGTTTGTGTTTGCGTGTGTTTGTGTGTGTGTGGGGGAGCACAAAGTGGAGAGAAGCAGTGGGTGACAAGGACTTTAACCTGTTACTGGCCCCTGACGGCCTGAGCAGCTGCCTTGGATAACTGCTGGGTACAAACATGGTGTGTCTACAGCCTGCTACGAACTGTTTTCTCAGACCTAAGAGAAAATAGTTGTATAACCAAATAGCAAATGTCAATATGACTGTGACATGAAGATTGTTTCAGCTGTTGCACCATCTATGTTAACTTAAAGCTTAAAAGTAGGTGAAAAGCATCAGATCTGGACCCATTTTCTTTCTCCTAAGTATCCAAGATCTAATTATTGTTTTGCTCGCGTCTCCTAAAAAGCACCTGAAAAGCCCAACAAAAAACATAATTACTGTTTGCATACCGTCAGACATCCCATGAGACTTTGCTCGAAAGGTCGCTGGAAGGCCCGGGGATCTCCACACCAGTCGAGCAGCTCTGTGGCCGCTGAGTGGAAGTTGGCCGGGTTCTGTAAGTGCTGTGCAAACACAGAAAAAGGAGACTGCCATTAGAAAACAATGGGAAATAATGAGCGTTATTTTTGTTCACATCAAGTACAAATTGGAGAAACACTGAAAAAAACAAATCGTTTCGCAGCCCTGGGCTTTCCCTCCGAACCGCCGTGATTTAATGTCTTGTGTTTCTGCACAACCCTGTGAGGACCTTGACTCCTTCCAATATACGCCCTCTCAGGGCTCTGCTGCATTGTGGGAAGAAGATCACACCCATATCAACAATGATGCCAGTGTTTCCTGTTAATCTCTCTTGGCAACACCCAGCCTTCACACCCCGTGATCCACACAGCAACCAAATCTTTCCCTCCAATCCTCCTTCTCTCCTTCATTCACTGCCTGTTTTTAGAATGTAACAGAGCCTCGGCACCAGAAGTCCACTGGCTGGCTTGGCCGTTCACAAAGAAAACAACCGTGGTCCTGGCAGCTATGCATGTAGACTCAATAAGCGCCGTTGGTGTGTTGTCTAATCTCTTTCAGTCTCTGTCTGTCTCTCTTGCTTGTTCGCTGAGGCCTGAAACAGTTGAGTCTTTTCTTCCCAGTGTCTGAAGGCTACTCAGGCTGGCAGGACACAATAAGCGGTTTTAAAATTGGGCTCCCTTTCTTCATGGCTCAGAAGGTTAATAGCTCTGAAATGGGGCAGAGCTGCAGCTTGTTCAGTCGGCGAGATTGAGCCCACTTGAAAGCATTTATTATTCTCATCTGGAGCTGAAGCGTCTTGTTTTGTGTGTTGTTGCAGAGAAGGTAGGACTATTGTCTTTAAGGGGCAGCAGAGGTCAGCGCTTTTCAAAGGGCAGCTTTCTGGCGGTATGTGACAAAGGGGTTCTTGGATGCAACAGCTGCCTAACATGTCAGGCCCGGTACTCGCCTGCAGAGACAATCTCTGAGGGCTCCCAATGATATCATGAGCTTCAAGAGAGGACTTGAGTGGCTCATCTTTTTGGATGCGAAGATTAGCCATTATGGAGCTAACTGGAGACTCTCAAAGGGGTCTGGTGGATGATGAAGAGCAGCAGTGAGAGAAAGTGATAGATGCTCGTGTCGAGAGAGAGAGAGGGCGGGGAGAAGAAACTGTTCCAGGTGAGTGATATAATCTGGCATTATTGCTGCTTGATAGGAGGCGGATCAGCCTCCAGCGCGAGAGGAATCAGAACTAGCACAGCCGGGTCTGTCTGTCTCGATCTGAACTCACAGCTCCCGCCGCTGCGGCGCTCGCCACCGACTCTGCCTGACATCCTCGACTCTGGCGCGAGGGGGAGGACAGCGGAGTGAAATAGCTCCACTGAGTTTCTTTGGTGGAGGATGGGGCCCGGGCTGTTCTTGTTGTTGTTGCTGTTCAGGGTTGGAGGAGGACAAGAACAGGGGTGGGGGGCTGAGTGGCAGCGATGGGGTTTCACCAGACAAAGAGCCAGACGTTTGACAGACTGTCCTCTGTGAGATGATGGACCGACTTAGCCCTTTTCAGGCCAGCCAAAGCTCAGGCTGTTCAGTGCCTACCTGGCTGCATGATAAACAGCGCAACTCTTGGCTCTGTGCCAGCGGCTTCCCCCCCGAACCAAAACAACACCCTGCTGGCAGAGCCGCCACGAGCTCAGAGCTCACTGACTAACTCACCGCCTTTGAAGTCTGGTTTACTACCAATTCTATTCCAGCCCGAGTCGAGGAGTATATAAACCCAAATACAATTAGTGCATTTATTAAGCGAGACTTGTTAACTCGGGCTATTTAGGGCCTATCGGTGACACTGGAGAAAATAACTGTGGAGGCTTTGTGTGTCGATTCTGCAAAACTTCTACTCATTTGAGAAAAGCTGACATTTTGGTTTGACACGGTCTCGACGACGAGCACATCGCTGCACGCAGTCGGGGAGAGAGCACGAAGGCGATGAGAGAGGCTGTTGAGATGAAGGTGATTATAGTGGCCGGGAGTTTGGGAGGGGGGGTTGCTCAACAGCCGACACAGAGAGAAGGGATATGTCACCTCATAATCGCAAGCTCAAAGCCCCACCATTCACCGATTCACTGTAAGGCATGGTGTCATATGGATGTTGGGAGATATAAAGGATCACACCCACAGAGCATAAACAAATAAGCCCACAGCCTGCCAGCCAGCCAGCGAGTTCTTGTAGACGATTAATCACAGGCAGAGGCGGTAGCCCTGGGTTATGTCTGACTGTGTCTTTCTGTCTGTATCTGTCTGCGTGGAGTCTCCTGAAAGCTGGCAGTCAAGGAAGCATTTAAGCAAAACCACAACAAGGGTCGACATTACGTCAAGAGTCAGGAACGTGATGTAAGGGGTCACAAGACCAGGAGGGAGAAAGTAGAGGCTGTTACTTTGCTCGTCTCTTTGAAGTCTCTTCTTGTCCTCACTGCCAGACTTGCGTCTCTCTCTCTCTCTCTCGCTCTCTTACCCTCTCCCTCTCCCTCTCTATGATCCTGTGCAACATGATCTGTGTGACTGGAGCTAATGGCCAGAAAACCGATGCCCATATAAGGGTGTGACATGGAGAAAGGACTGCAGGAGAAAAGAGGAAATGCAGATTCTTGTATCTTTGCCACCAATCCATGTCTGTATTTGACTGAATGAAGTTGACGGAGGCCTGCAGGTCTTTATACACACCTGTTTGATGCACATCAGCCTGTCATTGGTCTGCTGGATGTGCCGGTCCATTGATGGTAACGTGTTCATCTTGATGTCTCTACCGGGACACCATTAAAGGTTCTGTACTCTGTAAAGGAAGCCGGAGAGGAGAGGTACATCTGTTAGAACAGGTTTTTTCCAGGTCACCCATGTAAACAGTGTGTAGCCTCTGAAGTTCAAACAGCCATTTAGCAGCTCGACAAATCTGCAAACAGGTAAGACAGCTTGTTTATGCACTGACTCATTGAAGGGCTCGATGCGCCTCAGGCATGCGTGTCTTTTATTTTTTGTTGGCAATTGCATGAATCTGAGATGTTTCACAGCAGCGCTTTTAACCACAAACAGAAACATGATGAAACTGGAAGAAAACTTCATTGCTTTATATTACTTGTTGGAGAAAAATCAAACGCACACTGAAACCAACAAAGGACATGAACTGTTATCTCTGTCGAAGAAGCACACCTCACAGTCAAGGTTATCAGTGTGGCGGAGACAACACATGTATACCCACATTTAACAGCTGATAAGGTTGAGCATCTCTTTCTCTCTGTGGACATCTTCTTCTGATCCGACAGTGAGCAGCAGAAACAAGAACACTCAGAGAAATGGAGGCTGGATTAATTAGCATCGTGCTGCTTAACCAGCGAGGCCTCCGTCCCTCACCATCCCTCTGTGTTCATCTCCATCAGTGTTGGTCCGCTTCACATTCCTCCGCACAAAAGGCGAACTGAGAGACCACAGGTGGGGGGGTTCAGGGATCTAGAAAGCTGCTCAGTACTGATAAAGGGTCCCCCAAGATCCCCTGCTGTGAGAAACAGACCGAGTATGAATACGATGAAAGCATAGTGCTCAGCCAGGGAGTTTTCACGTGTCATGCTTAGTATGGTGGGCTTATCTTAGAAAGACTATTGCACACACTTTCTGTCTCTATCACTCAAAACACACAAACACACACACTTAAGAGCATGTAAACACAAAAGCTTGAATTCTCAATTTAATTCAGCGTAAAGGTAAAACTTCAAAGGAACACTTGGAGAATAAGAGTGTATTACTAATCCTCTGAGCTTAAGCATTACTAGAGTAGAATCACCTGGAGTGCACTTGCACAAAGTCTTAAACATCAGTACAAGGGGAATTCGGGAGCAAATGTGCTCAAACGGTGGGCAGCCGTGCATCTCTTGTCAGGTTCACGGGGCGGTGGATGGTCCCTCCAGAGCAGCCACGACATTCTGCAGGGCACGAAACAAATCGGACCAAGCCTATCCCGACCGGAGCTATGGGTGGCCTGATTCTGCGCTGCTGTCAGCGTCCAGCAGATGTCTCCCTCACCTGCTGCTAACCAGCATGTCTCTTTCACACACTACACCCGGAGCAAGTGGTCCAGAGAGGGCTCCTTTAAGCCCTGACAAGTGCTACAAATCCCCTTCAGTGGCCAGGCAGCTCCACAGACCGCTAACAGGGCACGCTCCGGCCCAGAGCTTGCCGTCTGACCTTGTGTGTATTGATTAACTGTTTCGTCCTCAGCTCCCCTTCCTGCTGTCCCAACACACCCGCAGCCAAGACTGAAGAGGAAGGAGGGAGACTGGAGGGGGAGGAGAAATCTGCCTCTTTTACCCAATAATCTCTTTCTTTTTCGTGCTTTCACAAAGTCCAACACACACAAACACACACACACACACACACACACAAACGGGCAGTGCTTTTGTTAGTTGATAAAAAGATGGGCCCTCAGGTTCTGAAAGGGAAAATGAGTGAGGTGGAAACGCGACTTGCGTGGCATTGTAACTGAGATAAGAAGTCAATCCACCTGACTGTCTGTCTGTCTGACTGTCTGTCTGACTGACTGTCTGTCTGTCTGACTGATTGACTGTCTGTGTGACTGTCTGTGTGACTGACTGTCTGTCTGTCTGTGTGACTGACTGTGTGACTGACTGACTGACTGTCTGTCTGTCTGTCTGTCTGACTGACTGACTGATTGACTGTCTGTCTGACTGTCTGACTGACTGATTGACTGTCTGTCTGTCTGACTGACTGACTGATTGACTGTCTGTCTGTCTGACTGTCTGACTGACTGTCTGTCTGTCTGCCTGACTGACTGATTGACTGTCTGTCTGACTGTCTGACTGACTGACTGTCTGTCTGTCTGTCTGACTGACTGTCTGACTGACTGATTGACTGTCTGTCTGTCTGTCTGACTGACTGACTGATTGACTGTCTGTCTGACTGACTGACTGACTGATTGACTGTCTGACTGTCTGTCTGTCTGACTGACTGATTGACTGTATGTCTGTCTGACTGTCTGTCTGTCTGACTGACTGATTGACTGTCTGTCTGTCTGACTGACTGACTGACTGATTGACTGTCTGTCTGACTGACTGACTGACTGATTGACTGTCTGTCTGACTGACTGACTGACTGACTGATTGACTGTCTGACTGTCTGTCTGTCTGACTGACTGATTGACTGTATGTATGTCTGACTGTCTGTCTGTCTGACTGACTGATTGACTGTCTGTCTGTCTGACTGACTGACTGACTGATTGACTGTCTGTCTGACTGACTGACTGACTGATTGACTGTCTGACTGACTGACTGACTGATTGACTGTATGTCTGACTGACTGACTGATTGACTGTCTGACTGTCTGTCTGTCTGTCTGTCTGACTGACTGATTGACTGTCTGACTGTCTGTCTGTCTGTCTGACTGACTGATTGACTGTATGACTGTCTGACTGACTGATTGACTGTCTGTCTGTCTGTCTGTCTGTCTGTCTGACTGATTGACTGTCTGTCTGTCTGACTGTCTGTCTGTCTGACTGACTGACTGACTGATTGACTGTCTGTCTGTCTGACTGACTGATTGACTGTATGTCTGTCTGTCTGTCTGACTGACTGATTGACTGTATGTCTGTCTGACTGTCTGACTGACTGATTGACTGTCTGACTGACTGATTGACTGTCTGTCTGTCTGACTAACTGACTGACTGACTGATTGACTGTCTGTCTGTCTGACTGACTGATTGACTGTCTGTCTGTCTGACTAACTGACTGACTGACTGATTGACTGTCTGTCTGTCTGACTGACTGACTGATTGACTGTCTGTCTGTCTGACTGACTGACTGATTGATTGACTGTCTGTCTGTCTGACTGACTGATTGACTGTCTGTCTGTCTGACTGACTGACTGACTGACTGACTGTCCGGGCTGACAGACGCTTAAGCGCCACACCCTCTTCCGTTCAGGGAAAAAATGTGTTGCATAACAGACAATGCTTCTGTGAAAACATGGCGGAAGACCTCCTCTTGTACTAAATCCTTGTTTGCGATCAAAATAAAGCAAAGTAGTCTGTTAAATCATCATATGAGGATAAACAATTGAATGTTTCAACAGAAACAGTTTTTTCTCCTCTTTTCCAGATTTCTTTGCTTGAGACTTCTTGGGCTACTGCTGTTGTTGTTTGATCACGCTGAAGACGGGCCTGCCTAATCTTTATTGTCTCCAACACATCTTAATCAGCTCCACTCAGCAGCACTGCTTACCAAAGGTGCAAAGCAAAGGATTACACATCCAATTATGCTGTGCATATCACAACCTCCCTTTATACAGCAGTGGAGGATGCTGCCATGAATCAGAGCAGTAACAAACCACAAAGTAAACTAACATCCAAGGAAGACTCTGTTTCCTTCTCTCACTGTCTCAAAAAATAACAACAACACACACATCCACATTTTTCATCCCTCCTTCTCTCTTTGCTGAGCAAAACACGCTGGGGGAAGTGGGGCAAGAAATAAGTGCCCGGAAACAAAAGCAATGTAATATGAAAAGCACTGGAGTATGGCAGGAAGGGGGACAAGAAAGAAACAGAGAGAAAGAAAAACAAAGAGTATTGAAATGATCTCGTCGTCATCGGCAGCACACACACACACACACACACACACACACACACACACACACACACACACACACACACACACACGTAGAGTGTGATCACTCATATGAGTGATTTCTCATTTCAGACAAATGACTCCCATCTTTGTCAAGTGCAGCTGGCTTTGTGAATGGGATGGCTGGTGGGGGTTGTGTGGAAGCGGCTACACAGGAGTTCATAATGCACTCCGATACTGTGTCTTCTTGTATCGGAGTGCATTAGAAGCAGGACTGGGGGAAATGGTTGGAATGAGTACCAAGATATTCATATGTGTATTGTTCAAACATCGTTATAGAACGATATTAGGATCGTGCAATTATATGCAAAATCACCTAAAAACTGCACAATTTAATTCATTTTAAAATACTATATGTATCCCTTCAGGGACAATTTGAGGCAAGTGTTTTTGCACAATTAATTTACACACGTAATAAGATGATCATATTCAGCAATTTGTGAAAGGATAAACTAGCATTAAGGGTGTAACTATTCTCTGAATCCACGGTTCAGTTCAAACACTGCAGATGAGCACATGGCCGTTTGTGTCGGTTACAGAATCATAATTATTTCAATGGGATTCTGCCGAAAGTTGATAAACAATTAGCCTTATTAAGAAGTCTCCGGGCAAACATGCTGTAGTATTTCTTCCGCATTACGACATTTTAGTCCTGCTGTGGTTTGAATGGGCTCCACAAGCCCTGGGGGGATAAAAAATATAAAATATATTAACTTTAAGTGAAATAATTATGCTATGCATGCACAGCTATGGAAAATAATATTGTTGCTGTCGTTGTATTGCCTAATCTTGGAAGCAGTCTATCCTGTATGTAAAGTGTAGAGGGCAGTGCTGAACAATATAAAGGAGCAAGTCTGGCCACAGATCATCTTCATTATTCAGCAACGGTTTGAAAAGGGAGAACTATCCCTCCTTCTCTCTGGACACAGTGGGGGATCTTCCCTCCTCCTCCTCCTTCAGTTCTTCAGTTATATGGCCACCGCTTTTCTTTCCCTCACTATGTGCTTTTTGCTCCCCTTTTCTATAGCCCTCAGACATCATTAGAGCCACCCAGCATGCGACTCCTTTCCACCACCTTCCATTTTCCGTTCTATCATTTTCCTCTCCCCGTCCCTCATATCTCAACCCTCCTGCCACTCTTCCTCCCTCCCCTCCCTCCTCCCTCTCCTTCCTGGGGCCCCGTGCGGGAGCTGCCATAACAGGAGGTGGAATGGATTCATTTGCTCTAATGTGGTTTGGGCTGCAGCGTGGCACGGCACAGAGCGACACTTTCTCCCAGTGCACAGGGCTCCTCTCCCTCTCCAGGCTGCAGTTCATGTGTTTTCAAACAGGCCAATCAACACCACTCAGCTGTGCTGTGCTCTCTCTCTCTCTCTCTCTCTCTCTCTCTCTCTCTCTAGAGTCCCCTTTTTTTTGCTCTTATTACCTTTATTTCCCCCTGTCCACTCCACTCTGTCCTCAGCTACCAGTTCTTCATTTTTATAAAACTACTTCCACCATTCTGTCCCTCCTTTTCTGCCTTGTGTTCGTTCTTTGCATTATTTTATGAATCCCCTCCTCCACTAATCTTCCCCTAGCCCTTTTATCTCCCAGCAAAGCCAACTATTGGCCACATCGTTTCCCACGGCCTTTATAAAGCTCAACAGGATCATAATACCGGCATCAATAAAAAATGTGACATGACTAGTCCCAGGGGATGGAAAGAAATAAACTCTAAATGTTGCCGTTTGTTTATCTTCTTTTTTAATGCGACAACCCCAGGAGCACCGGGCAGCTATGTGACACCCAACACTGCAATGCAAACAGCTGTGATGTGGGGATATGTGAGCTGCTCTGCTGCTGTCTATAAATATGGAGCTTTAGTTGTGGGGTATTGCAGGTATGCGACACCAGATACCCCCGGGAGCAGCCTATTATTTCACCACTCAATGTGTGAGATCAGAAAAAAGCACCATGTAATAAGTGAGCACAGAGGTGCCCTCTCTTTCAGCGAATAGGGACCGGCAACATGAGACTTCCATATTACAATCTGTGGAACTGAATGCATTGATATTGGCAGCATGATAAGATTTTAAGTGTTGCTTTTATAAGGTGCGTACTCTACATACAAATAATAGAGCATCGAACAATCACTTTCACCACCAATAAACTATTGATTTTTTGTTGTTAATTAATTGATTCATGGTTGAGCAATATAACAACGCTGGTCTTATGTAGTGTCTATAAGTTGCTTGTTTTGTTTAACACTCCACTGTATTATGTTTACAGTGACAACATAAAAGCAACAAAGCAAAGCAGGTGGTTGTTTTCTTGATTTGTCACTAGCAATCAATAATACAAGAGGCTGTTAATACAAGTTGGTTGGATTTGTTTTTGCCACAGGAGTTAGTGGAGCAGAACAAAGCCCAAAGAAGCGTAGAATATTGAACATTTGCCTTGAGGCCTAAGATATGACTAATAAGCAACTGTTAACTGCCAAAGTGCCAAACAAGTTAGTTTTTGCAGTTTTGAGCCGCCATCAGACGGTTGAAAAAATCCCCCGATTTCAGCTCATCTGAAGGCGAAGGTTACTGTCCAACCATTTCTGAAACTTTGCAGAACCGATAATCGGACATTATCTCCACTTCACACTCAAATTGTCCAGCTGTGTCGGGCAAGTCGAGAAAGCAGCCAGGGTTTGAACTTCTCCTTCGAGCTCTCTGTTTTCATTCTTGACACACAACCACAAAGTCCAACGCTCTGAACGTCTTCCAGGGGACGGTCCGAAAATGTACCATGCACCATTAATGCAACATTCTCACAACATAATCAAATCAACTCTCTGAGAGGGGCAGTTTCTTTTCTTCACACTATTGATGAGCGTTCAAACTTGTACTTTTCAACCATTATCCGCCCCTTAAACACAACAAATAAACAAGATGATGCCTTATCACATCCAGATCCGTGGTACAATATGTTACTTAAAATCCTATTCAGCAGTAGTGTCAGTAGACTTTGCTGACTATTTATATCTGTGTAAAAAGAGAAAAGTCCATGTTTTTGTTTTCCATTGTCTGAAGTGCATCAACAGGGAAAGGCCATCTTTCTAATCATGAGATGTGAAATCAGGTCATTCACGAGCAGAAGGGAGCTTGAGCCTCACATGATGAATGAATGAACTCCTTATTCCATAGAATGTTCCAGTTGCTGAGGACTATAAATACCAACTGGAGAAGATTGTATGTCCTGGCTGACACATACGATTTTCCACTGTCACGAAAGGTAAGATTGTATCACTCGTGATGCACAAGGGATTAAGAAAGTGTGTGTGTGTGTGTGTCTAAGGCCAATGTGTAGCCTTTATCACTGTACCAGGCCATCATAAGACTGCCTTAAAAATACTGAGCCCTTTTAGTGAGAGTACATAACTCTGAGGGGCTTTATTAAGTGGAATAACAGCAGTCTAGTACATTGTTGAGAAGAATATATGAGGAGATGACAGAGAGGAGGCGAGTGATTGACAGTGCAGTCTGACAGGCTTGTGTAAAGCTAACCTTATGGGCCTGACTCCAGCAGAGCTGTGAGCTAACACACCGCGCCCTGTGACTGCTGAACGGGTAAACTGACAAATTCCATGTCCTTCGGTTTCAGAAACGGCAAGCTGCTGACCCAAATGCAATTAAACAACATCCACTGGGGTGAGTGTAACCCATCAATGTACGGTAGCATATGAATGGGCATGGGATAGTCTATGCGAGGAGAGGGTGATAAAGTGTGTGCAGAAAAGAGAAACAGAGAGACAGGGGCAGAGAGTGAGACTTACAAAGAGTGAGTGTGATTCAATCTGCTCAGTAAGCCATGAAATGGTATTGGTGTCATTAGGGAGAGCAAAAATATATCTGTGCCAGTGTGCCCTCCATTCCCCTTGTCTTTGACACTCAAAAAGCATGATCTCTACTAAAAAAGCACCCAGCCAAGCCTCTCTGCACACAGTGGAACAAACTGACCTCCAGCGCTGCAACTCCTGTCGAGCAACCGCTATTTCTCCCTCTGATCTTCGATGCAACAAATCCCGTTAACCATCCGTATACAAAAATCGTAAGCATTTCCAATTAGAATTAATGCAAAAATGCACCAAAAAAAGCTAAGCAAGGATTGCTGTGAAATAAAAAATGATTCAGTGCATAAGTGATGAGAAAAAGAATCACAGATTTAAGATCAATCCCCACAAAACTGATCGACGACACACAACTGAGTCAATGCTGTGGACAAAGGGCAAAGTCAGTGGACGACCCGTAATCTAACAATTGAGGGATGTGTCAATTGTATCAAACAAATACACAAAAAACAGGCAGTTCAAAAGAAATGCTGTTAAAAAAACTATCAGTAAAGGAACTCAGATGACAGATAGAGTTATTTCTCATTTGTTTTTGTTGATATTTTACTGTCACTTCCTCAACTTTCCTCAAGATGATAGGATGATGCCATCGACAGACAATATCCAAATGTAAGCTGGACAACTGGAACATATGCCAACATAATATATGATCTAATTATTGCATTAAATAGTTGCGTGGTATAGTCTTAACTGATGGCAGGTGGTGGAGGAACACTCTTTAGACCCCATCCAGCAGTGTTTCTGTCATCCTTTAAACAGAGTGTACACATGAGCTTTTCAAGTGTCTCTCTCTCTCTCTCTTTATTGATTTTTGCCACAACCCCTGCCTACAGTAGAGCACCCCTAGAGCCGGTAGAGACTAAGGGCCTTGTTCAAGGGCACTAGAACAAGACTGATGTTTGCTCGTACATGCACCAGGTCCTCTGGTGGCAGTGCAGTCTGTGTGACCAGCAATGCAGTGAATACAAACACATCCTGCTTTCAAGCTGTGCACACTCGAGTGAAATACTTTGACAGCGGATTTTCACTGAAACGGCTAAATAAGAGACAGCGAGACCTTCCGACACATGTTGAGAGGAGACCGCTGCGCTCATTCATTCCCTCTGTGTGTGTGTGTGTGTGTGTGTGTGTTTGTGTTCACCACTGTGTGTCAGAATGAGGGTATAGGTAGCAAAGAACACAAAACATCTGCTTAGTGGGAAAATGAAGGAGCCTAATGGCATACACAGAACACCAGTTTGATTCACTGAAGGGACAATCCAGACAGGTACTATTTGGCACATGAGCACACACAAAAAACCGACGTTAAAAGGCTAATGTGCTTCACTGCAGCTTTTGCAAACACTCTCTTAGTGCTACAAAGTACCCCACCAGTGTGTGTGTGTTTATTTGTGATCTCAAGCATCGTTATACAAAGTCCATCCCATCAGCTTATCTTCACGCAGGCATGTGTGCAAAACGTGTCGAAATGATGTTGACATAGCAGGCAGAGGGAGAAACACACATCTTCAAGCCTCAAGAGGCAAGTGAACTGATGTGCATTTTTGCTCTCAAATGCTATCCTACTGCGGCTACACCATTTGAGATTCAAGGTATGTAGAAGGGAGTGTGCAGGCAGACGAGACAGACAAATAGACGGGCAGAGAGAAAAACACTCATACAACATATTACATGTAGTGGGAGGCAGGGAGAGACGTGCACGGAGAGATAGGGGGAAATGGTGGCAGAGAGATGGCGAGAGGTCATCCGCGGGTAATTTGTTTTGGTCCTCTCAGAGCGCAGACACACAGGGCAGGTAAACCAATTACAGTGTGACATGAATCACTAAGACCTACAGGCAGCCACGAAGCCGGGGCAGCCAAACAGCGGGCCGAGTGCGCGCTGTCTCTTTCCCTAAGTGCAGGTCAATCCCCGAGCCACAGCCAGCGCTCCTCCCTTGACCATGATTGCACATCTGGAAAGAACTGATGAAAGACAAAACAAACATGATTTCCCCAAAGCTGGGAGATCCTGTGAAGTTGCGACAGCTTTTAGATGTCTTCAATAGATCTGGATGTTCACAGTGGCTGCTGGGGAAACATTGCCATGGACCCCGACACAAACACTGAATATGCAATGCGGTGCAAATGGAGACGAACTTCTCCGACGGCTTCACCGGGAAGTGATACAGCAATCTAATCTGACAGATTGTTTTTTGGCACCTAAATTCCGCCCCATCTCCAAACACACGAACAGTAGCTGCTTTGAGGAGGCACGAGGTTGGATGTCCGATCCCGATGGATGTCAAAGTCAAGCTAAATTCTCCAGGGGACGGTTATGAGTGTTGACACGACAACCACTTGTGCAATTACTTTAATGTCCCTTAATCACCCGACGGCTGTCAAAACGATGTGGTGTCAGGCCTCAGTCAGATAAACGCCAAAGGCAATAATATAACTGAGATGCAGGCAACAACTTTAAACAAACAATCATCGAGTTCCCATTCTCTGTAGCAAAGGCCCTGATCCTTGAGTTGATGCTAAACCGACATCAGTGTCATGAAAATCTGCGAGACAGAATGAAGTTGACATGGAGCGGGATTGGACTGGATTAGATATCGCCTTGGCACTTGGTTTTATTTGATGTGGCCTTGGTGCATGTTGTAGATTCAGGAAGAGTAAATATTTGATGAAGGGCATTATGGTGTTGGGCTTGCTGCTGCCAGGGGCTGATCTAAGGGAGCAACTAATAAAGACAGCAGCAGGCAGATTGTCGATCACTGGCTGAGCTGAAGTGGCCGGAGAGCAGAGTGGAGCCTGTCGCCCCCTCAACATGTTGACCAAAGCGAGGTCTGCTAATGTTAGCTCAGCGGGCAAAGATAGCTCTTCCCTTGACAGTAGATCTGTACGCACTCTCATGCACACACACACACACACACACACACATATATATATATATATATATATATATACAAACACACACATGGAGAGCAACAGTGGGGCTGCAGTGAGACACAGTTGGAAGAGATTTGCGAAGATGTTAAATCTACCATGTTGCTGCCCCTTGAAATGAATAAGGGCCTCTGAGCTGCTCTCTGAGAGCCACTAACTGGCCATTTGCACTGTCTGGCTCCACCCTTCGCTCTCATTCCCCCTTTTTTCCCCTCCCTCTGCCTTCACTCCATCACACCCGCTGCTCGCTTTCCTCTCTCTACGTCTGTTTCGCCCCACAACGTCCGATCATTCTTCCCGCCATCTCTTTTGTCTCCCTTCCATCGCCACGCTCTTCATCTCAGTCCTCTCTCTCTCCTCTTTATTCAGCAAAACCCCCCTCTCACGCTCTCTCCTGACTCCTTGTTCCCTCCCCTCCCACCCCCTCCTCTTTTTTCTCTCTCTCTCTCTCTCTCTCTCTTTCTCTCTCTCCATTCCTCTGGCCCTAAAACCAGCCCCTCGGCCGCCCGCTTGCGCTCACTCTGATGGCTGTTACCATGACAACCCTGTTCTTTCAGCTCTTGCAAAATAATGAAGACAATGTGTTTTCCATTTAGATGAGTTTTCTGGCGCAGCGGGGAGATATGGAGTGTCCATCTTGCCTCCTCTTTCAGTGCGGAGGAAATGTAATAAAAAAGGGGTTTCTAACCTCTCTCTCTCTCGCTCTCTTTCTCTGACACTCCTTCGCACTGCCTCTCTCCCTCTCTACACACACACACACACACACAGACACAAGTTAAGGTGCTGTGTAAGCCAGCTGGGTGGTAAAGTGAGTTCAGTGTTTTTACCAAAGCGGAGAGAATAGCAGCAACGGGTAATGTCTGACTGGTGTTGCAACAAAGTGCCACATCTGCAGCATGTGTTTGCCTCTGCAGTGTCATCATCAATGTCAGAAAGAAACCCTGATTGACAGGTGGTGATATGACTTTGGTGATTAAAAGCAATGAAACCCGTGGCCAACTTGTCTGTAATACATGTCAGAGTCCCACACCCTGTCGTCAAATCACAGCTCTGGGATCTTTGGGACTTATTGATGATATTTTTACAGCATAACGCTCCAGTGCGGCAATAAATGCCATGACAACTGAAATTGATGGAATGAGCTTTCTTTCTTTTCTCGCTGGTGTCGATTAGTTTACTCGCACAGCACACAAAGAGAACTGCAATCCAACCACTTGTTAAGGACTGGATAAAAACATTTACGTTGCTTCAACAGATAATTCAGTTGCAACATGCAGCCATTTTTCAGCCATTCAAAACGTAAACAAACAAATTAAGCTTCATATAGAATGAAAGCAGTGTTGCAATGAAAAGCTTTACCTGTCAAATACTGACTAAATAAAGCGTTTTGTTTCTGGCTCCTAGCAGTTTGTGCTCATTTACTGTTCAGAGTTTGAGAAATAGCATGGCGACATTTCAACATTGAGGCAGCTGATCAGCACAGGTCAGGTTCACAGGATCGCACACTCAGGCATACCTCTTTGAGGAAATATGTAGCCCACTGCCCGAGAAAGCGGGGAGACACAGCTGAGAGAAATGTAGAAAGGCAGCAGTATAATATGTGTATGTCTGTGTGTTTACAGTGGAAATAGTGAGTCTGGGACATTTTCTTTGGGTCTCTTTTCCAGTGTTTATGGAGAGCGGTGAGGAACAACACTTCCTGAGAGGAAAGCCAGCTTTCCGAACCCAAACCCTTTTCCAAGCCCTGCAGACGGGGAACGTTCTGTCTCCAATTTATGTTTTCCACCCAGTGCCGCGTAAACACGAGTGTTGAAAAACTGCTGTGCATGTGCATGGGTGTGTTTCAGATAATACACACACACAAAACCACGGCAGAAAGGCGGACTCATCTGGGTCAAATGAGCCAAAACTGATCAGAACACAGTGAAAGCCCAGCGCTCCCAGTATTTACCAGCTCTCATGGACTTTTTTCACGAAGAAACTGCGACAAGAAGTTGATATTAAGAGGGTCAAGCTTTATCCAAAGCCCACTCCGCTGACCTCCTCTCACTCATCTTTCAAATGTTCTCTCAACACCGATGACAAAGGGATGTAAAAAGAAAGCTGGGAGGAGACTCTCTTGTATTCTCCTCGCTGTCTCTCTTCCTGCTGGCCGCCCTCCGCTCGTTCTTAATTACATCCAGATCAGACTATTACAAGTCAGTTTGCTTTTAACAACACCTACAGGGAGTGAAGGAGGGCTATCCTCAACCAGAGAACATATCAAATTAAATAAGGCTCCTGGCCTCAACAGATTTTGTGGCCAATTAAAATTACACACTAACGCAAACAATGCTAATGATTGTTTTCACGGTTGACTATTTTTAACAGGACTGAGTGATTTAGCATTGTCATACCCGCAAAGGGCAGTTTTTTGGGGGGAAAAGGATCAAATCGATTCAGCAAAAGAAGAGATATTGTTCTTCTCCCCTGTCAAAAACCTGGTGCCTACATTACCTGCAATGGAACTTGATTGCCAACAGATGTGTTGTTATGCTCAAGCCCCAAGAAGAGCGCCAGGCTCTGAAGCACATTTTACATAGTGGCCAAACGGTGGAATTACAACTTCCAGGTCAGTCATGTGACGGTCAAGAGGCCCAAAATACTTTTCCAGAGAGACTTACATAAGGATAGAAACGTCTGTTGAGTATCTCAACGTTCCAATTGAAATCATTAGGATCCTTAAAGTTGTCAAATATACTGATAGCCGAATCCAGAGTTATGTTCATTCACATGAACGGAGGGAAGCTTGACTGAGCAAAATATTTAAATGATATTCATACAAAGCTGAAAAACAACACATTTGAACCATTGAGAAGCTGGAACCAGGGAATGTTTGGCCTATTTGTTTCACAAATTACTTACTAACCATGAATCGATATTGAAAGTTGTTGTTGATAAATGTATTTGGTCTCCTGGCTGTTCAACTAATAGACTATCATTTCAGCACTAAAGCTCTGCAGAGCCAGCCGACAAAATTCCTCCTCTGTTCGTTTGGAGGTGTTGGAGCTGGATGTATCATCCATCGGCTCTCTGCTGTTTGAAGTGCAGGGAGCTGGTGACAACTCTCCATGTGTGCCGGTGTATACGTTTAAACAAACCTAATCATCAGCTACGGAAACGCCATCATATCGCCTTCTTTTCTTATGTTGTTTACCCAGATGCGAGATAAAAACCCACCCGTGTTTAATCCTCAAAGGGTACACCGCCAGTGATGCTCATACAAACGCATGTGCAAATACAAGGTGGGGTGTTGTCCATAATGTAGTTCCATGTGTACAGTGATGGCAGCCGTTTGATGAGGCGGCTGCCCGTATGGGGGCTTTAAAGTGCTCCAGTGGCTTCCCACACGCATCCGTTTTTGATGTACAGCATGTGGCGGGAAACAGCGCCTGCTCCGGGCTCTCTGATCTTCTCAAGACACTCCTGTCAAAAAGCACGATGCCATAATGTGGGATGTGTGTGTGTGTGTGTGTGTGTATTTGTGCGTGTGCGTGCCAACCACCAGGTGTTGTTTTTTGTCTGGGTGTACTCAAATGTATGCCTCTCTCTGTAACACCATTGTCTACTGCCACCTGCAGAGCACAGCAGCATCAAGACCCCCCCCCCCCCTCTCTCTCTCTCTCCCCTCCAAACACAGACAAATCCCAACAGATCAAAACACTGCACTCCATCAAATCCAGGGAAAGCCTGTTTACCGATGATCTGGTGTGGAGACAACAGGCAGCGCGAGTGGGAGATGAAGAGAGAGGGAGAAAGCGAGAGGTGAGGGGTGAGAGTGGTTGAGGGAGTGAGGCTATCGGGGAGCGGCCAACTGCAGGGGCTTTTATTATCAACCATTGTAAAGGAGCTAGGTGGGATAATTGGTCTCCTAAGCTCAAAGCGCAGCATGCATTTTTAATGAGCTCACACTGTTGCTCATTTAATATAGAGGCAAGAGATTGCAGATAAGGAAGAAATGCTGATGTTTATAGAGAAGGGATGTTCAATTATTCCGCTGGTTTGGCTTCTCTTGTTAATGTTGTTTAGTAGTGTGTTGCATAATTATGCAATAACTATCTTGTCGTGCCAAAACGACTTCTTCTGAATCAACTGTTTGAACTGAGAGTGGCACACCGTACTGCGTGTGCAGGTGTGTGTGCAACACTAAAGTATATGGTCGTTTTACGATATGTATCCATCCAGATACTACGGTGATGCTTGAGTGTTGTGTTTGTGGTGTAACATGATTCGCCGTGTCTCCTGTTGGGCGTCAACCTGTTGTTGTCCAATCCAATGATTCAAATTACTATCATACGTTGTTTTGGCTTCGTCTACATGAATGTGGACTTACCCAAAACAGCAGTATGATCTTTTTGGATATGCTCTACATCATTATCTGTAAAATATTATATTGCTGTTAATGTTGCACTATTGATATTAGGGCTACATTTTCATAATGGACTCATCTGCTGAGTATTTTCTCAATTGATAAATCCATTGTTTAGTCTATAAAAAGTCCGACCAACAGTCCAAAACCAAAACATATGATCCAGCCCTTGTCTTCTGCTCTAACAGGGAGGTGATATCAAACACATTCTTCTTTAAATATTTCATATCTTGTCTTCAGGGGAACAGAAAAGGAGGATTAGCTACTATAAGCTTGAGAGGGGAATCTAGTCTCTCCAGTGACTAGTCCCTAAATGACAATGCCTGAACTCAGACAGGCCAACCCTTCTCAGCGAGACGCGGCGTGGAAGTAGTCAGAGAATAAAACAGCCAAGACGTCCAACCTGTCAAAGCTCTTAATGTTCTTAGCGACCTCAAAGCAACAAAAACAGCAACTCTTCGCAGTACAGCTCAGGCGGGCATTCGAGGGCTGCACCGACCAGGAAGTTAAGAGGCTGGCTGCAGGGAGCAGGAGCACCCGAGTTTAAGTGAATTAAGGCAACTAAGTCCTGTTCAGCCCTGCATGAGTCCATCTCTCCTTGTAGGAGAGCGCGGTGCCTAGGCTGCCACCTTGTAACAGCATTAAACACCTCCCAAAGTGACGTTTGGGAGCAAGTACACCACAACCCAACGGCTGTGAAAGGGCGCTTTCAAAGGAGGACCGCACTTGGAACAAAAAAAAAATGGTGAGGAGGAAGGGGGGGAATTAAAGAGGTATGGCACGAGGGATAAAGAGGACAGGAGGCCGAGAGGAGAGGTGGCAGGTGGACGGAGGTTGATTAATGGCAGTTCTTTGTTGCCCCCCCCCCCCCTCCCTCCCTCTCTCTCTGCCCCCCTCCAACAGTTCTTCCTTCAGGGACCCCACAGACCTCCTCCAGCATCCTGGTACAAAGCCCTCCGTGAGATCTCCAGTCTGGGTCCATCCATCAACCCCACTCACATCCTAAATGCATGAAGTAGCCAGCCACAACAGAGGACCCCGCTCCCCTGTGCGGTAACCTCTCAGCCCTCTCTCATTCATAATGATACGTTGAAAATAAATTTTCTTTTTTGAAAGACTTGTGAATTGGTTGATAATAGTGCCGATGCCATCTCTGCACATCTTGAGAAATATAAACAATAGATTTAATACAAAACGATTTTTACGTTAAAATATATTAATCAGAAACTTAAAATATAAATAAAGACATTTAATTCTAATTAATCATTTAACAAAAACTGTTGAAGAATGAATTTGATCAACCAATCGATTTATCGACTAATCCTTTCAGCAATAAACGCCACCATTCATTCAGAACAGGTTAACTTTCCTCTTTAAGTTAAAGAATGGAGTTTCTAGGAACCAACACATGGCGCATCTTTGACTGCTTTTAAATATTATAAAGTAGGATAAAAGTGAATGGCTCAAGCACTTCCTGCGGCCACACTGCTCTGCACACGTGCCGGTAGACATTTCTGTTCATACTGTACTCTGTCGGGGGGGTAAACAGGGTGCGTCGTCATCAGGCCATGGCCGTTCTCTTTGATGCGAGTACAAAAGCTGCCAAGCGGATGTGAGCTAGCCCCCACCTCCTCCAGCAAGCACCGCCGCCCCCAGCCAAGCGGCCAATCCTCCCCTCTGACTGAGCAGCACACACACAAAAGCAGAGACGCAGAGAGCTGAGCATAAGCATCTGGAAAACCCAAATGAATTCTATTTTCTGACGGCAGACAGACGGACCTGCCGGATGGCCGCTGTTAATCTGCCACCTCCTCCCAGCACCATCTATAATCCCTAACAGAGAGACACACAGTGAGAAAGAAAGAGTTTGGGACAGTGAGAGACAGTGAGATGGAAGGAGGGAAGGAGGGAAGGAGGGAGGGAAGGACACTTGCATAATGGTGAAAATAGGGTTGATCCGCGTGCCTGAAATAAAATGGACTGGCTGGCTAAATAAACACTTGTTGGCCACTTTGCTAATGCTGCTCAACGCACTGGAAGACAGACGGTGTTTCACGCACGCTCCCGGCCTCCTTGTTTGGTTTGCTGGCACGGCACAGTGTGTATAGTAGAATAAATAATAAACGTTGCACCCCAATGGAAGCGGCAGCAGTGTTGGTCACACTCAAGTCTCGTTAGGTGACAAAAGACTCGGCTGCAAACACGCTGCGAGTGATGAAACACATATTGAGGGCCATATTTCTTTCAATTAAGTGTAACTGACTTGTAATTCAGCCCAATCTCCTGTGAGTTTGTGCGCGGCCACGGTGGTGAAAGGGGAGTGGACGTACAGCTGAGGTGTTTGAGCATGTGCCTTGTGCGCTACAATATGTGCTTTGTATTCATCGCAGATAACAGGAGGCCGTTGGAGGAGAGAAAACAACAGCCATTGATTTTGTGTGCTGGGCAGGCGTTTCTCCATTCCAGAGTCTGGTCGATACACACACCAAGAGCAGGGAGCACCGGTAAGGTGAGGGGGTTGTACACCACTCTGGACACTGCATACACACACACACGCACATATCGGCAATGAGTGGACACAAGGCCGGTCAAGTAATCACAGCTACCTTATTACCTGCCGGCACGCACACACAAACATATACACACACACACAAACACACACACACACACACACACACACTCATAGGCAAATACAGAATTAAAGCAAAATGGCCAAATGGACTCAATAAGGTCATTTCTTTCCTGTGTGTGTGTGTGTGTGTGTGTGTGTTGGGGGGGGGGGCATGTTTCAGCATTAAATCCTTTATCAAGTAGCTGGCAAATCAAACATTGATTTCCATGAGCCAGTGTGCCGGGGGCAATAAGGATCTCCTACATCAACAGAGGCAGCGCTGGCCACACACACACACACACACACACACACCAACAACAATAGGTATAAGAACACACCGACAGGCACTAAATCAACTTCATGTTGATTAGTAATTGCCGCTAATCTTAATAGGAAAAACATTTGAGAGGTCATTCCATTAGTGGTTGGCCTGGTTTGGAGGAAAACACCGGTCCACTTTGATCAAAGATGTACCGCCTCGGCTGGACCATTAGAAATATGACAGTTCAACTCATGTTTATGTTAAATGGGACAAGGAAAAAAATAGCACTGCTTTTATTAGAATATAGCTTCAGTTTTTGTATACTTGAATGTCTATTTTAGTATCCTAAAAACATTGCAATCTGTGAAATGAAATGTTCAGTTATCCAAATAGTAAATTAAATGGCTCTTTTAACTGTGGAATACCATATGTTTATTTACGTAGCTGCCTAATCTGCATAATAAAAATGTAAACTGAAAACATTCGCTCTGCAGTGCTTAAAGTCCTGCTGGGAAAATCAGAAGAACAACAAAAATCTGTCAACATGGCATTGCAGAGCCATGGCGAAGATACAGAAAAAACGGTTTGACATGAAGTTAGACGGTTCCATGACCTCGAAGGGGGACGGTCAAGGAGGACAGACATATAGACAGATGACAAAATACATCGGTGATGCTTCACTGTTGGGTGCAAAGGAGGATGCTCCCCTGGACAGATTTGCAAAAAGACCCTGAGGCAGCTGTTGGGAGTGTGAGAATTGTAGCAACTACCAAAATTGTAATGAATTATTCTGCCAATATATGCCAAGACAATTTATACAATATATTTAAATTAGTATCATACAATGTTGGACAAAACAAACTGCAGTCAAACCACAATAAATTGGCCGGCACATCATACTGGTACAGTGACCAGAATATAAATTGCTACATGATAAGCTATATTCATATTTAGTTGATTGTGGTGCAGATCAATGGAATAGTGTGAAACAATTAGCGGCAATGGGCATCTGTTGAGTGAACATGCACAACAACAACAAAAAACAACACACAAAACATGGGCATATGCGCTGAAACATTGGTCCAGAGCTTCATCGTAACTTTAAAAAATAAGTGTTTTGCAAGGGCTTCTTGCATGAGGTCCAGGTTTTATACCATAAAAACTTTTTTTCCCCTAATCTTTCTGTCAAAACTGAAGATATAACAGAATCAATAAATTGTTTACACAACACCCAAAAACACGGAACTTGACTGTTAGAGCATCAAAGCTGCAAACAACAACTTAACTCAAACTCCACTGAGCACTCTAGGTCACTCTCGAACCAGCCCGCTCCCATAAAATTAAACTGTTGTGACATTTTAAGCTGTTGGTTGAGAGCCAGTCAGAAGGAGAGGGGTAGAGAGAGAGAGAGAGAGAGAGGATGACGAACAGTCCCACAGAGGAACAGAGAAACATATGCATGTAAAAGATACACGCACAGGGAAGCAAAATGGAAAAACAGGCTCAGGAAATTGGCCAGTTCCTGTATGAGAGAGGTAGAGGAGGAGAGAGAGGAGAGGGGGGTTGAATGGAGGAAAACAAGAGGGAGCGAAAGGCCGACAGAAAGAGACAGACAACGTGGCTTATGTAACTTTAGTGTCACCGTGTTTCAAGGTTTTCAGACACACTGTACAATGAAGTGCAAGGGGTGGCATCATTGAAAGTGACTTATTGTAGAGAGGGTTGTACATCTATGGTCCAACTTTATCACACACGTGTACAATTCTGAATGTATTGACATAAAAAGAAACATCGGTGGGTTGAATGAATATCCGCGTCACAGAAATCAGTTATAAATTGCTGATTTGAGCCACACAATTTAAACAAGAACAGAGCCACTAAAAGTTGGATGAAACACAAAATGTTTTTGTTCTCCTGTAATGTTTTAGTGTACTTAAATATATTGGAAAATGACTAAAGTTTTACTGGGAGAGTGACTTTGAATTTCACCAATAACCTTTCGCCAACTCACAATATTAGAGCATTTGTGAGGTTGGAAAGGTACATGAGGTATTTAAATTGTAATACTTGTATAAGTGTGTGTGTGAGTGTGTGTGTATAAGAGTGTGTGTGTGTGTGTGTGTGTGTGAAAGCAGCATAGCTAGACCAGTCCCTCCCTCACCATACCTCAGCAGAGTAAACTTTGACCTCAGAGACCCTCGGAGCATGACAGATGACCCGGCTGAAATCTGAGCCTTTGAGTTTCCACTACAACGTGAAACCAGACAGACACCTGACCCTCTGAATTCTTGCTGATGCATGTAGGCTCACACACAAAACAACAGACACACATGCACAATAGAAAGACACAAGCACACAAACACCTGTTCACCCCACATAGACACGCAGTAAAGTACACACAAACAATTAAACGGGCACAAAAAGGCGCTTTTCAGTGACGCACAAAACCTGCACTCACGTGAGTCTTGTGTATCATCATCTTCATACTCAGAAGCAGATCTCACTTTAAACAAACACATCTCAACGCATAAAGCAGATATTACCATGACTCTATCGTGTGTGTGTGTGTGTGTGTGTGTGTGTGTGTGTGTGTGTGTGTGTGTGTGTGTGTGTGTACACTACCGTTCAAAAGTTTGGGATCACCCAGACAATTTTGTGTCTTCCATGAAAAATCACACTTTTATTTATCAAATGAATATAAAATATAGTCAAGACATTGACAAGGTTAGAAATAATGATTAATATTTGAAATATTAATTTTGTTCTACAAACTTCAAGCTCAAAGGAAGGCCAGTTGTATAGCTTATATCACCAGCATAACTGTTTTCAGCTGTGCTAACATAATTGCACAGGTTTTCTAATCAGACATTAGTCTTCTAAGGCGATTAGCAAACACAATGTACCATTAGAACACTGGAGTGATAGTTGCTGTAAATGGGCCTCTATACACCTATGGAGATATTTCATTAGAAACCAGACGTTTCCATCTAGAATAGTCATTTACCACATTAACAATGTAGAGAGTGTATTTCTGATTAATTTAATGTTATCTTTATTGAAAAAACAGTGCTTTTCTTTGAAAAATAAAGTCATTTCTAAGTGATCCCAAACTTTTGAACGGTAGTGTATGTGTGGAGAGAGTAACAAAAGAAACACAGCAAGTATAGACTCCTCATATTTCTCCAGCAGACGTGTCGAGGCTTTGTTAAAGAAGAACGGTCGTAAGGAAGGTATAGCTAGAGAGGGGAGGCGGAGGAGGAGTGTGAAGTGAGACTACAGCTTTGCAGCTCTCCATGAAGAAGAAAAACAGACTCCTTGTGTGGTGGCGTATGCATATGTTCATCTGTATGTGGCATTGTGTGTGTGATAAACTCAATATAAATTGTGAGAGGCATAATTATGAAAAACAAACGGACAGAGAAAGAAGCCTGCCGATTCCATGAGAGTCAGGCCCTCCAAATCAGGATCAAACCTGAATACTTGAGCACCAACTGTCCACATAATCAATTAAGTATTGAAAGTTGTCCGTCTGGTTGTCGGAGTTTAATTCAAATCATTATAAGCAAAAACAATACATTTTGGGCAACGATGGAGGTTGCTGGAAGAGGATCAACTCATTGTCTTTTTACAGGATTTGCTAAAGCCAGGAAAAATATACTATATCTCCAGACTTATCCTTCAATATGACTATTGTATGGAAAAAGTATCAATTCACTAGATGGAGTAAACACATATAATCAGGCTCGAGACAATAATATGGTTGAGGACAAAGACACAGGCCGGAGGTCTGCATGCTCATTCATTATATGAACGGACCGGAGTCGATGGAGGTACCTATCTCCGGCACATCCACGTGTGAGCTCCGATGCGAGCGTGTCCTTCTCCTTTTCGCAGTTCATTAAGAGGAGCCACTTCACCGCTGGCTGTTGTGAAAGGGGGAGCAGCACCTCCGAGCTCATTGTGGATTCACTAATCCTTCACTTATCTGAACTACGTCAATACTGCTGTCCCCCCCCCCCCTCACCGCACCCCACCCCCACAGCTTCCACGCCACTCTCTGCTTTCTCTGTGCTTCTTTCTCCTCGGCTTCCCCCACCCCCAAGCCATGTGCGCGTTGAGATGGCACTTTATGTATTCATGCTGGGAAGGGTGAATGATGAGGTCACCCACCTTTTACGAGTGTTCTCTTGCTGTTGTTTTCTGAAGGTCGCCGCTAATATCAACTTCTGCATCGTTCTAGACGAGAGCTAACAATGCCCTGTGCTGCCTGTGTGCTGTCAGTCAATATCTTTATCTTCTATCTCAAGCTGGAAAGGATCCGAATTATGTCGGCCCTCTAAAACACTATTCTTAGAAAAGAAAAGGCCTCTTCAAACAGCATTCAAGCCATCATGTAATAACAAAACTCTCCACTGATACCTAAACAAATTAAAATCATTTACGTGGGTTAACAGCTCCTCGAGGCAGAGTGAGACATGTTTCATTGCCGTCTTTACAGACTGTCAGCGCCTGTCGCTTGTTGAGTAAAACATCAAGTCCAGTTGTAACTAGCTCTGTCTTTACAGCAATAGGGATAAAAGCTCTTTAAACTGGATTTGGCCTGACCCACCACGGTGTCGCTGGGAGAGCTGATGCAGCAGTGCTTGGCCAGTGGTGGATCATTTCT
Source organism: Pseudoliparis swirei (assembly GCF_029220125.1). Taxonomy (NCBI): domain Eukaryota; kingdom Metazoa; phylum Chordata; class Actinopteri; order Perciformes; family Liparidae; genus Pseudoliparis; species Pseudoliparis swirei. The sequence continues at coordinate 15,450,546 of NC_079404.1, forward strand.
CATCTCCAAATCTGCTTTGGCATGGCCAGGAGTGCCATGGTGTGTGTGAGTGTGTGTATGGCTGGGAGGGGCGGGCTAGGTGGGGTGGGGTGGGGGGGGGGGAGTAGTAGTCCAGCCAGGGTGCATTGTGGTCCATCTCTTTTTTTCTTCCTTTCTAATGGTGGTACTCTGACAACATGAGGCTGGGTCTTCCCTCACTGCTCAGCTGAGCAATCAGGTCACCTCATCTTGACAGACACACACACACACACGCACACACAGACGGACGTAAACATGTCAAGACACGCACACGCGCGCGAACACAGAGTACATGCCGCCCGCAGCTGTTGCCAATGATGTCAGTCCTGATTTGGCCAAACTGGCCTTTTGTTTCCCGGCATGGACACAGAGCAGAGAAGGAGGCTTCATTTGGCAATACAGCAAAAGTCATCCTGTCTCAGAGATGGTCTAGATTAAGGATTAGCTACCGGTTTCTGCATTTTGTGCTATTTAATAGTTAAAAAATGTTGACACTCAATTAACGTTTAATTATCATTCACCAATATATTCACGAATGACAATTTATCAATAAGATCATTGATTTAAAAAAAATATAGAGCAACAAAATAATTATTATTTTGTGATCTGAATGCACAGCTCAAGGTTATGTTTTTAGTCGCTTTATCTTTGAGAAACTTAATGCAGAAAAACAGTTATAGTTATATAACCAACTTATATAAATGGTCAAAAGAAATAGTGAATTGAAGGAACAAACATTTGGCAGGATTGTACATCAACAAAAAGCTAATATAATCTACAAACTCTTGATAATTGCCAGCCTCGACAGCAGATTACTGACGCCTCACAGTTGATAAACACAGAGTTGATAAAAAAAAAGACGAAAACACAAAGTTAGAGACTGTTGCTCGTGTCGAACGCCCGCCCCCCATATTTTTTTCCCACAGAAACACACTCACACAAACAGTCTCCGCCTCCTACCCCCTGATGGCTGTTGGCAGAACTGTCCGAGGAGTTTAATTGGTACTTTCTAATTTTTTCTCTTTCTCTCTCTCTCTTTAACTTTGTCACTCTCTCATTAAGCTGTGTGTGTTTGTGTGTGTATGTATGTGTGTGCACGCGTGCGTATGTGTGTGTGTGCGCACGTGTATAAGTCGATTACAGTGCAGACAAAGCAAACGTGTCTGTGTGTTTTCATGGCAGGAGGATGAGAGCGTGGGTGCCACTCAATGAGACAGAGGCCAAAGCAACTGCACACTCTGTGGCAATGTGTGATAGGACGAGCCAACTCGGTTACCCAAATCCTGGAATGAGCCTCGACTGAACAGGGCACATGCCATGGGCACGCGCGCGCAACTGCGCACACACATTACCAGTTGTTCCAGTGCCAAGGCAGCTTTCCTTCCTCCGATAATGAGGAGGCTTGGAGATGTGCGTTTGTTTGTGCAGATTAAAAACACACACACGAAATGACTAACTCCATGGCTTGGACACTCACACGGCAGTTTGCATCAACAGAAAAGGCATTCTGCTTACTTTCGCATTTGTGCACAGTTGCTTTTATTACTGCACACGTTGTGCCGATACTAAAAAGGTACCGCGGTACCCGTACGTTCAAATTGATACGGTTTTGCAGATTTTTGGTATTGATACTTCAATAGCGCGCGATCAGAGCGCACTCATACAGCTGTTTTATTTATTACTTTTATAGATACATATACCAGTATCGTATCGTATGTGTGGTATCGTATCGTAAGTATCGGGTATTGTGATATTTATGGCAGGTATCGAAGTTATAATGTTGGTATCGTGACAACCCTACTGCACACTCAGAAACACACACAGTGTCACATTTCACACCTGGTGACACAAGATTCAAACATAGCATGAGCCACTCTTCTACTGAGCTATTATGCTGTCAGTGACATTTTCGCAGAAATAATCCTACTTCTCCTGACATGTAATGCAGCGGCTGGCGCTGCCGTCTAGACCGCCTGCCTCTTGATCTAAGATGTGTTTCGTGGAAGCCCGGCAGGCAGGGCGGCTTGTTGGAGCAATGATTTGATTAGGTTTGCGCTGATTACAGTCTTGTTGGTTACAATATATTGCTCCATCAGAGGGAGCGAGAGGGAGGGAGAGGAAGTGATTGAGAGGGGGATTGTCAGTTTGTTAAGCTGTCAAGCGCAATGCTGTATTGTACTTCTGTGTTTAGGTGAGGTGTGCTTGAGTAGCCGAGCGGAGATTCAAAATGAATCAGCGGAAAAAGTACTAGCGGGGGTATTAATACAAATCTGCTATCAGCACTCGGGAGAGCGATACGATGCTGTGCGAAAACGGGCCCCCTTTGAATCGCATCACGGCAAAAAGAAAAGGAGCCGTACATGTGGGCGGCTCCCATTTCACAAACAACGCTATCGTAGACAAACATTTTTAACGGCAAGTGCCTCGTCTTGGCATTGTGCTCGAGAGCTGTAGACTTTGCAGCAGCTCAAACGTGGTGTGTAATATTGGCTGAGAACAAATAATCTGAAAAGCCTCAAATGCCCTCTGCCTTTGTAAGCTTTATGAAATATTAACCAAATTAATCTACGGTCTTTTTTTTCCTCCAGAGCACATACTGTACTCCAACTGATTTACTGTGTACCGACAATCATCCCGAAGATTAATTCTAAGAAATGCGGCAACAATTTTGATCTCTGTAAGCCAGAGACAAGGTGTAATTATTCCCTTCCATATATTATGTTTTCTATTAATTAGGTCTGTGCCAGTGAACGCTGCTCTGCTTGTTGAAGTGACAGCCACAGAGCCACAGGCGTTTCTCAACACCGCTTTATTCCTGACAGCTCGTGTGCCGGGTGGAACATGTTATTATAACATTATGGGGCTTAACAGACAGCAGTACAGCATCTGATCCGAGGTCAGATCCGCGGTGTACCTTGTGAAGATATTTTTAAAAGGCCGATATGATACCCTGTTTAGTAAAGCAATTTCCAGAGACCTCAAGGCAGAACAAAAGGGCAGAGTTCACCGAGAGCAGAAAGAGCTTCACTTCAAACATGTGACCAGAAATTGAGGACCGCCACGTAAAATAGGAAATGATTTGGAGGGATTTTATAGATTGCAGATTTAATGTCCGTCGGATGGAGAGAAGAAGAAAAAAGAGAGAGATCAAAATTAATCCTCTTGGCTGTTTGTTTGGTAATCTGATTTCGTCAGATTTTGAGGCTGCTATCTGTGTTTATGGTTCCTGATGCTGTCTCTGGATTGACCGCAGTCATTTTCACCTCCATCAACCCCCTCCTCCCCCTCTGGTACGTTACAGTTTGGGGCTTTGCGTATAAACAAAATACCAGTCTATATAAATCCCTAGAGCTGTTGACCAAATCCAGCAATATGTCTGCTTATGGAATGATTCCCCATTCTGACATTGCTCCGGAGAGGCACAGCACGGCTGTCCCTGCTCCAAATAAATGACCTACTTTGCACATTTACACACATTTACATGGAGGCAAAATCCAGGGCAGCTTCATAGTTTCTGTTTCCCACTCAGACACGTTGTGCTTTAAGTGCAACATGGCTCTTGACCAATTCATAGAAAACGCAAGATTTGTGTTTCTTTCTAAATCTCCTGCCATGTTTGAACAGACCATTCAAACAGCGCCGGAGAATGGAGACGGGTTAAGCCGTATTTCCTTTCAACCTGACTGGAACATAGGTGCGTAATATGTGCCAGGTTCTTCAGCAGAATCGTGCTTTTGTCGTGCAAGCGTGTTAAAAGGAAGGTGAAGGTGGCACAGTGACCCACCTAACGTGCTCCCCACTCAGGCAGAGCTGTTTCCAGACCACCGGCCCCTCCCGTCTCCTCCACCTCCACAGTTGGTGGGGAAACCACACCACTGCACAGGCCTCAGTCACAGACATGACTTTAAGAGTGGATCCATTATTCACACAGGCTGTTAGGGGACTGGCACACGAGGGTGGGATGTGGTAGTGGGATACGAACACTCACTTCTACTTAACTAAGAAATGTGGCAGCGAGCAAAATACATAATCAGAGTTGAGTGTTTTAAACAAAACAAAACAGGTAGCTCAGCAGTCCATGTATCATTAGAAATATCCACAGTGTGATTTGAGTGATGGACACAGCTCCCAACCGAACAGATTTGCCACTGCCTCCATGTGCGTGTTCAGTGCTGGAATTATATGCGGGAACTATCAGGGGCCATGTCATTGACTACACACACTGAGACACACGATACAAAGCAACACAGCTTTAGACTCACACGTCATATCAAGTTCAGAGAACGCTTGACAGCCCTTGACATGGATGAATGTGTAAGTGCTCCCTCTCTCCCTCTCTCTCTCCCACACACACACACACACACACACACAGGAGGCCATATTGTATACAAGTTTGCTCACGGACCATGATAAGAAAATGTGGTAAATGCGTAATCTGATATGCATGACTTGAGGTTTCTCTCTCTGTCTTTCTTTTCCTCTTGGAAATCGCAGGTTGCATCCATAATTTACACCAGCCTCCGTCTGTTTCTCTCTTTTCCACTCAGCTACTTCCCTCTTTTTTCTCCCTCCATCTCCTCTTCTCTCTCCTGGCAATCTGGCTTTTGCAGCTCTGCTCATTAGCATATTGCAAAATGTGCAGATGCCACCCAAAAAATGATTCACCTTCCAGCACTTTGATGCCGTTTTGCATGTACACAAACTACACTGTCGACATTTTGCACAGCCTCCCAAACAAAAGCAGGGGGGGCACGGTCTGCTTTTGCTCACGTGTGTTGGGGCCATAATGGGCGACATTTAGTCTGATGTTTCCGCAAATCTTCACTCACCCCATTGACATCATCCATCCATCAGACAGAGGTTTTCTGACACTGTGACGGCGATTGATGGAGTGTCTTCTTGGGCAATGTTTAAGAATTAATAATATCTGTGCTGTTTAAAAGATAATTCCAACTGTATTCATGCATGTTTTTGTGTCAAATGGAGTCCTGCAGCATATGCAGAAAAAAGCAAATGGCTGGAGAATAGGGATTAGCAGGTGTCCTCCTCTTAAAGATTGATACTGATAGAAGCAGATCAATAGCTGTACGTGGTAACTCGTCATTGGTTCAACATTGCTAACACTGCTGTTCAGGTTGCACTCTCCAGGGACCGCTTGTAGCCGAGCCAGAACGGTATCACCATTGTGGCATACATGTGGTGGTGTAAACATCCTTCAGCAGGGTGTTTTCTAAACCGACCGCTTCACAAGAAGAACAGCGATCGAGTGAAGCGTAGAATGACTTGGCATTACAAGATATTCGGGATCTTGTGACCCACCGGCCTGTTACCTGACAAACACCAGAAATCTACCATGGAAAGAGGAAATGGCAGCACCCACAAAAAAGTCAATGCCTATCATGTAAATCAATGCGTGAACACATGCTTTCATTCACAACAATGGCGGACAGCCTCTCACGCCAATCCGTTCAGTGTGTTCTTACGTGTATGTGGTCCAGTATTGTTCCCTGGAAGTGTTGAGAATAAGACAAAGTGTAGTATCAATTTCAGAAAGGCAGGAAAATAAGAGGAGGATGTGGCGCTTTTCTCCACAGATGATTTGAGTTTCAGGTTTTGGTGCTGAAATGTTCTTTTGCTCCTCAAGTTATATTGAAAGCCGACTGCAGAGTTAGATCTCCAGTGCATTCTGTTTTAGGACAAAACGCCTGAGTGTTGAGTGTATACAACACAACAAAAGACTAAACCCCAAATGCAGCCGCCCTATTTTGTTTGCAAAACCACACTGAAGCATATCCGGATCACCGCAACAGCTGATATGCTTAACGGTTCGGAAGAAGACATAGGTGATAAATCGGGATCCTTACTAGTGGATAAGGACGTTCCTGTTTTTCCTAAGAGGCAAAATCTGTTTCTTAATCCTCATTAATCACAGAGGGAGTCCAAAATGAACCAAAACAGTATGCAACGCACATCAGGGAGCGTGACAAGACACAATCTGCTTTTTAGTGATCGGAAAACAAGACTTAGGTGGCACCATTTATCGAGATGTAATAAAGCACCCTGCCGTGAGACTGACAGATTGGAAGACCATAAAATGAACTGACAGAGCCGGAGAAAATGTGCATCTCTAATCCCCGCCAAATATGAAACATGAAATACTTAAATGACAAAAACAAGTTGATTTCTCATCTTGCCTGTGAGTGTTGTACGCCCATCTCGTTGCAGAAGCAGCTGTCTTTGAACTCTCCAGGCTGCAATCATGGAGGAATATTTCTTCTCTGCGTCTGGCTCTCGATGTGCTACGATGAGAAGATGTGAAGATCTCCTAATGGGAAGACCGCTCTCTGACTATTAATGTATTCGATTACTTTACAGGACTGCATCCGTAACGCACTTTTTCCTGTGTTTGAAACTCCAACATTGTGTCATTAATATTCTGCTAGAGTGCTTCCCAAAACCGTCTGGCTTACATTTTTTCCATCCACATGTGCCTTCGCACAGGAGGCGGACTCGAGCTATCTTCACAGGCTACAGATCGCCCCTCATTTAATTACTGTTAACACCAGCGCTAGCAAGCTAAATACGCCTCCATGATTTATTCATTTCCACCCATATTTGAGTCAAATTAAATTAGTCATATGAGTTTAATTACCTAAATATGATCTGATATTGTAATTTCACACATGGATATGGGAAGCAGAGAAGGGTACTTGAGCACAAAGAAACCAGAGTAAACCAGTGCTCATTAGAGGCTCTTGTGTGTAGTCATGTTAGCATTACCAACAGAAGCATTCGCTGAATGATTGCACCTAATCAAGGTTTCCTCACTGGGAGGTTACCTTTATTTCTAAAGAACTGGGATCACTCTGCTTACACCATTATTCAGTGTTCCTATTAGTCATCGAACCACAGCGAATACAAGTAACTCCCCTCATATTTTCTGGGACCTGTGTACTGCTCATTATTGTTACTGAGGACCACAGAACCGCAATTAGGGACAATAACAATCTACTCCTCCGGTTAAAAGGGCCTGCCAATCCCCAAGAAGAACACAATCTCTCATTTATCTGTAGTGGTCCCTAGCCATGGAGAGAGACTCGGAGATGTCTGCCTCCATCCCAATATAATGGAAGTGAAGAAAATATTGTTCAATGTACTCCACAAAGTAACAGAAACCAGTTTATGAAGTAAGCGGTTATGGTTGGTTAAATGTTGGAAATGTCCCTTCTGCTAAAAACTGTTTCCGCGAAGAGGCAGATCTGGTGAAATGCCGCCAAATAAGTCAAAAACAATATCTGCAGGGCTGGAGGCAACACAATATATTGTCTCGTCGTTTGGATGAACTGAGCCTTTAACAGCTTTTAAGAATGTATCCTGACTAGTAAGAACAACGGCTTCCAAGCATCACCCTCTTATCATAATGCAAACATGTTTGAGTAAAATACTCTAAACAATGTATTTACAAAGACACTAAACTTCATATTCAACCATTTGGAAGCATTTGTCTTCAGGAAGGTCAACCTTTAGCAGCGTATTAATGATCTTCACATAGACAGAATCACATTCACCACAGGACCTGCGGGGGGGTTTTGCTTTTCGCTTGCACCTGGTAATTTATATGCCTGTGTGTCTTTAGTTGACAGAGTAGCTCTGCAGGACAATATCTAATGCCGGTATCATTTCCCACTCAAACAAACACTACATCAGCTAAATGAGCTAGAGTGGTTGAAGTTTTAAAAAAGCACAATTTACTAGTCCCTGGTAATGAAACATGAGGCCAGTGCGGCGTGTTTTCTCCACTCTCACTGAGGGGAAATATGGCTGCTGAGAGTCACGCCGGCTAACAAAACCCTGTCACACTGCCGCACGACAGGCAGAATTATCAGAGAAAAACAAATGGAGGCATTGATTCACTAGTTGTTTATTTACAGCCCTCTCCGGAAGAGACATACATTCCCCTGTTGAGGCTTTGTTTCCCCATCATACGGCACGAATACGGGATGCATTAGAAGAGGGGTGAGCAGGCCACACACACGAACAGAAACACACACACACACACACACACACATCGTTTTACATCTGGATTAATCTCCAATGGGCATTATCACAGATGCCATTAAATGTAGCAGAAGGCGAGAATCATGCAGGAAAGAGGCTGCCATCTGAATAATTTATTTGGAGTCTCATCTCGTCTCACACCAGGGGGATTTCTGCTTTCAATTTACACTGTTCTCCTCCCTATATTCAAATCAAGGAGCATATTTGTTGTGATTGGCACACGGAAGGTCAACGTTAGCGAGCTAGCGTCAACGCTCTCCTCAGCGGGCTGGTATGCTGGTCTATTAGCACACCAGGATGGTGTGTGTTTGCGTGTGTGTGGCACTCTTTGTTTACCTCAGCGTGTGCTGGGTGACACTGGAGGATAGGCCTGTGGAGCGCAGAGACGGCAGTGTGTGTCTGAGCTTATTAGGCTGCTTTCCAAGGACACAGGAGGCTCTAGACATTACACCGGCTGGGGGGAAAACACTATAGCTAATCATAGCGGGAAGATGTTAGGACTGCAGACACAGAGTGAGGGGAAGGGGAGCGAGACAAAACGTACAAGAGAGAGAAGGGAGGATGAGCGGAGGGGGAGGAGGCAACAAAAAAAAGAGTTGGAGAAAGGAGGGAGAGCGCAGAATGAAGTCATGGCTCTCATGCATGTCCTCCCTCTGTGTGTCACACTGGGACTGAGAAGGGGACGGAGAGCGTTTCAGTAAATCGCAGGTCATCTGTGACAGGATGAGCTGCCATTAGCCAAAGGCACACAGAGCGACTGACAAGCCGGGGGGGAAAAAAAACTCTCTCAAGAGTGACAACCCGTATTTTCAAATCCTCTGTTTGAAATTTCCAGCGTTTGAAACGGCACAAAGGATCTGTTTTGTTGTTTTGTGCTGTTGTTGTATGATTCCTCGGGGAACGATTCAGTGTGTCTCACTTCACGCTCCATGCAGGCGGCGTACATGCAACAGAGACGGAGAACATATTTGTGAGCGCTGTGTTTGTTTAAAGACGTTCGCTCTGTTGCAGGGGAGCTTCTCGTTCTCTGAAATGGAATAAAAAACTTCCACACACAAAAAAAAGCAGGTTACGAGGTTGCTCGGGCCTAAAATGTGCTTTCCAAGCAAAATGCCCATTTCCAGTAGTGAATTGGTATGTGTTAGCAAGCGCTGTCGTTACAGGCATGAATGATCCCGTAGTAGCCGGGCACAGTGCAGCGGTTCAACAAGGCCTCTTTAACCAGCTGAATCACAGGCAAGCAGACGGGCGGCGAGCCAACCACAGACATTCAGCTCTGGCTGCTGGAATGATGCCAATTTAGCCAGACCAGGGAGACCACGTGACACAGGCAGAAAAAGAGCGGGAGAGGCGGGTCTAAAACTATGAGCGCATCAACAGTGAGGTCACCGGGCTGTGTCGGTCTTCTCCTCCACATGTCCCACCTCCATATGTCTTCAGTTTGGGCCAGTCGAGCAGTTCCCTTATGTTTACTTTTAAAGCATGGGGAGTCCATGAATGTGAGGCATGTTGTTTTGTAAAACTTTAAATGTCAGTGTCCGTTGCGTCCGTTGCGTCAGGAGCCCGTCACCTTCCACCTCTTGGAAATCTCCATGCAAACTAAGAGGAAACTCTGCACTGAGTCTGAGCGTGACACAGCATGGAGGAATGCACCAGCGGATGTGGCTCTCTCCCTCTCTTTCTCCTTCTCAGTCAACCCCTGTCTCCTCCCACTCCCCTCCCCCTCCCGCTGTGGGCAGGTCCATATGCACCCAGTAATTATCAAGGTTATTTTCTCCAGAGGGCCAAATCCCTGTTTATGGGCATGAGCGTGTGTCACAGGGCCCTGGCTAACAACCCACAGGACGCCGACTCTGTCGACAACCCCCAGGGGAAAGCTCAGCTTCAGCGACACTGCGGTTGCCAAACCCTGCCGCCAGACACTTTGCTTTTGCTCCAATATAACAACAACAACAAAAAACATTTGGGATTTTCGGTAGCTGTCATGACCTCAAGTGAGCCAGCAGAAATGTTTCGCGTGAGCTTCGATCTCAGCTCTGTTCAAAACCTCTGAGTTATGTCTGGAAACCACCAACTTTACAAAATGTAAGCAGCAAAGAGAAAAATTTATCCTCTAGACACTGAACCCAAAACAATGTTATATATCTATCCATCAATCTATCTATCTATCTATATATATATATATACATACATTTATATCTATCTATATTTATAGATATACTATATATAGATCTATATATATATATACAATTATATAATTATTGTAATAATAATATGTATATAATTAATAATAATAATATATATAATTATATCATTATTATAATTAATAATAATATATATATATATATATATGTATAAATAGAGGGAGAGAGATACATATATATATAAAATATATATATATTAATGACTTATATTGCTGATTCTGTATTGCTGACATGAGTGTTTTGTGTTGTTCTACTGAAATATAAAAGAGGAAAGAAAGGTGTTCTTCTCTTATTGGTTTGATTCAGTGCTTTCCATGAGCCAGACACCCTGGAGAGTTGTGACCTGGCTGCAGCACACACTTCCTTTTGGCAATGGCTGCAGATGAAGTGAAGACTGTGAAAGGCCAGTGGTTAACAAGCCCTGTAAAAACACTAACCAATCCAACAAACTAGGTATTATGCCAGTTAATTAGAGGCAAACAAGAGACAACTTTATCTTCTGAATTGTAGACAGAGTTGGCTTGTTCTCGTGCTACAGTAGGCGCTCGACAAACAAGAGCCTGGAGCAACCTGAATTGCAAGCTCAAAAGTAAATTTGCATGGAACTAACTGTTAGCCAGGGTTAGTAGTTCACACACACACACACACACACACACATACAATCACACAAGAAAGTCGACTGCTCGGCTTCACAAAAGCTGCTTCCTCTCCGTTTCATCACGCAGGCCGGGCTTTGTTAGTGTGCGGAAATGCCTCCGGAGGGAATGAAAATACTGGCAAGTCCCTGCAGCTCTTTCTGGAGAGAAACGCAGGGAAAAGAGACCGGTCCTGCAGCTGCAAGATCACACACACACGCAACCACACACACGTTTGCCAAGTGCCCATGTAGGTTAGGGCTTGGGTTACGTACAGAGATAACCGTGTTAACCTAAAGAACATAAACACTGGTGTGTGGTTACAGGGCTGTCAGGGCACCAGAGGAGGCAGAGGAAGCTACATTGACAGGACAGAATCTAAAGCCGGACTAATGTTGTCACGACTGCCACAACATTATAGGCAACGTCACATGGAAAGCTCATACCACTGCTAACAGCAGGGGTTTTCCAGCCTGGGAATTACATTTGGGGAACGAAGTGACCCTGCTTCCTCGATCCATTAATTCACACAAGTATCTTATTGAGAGATCCCATGAAACAGTTTAAGAAAGTTAAAGTAAAGTTGAAATATACGAGGATCTTTCAATCAAATGTGATGTCTAAACTGTGGCGCCTCTCTCTATCGTAGACGCCAGTTTATCTCCTTCAGGGTTGCACACATTCACACCTTTAAGCAATTTCCCAGTTCAACTCAGCTTCTTGGAAAGCAGAGTACCCGCAGAAAACACACACGGACCCCAGGAGAGCGAGAAAACGCCACAGTTTCGGATGCAAGCCCCAAACCTCGATGATAACCACGAAGCCACTGTGCAGCCCAGTACCTTACTAATGCGCTTAAATATAGGAAAAGTAAATTCCATTACCTCACTCCACACCATCTGAGCTAGTGAAAAACATGTGTGATCAGACGACACTTCAACAACGGATGATTGCAATCAAACAGTCAATGGTCCGCACTTAAGGGAAAATACACCGTATTAGTAAGAAACAGAACCCCATGATTTAAAGGAATACATTATGTTTTCAACAGATTGGCCCATTGTTTGAGGAATGAAAATGCAGGCTCTAAAATCCTCCATGTGCTTCATGTTAATCCTTTTTTCTTCAGTATGTTACATGATAGCAGCCGTTACAACTAGCAGTATCAAAAATAAGAGGTCAGACAATTCAGTAAACAGTTTTCAGTGGTATTTGTCATTTTGAAGAGACTAGCCTGGGTCGTTTTTTTTGGAGCTATTTCGGGAGCGCAAACACGGCACACAGTGAGTTTTAGCTCGACACTGTCTAACTGTGCCACCCACGCTCACATTCCTTTGGCCCAGAAAGAAAACAGTATGCTATTTTTATTCAATATTTCGTGTAAATTGTACCTCCTACATAAAACTGACAGCCACCCAGCACGACGTCTTTTCAATAAAAGCTGCTGCAAGTTTTATAAAATAATATTCGCCGACTATCAGTCAACACTGCGTGTATGCTCAGGCTTCTTTCTTGTAATTCAAAACCGTAAACTAATTAGTATCTAGTGCCAAACATTGTACTTACCATCTGCACTGCAAGGAGCTTTCCAACAGATTGCAACAGGGCCAAGGACATACAAGTCTTAAACAACAAAAGCATTTTAGTGCTGAGTTTAGGACCGTTTATCCATGCTGTTACTGACTTTGCGCAAATTCCATTCATGCCACATCAGGCCTCTACCACAGCAATCATTAGCCTCATGTTACACGTACCTTATATTTAAATAATATGAGCTAGTTCAATGCCATAATGTACACACTGATTCTAGATATATACGGTTATAAGTTAAGGCTTCAGGCGCCGGGAGAGAAACACGTCGATCGTTGCGTCTTGAACCACCAATCAGAAGTCACAGCTTTTTGCCACTGGCCAGGTCCAACGTGTCACTTTTGAGCATGCAGGTTCAATCCAAACATCAAACCACACACACCACACAACAGATTCCCTCATTCTCTCAAAGACGAAAATCTTGCAAAATCTCTCGTGATCAAACGTGGCTTTTGAGTTGACAAACATAGCAGGAAACTAGATCACCCTGATTTAGAACAACTTTATTTTCCATTGAGGGGAAATTTGTATTTTGCTTCTCCGAAAGGGCAGCAAAGCTACGTACAATAACCATAACACAAAAAAACTAGAATGGGCACTCGGTAGAGCGCATACCTTCGCATATCACACGATTAGGCATTGAATTATGAACATTTTGGCATTAGTTGCATGCCAATTGGATACAAATTGACCGTGCTATGGTAAAAATAAGATGTTGACCTTTTCATGACCTTGACCTTGACCTTTGACCCGATCGATCCCAAAGTCTAATCAAATGGTCCCCGGATAATAACCAATCATCCCACCAAATTTCATGCGATTCAAGAAGATGTTGACCTTTTTCATGACCTTGACCTTGACCTTTGACCCGATCAATCCCAAAATCTAATCAAATGGTCCCCGGATAATATCCAATCATCCCACCAAATTTCATGCGATTCGGTTTACAACTTTTTTTGTTACGCGAATAACACGCATACAAATAAATAAATACACGCGATCAAAACATAACCTTCTGCATTTTCAATGCGAAGGTAACAATTGATAACATACAAATATACAGTGCAAATGGTCAGGTAGCAGCAACCAATATAATGACAGAGAGCACACTAAAAAAGTGAAGCAGTCATTCTGTGTTCAATGCCTGTTTGGTAAAGGGAATAAAATACTCCTTCTTTATGTTCCGGCTGGACTTTGGGACCCCAAATTCCCCAAAATGTGTTCCTTTAACAGCAGAAAGGTGGACTAATAGGTGTACCAAACAACTGGCTACAATACTGTCTTACCCAGGAGACACCAGGGGAAAGCAGTTTCAAGATGTACTGAGTAGAGAAGCTTTCAAGACAGCTGCTCGAGTTTCTCTCTGTCACTCTCTCTCTCTCTCGCGCTCTCTCTCCCTCACCCCCATGCAAACACACACTCCACTCCCTCTCTCCTTTTTAGCCAGTGACAGCAGGCACCCAGCGATGACATGAGGAGTGTCTCCGGCAGCCAGTAAGGCAGCACTAAACAGACAGAAATATCTGCTCTGACAGACGGACAGACCGTCACCCACTCCGACACTGCATGCAGCTGTCACTGAGCTTACCACTCCTCTCCCCACCCCGAACACGGTTTGATTTTCTCCCCACCACGAACACGGTTTCCCGATGATTAGTTGTTCGCTTTCCTCCAGCTATCATATACTATCTTGAAAAGCTGCACCTGCATGTCGGACATTGTGCGTGGCTCTGCTTGTCTTGTGGCCTTATAGGAGGAGGTTCAGCTTTCATGAGGCCAACTGTTGCGCACACAGCCATCCTCCACTTGATCAGTTTTGGCCTGCACAGGTCCAGCTCTTTGCCCCTTTCATTTACTCAGGGTTTTTTTTTTTTTTTTGCACACTAGAATCTGTTCCTCTGTGTTTTGCTCTCTCTTTCTCAGCCTACAGCCGTTCTCAATTAGGAGGGTCAGGGAGCGGAGCGGAGAATAACTACGGCTCTGGTATCTGTAGCTGGAAGGACCCAAAGATCAGCAGCAACAAGAAACCACTGCTATAACACGCTGATACTAAAACGTAGCTGTGGCTGTGTGTGTTTGCATATTGCATGAATCTTCTCAGTGTTAACAGGTTGTCAGTGACCTCTGACCTCGATATTTAAACAGCCTGTGAATGTGACAGAGCAGCTAATGCTGTGATTGGTGCATAGCTGAACTCTTTCATGGAGCAATCTACATCTCTTTGCTGTTCCGTTTAAAAACGCTGGTGTGAAAACGAGGGTTTCCTTTGTCCGGTAATTACCGTTTCTTCTCCAGGAAAATATGTCTGACATTTTAATCTCTCTGGTCACAATATTTGGTCAATGCAATTCCCCTCGAAGTGGAATTGGCTGAAATTAAAAGTCCACATATCCTTCTATTAAAAAAAAAAGGAATTTTCATCAAACACTATAATGGCAAAAAGCAAAGGCCAAACAAGTATTTTCTAAAAACCAAGCAGGTCTAATTACAATGATGACAATTAGTCTGAGATACTGACGGAGAGCGCTAATGCTGTGGTTTTACGTTATTCTTTACATACTTTACCTTTTAATTGTTAATTGCTCAACAAACATCATTTTGGACTGAAACTTTTCCCATTTTTCCAGAACATTAAAATCTTCCAGGAACTGTGGACTGGCACCCAGTTTGTTAAAAACATAGTTTGAACCATGTAAAATCACTCACACACTCATTGACAAGCAGGCACACGCAGTCGCTCGCTGCCCCATGTAGCGAGCGACTTTAATTGCTTTGTTTCGAGGGTCCCCTCTGAATGGGAGAGAAGCTAGAGGCTACAGTTTACAAGACACATCTGCAGGTGTTGCATTTCAAACTGAGGAACTCAAGCTGTGAGAAAGAATACATACACTAACACGGGCAAACAGATAGAGGGATATACAGAGCGACTGTCTCTTCCTCTGTGGTGTACACACACACACACACACACTGCAGGTGCAGCACTTTCCTTCGCAGCATCCTGCCTGAAAAATGCTGGCGCATCTGAGAGAGGTGAAATTGAAAATCTCTCAACATCTGTGTCTGTTTCTATCACAATACTGTCTTTAATGTGAGAAAAGACAAAATATATGACAAGACAAAGCTGCGGCTTGGTATATTTTGAGCAGATGTGTCAAATCGAGAGAAAGAATGTGCTCATCAATGAGGCTCCTTCAATGTGGCTGATGCTTCCCAGTAGGCATTACACACTCAAAGTCTGACAGAGCCATAAATACCACCCACTAATGTGGCTCAGGGTTGTGTCGGTTTCTAGATAACCTCTCTACGGCTGGTACACTTTATGAAAACTACTTTACTTTGTTGCCACAAAGACGCTTGTACATCTCCCCCATAGACGCCTCAGAAAATAGCTCATTCAAAACCATTTTCACCCGTTTAATCTGGAAAGGGCGGTGTTACCGTGAGAATCAAATCTGTTTGTTACAGCCGAGTGTCGAGTAGTTTGGAGGATCTCGGCTAGCGTGTCTGTAATTCACTGAAAGAAAGAGCAATCAGCTAAGCGTCAGATGGCATCCGACAGATGACCGATTCAATCTCCTTTCTCCAAGCATCCCTATTGTAACGTCCCCACACCGCCGTGCATGCCGCATTGCACACATTTCTGATAATCTATGCAAATAGGCCACAGATGGACGAGTATGTATCTAATTGGGAAACATATGTGTTGCACTTTAAAAACACAAATAATTCTTACATCTCCCTTTGCTTCGTGCTCCCACCCCGTCTCTGTTATCCTTCATTCAGTCACCAAGAGTTGCGCGAGTGTGATGCTGGCGTCTTGCCACACCATTTGTGAAATTATTCAAATGAGGACACCATGTTTCTTTTGTTTACTGCCTTGAATGGTGACAGGGAAACAAGGTTGAAGTATTTATGAACGCCATTTCTCACTCTCACTCTACAACTGCCACCTTGCTCTCTCTCTCTTTCTCTCTCCCCCTCTCTGCGAATGCCGCGGCGGCATTGGAGGAACGTCCCGGGCATTATGAGTAGCCATTAATGAGCGTGTGGCGCGGCGTGTTGTGTTGTCATGCGTGGCATATTACAGCCATTCATCAGGGCCAGGAGACACTTGACATGCGGACGGCCAACAGGTTGTGTAATCATATAACACAGCCATGTCGGGCCTGCCACGGCTCCATGTCCCATTCAGGCCTCTAATGTTGTTTTCCTCTGGGTAATTGACAACGGCGGAAAGAGAAACCCACTGATGGATAACATCATGGACCAACCGGCACTAAAAGATGGCGGCCTGCAGGAGTGATGTCATTTCAGATTCCATCAACATTTGGAGACAGTATTCTGGTGTATTGCAAAAAGAGATGTTGTAGTTTGGCCAAACATTTCTATTGGAATGATAACTATGAGCTATGATAACATTGTACTACCCTCAGTCGTGGGTCCATGACGAAATCACCAAAACCAGTGATTCTCAACTTGTACCTGTTTTCAGTGGGTCGCGGGTTCTTTTAAAAAATCCTGTGGTTATATTTTGAAGGGGATTTTTTTTACGCAGCGGAATGCCGTCTATTTACACTCCTTAATGCTGCGTTCACACCAAAAGCGAAGCAAAAACCCAAACGCATCTGTGCATTTACTTTGTGTGTCATCTACTCGCACAAAAATGTGCAACGCACCATAACTCTACACTTTGAGACTCTTGTCAGGATCCCATTATAAAAGTGAATGCTACTTCCTTTTCTTTAAAGCACAATGTTTTTCAGTATTTACATACTGATAAGGTCATCAGAAGAAAGGTTAGTTTTGTATATTTTAATCTTTTTTGTTGTTGTGCTCCTCAAGACACTGCTTTCGTTCCATTGTTCAGCGTTTGTTATCACTCAGTGCGTTTACATGCAATCGAATTATTGGCTTAGTCGGACTGAAATCGAATTATCCGTTTCATGTAAACACCTTAGTCGGACTATGTGCGGTCCGACTTCGGTCCGATTAACACCCCTGGATAGCTCGGTCCGATCCAGTTGATAATTCGACTCTCGCGGCATGTAACTCTGAATTCGATTCGGAACTGGACTTTGCGTCTTTGCGCATGCTCGAGATCCCTCCGCCCTCCTCCCTCCCTCCCTCCCATGTCGTGACCCGGAAGTCGAAAGAGACGATAAATTAAATTCTCCGTGTACCTTCGACGGCGTCTTCTCTCCGTTATCAACTAAGCCAATAGCGCCATTTGCATTCGCTGTACTCCTATTAACACCATGGAAGAATAGTAGAGGGATGTAGCTTCGCCTCGCTCTCTGTTCGCCATCTTTCTCGAAATGTTGTTGTTGGTGGTGGTGAAGAGGTCAAGCGGAAATGGCTGTATCACCACGAGTTGTAATGAAAACAGCGCCGCCTATCGTATCGGATATGACATGCTTTCGGCCAATGATTCGAATTACTCACTGCCATGTATATTGAGATAACAGCTGATCCCCCAAAAGATAGCATAGTCCGACTAAAGCAAGATTCGAATTATACCATCATGTAAACGCACTGACAGATTCAATAGTGAGTGAGTATTCGCAGCTACATAATTTGAGTCTTTTTAAAACTTTGTTTGTGCATGAAAGCACTGAGTATGTTATAAAAAACGCTGCCGTTACGGAATTGTTGTGTATGTTGTATTACCGTGTGTCCTTAAGATGCACTTTTGGGGTTTTTGATTGAGAGGGAAAGGGAATATTTCAAACTAGTTTTTGTCATGATATTCTGCACCATCTGTTCATTAAATCAATTTGAGAAGTTAAAAATGTTCCTCGCTTGTCATTCAGGAGTGATGGTGGATCCCACAGCCAGACCAGTTGAGAACCACTGACCAAAACTATGTCAAACCAGCAAGTGAAATCTCTCTTTGCACAGGAAAGGGTGAAGTCAAAGTCAAAGCTGAACCAGAATTCCAAACTGTTAAGGTAGAAACGTAACCTTTTTCACCCTTGTTCCAAACCAGTTAGGTTAGCCTCTGGGTTTGTTTACAACCTGCATGCACATCCGACTGATCCTGTTGAAGCTGACAATGAAGCTCACAGTTTGTCACGAACTGTGGAAGAGCCACCTTAAAATATGTGGAACAACTAACGTATTCAGATGTTATCGTCTTGTAATAGGTTCCAGTGCACGCTGCTCAGAGTATTCACAGTGACCGGCTCATCTGTCCTGAGACAGTGGTCAAAGAAAGAGTTAGTCTGGCGTCTTGCGGCCATTTATAGTTCTGATAAAGAAAATCAACAAAATCTGAATTGGCAGGTGATACTTTTAGAACATCGGTAATTGAAATTGGCAAAGAAGATTGCAATCAGTCAATCTCTCAAGTAAATAAATAAAAACCCTTAAAGTTGCTTGAAACCGGGAAACTACCTTGACACAAAGTGAAAAGGCAAGAACACAAAGCCGAGGTAACACCCTGATACGTCCTGATATATTTTGTTCGAGCCAAGTAGGTATAATACTTATTAGGTTTAAGGAGTCATAACTGTGTCAACAACAAAAGTAAGTCATCTAAATATATCATTTCAGACATGAGCCTAAGTAACTGCATTAATTACTTTGAAGTATGTCTGAGTCGAAGTGTTACACTCTGGTAATTATGGAGTACCAGGAATGCCATCTGACGCTGAGGAATGTGTTGCGAATACTCCGACTCCTCTCGATCGCACAACTCTAGGCTGCGTTGGAGAAGCAAAGGTGGCCCTGAGGCGGTGTTAGACGTTGTTAAGGAAAGCAAGTATCCTCACACAACCTGTTCTGCCCTGTCCCTGAGCTGGAAAAGAGAAGACAATGTTCCCTCTCATCCTCCCACTCCTTTATCACTCTATACGTCTGCTTGTTTGTGAGATGACTCGTGCAGCACACAATCCAAAAAAGGCCAGGTTGTGAATGTGAAAAATGTTTACGATTGGAACCACAATTAAAAACACTGATAAGGATAAAAATACACGTTGCTGTGTTTTGAATAGCATCAGTCACCAGAGCTGCAGCACTTCAAGACTCATTGTCTCTTGATTAGGCGCGTATTGTCTCTCAGTCTTTTCCTCTTCGTGTAGATATTATACAGTATGTTGGGTGAGTTACACTTCCCATCACACAAACACATTTACCTCAGGAAAACTGAAAGCTGCAGGGGGAAAACATTTTTCAAAAAAACAAAAAATGTAGAGGGTGAAGGACACAAAATGGAGGGAAAAACAGTCAGGACTGAAAATGAAGGCTGGAATGCTAATTCCTTTAGAGTGAGTTAATCCCTAAGGGCTCCGACATCCTTCGCTTTATCTAGGAATGCCATGAGGCACGAGGCGCAGACAACACACTGAAAAAGCCCAACACTTGGACTTAGCTAATTTGCAAAAAGCTCTTCACATACGCGACGATATGCATCCATACGGCGCCTGTATCAAATTATCTGTGAAATGTAAGAGTGGGTTTGAAATAATGTTGTTTTAACCTCAGTGCTGCTCAGCATCAGATTGTGTCGAGGCAGTGTTTACGACATTGTGTTCCCCGCTCACGCTACGACTAAGGCTGCTGATTTACAAGTTATCTTGCATGGGTCCAGACCTTTCGTCCGCCTCCTCCACCAAGTTCACAATTCCGTCTGATATCAGGCAACAAGATACCTTCTCTGGGGAGCATTTGGTGGTTTTAAAAACTGCCTGCTGCATGCGTACCTACATCCTCGTTTTGGATGTGCAGTTTGGTGGCGGACTTTATCCCGATAGCGTCGCCACACCACCAGACAGATGTATTAGACATGATCAGGTCCTATCACACTGTAATTATATTCCACTCAGTATGTGTGTTTCCATTCATTCATTTACTTTGTTATATGGAGCGACAGTTGAAGCGCTCTCATTACTGATTAGAGGACTTTTCTGTGCAATCGCCAAATCTGTGCCTCATTTGTTCGCTGTGGTAGAGAGCGCTGAGCTCTTTGAGGAGAGAGGGCTTGCAGAGGCAGTTTGGTTCGCCAGCTTACTGAGCTTTTCTTCAGATTTCATTAATGGCAATTTCTACCAGAATTGAAAACTTGCAGGAGAAAAAACCCCGGGCAGCCCAAGCTGACCAATCGCAGCTCTTGTAATCTCCATATTCCAGGCATCCCAAAGCGTATATTTTTAGGGAGGTGCACGACATATAGTCGTTCAGGAGGTGCACCAGCATAGCTACGACTATATGTGCAGGCTCAATAACGAAGGCGTATCCCTTTCATGCAAAACTATACATTTTACCTTCAGTGGGGACACGACACACTAAAGGAATCCACCCAACCATTACACATACAGACACACACACACACACGCACACACACACACACACACACACATGCATACATGTTTCCTCTCTCCTACATTTCAACTCCATCGCCCCACAACAGCCACAGTGTTCAGTGTCAACAGTGGTCACACTATGTGGTGCAAAAACATTAAAAATGCATCCAATTAAAGCTGCCGGGGAAAATACTTCTCTGTAAACTGCAACAGCCTGTAACATGTTTGCAGCGATGATAGGCTTTCTAAACAAATTAAGCCAGAGGAGCACTATATTACTCATCCTGGCGGGCTGTCTGGCCAAATTCAGCCTCAATTGCACAGTTGTTTGATCAACTGTTGGTGCTCTGTGTGTGTGTTAATGCAAGAGAAGGAGGGATGAAACGAGTTCATGGATACCCGGCAAGCTGACTGCAGTATGACAGCAGCAGAGAAACGCAGCAAAACTTGTCTTCCCATCCTTTCATGTGTGTGCAGTTGTGTGCTTTCCCATTGTGCAGCTCTGTTCTGTCAGCTGGCAGCATCTCACATTTATTTTCACTGAGCATTACTTGTCACTCTGCCGTTGGTCGGCGCGCGTGTACTCGGGAGTGTGTGTGTGTGTGTGTGTGTTAGACTTGTCGCTTTCTGTGCTCTGACGTCCGTGATGCTTATTGCTTTGGCTGATCCCTGCTAGTCGCGCATGTGTGTATCATATCTGAGTCTTTCTGTCTGTCATGTATACGTGGGCGTTTGTGTTTGTGTGTGTGTGTGTTTGTGGCAGATGTTCCCCGAGCGGTGCCATTGCTCAGTGTTCACACACACCGCAGTCAGGAAGATTAACCAGCACTTCATTCATTTATTTGCTTCCTAGATCTGCCCCCACCCACCCTACAAACCACCCTCTAATCCCCGGTAGCAAAGCAAGGCGGAAAAAGGCAAAAGAGGGCCAAACTGGAGCTAGAACTTTGAAATGACAAACATTTTTGATTCAGCGCTATTAGATAAATTTCAAGCGACATGCACGAGACGTATACATTTGAACCATAAGGTCTTCAAAGTATCACGTTTCATTGGTATAGTGCAGTGTTGATATTCAATTACATATCAAGTCACTATAATATGCTCCTTCAAACTTAACAACGAACCAACTGAAACCCTAAAAGAAAGCAGCATATAGTGGATGTTGGCTTTAGATTGGGGTTAGAAAAGTGTAAGTATTTAGTCAAGTGGTTACATACTCTAGAAATACTTCACTCTCAAATTAACTTTTTTCAAACAAATCTGAAACACATGAATCTTTTTCCCCTCTTACCCAGTCCTGCATTTGCTCAATGCAAAAGAACAAGCAATTCATTTTCGTTGAACTAAATAGTTCTTGAATCATAACGCTATGGTTTTATTCTATTCTCCAAGTATTGACACTGGCCACAGGCTTCTCGGCAAGGACTAGCTGGGTTTTTTAGACGGAGCCAAACAAGATCCTGCACAGCTCCTCATAAACAGCAGCTGCAGACTGCTCAGTTCCCAGTTTCTCCCAGCCGCCAGCCCAGGAGGGTCCAATCAAAACCAGCCACATTTCTCCCTCAGTTCGCCTCTCTGTGCCAAGTCTGCTCCGCGTCGGGGAAAAAAAGCCAGGACTAAACCAAAGAGCGTGCACGTTCACCGAGCTCTGGGTTAAAAGAAAAATCAGTTTACCTGTGTGAACTTTGACCTTGGTGGTACTGCCGCTGTGGTGGCCTGGCCGCCCCCTCCCCCACACCGCCCTTCATGTATTCCTCACGCACGGTCTTTTGCTGACCCCTCCTTAAGCGGTGATCTGAAGGGGAAGGAAGACAGAAGAAGCGGCTGTTAAATTTCTTTTAATGGAATGCCAGGGAGAACCTGGTTCAGACAGAGGACAAATGTATCACAGAGAAATACATCCTGATGTTGAAGAATGTATGCAGGACGCCATGCGGGAGTTTGCTGTACTGCCCCATTTACTCTGCCTCCTAACCCTGCCGGAGAGCCAATGAACCAAAGAGCAACTGCACCACCTATCACAGCGCCGTGCCTGTATACTGCGGCAGTCCTGTATATCCCCCCATGCGACCCCCCCCCCCACTGCACAGGAACAATGTCCTTCCTAAAGGTTATCAGCAGCCTGGCGCTTGGTCCGCCTTCATCCCGAGTCCATTACACACACAGCGGCGAGATTCACAGCCTTAATACACCTCTCTTAGTCTCTCCTCACTGCTCCGCTGCACCCTGTACAGGCTGATACAAATCCAGCAAAGGCCCAGAACACACACGCTCAGGTTTTGGGATTAGCCGACCAGCACGATGAAAACTGAGCCCTCGATCCTCGCTTTGCAGGACTTTTCAGCCATGCTAGCAACATAAGTGCTCTCATCAGGTCCAAAAAGTAATCCGTCCAAACCTTTGGTGAATGACCATAACATTACCAGCAGTGCCATCACTCCCAGTTGCACATTGTGTTTGGATGTAATGAGCAAATGATTCTTAGTTTAGCGTGCCAACAGGCTTAACTGGGATGGTAAACCAGGTCAATATCACCGTGTTAGTATGTGTCAGCGTGCTGATGGCAACATTAAGCTTAAAGCCCCTGCTGTGCCTAAGTACAGCATCACACAGGCTCCTATATTAGGAATGAAACATTTGATGTACTTGAAATATATAGTCACACGTGTATGAAAATTCATTTAAATTGTGGAGGAACGTATTTCGCAGCATCAGGAGTCGAGTATTTCCTCCAGGAGTTGGTGGCGATGAACAACAGAGCTAAAGGCGTGAATGTAAGAATTTGCCAGGTGGCACAAATGTGTTCGCCACAACAACTGACAGAGTGATGGTGTGCCAATGGTATCGTTACATCTTGTTGCCCTGATCCCAATTAGCCAAAAGAACAAAAGCATATATTAAACTCTTCTTTTCGGTTCAGCATCTCTTATTCTGTCCCTTTTATTAATGTAATAATAGTGCAAGTACCTTCCTTATGTATTCATTTTCTACCTCCACCTATGTGGCACTGTATACTGACTACTACAAAGTTGCTAACCAAGCAACGTTAAGGCAACAGACAACCCAGAATACAACACTCTTAAATTAACAGGCGCACTGACACACTCCCAAGAAAACCAGTTGCATTTGCACTATTCTAAGAGAAAATTAAAATTGATATACATTTTTTTTAACTACACACTGTTATTATCAAATATCCATCCTGCCATTCAATCATTTGAATGCAGATGAAACACTCTTTTCTTTACATTACTCCTGACAGAATAACTTGAGATGAAAATGCATCTGACGACAGAAACACAGACCAACAGGTTTATTAATTTCAGTCTTCATCTCCAGCATCTTATCTACCCTACCAAGACACACCGCTCTCTGTTCTCTTCATTTGTTTCAACACTTACAATCTCCACCACTGGTGTAAACAAGCTTCCTCTGCTTCAGGCTGCCCTCGTGGCCATTTTCCAAGAGGTACAGTGTATTGTATCTCGGCTCTTCTTATAAGAGTCGAGGAAATGTTGGCCAGTGCGACACAGCCATTTACATACCAACATGGGAACGCCAACGAGATTTGATATGGGACTTTTTGGAGGGAACTACACCAACTGTACGAGTGGATTGTTTTAGGTCTACATTCTTTTTGAAAATGCCATGCTTGTTTAAAATAGAGGTAATAATATGCCCCACTATGCAGATCTCAACATAGTGTAGCATATTATCTCAACAAGACTAAATCTGACATATATCCCATTGATTATTCGAACAATACATTGATGGTTTAAACAGGACGGGTGTATGGAATGAAGGGGGCCCCCCATACATCTTAACACCTGCTCGTTCATTTAATCCACGAGGAGAGGGGAGCATACTGAAGAGCATACTGTGGGAAGAGGGGGTTGATTTTGGACTGAAGCCAAAAAGATGAGGGCAAGGCGGAGGAGAAACCCATAAATACGCAGGGAGGCGAGTAGGCGTCGCAGACAAATGTGATTTACAGGGTCTACGTCCCGTACAGTGCAGACAGGTAAGCCTATTAGGCTGATATTACACAGCTATAACATGCATCGATGGACCCTTTTAAAATGTCTGTGCAGCAGGTGTGTAAAGGTTATGGGTTTAAGAGAAATATTATAATATCACATTGTTAAGTTGGCCCACATCACGTGCTGAAAATTCAATAAATATATTAAAAACAAGGTTTTTATTTGGCTTTATTTGTTCCAGTACATATGTTTTGTCGGCGACATCATCATGAGCATACAAGAGGGCGATGTTTAGCTGCCTAAAGGTCCGTAAAAACAATATATTTTTACCACGCCAGAGAACTGGATTCTAGTTAAGCAGCCAAGCAGGGCAAGTGTTTTTTCTTATACTCTGAAATGACATCAGGCTTCAGAGCCAACGAGTGCGAAAGAGAGCTAAATACGAAGATGGCACATCGGAAACAACCGGGGAGCAATCACTAAAGAATGCAAACGTTTATGAGAAACTAAACGCACGAGAACATCGAGCGGAGATCTGCAATCGAGTTTCACTTGTAATACTACATGAGAGACACGGTACTGCAAGAAAATTGCTACCAATTGAGCAGCACACTACAGCTGGTGTTGAGAGAAACACAGCACAAAGCAATGTGGTCCTTAATAATGTGGCGAATATTGCAGGGGAAAGCTGAGTGCTTTGTACGAGCTTCTGCAGACTCCAGCTTTTTTTCTTTTCTTTTACTTTCAGAAGTGTGAACTCTTTAATCCCAAATGTAAGAGGCTGCGGTAAAATCCTCAAATAAACTAATCGTGTTAAATGAGGTTTGTGTCTGTATCCATGACTTCTGAGTGTTTGTGTGTATGTGTGCCGGGAGGCGGGGGAGACTAAAAACTCTTGTCACCTTTGGATCTATAAGTCTGTTTCAACTCTACACGCAAGTCACTTGTCTTCCATTTCATAATCATGCTGGGTACTCTCTTATATGGTAATCATATCTGATGATGTGGCTGTTCATTGACTGAGATAAACCAATTGTATGCACAACGCCTTTTAAAGTGATTCAAATGTTGGATATGACAAAGCCCAAGTTTTCCTGTTGAAAGCCCTTAACACCACAACGTTTACTTTAGCTTCCGGGGGGGAATCCTAGTCTCAAGCGGCTGCTCGACTCATGCAGACACTCACTCACACGAGCACATACTCAAATATACACACACACACACACACACAGGCGCACACACGCCCACCTTAACATCCAAGGCTGAGGAAGCAGAGGAGCTATAAAAGCCAACCTCATCTCCTTAAAACAGGCAGGGCTGTCCCTGGGCGTCTCAACACAACTCATCAACTGTTAAACCAGAGAGAGAGGCAGAGCAGTAAAAAATCAATGCCCCCCACACGGCAAACAGCAGTCATTGATGTTAGGTGGAAAAGGGGAAAGTGCGGGAATTTGCAGCAGCGTCTTGAAAGGTAAGGAGAAGCGAACAAGAGACATGGAAGGAAGGAGAAAGTCCAGGTTAAGCTAAAGGTGGTAAGCTAATATATGTAATTGATTACCTCTATGCAAATACAAGGGCTCTAAAGACTAGAGAAAGCAATTTAAAGCAGCAGAGTCTCATGAATCGATTGGTGCTGTGAGTGAAAGAAGCCATTCCCCTCCAGCCTAGATAAAACACTTCACTATGAGCTGTCAGATACTTATCAGGAGGAAATCAGCGGAGGAATACCATTTTCCCAAAACAAACAGGTCAAGCGTTTCTTCTCCTTAAGTGGTCTCTCCTTCTCCTTCATTGCCGCTCTGATATCATCATCTGTTATTTCCTCCTGTTTAAATGCCAACACCGAGGAGACAGAGGGCGAGTTTCATTCAAACAGATCATTTGTAATAAAAAAGAAAACGTGTAGGCGGGCACCCGAGCGCCGGCAGGAGCAGGTTGTCGTTTGAAACCAAGAAGATGGGGTCTCCGGAGCGCCTCAGCTCCCGGGAGATACCCCCGAGTCTGCCAGCGCCCGCACGTACTTTATGACGCAAGTCCGCCCCCAATCTCTCTGCCAGATCTCACCAAAACAATATTTGAGTTTGTTGGCCTGCGGTGTGTGTTCCTTGTTGGGAAAAAAAGAGGAGAAAAAGAAGAGAAAAGAAAGAAAACACAGATGGAACAGAGCACAAAGAGATGATGTCGACGCAGGCAGCATCCCACACAAGACAGCCTTGTTGGAGAGAGAAGAGGGCGGGCTCGGCGTCAACATCAACACCGGTTCTGCAGTCATCGCTCAGCAGGTAATTATGATAACAACGTGTTCCCTCGGCAGCTTCTCTCTGATTTAGTTTCCAAGCACTTACCCTTCCTAAAATCTCCTCCCGATAAGATCTGATATGATTACAAAGTCAAGATCCTTTTCAAGGAGCGCCCACTTATGTGACTCTAATTTGTCTCTCCCTCGTGTGACTGCTGAACGATGCTCCTCGTCTCATTGTGTACGCTTAGTGAAGATGTCGCACTGTTGGGATTCTCATAACATTTTGGAAAATGCCATGACATAAATGAACCTCACCTACCAGCACCATCTGGTATTGAGCGCTCCACTGCGCCTGCTATTACCTTCAATTGTAAACACAGCCTTGCCACATGGGGAAATACATCATTTCATTGTGTCTGTTATCATCCAGTTTGAACAGTGGGAGTTTGGCCCTGAATGGAGTCGGTGTCGTTGACCCTGTGATTACCTCTGCGATGAGGCATTTTCCTTGGCTGTCATCACAGCCGACCCCTTAAACAGCCAGCGCTGCTCGACGACCTCAACAGCAACAAGTCGAGGCTGTTGACATCCTGAAGACATTTAAGATAATCCCGGAGATGTCTCTGTGTTTTCCAAGATTTCATCTTCAAAGGGGAAACGCGGCCGGCAGCCTCTACTTGAAAGGGAGAGAGATGCGGAGGGCTCTTGTTCTGAAGGAGGGGGTGGCATAGCTCGAGAATGCAATCATGGTTTTGAAGTGGAAGAAGGCCTGTCGTGGCTAGCTAAGCTGACGGGTGGCGGAGAGGAATCAGACCAGAGAGAAAACACACCTGTTGGATGGGACAAAACAGAAGCAGGCAAAGAAAGGACTCTCACCTGACCTGACAAAGGCTGTACATCACACAGTTCATCTCTGGCCCAGCCCTTCCTTTTATAATGCTGGGTATGCTGTCACGCTGAGGCTGAATGCCCAGGTTTAAGAGGCTAAAGCCCACACAACGCATCACAGAGTTAACTGAGTAACATCAGCCCACTGTATCAGTACTTTGTTGACATATCAATTTCTTTAGAAAAGTCTTGTGTTTTCTCTGAATGTCTTGTGTTTGTGCTTTCTGAGAAGACCTTTTGTCTTGTGACAGGGAGAGCCAAGTGGCAGGGCTTTCATCAGACGTTCATGGTTGTCTTAAGGTTGCATTTGGTTGTCTCTGTGAAGCATATTTTGTGTCAAGCACAGCCAATCACAAAATATAGATGCATTTAATTGACACTGATCTCTCTGGCAGGCCTTCGAACTTTGTGAAAGTCTAACACTAAACCTCTTACGGTACTCCTCCATTAAGTTTCTATTGTCATTACAGTGCAGATGCCAACGTTTTAGAAAGAAAATGGAATATTTGCTAATATAGGTGGACAGAAAGCTTTTGAGACCGATTTCAACAACAGTTGTCCTGTAGTGATCTTTGGGATCACAATGTGACAACGTGTGACGATGAGTTGGAGTTATTAATCCCTTTGGGAAGAGCTGTCCTCGACATGTGACCCATCGTGACTATTTAGGACTGAGGAGCTTCCTGTTCTGTGGGTGTGCTGTAACTCCAGTGACCATGACTTAACTCTGCACAGCCTCCAGGCGATTCTCTCCCACCGCGATGCACTTTACATACTGCATCAACACAAAAGCGTTTGAAAGCATGACATCAGTGAGCGGCCGCTTTAAATGTTCCCGTGTAACACAGCCATTAGGGATGCTTAATGAAATGTCACACACAAATTGCTCAGGAAGTATTAAATCAAAGCAGGGCTCCAGACTGCGACCAAATGGTCGCATTTTGCGCCTAAAATTAGACACAGTGCGAGTAAATTTTTCATCAACTCGCGCATGCGCGACCAGTAAATTAGAAGATTTCTTTTTTTTTTTATGAAATATGTTTGTTGCTGACAAACTTGTTCTACACTTCAGCCCACTATAGTTAGCGGTAATGCCTGAATGACTGGTTTGCTAACCGACATTAACTCCAGAAGAAGAAGAAAGGAGACGAAAACCGAAGAAGAAGGCTGGCCTGTGTGTGTGTGTGGGGGGGGGCTAATGTGTGAAAAGAGGCGCACCGCAGCGGAGACCATGCGACCAGCGTTGGCCGCAGAGTGAGAGGTCAGAGGGGATCCTCACCACCGAGCGGCGTCCCCGTCCCCCGAGTTGAATCTCTGGGTCAACTCAGCCGACTCTCACATGTCTGCCCCTATACACTGTCGCTCACGGTAAACGC
Organism: Pseudoliparis swirei; assembly: GCF_029220125.1. NCBI lineage: Eukaryota > Metazoa > Chordata > Actinopteri > Perciformes > Liparidae > Pseudoliparis > Pseudoliparis swirei. The sequence continues at coordinate 15,479,840 of NC_079404.1, forward strand.
ATTCGATCGGGAGCGCGCGAGGATTTTGATAAAGTTAGCGGAAGGATCTAAGTGACAACATCCGGTTTTGCAAAGTTAGCGGAAAGAACCACGTGAAACAACATCCGTTTATCAAAATAAGATGTCGACAAATCATACACGAACATATAAAAGTAAACAATTAACTGATGTATCTTTATAGATCATTTCTGAGATTTAGCTTAAATTATGCTAACATTAAAACATTTTTACTGGACCAAGGAAGAGTTTATAAAAATTAGTCAGACTTTTGTATGTTAAGAAAAGTCCTGTATATAGATTTCCCCAAGAGTTCCAGGAAATGAATAATGAAGATGTGTTCCATACATATCTGAAATCCCCTACAATAGCAATCAAACAATTTTAATGTATCAATTAGGACATTTTTCAAAGTAAAAGTCCTAAATGTTTAAAGAAATCTGTAATTTCTTTAATGTTTGAGTTGCTTTATATATGTATTTCCTCATAGTCCTAGGCAATAATGCTACACAATAAATAGAATGCTTCAATCGACTCGGTGATCGGTATTATCGGTGATCGGCAGATACTGATTTCAGTGATCGGTGATCGCACCAAAACCTGATCGGTGCATCTCTAATCATAACATCATCAAACCCTAGATGGTATTGAAAAGAGAACGTGCTGCATAGTAATATTTATTTTGATTCCGTTTCCTAAAAGAAACTGCTTTCTATGAATGCATTCAATCAATGGGTGGGGGTGGTGAGAGTGTGCTCACCCGTGTGCGCGCATCACGGCAGAACTTCGATGTCGGTGCGCGCATCGCTCTGTCACGCGAGCCGAGGATTGTTGACGGGGGGGGGGGGGGGTAGACGAAAATTACAGAGTGGCGGGTGGAGATTTCACCCTGTTATAATGGTAGGGGAAACACTGGAGTTGATAAGCGTGTCTTCTTGTCTGATCAATACACAACAGTGAGGTGCGTGAATGGACAGAGCGGCCAGCTGCTGATCACTCATTCAATAGCTCGACCTGTACGAATAGACGGTGCGCGCGCAGCGCGCAAACATTTTTTTTGGGGAGCACCGAAGACCCATTTTGACCCAAGAAAAACCCTGTGTGCGCCCCTAAATTTTCTGCTTGCGCCCCTCAAATTTTAAGTTAGGGGCCACTGTGCTCCTAGTAAAAAAAGTTAGTCTGGAGCCCTGCAAAGCAAGGAAGTATGACTCATATCTGCAACAAATATCAGCAGTGACGTCGAGCGGTGGCTGTGAGCGCCTCTTCGTGACTCATGGAAGTGTTCGCTGACGTGGCTCTGACGGACATAGAAATCACTGAGCCGCGTCTTTTCAAGCCGCTGACCGGGATCGCCAGGAACGTCGTGCTAATTATAGGACGTGAGTATTTTGAGACCGAACACGGAGAAGAACTGCGAAGAAAACAGACGTAATAATAGACATTTCTACTCCACCGAGTAGTCGGCACAAACGGAGTCCGTGTGCTTCCTCTCTGCTCAGTCCACCATCTCAGCCGGCTCGGTACCATAACCACTGAGTCAACAACCACAGCTGGGATCGAAAGGCACAGAGTGAAGTCTGTCTGTTATCAGCTGCACATAGGCGCACCATGAGAAGGCAAAAACACCCAGACAAAGAGGCACAAGTCACACACGCACCAGGAGGCTATTTCTGAGCGGGGGCAGAAGAGACGGAGGGGAAACAAATATGTCATCAGCGGGAGGCTGGGACTGAGAAGGCGAACCAGTTCCATCATTATTGAGTCCCACAGAAAGGAAGTTATTTTAGAAGGAGCACCAACGAACCACAACATAAGTGTGGGCAGACAAAGCAGCATTAGGGACAGCATGGTCCCTCTGAGCGAGCTCTGCGGTGGGCCCCTCCTCCGTCCCTCCAGCCTCACTGGCCACGGTTGAAAAATTAATGCAGCAAACTGACAACACTTAGGGCCTCCCTCTCACTCTCTCTCTCCCCTCCCCATGTACCAAACAGGATCAATTACCAAAGCAGGGCTCCACTCAGTAGCGCTAAAGAAACAAGAGGCACTCTCCATCACAGCTGTATGTGTGTGTGTGTGTGTGTGTGTTTGTGTGTGTGTGTGTGCGCTCGCAAGTGTGTGTGGGGTTCAGGCAGGCTTATGATGAGCAGAGAGAGGAGGAGGTGGTAATAGTCTGTTTGCTTCTCTCTAATGACAACGGCAGAGTGGATTAGTGAGCCTCCTAACCCATCAGCATCACTCCTCCCAGTAAGTGACAGAGCATGTAAATAACCAGTTGTGGCCAGTAGCAGGAGGGAAGAAAAAGGGGAAGCTTTTAAACCAGGAGCGTCTAAATGTGTGTTTTGTGAGTGTGAGCGAGCGAGTGAGCACTTTGTCCGCGCGCCCTCATTTGTATGCAGGTGCCGACTTCGAGGAGTTCTATTTCTACAACATCAGCCAAGTTATTCAAATGCAGCACATCTGACTGGAGAGGATAACGTAAAGAAAGGCATCAGCAGAAATGGCAGCAGGCAGTAATCCCCCGGCCAGGCCACTTGTGTTTGTCGCGCAGGCAGGCGGCGCTGTCAGAGGCAGCAGCACCCATACAGGCCTTATCAGTGGCAGCCATGGGACTCTGCTAATAAACCCGCTGATGCTCTGCGGTGCCAGGACAGACAGGGAGACAGACAAATAGACAGACAGGTCTCACTTCCCGCTTAGAGAAAGAGCCTGAGTGGCAGGTATCAGCCTGTGGCTACATGTATGTGTGTGTGTGTGTGTGTGTGTGTGTGTGTGTGTGTGCACAGACTCTACCTCATTTATTCATTTTGTAGCGCTTCATGTTCCGACAGCTTCGTACATGCTGTCACTTTCATCTCAATGCACTCCAGTGTTGACCATCCCATCGATTAACCCCCCACCACAAACACACACTCACACACACACTCACACACACACACACACACATTTTGCGTTTATGACAGCGTCGTCTAAACTGGAGCACGCTGGCGCTGCAGCCGCAGTCGCGGCGCATCTGACTCCGGCATCATTATCACCATTCAAAAGGTCAAGCGCAGTGCTTCCAGCCTCTTTGTTGTGATGTATGCCTTGGTGCTATTACCTCTGTTAGCATTAATCTCCATCTGTAAATCTAATCACACCGCCTCACCATCACGGCTCCTGGTGCTCTCGGGAAAGAAGCCGCGGCCGACGGGAAACAGCTTATGTAAATACGTGACTGTTGACACAAGATGGGCAGCGCGCGGTCGCCTCGCCGCTGTGACGTGACATGTCGATCAGGGGAAGGATAAGAGCCGCCGTCGCTTTATTGCTGTTTCTTTTCATTTACTGCCAGCGTCCATCTCCGTCTTTACGTCCTTCCATCTCCCGATGTGCAGTTTCATATCTCGGGGAGCATTTTTATTTTCTCAGCTAAGAGACTGGGGGTGTTGTTACCGGAAGGGACAAAAGAAAATGCACACACCGTGCTGCAGGACTCAATTTGTAGTCAATGAATAACTTTAATATTGACACCGGTAAATAAGGGTGTCACTCAGATGACGGAGGGAAAAAAAGAGCAGCATTGTCAAATGAAATCGCTTCCAGGCATTTTCTCATGTGAGCCAATAATCATTACCCTCAGAAAGGCTGTGCAACCAATTGAAGCGTCATGAAAACATCTACTCTTGCGTGCCTTGGAGCCGCCTTGGTACACTTTGAGCCACAACTGTATAATTACTTAATCAGGTCTCCTGTATGGAAGTACAGGGATGCTTTAGGAGAGAATTCCCTCTGCGAGGGCTGATGGGAGTGTAGAGTCTTGAGAGTATTCCGAAACTGGGCACTTCGCAGATGATGGAAAACAGGCTTCCGGACGCGCGTGGATTAAGTTATCAACATTTAATGGCAGGAAGTGTAAAACAAACATTCAAGGCGCTCTCCTCGTGTCCCGGCTCCCGGCTCCTCCCGGGAGCTCAGCCTCGCGGCCTCGCCGATACCTGTGGAAAGAGGGCGGTCCCTCTAAAACACGGAGATTCATCTCCTCATGGCCCCGGTCGAAAACGTCACTTCCGGTCCAGTCGCTTTCACAATAAGAGTCCCGTCTTGTTATTGTCCGCATTAAAGTCACCTTCACAATAAAAGTCCGTTATTGTAAGTCACTTCACGGAATTCAACCGGCCTCGTCAATCTATAATACTAACATACAGTCACTCTCATGCAATATACATTAATACTTGCCATTTATATTTGCATAGAGTAAACATTACCCCTATGCTTCATAATACATTAATAACAATATCAATATTCTCCCTAATATTTTCTATTATAATATCTTTCTATATGTATTAATTTAAAACATAAGACCTCTGCAGATGTAATCAAAATAAACTATTACAACTTAACAGGAGCCATGGCGATGACACAGAGAAGTCCGCTGGCCTGTCAGCTCGTCGTGATGCAACGCAAATCGGCACTCGGCTCCGGAGGACCTCCACTGCTGCACTGACACGCACTCGTATGCTGGCTGACACGACTCTCCAGCATCACTTCAGATATCCACTCGGCCCCTCGACATCATACTCCACATGTGCCGCGTGAGAGGGGCTTCAGCGTGAAGACGGGCTGAATCCTTCTGGCTATTAAACGGGATATTGTCTGGCACACAACCATCTCAAGATGAGTGTAGAAGAGCAGCAGCATTTTAGCCACTACCACCTGAGGCTGCAGGACAGATGAACTGTAAACATTAGAGTAAGTGTATTTGGCAAGTCACGGTACACATCTATGTGTCTATCTAACCCTATATCTAAACTTAGCCGCGCTATTTTCGTTCTAGATATATTTTCATTCGATTAATAAAACATAAGCGTGTCATAGTATCAATGAGAATTTAAAAAAGTGTGTCTTAGAAGCTTTTCCTTTGATGAGAACAGCTGCCAAACAACAAGCCGATGCTCATTGTTGCAAGCATCACCTTTAAAATGCACAACACGTGAGCCCCGGATGAGGAGCGCTTTAAGAAATCAATACAAAGCCCTAATTCCTCTGACATATTATCAACTCAAGATTTCAAGATGGTGACTGATATTTTATGTGCCACCAAAATGCAAGAAGAGAGCTTTTAATAATTGATGGTGCTGGAGCAGGGAGATTTTTAACCGCCCTCCTCCTGTTATCAATCATTAATGGAGTTTCCATCAAAAACACTTCAACCCCTCAAGTATCAAATCTCTCTTGAAGGTTGAGGGCCCACATTCAAACATCCCACTTAATCAAAGGGCACACAATGTGCTCTCCCCGTCTCTCATTTTCCCGTGCGCAAATTAGGATAATAACGGCACAAATTGCAAAATTGTTCACGGCGTAAGTGTAAAAGTAGGCATTTTAGCTGAGGTCTTCTTGTGAGTGATGAGGGTTAATGGGATAATTCTAAATGTTTAAATCACAGGGGGAAACAGCCTGCCAACCGCAGCGTCTTTTCTTTCTTTCCCTCTTTGCCTTATATGCAGAGCTGTTTAAAGCGCGATCCATCTGGCTCGCTCTGCTCTGTAGAGCTGCGAGGCCTGCCTGGTCAAAGTCATCCAGGACGCGATGTGCATCGGCGACACTCACAAAGAGCCGTTACACTGATGTTACCCTTTAAAAACAACCACAAGGTTACACACAGTGCTGCACGTGCACCTAAAGCCGCACAAACACAACCACCAGATTCAGCTAGAGTTTACTGACTTTAAGGGATCAGCACAGATCCTTGGATCTCAAAGTCCACCACCCAGCTTGGGTTACATTGTGTAAAATGTGCTACTTGTATCGCTGCAGCATCTGCTCCCACAGCCTCAGGCGCCTCGTGCACATCATGAACACACTAGACTACATGAGCGCAGCAGCTAAGTGATAGCAGAAATGATAGAGTATTCCTAATTACCCACCAAGATGGTTTTGACATTGTTCTGTGTGCCAGTGATCAGTGTCATGGCGCAGTGCCAGCAGCGTCTCGTCCCGTTTGATTTGTAGCTGCAGTTGAGGAGCGGGAGAGCTGCAGTGATACTCTCTTTCACTTTCTCTCCCTCCCTTCCTCCTTCAGCAACTCCCCCATCCCCAACCACACACTCGCACTGTCCTGTTTCACTGGCCCGACCTTGCCTGTCATCAGTATAAAACACCTTTTCTAGGCTGCTGCATAACATGCGTGCAGACAGGGCACAAGTCCTCTAGTTTGAGGAGTTATGGTGCAGCAGGCTCTGGATTTAGGACACAACTATCTGCTCTTCTATAAACACAATTTAGAGATATGCTGCTGACATACAGCGCTGGAATGATCAGTTGCTTCATGGACGGGCGGGAAAGTTTTTGACTGACTTTAATATTCAAGTTATTGACAAGAAACAAGACTAAGAGTGTACAGCCATGATAGCAGCTCTTTGAGGCTGTGAAGCACAGCAGTGCACGTTGATCATGCTCACAAAGCTAATGTGATGAAGTTTAGCATGTTTGATTACCATGTTGTACCATCTTAGTTTAACATGCTAGCATGCAAACATCTGCAATTTAGCACACAAAACAAAGAACAATGATGTTGATTAGCTTTGCAAATCATAAACCACAGGATGAACAATTACAATTTCCACCTGATGATAACGATTGAGGAGATCATCAAACATAGAATTCACCCTGAAGAGACAAGAACATCTGTAACATAATATCATGGGAATCCATCCTATCGTTGTTGAAATAATACAATCTGGACAAAATTGGTGGAATGTCCATCTGCCAGTCATCCCGAAAGCCAGCTAGCCTGATTAAAATGTAAACATTTGCGGGTTCTAACTTCTCAAATTGAAGAATGTTATGGTTTACTCTGTTTTACACTATTAGAATTTGAGCTCTTTATTTCTTTTTTGAATTTCCCCTTTTTTTATAAATATTTACAATGATTTGTCTAATAATCAAAAGTGAATGGACTAATTGTAGAATACAGTTGGAGCCAATAAAAACCTATACAAGCTACAAAGGTAGTTGTGGGAGATATTATGTAGTCACTGAATGGGGTGTTATTGAGCACAAAACTATTAAATAGTTATTATTACAGTGTAAACATGGCTATAGTACTGTAAGTGAACTGAATTCATACACAGAGCCAGAAAGCTAATATTTACTTTATGAACATTATCTGAATTTTGCAGCGTTATGTTTTTTAAATGTCTTTAAATTGTACATTGGCCTCGGGTTTGTATGGCCATATGTTCTACTGCTAAACCAGCGCAGCAATGCAACTGAAGGGCTGGTCTATACAGTGAATATGAACTCATAGTATAACCTCTTTGTTATGACTTTTATGTAAATATCTATTTTTGATCTTACTGTTCTTTGCATTTGAGGAAGCATTTACATTCAGATCCTGATGGGCTTGGGCTCCTGCCAACTAAGTGTCACAGGTCAATTATCCTTCAAAAGATAACAGCTGTGTGTCATTTATTTAATCTGGGCCTGATTTCCATCTCATGGATTCATACCAAGTAAACAAGATGTCAAGATATTGGTTTTGAAAGGGGAGAGGCGAACTAAAGGGGACTAATCTGCTCATTACACATGCTTGCCTTATACTTTGTGACTCTGCCGACTCTCATTAGATGAGCTGAATCAAAGCAGAATCAGATTCGATGACTCAGGAGCTTTGTAAAGTATTCCTACGGCTTTGGGCTAATCAAATTGGTCAACTGATTTGTGTTAAAGGACCATACCGTTGGTGTTGTAGGATGTTTTAAGACCTCTGAAACACTGCCCAAATCTGGGATTTCTTTCAGTGATTAAAAGGTGTTGTGCTCACTGACTGCAGGAAACAACAATGCCAATCAGAGCTTTGAATTAAGAATGGGAATGTCATTTTATCGTGCCACAGTTAGAAAAATGGTCAATCGTCAGATCATAAGGCAAGAGGTTTTGCATGTTGAGCCTCTTAACTACAAGACATCCTGAAGATTATCCACCAACCATTTTTCAAAGCACCAGATGTTTATAGAGGTTTCCTTTCAAGTTTCCTTTCCCTGCCTTTCAGACAGCCTTTGGTGCCCATCAATTCAACTTGACAATCAACTTAAATAGAGTATAAACTTACATAATTGTACTGTGAATAACTTGTAACTCAATTCCTTACGGATGCCACTATATGACCTACATAGATCTGGTGCTCTAATGTAAAATCCCTCCTAGTTGTAACACCCTGTTCTGTGTTTTTTCTCTGTGTCGCCTCTGTCTCCTTGATTGTTTCATTCCCTTCACCTGCCCTCAGCCACTCCTGTCTCCTTGTTTGTTTCATTCCCTTCACCTGCCCTCAGCCACTCCTGTCTCCTTGTTTGTTTCATTCACTTCACCTGGCCTCAGCCACTCCTGTCTCCTTGATTGTTTCATTCCCTTCACCTGCCCTCAGCCACTCCTTTCTCCTTGATTGGTTAATTCCCTGCACCTGCCCTCAGCCAAGCTTGTATCGTTACTGTCTAATGCACCTGTTTCCCCCCATATATTGTGCTTGTCTTTCCCTTGTCATACCTGCAAACTCATGAGGGGTGAAAAAGGTGACAACCTTTGAACCAACTTCCTGTTTTTTGACTCGTGTTCTCTGCTGAGCTTCGAGTCTGTTCCGTGATTCTGTTCCATGAGCCTGTTCCATGATTCTGTTCCGTGATTCTGTTCCGTGATTCTGTTCCATGAGCCTGTTCCATGAGCCTGTTCCGTGATTCTGTTCCATGAGCCTGTTCCATGATTCTGTTCCATGAGCCTGTTCCATGAGCCTGTTCCATGAGCCTGTTCCGTGATTCTGTTCCTTGATTCTGTTCCATGATTCTGTTCCATGAGCCTGTTCCGTGATCGCACAGGGCCAGTTGTATGGTATCTTAGTTTCAACCTGAAACTATTTTCAAAACTTCTGACATCTGAGAGCTGACAGTCAAATGCTGAAATGCTTTTCACCGACAAGCTGCCAGATAATCAGATCAGAATGGCAAGTGAGTAAACACGGATGTGAAAATGAGCCAGAGAATGTCGTTGTTTCCTGCTTTAAAAAAATAGTCTAACATTTCTGACGCTGTAGAATCTTCAACTCACCAGGATGAGTTATTACTCTCTGCTGTCAACTGCATCAGTATGTTCAGATAACATAACTTAAGGGCAACATAACAAATGTGTGTATTGTGATGGATTGCCTATCTCAAACCAGTTTCAAGTCTCTGCTAGTTAATTATTTTCTGAACCGAACAGAAACAAATGTCAGTCTGGAAGGTAAGGTATCCGTCTGAGAATGTGAGAAAATAATTAAAAATACAGTGCATTTGATTTGTAGCTAATGGGATACAACGTGCAGAAACACCCTCTCAAACATTTCCCAATTTCCTATTAACATCTGAGCCGAGTATTTACCAGTCTTGTCACTTGGCATGAACTCACCCGTTTTGAGGGGAAAGCTGTAACTGCAACACCAATAAATGTCAAAACACTCAGTGGGATCAATATGCTGCCATTACTCTCTCAAGAAGGTATGAGAAGTATCAAACTACTTGGCAGACACTGTGTATGTCAATCCACAGTTACACTCTTCCTCACACAACCGAACAATTAACCCCCTTTATTCATTCTGTCATTGGTTTTGTCATTAATGGCTCTGCCCCAGGCACAAAGATCCAGTTTAACTGTCAAAATCCTCCTCTCAGATCATCTGCACATCATTGCGGCTGATGAACGGCCTGATAAAACTGACGTTTCGCTCTGCTCTCTGCACCTACGAGTCTGAGAAAGAGCTTCATCAGAAAGCCATGGGACACCGCCAGCCCCGTTTGACGTGCACCGTCCAAACGACAGACGCTCCAAACAGCAACAACGGCTTATTACCCTGGTGAGTGTGTGCGGCGGCTGTGCGCAATGTGCATTTTAATGACAGAAACATAGAAAGAGAAAGATACAGGAAGACCAAAAATACAGAGATGGCGTTCTCAGATTGTCTCCCACGATATGGGACGGGCGGCTGCTACTCTTCATGACCCCGACGCTGCGAGCCACAGATCAGGTCAGGGACACGGTGCGACAGATGTCTTCCATGGCGCTCTGTTCCAGGCGTGAGTGCTGCTGGCACACACACCAAGGAACAAGGTGGTGGTGGTGGGGAGAACAGAGGTGAGAACGGGGTCGGCACAGAGGAGGAAATGGACGGCGTGAAAAAGGAAGAGAGAGAAAAAAGACCAGCGAGGAAGAGAAGAGGGCCGTGAGGAGAGCTTGCCCTCAGAAATCAGACGTCAGACGACGCAGACTTCCTCAGCTGGACATGATCCATCCACTCTGTCGTGTTTCTGTCAGGCAGCAACCAGTTTTTTCAGAAAGTGACACGACAAGTTTAGACATACCTCAGGCTGTGACTATCTCCCTGACTGACCTGAGGGGGGAACAGGAGACCTCACATGCACTTCATCACCATTAGCGACGGCGGGGAGGCAGTCCCACTCTGACTGAATAATGAACTTCTGCATGGGGCAGAAGAAAAAACACACAAGCCCCCCTCCCGTGTCTGAATCTACAGTAGGATGGCGATACAACTAAAGAAGAGTGTTCAGCAGCCATTGATGCCTCTACACAAAACTCAACATATGACCTCTTCCACTTTTCTTTTGCTTTGAGAAGCAACACGCCTAAAAGAAGATGAGAAGAGAGAAGAAGGGAGCTAATTATAGCCTCATAGCAGGATGGCCAGAAACAAACTTGATTATCATCATCGTCAATCCGGCACAAAGGAAACCTGCCGCCTCCCCTCTTCCACCACAATCCAATAGAGAGGCTTTTAGCCTTCGTAATGATTTACAAAGTGACAAGTCAAACAGATTTACTGTGACAGCCTGAAAGGGACAAGCACGAACACTATCATTGCTCACGTGACCAGGCCTCCAAGCCCTTCTCCTATTCCCCTTTCCTCTGCCACTTCCCCTCTCTTGAGCCCCCTCCCGACCCCCACCCCATTGCAGGGGACAGCGAAGAATAAGGCTGGCTCAATAGGGCGGGCAACAAGCCTATTCAATTCCCCCCTCGCTCAACACGAGCCCCCTTCACACGAGAGGGAAAAGCTCTGCTTTGTGGAAGTTAGTTACTTAAAGCGACAGCCCACCAGATAAGGATCTGGTCACGGAAAACTTGTGGCAGTAAAACGCAGATACCTTTGTACATATTTTACTATTACCCAAGGTTTATCAAACTTAATGGGCCATGAATGTTAAGTGAAATTGTCAGCATGCAGGAGCAGCTGACATTTCTATAGCAGCCTTGGCTCCTCCAGTGGCCCTGAAACACGATTAAAAACACTTATTAATCTGCAAAGGAGAATCATGAAAAACACTATTATTATTCCTTTTTTTTAATAGTGTTTTCTCTGCTTGTGTTTCCCATCCATATTCCTAAAAAGTATTGTTCGTGCCCTGAGTGACAGGATCTACATTTAACTTTCATTTCCGTGGCCCTGAAATATGGAGCTTGGAAATGTATGTTTGATCAGTTCCTGCTGGCCCGAGACGCGTTTGCCTGGTGCAGTCCCCATTTTCTTTCCCCTCTTCATTTTTTTCTAGAAGGTGAAAAACACCTTGGCTGTTTCGAGCTTTGAAAACAGAGCCACCCTTTAAACCATCAGCGCTGGCAGCCGAGAGATGTGTGCGGAGAGTTCTCAAGGAGCAGAGACCCTCGGGCAGCACAGATTCAGTTTCCCCCTTTCTGGCTTGCAAAAACAAAGGAATTCCAGAGAAAATCAGGGCAGGACCTCACCCCAAGCCAACACTGCTGCTACTACCCCCACCTCCTTGTCTTGCGCTCTCTCTCTCTCTCACACGCACACACACACACACACACACACACACAACCATACAGAATAGCAAAGGTGCTTTCATTCAACTATCAATAAGACACACCTCCTCTCTTGTTATACAATCATGTTGATTTGACGTCTGGGGGGTTTATCCATTCAGACTGTAGCCACACATATTGAGTAACAGGCAACCCCCCCCACCCCCTCCCCCACCTACCTACCTCCCCCCTCCCCCTTCCTCTAAATATCAGACAGACATGAAACGTGGGATGCCCTCACATGTATCTTTAACAATGTCAACAGATGCCGTTCAGCTTCCACTGGGGAGCCGTGTTGAGGTTACAGGGCGGCTGTGAGAGCATACGGCTGAGATGTGTTCTGACTGCATTAAATGCTGCTCATGTGCATACGCTGTAGTTGTTGGGATAAGAGCAGACACAGAGGAGCGCCAAACAAGTTCCATTACTTCTTTATACTGAATGAAAATGTACTCGATTGATAAATTTAGGATGTTTTCAAAATAAAAGTTACTTGGAAAAATCGTTTTTTTCACATTTTTTCAAAATAAACTTTCTCATTGAGTGATAAAAGTCTTACACAAATTGAGGTACATATTTTTAAATAAAACAAGCTTAAGAGACCAAAGCCATGCTAGCTGCACTATGAGGCTGCGCTTTCAGCTAAACGCTAACGTCAGCGTGCTAACATGTTCACAATTACATGACGAAGAAAACAATGTGTACCATCTTTAAGATGCTAACATTTGCTTATTAGCATTGAACACAAAGCGCAGCTGATGCTCATAGGAATATAATTAGTTTTGATGGTATTTGGTCAGAAACCAAAGTATTGGACAAATTAAAATGTTGACCTGATGTTTGGCGCTTCATGAAAAGTCAGGGAATCACCAAAAGGATTACAATGGAACCCGAGGCTGGATTTAATGTGTGCAGAGAATGTCATGGCAAATCACCAAAACGGTTGAAGAGACATTTCCGTCAAAACCAAAAAGCTCAACCGTGTGGTAAGCTTCAGAAGAAAAGCCAGAAGAGCACCAGCGTCTTTGGGATCCATCCTGTGGGAACCATAAATGGCTGTACACTATTATATGTCCAATCCATCTCATAGTTGATGAGATATTTTCAGTCAGAATCAAAATGATTCGGCATGACTCAACCAAAAGATGTAGGTGTGAGATAGACATATTTTTCAGACAGACCATCCCTCTTCTTGTCACTAAGACATTAAACAGTTTTCGGAATTGCAAAAATAAATGCAGCATCAGATCTGGATCTGATGAAAGTCACTGTCTCTCCCTCACCGTGAGCTCCTCACTCATTGCTCATATTTTTTTACATTTCTACAAAATGTTTAAAAAATGCTCGATATAGGAAAAAAAAGATTCTCAACAAAACTATTTCAGTGAAAGTAAATAGATAATGTTAATTGGGAATACATGTCATGATCAGGGCAGCACGGTGGCTCAGTGGTTAGCACTGTCGCCTCACAGCAAGAAGGCCCTGGGTTCGAATCCCGGTCGTCCCGGTCGTTCCAGGTCCTTTCTGTGTGGAGTTTGCATGTTCACCTCGTGCCTGCGTGGGTTTCCTCCGGGTACTCCAGTTTCCCCCACCATCATAAAGACATGCACCGCAGCCTCACCCCGGTCGTATGGATGTGAATGAATGTTGGTGGTGGTCGGAGGGGCCGTAGGCGCTGATTGGCTGCCACGCTTCCGTCAGTCTGCCCCAGGGCAGCTGTGGCTACTGATGTAGCTTACCACCACCGGGATGACTGTGTGTGTATGACTACTGGACTCTGTAAAGCGACTTCGGGTGACTTGAGAAGCGCTATATAAAATAAATGATTATTATTATTATTATTATCAGTTTATATACACACACAAAATGTATACAATTTAAAATCTCTTAACTTTATTACCCCTCAAGTGCAGATGTGTTTGAATAGCAACCCAGCATCCTTTAAAAAAAATCATAAAACACAGGGACCCTTGCCGTTTTGTCAATAATGTTTGACAGATAATTAAAGAGCCCTGGGAGACAATGATAAACATTGTTTAGAGGCTGATCCCTGGCAAGCTCCAAGCAGTGTATCAAAGCTGTCTCCAGAATACACACGATTAGCCTGGTCTCATTATTGATATGATAAATGACGTCTTCCAACGTGGCTTAGCTTTTGCTGGGAGGACATTGTTGTAAGAGGGGGCGATTAGAAAAAAAAAGGTGGTGAAACACATTGCCCCTGTAATAGACCACGGATAAACGAGGGAGACGGGTTATCTGCAGTGCGATTGCAGATAATGTTTGTGATATTTTGCAAAGTCAGGCCTGCAGCCAGTTATAGTACTTTCCACCACATATTATAAATTGCTGAGATTGCTGTTTAATAAAGTGGACTTCTATATTTGTTTTACTCATCATCACATCCCTACCATCTCCATCCCTCTTTCTGTGAAGCCAATACTGTAGCTCGGCCCCGGCACGCCAGCCCGTCTCTCACTGCTGTTGGTTTATCCACGCAGAGGTTGAAAATATACCCGTTTATCTGAGCCGCCCAGGCGGGAAAATGAAAGCGATGTTTATTCCTTAGAACCCTGGGAAACAGTCTGGTCTGACCAGTGTCAAACTTGAGGAGAGGGCACCGAGCAGGAATACACATTGCACAAAGTGATAGACTTTTTCTGTCTTGAAGAAAACAGTCTTAGCAGGGCAGTGGAGCTCAAGATGATATGCAAATATGATTTGAGGGGCTCTCCATAACAACCACGACCGGCTTCATAGACAGACCCAAAGTACAACTGAAAAACCAACATCTAGTGCAGGCCCTTCCTCCCTGCCTAAAAACAGAAACCTCACTGTCAAAAATATATTCCTATCATATTCAGCGAAGACTAATGAAAGCTTCTATTCAATATCCACCACATTTCAGCCTTTGCACTCCATGCGTGTGAAAGAATTAGTGTTGTGTGAGTGCAGATATTACATGACTCCCTCTCCAGCTCATAACTGACATTGCAGGCGAAGAATAAATGCCGTCCCTTTGCATTAGTGAATCCTAGTTAATTTACTTTGTCAGAAAACAAGAAAGTATGTATCCCCGGAGGCCATGTTGAAGACAATTCGACCGCCTTCAGAGAATCTCTGCCATCACTCTTCATCTCCCACGCAACCTCGACCAGAAAATCAACACCACCACACACTCTCAGAGAAAACAGTGCCGACGAGACAAGAGGCCATTTATAGCACAAATTATATTATAAACATAGCGCGTGGCGTATTATCTTTAGAAGAAGATTCACTGCCGGCTATGAGCTTCGTGTTTCTTACAGCGTGCGTAAAAACAAATTCACATTATCTAAAGTCCTGTTCAGGATGCATTGCTCTTGTTTGTAGATCGAACAGGTTTTAACTTATGTACTCAACACAGCCGGTACAGCTCTTCGCCGGACTGGTTTGTCTAATACCTGGCTTGGATTCAAACGCCGGGCAAGCTGCATGAGTACAGTCGTGAGTGGCTGTCTGGCAGATGACCCCGCGTGGGACGCTGTGTAAGGTGCGAAGACCTCTCGGAGGTAGCTGCGGTCTGCGCTGGCTTGCAGGCATGCTCGGCATCAGGAGAGACAAGGCAAACACAGCAGATCAGCGCTGAAACCGTAAACCCACTGACCCAGCATGAAGAGAGAGAGGGGACTAATTAGTGACTGTACTTACAACTCAAAAGGGGAGGCAGAGAGACGAGAAAGGAGGGAGGGGGGGGAACACACTCAACACACACACACAGAGAGCAGTTTGAGGATGAGGACAATGAGTTTGTTTAGCTTAAACAGGATTTACAAGCCAAACAGACACACGCCAACGCCACTCACTCAGACACATACTATCTCTTTTCTTCTCTATTGCTTCTGTTTTCTCTCCCTCTGCCTCAACAACGCAGAGCAGAGACAGACTCTGTGAGGATTTCATCAGCAGTGAAAAAATAAATCAAAAGAAGTGAGGGTAATTGCTTGCGATGGTGAGAAGTCTTGAGTGCAGGCGGCAGCAGTGGGCGAATGGATTGATGGATAGAGGGAACATTTTGTTCCTCCTGTGCGGGCTCCGACTCTCATATTGTTCCTGGTGAGGCCGGGTGTCATTTATGATTCAAGGGCACCGGCCTCTCGACGGATGGGAACGAGACATGGCCATTGTGACGTCCCCTGCACTCGTTTCTCAAAGAACATCACATCAAACATGCATGAGGCGGGGACAGAGGTGGACCAGCAACTTCTCTCTTCACTTTCTCCCTCTCTGCACTCCGTTTCGCTCACTTGTCTCCAAAAAAGTAAAAAGCACTTAGAGGACTGCCGCGTATCCCTGATGTTGGGAGCGCTGAAGGTTGAAGGGACAGGCTCTCCAGAAGCAGGAGTTTAGTTGATGTTGTGTCTGTCTTATGCCACTTAAAACCGATATCTGTCAACAACACAACTGGCAAAGATACAGCACATAATTAATAATACCAATCGCAAAAATCTATGTAAACCAGATCAATATGAATAACTTGAAGGAAATCTTGTAAGAAGTGGGATATATATATACTACCGTTCAAAAGTTTGGGGTCACTTAGAAATGTCTTTATTTTTCAAAGAAAAGCACTGTTTTTTCAATAAAGATAACATTAATCAAAAATACACACTGTACATTGTTAATGTGGTAAATGACTATTCTAGGTGGAAACGTCTGGTTTCTAATGAAATATCTCCATAGGTGTATAGAGGCCCATTTCCATCAACGATCACTCCAGTGTTCTAATGGTACATTGTGTTTGCTAATCGCCTTAGAAGACTAATGTCTGATTAGAAAACCCTTGTGCAATTATGTTAGCACAGCTGAAAACAGTTATGCTGGTGATATAAGCTATACAACTGGCCTTCCTTTGAGCTTGAAGTTTGAAGAACAAAATTAATACTTCAAATATTAATCATTATTTCTAACCTTGTCAATGTCTTGACTATATTTTCTATTAAATTTTCAATTCATTTGAGAAATATAAGTGAGTTTTCATGGAAGACACGAAATTGTCTGGATGACCCCAAACTTTTGAACGGTAGTGTATATAAATACGTTTTCTCTATATTCAAGAAAAAGTGTTGCCGAGTGCAAATGTTCCTGAACAGCATCGCTCGGTTTCACACACCTGAACGCAGCACAAGCAACAGTTCTCTCCATTTTGTCACCAAACAATGCTGCACGCTACGACTTCTACTGAGTGGACCCGCCAGAGGCCCGGCCACGGGGCAAGGTTTGCAGCTTGACGGGCAGCGGTGACTGGCATGTGGCATTGAGGTCTTCTTATCCCTGCCCCCTTATGTCCGCCCACTTTTGTCTAACTGTACCGAGCTGATGTCATCACAGTCCGTCAGCCTGGTGAGTGACATCCGCTGCGTGCTTCATTTTCTCTTCATTAGTTACACTGCAATTACCAGATTTTAACACGAGCATTTAGTTAGATTTACAACAGGGTTTAGGAAGTAGTTAAGTGTCTGACACGAGGGCAAAACCTCAGCTCAAACTGAACGTGTCAGGCTGCAACTCCCTCTGAGGCGCTTTTTCTGAAAAGCTGTCTTTAAAATGCTCTGAGGCAACACAAGTTGTTCCTTATTAAAAGACCAAAATAGGCACCTTGAAAACAAAGACTCGGTCTAGATGAAAAGCACTGGCACCACAAGTGAGACAGAAAGAGAGAGACAGACAGAAACAAAGGCTGACTTCTGCTAGGGACATGAGTGGGTGGGTTTGGGCTGATGGCGAGACACCGGCCGACTAACAATCTATGTCAAGTGAACAGGCAGCAAGTATTTCACAGCACTCCTCGAACCAACATGAACCGTTAGATGAAATGTCAGGCTGTCAAAACATTGATTAGCATTCCCATGGTTTGTGGCACTTAGCCGGCTGCAGCTGCGGTGATACATAGAATAGCAGCAAAGAAGGTGCAACATGGTAAATTGCTGCGTAACAAAAAGCTAATTACTCCGACACGAGTAATTCGTTGTTTTTCCTGTAGATACTTCTAATCAGTGTTAGTCCGGCACTTCGCAGAGATCGAGAGTACGGGGCACTCACTACTGTAATGCTCTCTGGGAATGATCACCTGGAGAGTTTGGAGAACAGCTGCAGGTGTTTAAAGCTGATATCTGAATTTGTGATATACATGGTTGCTGCCGGATTTATTGAAAATTATTTCATGACCTTGAACTGACACAAATATCCAGTATTCCATGGCCGTATTGGCTAACACTGAGAGTAATCTCTCTATTATGTCTCACTGTTTGGTTTAGAGAACAAACATGCTGTTGCACGTAAACATACATCTTCTTCCTCGTGGTGAGCTGCGACTCGTCGCGCTGCCAGTGCATGTGATGCCTTTCTGGGCTTGTTTACAAATGAGCTGTTTTCCCGGAACATTTCCGGTATCACCTCCTTCACATTACGGCCGAGAGGGCCAGACAATCCGCTCTCAGTGTGCCACCGGGCACTTTCTTAGACTAGTCCAAATTTGATTTCAAAGTGAGTGTACTGGAACCTTTAGTCTGTTTAGGGAATCAGCCACTCTTCTGTTCTGTCTCACAGCCTGGCTGACTGCAGAGAGGCCCCATGAGGGACAACAGAAGGAAAGAAGACTCACACATACGAACACACAAACACACTTCCAAGTTTCAAACAGTTGCAGATGGCATTAATTCATTGACCTCTTTCTTTCACAATTGATCAGGTAGCCCGGTCTGAATGAGCGTGTCTCCTTTTCATGCTTTACTGAGATCACTTTATGCAAGGGGAAAGAAAGAAAAAAGCAAACCGCACTAATTAATGTGGTGCAGCTGACAAGTGTTGCTGCTCAAACAATTTCATTACATCACCAATTTAAATTGCCAAGGAGGGAGACACTGTAGGGTGCACCCATCCAAAAATGTGTTTGCACGCTCTCTTAGACCGACATACACGGAGTGGACACAATAACACGAACACCTGCAATCCAATGCAATACTCCTACAACAAATACTGACTGTGGTGAATCTAAAATGTTTTTTTTTTTTTTTTATGAGAACGTGTCAGAATTCTAAGGAAACAGGGCTTTTAGGTGCTAACTGGTTTACTGCAGTGACAGCAGGCCTATATGTGCATGTTATCTCACCTGCATTATGATAACAGGATAGTAGCACAGTCAGTGAGATATGGGTTAGTCATAGATAGCAAAAAAAAGCTCCACAACTCTCGAACAGTGGCAGCAACTGATTTGCTCCCAATCACACTCCCGTTAACTTCGGCGCCTCACTAACGAGGATTAAGGCTCTATTTCCCCAAAAGTGTAGCTGTCCTGCAGCAGGATGCACGGTTATGAGAGAGCGGCAGTCTCCTCCTCCACCTCCTCCCGTCGAGAGCCCCCTTCTATGCCCCGGCTAGCCTCACATCCAGATGGGAGGAATTTTTACGGGGAGGGTCCGCCAAACTTGAGGCTGAGGGCTGCTCCGCTGAGTCGAGCAGCTCATGCACCCTCTCCTGCAAGAGGACTGAAAAATGTGGTGCTGCTGGCCTCTATCATGGATTCAGATTGTTTCATGTCAAGGAAAAGAAACCATGTCTCTAGATTAATGTTGGGGGGAGGAAGAGGGAACATTGAGATTACACTCACACCTGAGCATTATCTAGCAGAAATAGTTACAGTGCATGTGTATTGTGTACCATTTAATCATTTCTCAGCTCACCAGAAAGCCCACTTGAGTCGTGGTAGGGGCCCCTGAGGGGTCCCAATGACCTCACAGTGGGAGCCACTGATCTTTGAATGATCGCTGAGAGGATCTAATCACTGAAATCAGTACTATCAGTGCAGGTCAATATAGTACATGGTGCATTACATGGTGCTGTAACACCAGGACCAGCACACAGCAGAGTAACATAAGGACTTGCCTGCTAATTGCATTACAACAGGTAGCCCATAATATCCTTGAAGGGTGTCAACAAGCCCTCTCACACTACTGGCTGTTAGCTCAGTGACATGCATTCTCAGTTTAGCATCAACCGATCCATCAGCTGATCCACCAAGACCAGACATTCACATTCACACACAATACACACATGCGCGCACACACACACACACACACACATCACCGAGTTACTAACACATTTATATCTAGTGTCTTGAGACAAATGCATGCACCGATCACGGAATAATCCTGCAGACACATTGACTGTTTCTCGTTTACACCAGGCAGAAACTAGAAGCGATATCCAGAACACGCGAGTCGCGATATACCACCGCGGAGACGCGCTCCGTGCCCGCTCCACGCAACCACAACCTGCCCCCTTTGACACGAGTTCATCGGCGGCTATTAAAGGTTTCTAGGAGGTCACCCTATTGTTAGCAGGTAGTGTCGGTCCAGCGGGAGGCAAACCCCATCCTTGGGCAAACCCCGCACACACGTTCAAACCTCCTCGCTTTGCAACAACGAAAATAATCAAATAACCGGGCGCGAAACTTACTCTCAAGCTCGGACCTCTGTGGCAAATCCGCGTATTGTTTCTCCAAACCTCGTGTTTACGGCGCTCCTCTCTCTCGCTGCATTCACTTCACAAAGACGACGCGAGAGCCCCGGAGACGGTGTGAGTGACTGACTGAATCAACTACCGTAGAGCACGGCAAGTTGAAGTGTCAGATTACACTGGCTATTCAGTTACCAGAGAGAGCCGTGCTCCGCGGTCGGTAAGAAAATGCGACCTAGATTTCCGCGGAAGGACACTGAGCGTAAAGGTGTAAGTACACCCTAATGGGCCGCTAACAGCACGTTTCACACTGGAGCGGACTGCGGCTCGCGGATCTGGCTATTATCTGGTTCTGTATCGCTTCAACGCAGCGCTGCCTGCTGTAATCACAGCAGTCAGGTTACCTCTGAGGTGCACGGTTTACAAGGCAGCGTTTATTTTATGAGGTATGTTGTTGTTGTTGTTGCTGTTGGTTAATAAGTGTAGTTAAAAAACTAAACAATTTGGCAACATATGTTTAGAAAACACGTATATGGCAATAGCCTTTGTACACAACAGCAGTTATACACTATTAATAATCATAAAGAGCTGCAACACATGGGTTAATAATATCAGAAAATAGTGAAAACTGTCCATCACAATTCCCTAAAGTGCATTGTTCGTGTAGAAAAATGTTTAAAGCAATTAATCGATGAGGTAAATAGTTTATTGTTCAACTGTCAATCATCTTATCAATTAGACTGTGCTCTAAATGTTATTCATAATTTAAATATGATGGTAATAATAATATTGTATTTGCATTACTAAAAGAGTAATAAGGGTAGAAATGAAAGGCAATGACGTTATGATATTCATATTAGCATAATTCGCATAATCCCATCGTTAAAAAAAAAAGTGTTGTAGCAATACAAGCATTGATCGCAGTAAATTGTAATTCATCTGTAAAAAATGTTGCCCCCCCCCCCACCCCCAACATGTGCGAGAACCTTTGCGACCCGCACCCCGCTCCAGCGGGGCAGCGGGTGGGGCTCCATGTTTTGCGGACGGCCGGTTTCCAGTGGAAGAATAACAAAGACGTGTTTGAGAGCAGCGGCAGGCTGGGCTGAGCGGTGACGTCAAGGAACAATGTCTCCCCTCCCGCACGCACGGCACACGCACGCACAGCACACAAGCTCCTCGCTCTCTTCCTAGTCAGGCAATGCTGAACTGCCCAGAGGGAGGGCCGCTCAGCTCGCAGCGCATCGGATAAAATCACTCACTACTCATGCTGTGCCTGCACACAGGATTTCTTCAATGTTTATTTGGTTTTTTTGCACACACAAAAACAATAAAAAGAGCAATGGGGGTGGGAGAGATCAGTTGCTGCAAATAAACCATCATACACATAACAACACAACAAAAGTAGACCTGTGTGTGCACTTTACAAACACCTTCCAACCCCCCAACCCCCCCCCCCCTCCCGTGGCTGATCAATGTAGATACGAGATGATCAATGAAGGTGACAAGATTATGTCTGCTTAAAGGTAATTCAAAATTTCCCTTCACATAATGTCATCAGTCCAGGGGTCAAATTCCTGTCAGCTGCTCCCATGGCACAGGTTCATCTGTGTTCTGAAGGGAAGGAAGGGGCTGCCATCCTTTTTAGCTTCCTGGCTGCAGGGCTCCTGACACCGATGCAGCGAGGGCCGGCGCAAGGTATCAGCAATGGGTGGAGGGGGGGGGGGGGGGGTCTCTATCACAGTGTCTCAAGGACGCCCCAGCCCCCTGGTTGAAGCAGCTCTATACGCACTGATGGGGGACAAATGCGGACAGTGACATCGCGGCTCTGGCAGTCACTCATTTTTATTTTGGAAAGGGGGGCTGTGTCTTGGATGGAGCTCGGGTGAGCAGTCAATGTCACAACGCTGTAGCTGTGAACTCATGATCAGATTTGTAATGTATGTTGTGCTCTGGAAATGGCTGGTCGAGCTGACCCGTATCTTCTGTCTGACTCCTCCAATGACATTGTCGAGCATCTGTCTGCCGGGCGGACGTTGACACCGTGATTCAAGTGAGACACATCCGTGTGGGGTGTTCACCCCCAAAGTCCTCGAGACTTCCTCTTGTCATGCAATTTGAGCATTTTCATCAGTTTAGTGCAAGTACAGGTTTCTACTGCTGCCCCAGAGCTCGGGATCAACAACCGACAGGTCTTTTGTCGCCCTCCTTCATTTTCGTTTCAGTCTTATCATAATATCATCTGTTCTGGATCATCCATCAAGTTTTTGTTTGATACCAATTTAAAGTGACACGGCCTGTTACGGGTGTCAGGGGGCCCTCAGCCGGGCGGGTCACTCTGCAGCTCAAGGAATGGCTTGTTGTCAGAAGTCTTCTCTTTTCGTGGCGAGGCGTGCGTCTAAGCCTCCCCAAAATAATACGGCCAGATGGCTGCCAACAAGATGGATGGACTATATGTGGGGTGACTTCAGCTTGACTTTGCTCTGTGTATAATATCCCATGAGCAGAATATCAAAGGGATGAATGAATGCATCAGAGGAGAACAAAGAGAACTCTCAATGAAGCATGCTCCGAGAAGGTTAATACATATTGCATTGTGTTGGAGTGCATTAAATCAACATGGGAAAAATTGGTTAGACCGTCGAACATTAGTGACGATCAAGGCCAGACTTGGCGTTCAAAGACGAAATGATGAACATTTCTCTTGGCCACCTCGCTGTAGGCTTTCTGCTGGTGACAAGGCTCCTCTCTGTGGAGGCAGCAGGCGGAGTGATGGATGCTGCTGGGGCCTCATGTAGCTACATGATGGAGGGAGACTTTCAGTTGTGCTGACATCAGCTCTCCCGTTCACACAGAGGTGTGATGGTTGTTTACAGTGCCACCCTGCTGTCGCCGCCATGAGGCTCCCACTGCTGAAAACACTCCACTGAAATACTGAAAAACAAGTTCTATCACCAGGAGTGGCTGAAACATCTTTCACACCAAAACAAGGACCAAGAAGAAAAGTACGTAGACGTAGATGGGTTTTCTGACCCAGTCTGTGACACTGATCCTGACCAGGTTTTTATAAAGGTCTGTCACTGTTGCTTTGGTATATAAAGGGTGCACAAGTATTACTATGGAACCACATGATTGCTATACGAAACAAAGGATAATAATAACAAACAACAACCCTAAAGAGTCAATTAAAAGTCCAATCAGGCTTTTCCCCTTCACAAGTGTTCGAAAAGACCCATGATTGCATTGTGTAACTCAGTGTCCTTCTATAAAGGGATCAAAGACATCTTGTGAAGTTTCAGCAGGTTGTGTGCACGATCTGCTGAATCTGTGCAGACCATTCAGCAGTGAGCCTGCACACAAGAACTTCAACTGAGCTAACTGTGTCTTTTAGCTGGAGTTGGAGACATTCAGCACTGAGCGAGGCTGCAGATAGAGATTATTTCATTCATTTTTTTCTTGATATTTGTATTTATTAATCAATTAATTGCTTGATTTATTGTCAGACATTTCAGAAAATAGCCACCAACACTGATCTCCCAACCCTTTTACTTGTTTTGTCTGACCACATTTTTCAAATGAGCTTTCAATGAATTTTCTTTAGAAGGATTTATCGCATTAATCCTCAAATCATTGCGTCACTAAACTCGAGTGGATGGCAACAACCCAGTACGAACGTGCCATCAATAGTCTGATACCAATGGACTCACCTTGAATATACTTTATCAAAAGTTGTGTGTGTGAAACTGATACAACTGAAGGAAGAGGGGAGGGGAGAAAAGGGTTAATATTCCAGACAAGTACAGAAGATGCGGGCCAGTAAATGGATCATCTCCTGCAGGGGAAAGGCAGAGGAGCACTATTTTAAAACAAGACAAGAAAGGTCTGGTTGAGTACACCATTGATTGTTTCTGGCTGCGAGAAGAACAAGAAGCTGAGAGGGAGAGCGAGAGGGACAGAAAACAGATGATACGACTGCTGGCTTCTGGAAGCTTGGACAGTCTTTTATAAATGCTCTCTCTCTCTCTCTCTCTCTCTCTCTCTCTATCATTCTCACCATTTCTCTTCAGTTTTTTACCAGTGTGTATGTCGACTGAGCAGTGGCCGATAAGGCAGACAGCCGGGGCCCCATGCTGACTGGCCCGACTGGCTGTGGGGAGCACAGAGGCAATCAATGAGTCTTCACAATAGAGCGCCAGCATCCAGATAACTAACAGCTCCCTGAGGCCATGGGAAGGAGGCAGTGAAGAGGGGGATGACACAAGCAGGAGCTGGTAGAGAAAGGAGAGAAAAGGCAGAGGATGGTGGATGAAGAGATTTCTGCGCTTGGGTGTCATAGGTGGTTTCCGCGCTATATTGAAATAAAGAATATGCATGAAGCACTAGAGCACATATTCCTTCATGGTTGTTTATGCTCACTAAAGCATGTGTAACTTGAGGTCAACGGTCAGTTCAGGACCTCTTGGCTGCCTCTGAAGCAGCACTCCTCACTTATGAGATGTGAAGTGAAGAGTGGTGGTCCGATGCTCGGGGTGATGGCTGCAGTGATCGTGCTATTTTTAGGCGGCTTCTCCTGCGCCTCATTGTTGCATGTTGGCATGCATGCTTATGTGTGGGACTATTTTTATTTATTTATTTAACATTATTATGCAATGCAGTATCTGACCTTGGGGAGAACATGTGCCAGAGGGATAGGGGGAGAGCTGAGTAAAAGTGTGACCACTTCAACCTCTGTGTCATCCTTGACTGCACAACTTGCTACCTCATGGAGCAGCTCTCACGAAGTCTCGGAACATTATTAATTCATCTTATCCAAAGGTGACATGCTTGTTCTGTTACACTGATATCAAAGAGTGGTGTACAGCCGGTTGGGAGGAAAGCTGACATTGTTTTGTATTATCTTAAATAAATTCAATTATCATCGTTTATTGTTCCAAACTGTTTTTCGATCATTACAGAAATGATCAAATCCCATTCAAAACACCACGCACAGTCTGCCATTCAAAACAGCTTCAAGGCCATCTTTGCATCGTAACAAGCATCTTGTGACTGGAGTTAAAAAGGAAAACAGGCGGGCAGACAAGCCACCTAAGCTCGAGCCTATTTCTCAGGATGACATTAATACAATAGCGCTGGTGCCCAAAACAACTTTGTATTGATTCACATAACCTTTTAAGCCAATCAATTGCTGCACTCCAACTCCGAATGCTTTGGCATGGGCATGTTTTCATGCAAGAATTTGTTGCAGTGTTGCATGTTAAATGTTGTGTATTATAGTGTATTTTCTGCTGATGTGGGAGTAATTCATCTTCATTCATTTTTGTTCTCATTTTCTCGTTCATATATAGATGTTAATGTAGTGTTTGTACTCAAAGGATGTAATTCATCTCCTCTATGATTTCTCTTTTCATCTTTTCAAGTATTTCTTCTGACATGGGTCACTTGGTATCTCAAGTTTAAACCTCTTTTAAATTTAAATACTTTGTTATGACATGTGTTGTAATGTGCGGTCATCCTTGCCGTGCTGACTCATGCTTCCCTGCTTTTCAATGGACCGACTGCTTCTCCGGCACACTTGTCGTGAGGACTCTTCCTTAAACACTGACTCTTGAGATCCATTTAGTGTTTGCTGATCCTGGATGGAGTTCATGAAAGACACGGGGGTTGTCTGTAATTGTACAACAAGCTCACTGCCGTTTCCACATGCACGCGACTGCAGGTGTCAAGGCAACTAGGTGCTTTAAGTATTTGAAAGTAGTCTTTGATGTTTACATGCGTTAAAACCATCTGCAGCATATATATTGAAACAATGTCGGTTCTGAACATGAGATGGTAACTGCCAACATGTGTTTGAACTGAATTCATTTAATTACAACGATATGTTAGAATAATATTTGTGAATTGTAAAATGTACAGTTTTTTTAACACAAAAACAAACTCAGAGCCTTTCGCTCTATCAGAGAATGTCTGCAGTGCGGCTGGTGAGATTTTGTAAGCAGATGTTGGCTGAAAGTCACTTCCCTGCTTTTCACATCTGAGACCCTCTGATGCAGTTGAATATATCAATTCGAAAAAAAGACATCAATTAGAATCATAAACATATTTTGTCTGAAGTGATCATGGCACCTTTCATCAACATGTCTTTCGACATTACACCAACAGTGTATGTTTTGTACACGGTAGTTCAAAATCAATGAATAGACTGGCGGTACTAAAACCGTACGGCATACAAAATCCAGAAATCTTCATAATCATGTGGAGCAAAACATAGCATGGCGAGAGGAATTTTAGTGCATACGTGATTTCAAGACTTCTTTCATATGCATTATGTGGGATTGAAGGCGAATAGAGTGGCGGAGGGCATGCATAGCACTAGTGCTGGAAGGGAACACTAACAATGTCTACTTAGCATTTTAACAACAGAAACGCACCCTGTAGCCTGGTTAAGAGCCTGAGCCACCCCAAATCTCAGTGATTATATACATTAACAATGACTAATCATGTTATACAACCTACCACTCTCCACAGCGCTGTGACTGAGCTCACTACCTCTCGTGTGTCTCTGGAGGGCAAGTGTTTTGTGCCTCAGAGTTCACGACGGAGCTCGGAGACACAGAGCAGCAGGAGGAGGGATTGAATCTCCTCCAGGAAAAATAAATAACGCCCTTGTCTGCAAGTGACCGGTGCTCACTCCCAGACTTTCAAGGCGACTCGAGTTACCGTGGCCCCTGACAGGAGCAGACAGGTTGTGTCTCAGAGAAATACCTTCCCACAGATGACATCATTGAGAGGGAGAGCGAAGGCACAGAGCCAGGAAGGGCCCCGCCACAAAGGCTCAATACTAAATCAAAACCTAAGATCACGTCGTGATCCTTCACTCCGAACAAGTTTTGCCGCATGATTTTTGTCTGTGAGCACAATCTGTCTTCTCTCAGAAGATTCGGCTGAGCAGGACCCTGATTAGACCTGCTATGTGCCCGTGAAGAGGAGAGCTTCAATCTTCAGCTATTAGTATTCGAGAGAGATGAAAACATGACCTTAATTCCCCAGAGTGGCGATGCTCACACAGTACAGTTCTCTTTTTAATACAACCCCCACATACAGACACACACACACACACAGCCCCCCCCCCTCTCTCACACACACACACACGCACACACACACACACACACTTTTAGATGAATACATAGTGTGATCTAACAAGGCAGTCTTTGAGATGAGTCTATTGTGTGGGATGAAATTAGCTCCCACCACCCTTCTTCCAAAGAGGGTGGTCTCCCCTGGGCGCCGTGGATGACATTACAGGGATTTGTCCGTGAAGATCTGACTCTATTAATGTAGATAATGCTCTGGTAGACAACCAGAGAGATCAGAGAGGAAAGCGTGTTGCTCACAACTTGTAATCATGTGTATCTCAATTATCTAAAATGGCCTCATGTATTCATCTACTTTGCTGATTGTAGAGCAGCACCGAATCATGGAGGTTTATCGAGAGCGGCAATGTGTGAGCATTTACGTTTTAAATCTGCTCATTGGACACACAGTGATGTGTCCATTATGGATGGATTAAATGGATGAAATAAGCCAACATATTCAAACCATGGAAAACAATGCGATACCACAGAAGACAGCACCACCTGCTGGTCATGTCTGGTCAGTGGTGCGGGGTTGGAGGGGTGGGGGTTATCCGAACTGCTCAGAGAAGATGATTAGTTATGGAATGAGACCAAGCACATCCATGACCACCTCATCCAGATGCTACTGAACACGGTCTGACTCACTGTCACTGTAAGAGTGCCATGTGAGCGAATGGGTCTCTGGAGGCATTCCACCTAAAGGGTGTAGATGTTGTCGCTTGTGATGAAAAAGTTGCCAGGTTGAATCCCCACTCCATCACATGTGGGCAATGGCAGCAAGACCCCACATGCTAGAAGCAACAAGGTGTTTGTGTTCCCGGACACAACATATTTGCTGTTTTCCAGCAACCATTCCTAATCTCACTCTGTTGCTGACACCCCTCTGTGATGTGACGCAATGAGTGGTGTTTTAGCTGTGTAAACATCTCAGTGAGAACGGACTCTGGACCGTGGAGCTGTAAACCTCCCAACCACCACCCGCCCACATGTTGCAACATGCCACTGTACACAAACACAAAATGACTCATCCTTGTGTAAGAAAGGCACCGCCCAGGTCCCTCGGGGAGCAGTGTCCGATATCTGCAGCACCTGACCCTACACTCACCTCACCACTGCTCCCCTCGTCCTCATGTCCTAATACTGTTTGTAATGAGTTGCTGGGCAACGGTGTCCATAAACACAGCACCTGGCAACTCCGCAGCTCTGTGGAAAACGAGATGCCGTTACAGCTTGACCACCGATTGGTCCAGATGACGAGGTATCTGTGCTTTTTTTAATAAATAATATTCACTTTCATTAATCCCCAAGGGGAAATTAGTTCTCTGCATTTAACCCATCCTTAGTTATTAAGGAGCAGTGGGCTGCAGTGATGCGCCCGGGAAGCAACTGGGGGTTCAGTGCCTTGCTCAAGGACACTTCAACTTGCAACTAATGGGGAGAGCCGGGATCGAACCGACAACCTTGCGGTTGCAGGATGGCCCTCTTACCCCACTGAGCTACAGCCGCCCGTTTTACTGTCAATCTCCGCTCTTGATTGACAATGTTTCTACTGTACAACAGTATCTGTCTTGCATTTGCAGTGAATCTCCAAACAATCAACAAACCTAATCTGTGTTGGTTCATGAACTTCTTCCTCATTATTATAAGTAGCCCTTCACCCAATTAACTCTCCCTCTAATTTGCATTCCAGGGGTGGCCAAGGAAGTGCCATTACGAGACCTCCACGATTCTTACTCTGTCTCATCAATTTCCTGTTATTGTTGGCAGTTGAGCTGAAGCCCGAGTATTGATCCCTCACCTCGGGAGAAGATAAGGTGGGGAATCGAAATGGATTCCATATCTATTATCTAATGGAATTCCTCCTCCTAGAAAGGGCTATGGATTTCCTGCCATTGAAGCTGTGAAAATGTGTGTCTCTGTGTGTGAGTGAGTGTCCTCTCTCCAAACGCAGAATGACGCTTTTGTAGGATGGATTAATGCGGTAAGCAGAAAACGGTGGAGAGTGGCACTGAGGCTTTCCAGACTGTTGAAGCATTCAGGGAAATGCACTCTCTATGAATGTGTATTGACCTGCTGCTCTCCAAATGGCCCTCTTAGAGAAGAGCACATACATGGGCTCTCATGTGTGGAGTATTGCATCAAATACTGACACACAAAGTAGTGCTGTGATGAAGGTTTTCTTAAGACTGAGGCCTGTGTATCAGAGGGGCATTGCTTTCTCAGACAGCAGAGTTTACAAGCAACGGTTCATTCGATAATTACATTGTAATTATTAAGTGCACCGTTTGGACTGTAAGGTTGGGGAAAATGGCTGGTTTGTCATCCAGCAGATGAAGACTGACATTGGAATTCATTTGTAGGCATGTTTGTGTCCACCTGATGAATAATAGTTCAATATTTACTCTCATTTTATCTCTGTTTTGTTCTCAGCCAACTCCTGAGGGAAATATCTGTCTCTCCAGCGGCTAAATGTTCCACTATGTTCACCAGCTAATCGCTCACCGTGTCTGTCTGCCGTTTTGTACAGTGCATTTGTTTATTACTGAAAGCAGTTGCCTGCTGGTGCTGGAAATGACACTCATGAGAGCGGCGACTGGTTCAGACACCTTGCGTGCGATTATTAATTTAGGCCATTGGTAACGTAAAAATATTGATAACAGCGTGTGTAATGAACAGATTGCAGTCTATTTCCAGGTTCCTTCCCCAGGACGAGCTGAGCAGCTGTGCTGGACAGAGGAACATCTGGAATATCCTTCTAAACCTGCTACCCCCGCAATGCAGCCTGGGTAAGAAGAATATGGATAGAGTGATGCCTATCAGAGGAGAAACCATTTCAAAAAGATAACGTAACTCAGTTAAATTGCAATGAACTGATACGATGGACATGATCACTGAACACCCTTCTTTTCTTTGTTTTGGTCTCGTTCCTACATCCTGCATCCTACCTTATCAGAGCATCAGATAAGCTGCACAGATCAACCTCTTCCTTAGTCACACATAGGAGCAGGCTGACCCTGCACAGACAGCGGCTCTGACTGCATCATTCATTTCATGATTTCAAGAATTCAAGACTTTCATCCCCCCCAAACAGCGCGAAGGAGATGATGAGCTGGAACCAGAATATGTCTGCATCAAATTATGATATGATTATCTTTCCAACAAAATCGACTCTCAGTGGCAAAGGTGTGTGAGAAATAATGAAGAATAAACAACCCATCACTGTAATAGCTGTGCGTATAGCTCTGTATAGCTACATGTGTACGATGAGAGTGTAAGTGTAACCGGAGTCAGATTCCATGTATGTGCACACTCTGATTCTGATTCTGAATACACACAATTATATACCAGAGCAGCTTAAATCCGCGTGCTATGCAACAGAATGCAGGTGAGCCTATGGCATGGTCTGGGATGATAAGTCCCTGTGTAATCAAAGCTGTGGCACAGTTACAGATATGGTGAATACTGTCATTCTGAGCCAATGCGATAAGACGGTGCCTGCTCAACACCACACAAGAGAGTGTTGTGTGCAGTCAGGGGAAGGGAATTGAAAACCTGCTTTGATTACTGTAAATGAACAGCAGTTGTGCAGCAATAGTGGTGCAGGTTACAGCCGCAGCATAGGTATCGTCGTTTACCTCGTCCTCGACTGCATTGAACGGACACATGCGCCTGCACAGGCACACACACACACACCCCTGTGCGGCGCAGACTAAAACCCAGAGAGAAGACTCAGTCCTGTAATGAGGAAGGTGATAGCCTTAGTGGGTGAATGAATGTCAGCAGCAATTAGAGGCCCGCATAAAAGCATCTAACAGCGAGGCCACAGCGCAGACAGGTCAGGAGTTAACCATGTATCACCAGGATTACATCCACACAGAGACGACACTTTCAGCCAAGGACGTCTCGAGGGCAGGGAGACGACAGGACAAGCACACAGGAAGGGTCTGCGCAAGATGAGACCAGCAGACTTACAGGCGATTAATGTGCGTATGGATGGGACTAACAATGGGATAGCTGAGCTATTACAGCCGGATCATTCCCTTAAGGTTCATATGCAATAGCTTATTGTCCGTCATCTTCAGCTACAGTGAGCTAGTTGTTATATTTGAGGCCTTGCCGTATCTATATGATATGCGTCTACCAATATACAAGGAGTTCAATAACTCATCTTCACTGGTACGTATTCATTGAGATGTGGAAAAAATAATAACCTGTTCACACCATCGCACTCACCACTGGGGGAGCAAGAATGTGGTCTTCACAAAGGCAAGTTATTGATTTGAGGGTTAATATTTGGTTTAAAGGTGCCCTCGTGGTTAAGAGTTTAACACACCAACCATGAACCATAATGTTGCCACTGTGTGTCTGGCCAGGGTCATTTGTTTATTTCCTCAGTTTAAAGGCTAAAGATGCCCAACAATTTAAATGAAAAAATGTATAAAATAAATTGAGATTAGACATAGGGACATGGCTATGGTTAGGATTCCATTTAGTCGATACGAGTCAATACATTTCAAATGCATCTTTTTACAAATATTATTGAATACTGAGTTTTTAAAAAGTTTTACTTTTTTGAGAAAAAGAATCCCAAAAGGATGTCAACCCTGATAAAACCGTGCCATTCATTAAAGGTCTCGCATGTAGGATCGGGTGACCTCTAAACATCTCTCGAGCCGAAGCTGAACTACGCTGGCTGTCCGTTCTGCGCTTCTGTAGAAACATAGTGCTCCATCAAATGTAGATGTAAATGGCTATGGTAATAAAAACAAGATTCTTAGCTTAAAGTGATTATACACTCAAGAAAACTTAGTTATGAATGTTATATTCCATGTATGCCAATAGAGACCCCTAAACGCTGCACCCTGTTCCTTTGAGTCATTAAGATGGAGGTTTTAAACCAGATCTATAGCTCAACAAGATGGAGGTTTTCTGTGAAACTGAAAGCAAGAACATCGAGTAGAGGGAAGAAAATAGGACGGAAGAGAGAAAAATGACAAGAGGGGAGCATGAAAGGACACACACAGAAGGAGAGAAAGAAAAGAACGAAATAGTGGAGTAAAATGGGATGTTGCTTCAGATGTTGCTTTAGGTTTTCCCTTGAGGCCGATGCACTGGGCTAATCTCATCCCATGCTGACACTGTGTCTACTGACAGAGAATAGTGAGAGAAAAGAGGAAAGGAGGTAGGGGGAGGAGGATGGTGTGTAAAAAAGGAGGAGGTGGAGGGGTGAAGCCAAAGAGGTAGGAGATGGATGAAGGGACAGAGAAAATCGGGAAGGTTGTTAGAGACCAGTAGCTGGTGATTGAGTGGGATGACTGCACGGAGGTAAAACCATTCAGAGGATAAAGGAGGTGTATGAGATGACACGTTAATGCTTTCCATTTCAACAAGTTCCTCCCTAATTCAAACCAGGGAACTGCACCAAAAGCAATCGAGCTCAATGTATTATGCAGTCTAGATGATCAGGCAACCTTGAAGGAATATAAACCTTGGGTGCTTTAATTCTCCATTTTCTATTATTCCTCCCAACCAGACGCCTCGTGTGTTTGTCATCGCTGAAGTGTGTAGGAGGCATTGGTTGAAGATGGCTCAAGCTTAATTAGATATAATTATCCTTCTCTGTGCATCTTCAACCTCAGAGTGAGGTGGCGTTCACTCCTAACACGTCTCACAGCACCCTCTATTGGCGAGAAGTGTTTACATGCAGTCAATGGGCCCAATGGAAAGAGGAGAGATTCCAGTTTTGACACCATTAACTTTAATATATCTGTCTCTTGGTGCAAAGGGTTTGAACACACTCGGGACTCTGGCGCCAAGCGGGATAGTTTGTCACCGCTCTGAACTTTTAAAGCTGACTCTGGCTGTGGAGGAGGAGCAGGTTGAGTGCTCCAAGCGTAACAAAAGGGTCTCAAGCTACAAAAGGCAGCAGTGCAGGAATAGAGAGAGAAACAGAGAACAGCCAACCATATGCCAGAAATATACAAGGCTTTATTAGTGTAAACATGTGAGTTGACTGATTTCAGACTTCTAATGTTCTTTCTGTCATATATCGGTTTATTTATGTCTTATTACTACATTAATGCACTATTTCACAAGTCACACGCAAGAAAAAAGGCAAAATGTTGCACATCGAATTGTATAACTGGAGCTGGAAAGAAAGATGACGTTAGTTCTTATGAGAACTATGAGCTCTAGAAGGCTATCTCTTCTCACATAACTGAGCTTATGTGAGATCAAGATATACGGAGGAGAAATGCTCGGCACATTTGCAATGCGCAAGCACATACTGGCTGAAGCAGTAAATGTCTATTTGGGTAGTTCAATGCCTCAAATTGAACTGTCTGACCATGCCTGCAGATCAAACTGCTTGCATCCTATAATAATCTTCTGTGTCCATGGCAACAGTGTTTCTTCTGATACCAAGGAGCTCAGGTGAGCACACTGTTCCGACACAGATTACACATGCACACTCAAGCTAACGTCTCCCCTGACAACAGAGCACAGCTTGCATGGAGTGAATGAAATGAACACCAGAAACACACAGAAAACCTCTCTGGCCAAGTCCCTCCACCACATCTGTTTTTGTTATCGACTCATTACCCCTCTGGTGGGTCAGGGATCAAGCAACATCTTTCCCTCACTGTTCTTTTTGCTCTTCCTCGTCCTCAGGGGGAATTAAAACATGCAGCAATCAGGATGGTAAAGACAAGTACCGTGCCACTTACGTATACTATGCACTTCAAGGAGCAGAAGTACATATATATTTAAACATCTGTTGATATTTCTGTTGCACACCGATGCCGGCACAGGTAGGATTACAGAGGAGTTTGGGTCACTGTGGACAACGGACCATGAGGGACACTCAGAAGATTGATATAGTCTTAGCTAAAAGGTTCCGTGTCAGAATACAGAACATTATAATGCTCCCCGTGTCTCTTTGCCAATACGACCTTGCCTGTCAAAGAATCCTAAGTGGCATGATTGCTTGTGCAACCTTCAGGAGGTTGTGCATGCTTGTCCCACATTAGATCCAAGCATTTAAGGACAGCACATGGACGGTGTACATTAAAGGTGGTGTTTATTCCCTTCTACTCCTCCTTCCGACCTGTAATCTCTCTTTCCAATCTCTCCATCCCTGTGTCTTTTTATGGGAACTGACACATTCATTCCCTTTGCTCTCCTGCCACTAGTGAAGTTGCAGCCCGCCACCAGTTGTTGCCTGAGGGTGTGTGGCAGAAGAGCTGTAATTTACGACTGAATATATCACAAACACAAACCAGACCAAAGAGCTCCTTTTATTCCTGCCGTGTGAAACACTGGAGCAGTTCTGGTCATCAGAGGCAACAGTGGAAGTCCCCACATGGTTCAGATCAGATGGCTCCAAATGAATTCTGTGATCAACATGTCAGAAGGAGATATTTGATGCTGGAATCCATGCAAAAGCCACAGGTGGACGTGCACACTGTGATCACATTGTTTCAGATGTGCTTCTTGTGTCGATGCATGAGGCATCAGTCTGACATGAAAAACATCCCATGGATGAATGTGTTGTCCCTGTGTTTCCCTGTTTTCAACTGTTCACGGCAAATAGCGTGACGTGGACAGGTGCATGCTAAAAACAACTGGGTGTTGATGATTGTATATTGGCCTGCTGATGTTTACCAACACTGTCAGCCGTGGCTGTGAAACACACAGCTCGTCACGCTGTTACGGGGAGGCGACGTCAGATAACAGCAGCTGGCGCTCTTTCTCGTCGTCATAACTCGGTAAAATCTGAACTAATATACATGATACACATCTTTGTATAATCGGTTTGACTTCCCCTTTCTGGGGTTAAACGTGCATCAATTAATGTCCATAAAAATACACTTCTTTTAACTTCAGAAATGCGGCCTGAGAATCAGCAAGTTTCTAAGTTTTGTTCAGAATCAAAGTGATTACAGTTAATTTGGCAAATTTTTATTGGTGGCACTTTGCCAAAAATGTTAACCTAAACAGGCTAAAAGAAACGGGCTCACTCACTGAATCCACGATAGTTACTGTTGACATCCCACAAAGTATTACAAGAACTAAAGACCCAAAACTTGATTATGCAATGCCCGAAGTATTAGTAAGATAATTATAGGACTGTATAAAAGTGGGAGGATGTGTTGTGCAACAAAACAATAAAGGTTCAAATGCACTGCAGATGATGATGATGATGAGGAGGAGGAAGCAAGTGAAGCTGTATGGCTGCTTTTGCTGACAATTCAATGTATTAGCCTGCCACCTAATTTTGATCCTAAAATCAAAAATTCATCTTCATGTCCTGTTTTATGCAGAAATTCTTTGAATTGCACAATAACATTTCAACCTCAAAATAATTATTTACGTCATGGGACTTAAATAATTTAAACATTTTGCTGCAGCCTTGAACTATAATTTTGAGAGGTTTAGGAATTTGGACTCAACTGCTTATGAAATACACGGAAACAATAATTGAACATGAACACACATCACCCAGCATGTAACTAATTCCAAACATAACCACTGATGTAAAATGACGATGGAGTAAACATGTACTGAGTGTTTTGGCGGTCTGTCCTGGTCACACCATCACATTACTTACCAGGCAAAGGTGGAATCAACACAAGGACATGTTGGCTTGCTGGCACAACGGCCGGTCTAATGGCTGCTCTGTTAGCCTGCAGTAATCCAGCCCAGCTCCCCTGCCTCAGCAGCACTCCATCTGTCATTGGAAAGCTGCAGCGGTCCCCCAGGTGGGAGCGTTGTGTCAGCCTGGCAGGGTCATTACCGCAGGGCCTGGGAGCGCCGCTTGTGCAGCCTGCTCCCTGCCCAGCTCCAACCCCTGCCAGGTAGCAAGATCTCACGCAGACCTAATGTATTCACACTAATTAAACTGTGCCACAAGCGCCCAGCTGTGAAAATAGAAAGCCCAACTGGTTTGTATCGGAAGATTGCAATGTTGTATGCTTGCTCGTAATACCACCTCGCAGAGTGGCGTTTTCATTTTTAATATTTACAAACATTTTCTTCAGCTGATCATTTTCCATAGATTTGTTTCCCCCTAATTAGACATTAGAGACTGGAGTCTGGAGCTGACAGGAAATGAGGGGAGAGCGATGAGGGAAGCAGTGAAGGACCCTGGCTATGATTTAACCAGCGATGCTGTGGCCAGAGTTTCGAGAGCGAGCATGCATGCGAGTGGTACACATTCCTGCCATTGGTTCTAGCTACGCTGCCAACAGCGTCTGGCAGTGATGCGTCCACAAAGGCTTTGAAGAAGATGACCGAAAGCGAACAAACCATGTACGATGTAAAATATTAAAATCATTGCCTTTGTTGATGTGATGTGAGGTCCTGGGACAGGGATGTCGAATGTGTACAGATTGTAAAGCCCTCTGAGGCTAATTTGTAATTTGTGATGTTGGGCGATATAAAATAAACTGAATTGAATTGAATTTGTAAACGATCATTGAGGAGGGAAATAGATCGGAAAGAAAGTGTTTCGGAGAGGAACAGTGAACTTAAAGGGACGATTTAGTGGTTTCTGGTGGTTTGTGATGATAGATATCTCTAAGGTTTTAGTACAACCAGGAGCTACTCTTATCAATACCCTGTTCTTCTACATGACTAAAAACATGTTTTCAAAAAAACGTATACGATTTTAAAAACTAAATATATTCAGAATTAGAACTTACTTATATACCGCTAAATATTGTTTCAGCAATAGTTGTTTAAAACAGCAAAGTCACTAAATAAAGTCATTAATATCTCACTGGAAACTAATGTAAAATGTTAGTAAAATAAATATAATTTCTGAGTGAAGTTTATAAAGTGTATACGTTTGTAAAAACTGAAGAAAACAGTCAGTCAGTACCCAGTGTCCCTTCTGGGCTGCTGGAGAAACATGGCGCTGTAATATGGTGAACTGCGTGCAATCAAATTGATGGAAAACGGGGAAACGGCTGGAGGTGTGAAGAAGATGTGGAAGGAGTGATGACAGTTGTAGTGGTGGATAA
The DNA here is from genome assembly GCF_029220125.1 of Pseudoliparis swirei. Taxonomy (NCBI): domain Eukaryota; kingdom Metazoa; phylum Chordata; class Actinopteri; order Perciformes; family Liparidae; genus Pseudoliparis; species Pseudoliparis swirei. Next base: position 15,517,329 of record NC_079404.1, read on the forward strand.
GGATGAAGAGCGCGAGGCAGATGAAAAGGAGGACATAAAGCAAACCTGAGCAGTGGCAGTGAGAGCTCAGTCCTTTGATCCAAGCCTTGGCTGTGAGACAGTACGCCATTTATATATTTGTTATCCTGCAAAAGATGCACTGCACTCACTTGAGTCCAGGCTCGTTAAGAAGCACCAACCAGCTTCCCCATACCCATATTCATAAAAGTAAAGAATTGGTAGAAGAGGACAATCGATGATGTTTGGGACTCATGCCATTTATAAATGTTTATTATTATTTTAGCAAGTCTTTTCATACACTTCGAGTAGTCCATTGTGTGATGTTTCTCTTTGCTTTTCCAGTCAAGGAGGATGCACTTAAATTAAATTGATCAACGTGGCTAAAGCGAGTTGATGAGAATAGTTGCTGTGTGGTTGCCCGGTTAACGCAGATAGGGAGCGCTGAATGCAGCGATCCAATATGTTAGATTGCTTATTAGTGATCTCCTTCCAGAAGTGTTGAACGGGTGAATAGCGTGCCAGATTGCACACAAGTAATCATCTAAAGTGTTTGTGGAATAAATCGAGCAGGTGTTTGATTGTGAGAGATCCATTTGGGACACGTTTGAGTCCAGAAGTTGACAGCAGGCATGATTGAAAGATATTTTTTCACATTCTGTCTTCTGGAGAGAAATGGAAGGCTCTGTCTCTGTGGTTGAGTGGTTTTAGCTTGTACGGTTTACAATATTTACGGAATTTATTCGACAGTAACGGACACTTGGAGATTAAGTTGGTTTAATTATTGAGTTTGGGTGTTAAAAACAATTGGACTGGTGGAAAAGTTGTGTTGTTTCTGAACTGATTAATATTATTACATTATAAAAAATATCACATTGCACAAAACATTTTATTCATGTACTAAGTGTGTTTCTCAGCATATTATATATGATCTTATATCACTCCCACTTGATCAATCTGAACTAAAAACATTTATCCTGGCTTTATATGCAGCATGACTGCTTCTGTTGACTTGCCTTTGTACACTGTCCCAATGATGGTCTTACCACATATCGTGGCTGACCCACAAGCCCTTGCCTGCCAATTTGCATCAATCACAGTCTAGATCTGACAGTTACTAGGCAGCACAGGCGGGGAGATGCCCAGCCCCCATGCAGAAACCAGGCCACCAACCCAGGGAACGGGCGGCCTGCCTGCCAGTGACAAATGTGTGCACAACCTACTCCAACTGCCTCCTCTTATGTGAATTGTGTGCATGTATGCTGTTGTTGGCGCATGACATGACAAATATAGGGTAGAAAGTACTCCAGGGCTCAAAATAAAGCTGTGATAATGTCAAATTAACCTTTTCAAGCATATGCAGTGAAGCTATTATCTGTATTAGAGCTTCATTGCAGCATTATAGTCCTAATGAGATAAACAGAGCCTGCACATACAGTAGACAGGTGCGATGAACCATAACAGGCATGTGAATACAGAGAATCCTGTCACGACTCAAAATCAGGACCCAAGAGCATGACTACAAAGTTCAGGGCAATCAAAAAGGGTTTATTTAAACATAGGAAGTCCCCAAAAATTCCAAAAAACAAAGTACAACTTAAAGTTGCTGCTGAGCAGGAAACTAAGATCGGGTTTAGAACAAACAGAAAATCACAGCTATGCTGGGAAAAAGACTTGATCAAAGTATAAACAAAATCACAACTATGCTGGAAACTGCAAACCAGTACAAAAGACTACACTAACATGAACAACAATTACTTAGACTAGACGGGTCAGGACCAGACTTGAGACAAGACGATCTGACACAAGACAAAGGTAGACACCGGCTTAAAGGAAATGGGGAACAGGTGGACACAATCAGGGGTGGAGCAGACAATCACACTAACGAGGAAACACCGGGGCAGGAAATAAAGTTTCTGAAACGAGAGAGGACAATTACTACAAAATAAAAGCGGACATGGAAAACAGGACGAAAACCTAAAACTTAACATAACCGACGAGACATGACAAATCCGTCCCAGTAAACACTCTCAGTGGCCAAAGGACACTAATAATCTTCATGCTGAAGCCTCTGACGAAGACTCCTTGTCTATTCTACTTTTTCCCCCCAAATTCCAGCTGCTTCTCCATTCCTGTGTGTGGCTTTTTGCCTTAATTGGATAGGTAAGGAGAGACAGAGGGTATGACATGCAACAAAGGCTCCATGGTAGGAATCAAACCCGGTCGTGGTACCAGGTAGTGAATCTTGGCGTGCGCAGTAACCATTTGGCTACCAAGGTGCTCTTCCTCCACCGCCCAGACTTCTATAACTGAAAAATGAGCATTAAAACAGGTGAATGGAAATGTCCTTAACAAGGTCTGGTTTGCTCTCGGTATTCCAGTTCATTGTGGTCAGGGCTCCAGGCCGGCCAGTCAAATTCTCTCAACACCAAACATGGAAAGGCATTCCTCGGCTTTGGACCTGGCTTTGTGCACTGGAGCATTGAGCTGTGTCTTCAGTGGTATACTGTCATTAAGATTTCTCTTATAAAAGTCCTAACCCAAATTATGAATACAGCCCCAGACAAAAGTACAGAAAGTTGCATCAAGAAGATTGTCCCCAGTCTTTTGGCCAAATTGCTGCTGCAGTGCGCAAATATACCGAAAACTGTTCAAAATGACGCAGCACTACAATTATTATGACTGATTGTGATTACACATAATGTCTATAGCTCATGGTTTAATTATTAGACACAGATGACCCTCATCAGGTCAGCTTAGCTATGTTTATGATACTTCAGTTACTTGATATGAAAATGTCAGGTGGAGCTAAAGGATCACATTCGTAAGTTTAATGAGTTTCTAAGTGCTTAAGTAGTCACATTCAGGGACACCCTGGGGCTTGAGATCGGTCTCTCTCGCCTCTCCATTTAGATGTGAGCAGAGGCTTACTGTACTGTGAGGCCAATCCGGAATGACAGTCAGAAAATAACATGGCAGGGATTGAGGGGATGAAAAATGGAAGTCAGCCGGAGCGTGACAGACCAGTCATTTCCCAGAGTGCAGCGCTGCCTCTCATGTCTGCCTCCTTGGTGATTGTATGGGTTAAGAAATAACATTAACACGTTATTTTAATCATAAAGCCATGGATTATGCATCTATGGATACATTTTCCAAACAATGATGATGTGAGGAAATAGAAAAAGAACATTGAGAGGAATTCCACCAGCAAAGGTCTTCGTAACTAATGGTCACTGTGATTTTCCATGCAAGTCCAGCTTACACTCACACACGTTCTGCTACATAAGATGCCTGGGGTCTTGTGTTATGCTGTGATGATAAAGTGTGCCATTGCAACTGTTTACACATCCCCAACTGAGGGCCCCTCTCTCTGCAACACCCAAGCAGCCCCTGGCTTGCATAATGCTACATACAGTGTGTGCATGTGGGTAGTATGTGAGAACGAAAAGGGAGGTGGGCAGGGGGGCGTAAGGGGGAGAATCCTGCACACTGCTCAAGCTGGGTGATTGGGCTGCATGATGATACAATTAGACATATCCTCCA